>NC_089843.1:167355670-168013841 GCF_035609145.1 Eleutherodactylus coqui | reverse complement strand
GCTGCAGCAATCAGCTGATTTTGCTAGGAGGAGAGCCATGGCTAACTGAAAAGCCATTTATATTCAGTTGCAAGAAAACATAAATGAACCCTTTGGAATTACCTGAATTTCTGCATTGAATGCTAATAAAATTTAGCCTGATTCTCATCTAAGACACAATCTAGCTAAAATAGCAACAATCAAACTGTTCGATATTCCTATTAAGTCGGCTAATTATTGGGCCCCAGCCTTCCTCTGAACACTCGTTCTCCCTAGAATCGGGTCAGCTGATGAACAAGCAGGCTTTTATTCACCGGCTAATTGACTAGTTAATGCGAGCATAAAAGTGCTCGCTGCTCAGTTGTATATCTCCCATATGAACAGGGAGATGGACACCCATTCTACTGGGGGCAAATTTTGAGTAACTTATTAATTAAAATGTTGCTTACTAGAGATGAGCGAACGTACTCGGCCACGCCCCTTTTTCACTCGAGCACCACGATTTTCGAGTACTTCTCTACTCGGGTGAAAAGATTCGGGGGGCGCCGTGGGTGAGCGGGGGGGGGGGGGGTTGCAGAGGGGAGTAGGGGGGGAGAGTTAGAGAGAGAGAGCTCCCCCCTGTTCCCCACTGCTACCCCCGCTCCACCACGCCATCCCCCGCTCCCCGGCGCCCCCCGAATCTTTGCACCCGAGTAGCCAGGTACTCGAAAATAGTGATGCTCGATCGAGTAATTACTCGAAACGAGTCCGTTTGCTCATCTCTATTGCTTACCTTTTTATTTCTATCTACTTCTGTCACATCTGTGGCCTGCTTTCAGTGTATAGATAAGATATCCTGATGTATATGCTGTTGTTGCAATTTTCTTATGACTTTAAGGGCCCTTTCACACAAGCAGTATTTTTCTGAATTCCACACCTTAACCCGCCGCTACAAATTCCATATAAAAATCTGCAAGTCTCATTGAGGATTTTGATGCGGCATTGCTGGCAAAAATAAGCCAATTTATTCCCTTAAAAATGCACATGGAGCCTGTCATATCCTCATACCAGTGGGGCTGCTTGTATAGCTTTGCAGTCACAACCCGGCTGACTCTGATGCATTACTTCAGTTTGTACTCCCCTCCATGCCCTATACAAGCTGTTATAATCTTGGCTCCCAATGCGGTGAATGTGTGAAGTCCCTGCTGCTCCCTGTCAACCAAGGCAGCAATAGACAGTGAGAATCTGATATTTTACTGTCACTCATTATTCTAGGAAATATGAATAAAAGCAATATTTTTTTTTACCTAGGCTATAAGAGCGACGGAATCACAAAATTGGTGCAAGATTATATGAGTAAAAAATTCACTCTGGACCATTTGATTAGCAAAAGGCTAAAACTGGCTGAAATCAATGAAGCATTTGACCTGATCCACAGTGGGACTGGGTAAGTACATAAAATACACACATATGGATATGAGCTTTCAATATGTGCAAACCATCACTGTACAGGGTATACATATATGGCGGTTATCGTGAAGCTGGCACTTAGATCTAATGTTGGGTTAGTACAGGGTTAACAAAATTAAGTACCTCGTTTTTTTGCAGTTCTGTGATAATTTAAAAAATTGTATATAAGGATTATCAGACACCAAAGGCAAGGAATTTCATTGTATTTGCAATTATCCTGAAGTAGTTTAACCCCTTCCCGCAGCAGCCAGTCTTGGCCTTCCCAGCCAAGCACCATTTTTCAAATTTGACATAACTTTGGAGGGGTTTTACTTATCCAAGTGATTCTGAGATGGATTTTTTGTGACACACTATACTTTGTCAATTGGTCAATTTTGGTAGATATATTTTGTTTGTTAAAAAAGATCCTAATTTGCAATTTCTAAATCCTGTTTTTTAAGGGACAAATTTAGTTTTGAAGTGACTGAGGAATCTATAAATCAGAAATCCCAATGAATCCCTTCATTTTAAAAACTGCATGCCTCAAAGTTTTAAAAAGTTAGCAGACTTTATCAAACCAATTTTAAAATGTTTCATAGCAGTTAAAACAAGATGAGGGATACATTTGAAAATCTTTTTTCTGTAACACAACAGCAGTTGGCAAATAAACAAAACTCAATACTTATTACCCTGAATCTGCAGTTTTTAGAAATATGCCATGTGTGACCTTAGTTTACAATATGAATCAAACGGGCCTCAGAAATAAAGAGAACCTTGCAGATTTTTTGTCTTCCTGGTCAAGCATGATCCACAATATCAACATATAAGATGGTAGGGATCAATAAATTTACATATAAGGGGGCTGTTCAACCAAAAGAAGTTATCCCCTATGGGATACATTATCCCCTACAGGATAGCGATAACTAGCTGATCAGTGGGAGTCTGACCACTAGGATGCCTGCCGATCAGAAGAACAGGGTCCTGAATGGCCCTGAATGAATGGAGTGGTAGTCATCCATGATCCCATCGCTGTCAGTAATAATAGTAATATATAATTTTCCCCCTAGGGCATGCAGTTATGTTCTAGGTGCACAGGGTTTGTATGGAGTGGGTCAGGAAGGGTATTGTTTCTACTTAGGGAGAGCACCTAGAAGGTGCTCCTCTGTGAAATTTGCACATGGGAGGAAGGAACAATACCTTTACAGCAGCACCTATTAGAAGGCAGCATTCCTGCAAGTCAATATCAGACCTTTTAACCAACTTTGTAACAATGACTGGGACTGGCCAGAGACAGAAACTTCTCCAGAAGGAGAAGATAATCATGCACAGACAAATGTAATGGGGTTATTGCCCCTCGTCAGTGTGCCGCAAGTTTCTGGCTTGGCTAGTGAGAAGCCTCTAGTAACATAGTATGTGAGGCTTTATTCCCACGAGCGCATATCGGCCGGCGTTTTCACGGCCGGCTGAAATATGCTTTGTTGGGAAAGGAACATCTGGTGAACGGGCGCACAAATCAAATGTTCGTGTGCCTGTTCAGATGGCCTGGTGAGCTCACCAGGCCATCGCCCATTTTCCCTCCCTCCTCATCGCGGGCATCCCATAGGAGCCCATGCAGCGGCCGATGTATTCCGGCCCAAAAGATAGTTCTAGGACTATCTTTTGGGCCCAAAATATAGAGGCTGAGATATATTTCCTGCACATGTGACTTGGAACCTAAGGGGTCTGGTTCCTTTCTGGGCTTCACATATTATTGTACCTCACACCAGTGGTGATGTATATGGAAGTGCTGCTGCTTCTTCTATCTTTTGGGCCCTACGTAAAACCGCCAGATGTTATATTGGCTTGGCCAGGCGTTTTTACGTCTCAGAAATACGCCCACGTGATCTGATGCATTGGAATCTAATGCATCAGATCACAGCGCATATTGGGCGGCCGTTTTCATGTGGGAAAGAGCCCTAAGGCTGAAAAAATAGACATATCCACTCAGTTCAGTATATGAACCCTAATGTTGATCTATGGGAAGGCAAAAAAAAAACCAATGAGGTAGAAGCCAATTTTCCCTATTTAAGGGGGAAAAAATTCCTACCCAGCTCCAATCTGACATTTGGAATAATCCCTAGATCAACAACCCTTTTGAAGTTATTAATGCATATAATATATGTAATATTGTATCACTCAAGAAAGGTGTCCTGGCCCCTCTTGAACACTTATCGAATTCACCATCACCATGTCCTCAGGCAGTAAAGAATCCCCGTCTATGTCAGTATTGAAACCTTTCCTCTACATGTAGAGGGTGCCCCCTTGTTATAGTCACATTCCAGGGTATAAATGGATGATAGGAGAGATCTCTGTATGGTCCCCTGATATATTTATATATAGTTATTAGGTTGCCCCACAGCCGAATTTTTTCAGCTAAATAATTCCAATTTTGGTTTCCTCTATGGGTATTAAATCTGCCCATTCTGTTTATTACTTTATTAGCCCTTTGTACCCACTGAAGCTCCGATATGTCCTTCTTGAATATCGGTGTGCAAAACTGTCCACAATATTCCATGTGAGGTCTGACCAGTGACTTGTAGAGAGGAAGAACAATGCTCTTATCATATGCCCCAAGACCTCTTTTGATGCACGCCATGATCCTATTTGCCTTGACAGCAGCTGCCTGACACTGGTTGCTCCAGTTAAGCTTACAGTTAACTCAAATCTAGAGATGAGCGAGCATACGCATCTGAGCTTGATGCTCGTTCGAGCATTAGGGTGTTCGAGATGCTCGTTACTTGAGACGAGCACCATGCGGTACTCGAGTCAATTCCATTTCCTTCCCTGCATGTTTAGCGCCATTTTCTGGCCAATAGACATGCAGAGAAGGCATTACAACTTCCTCCTGTGATGTTCCAGCCCTATCCCACCCCCCTGCAGTGAGTGGCTGGTGAGATCAAGTGACCACCGAGTATATAAGGCAGTTCCGCCCGCGGCTCGCCGCAGACACACGCTGGCAGAGATTAAGGAGGGTACTGCTGGTGCTATAGTGAGAGTGTTGGCGTCTTCAAGAACCCCAACGGTCCTTCTTAGGGCCACATCTGACCGTGTGCATTACTGTTGTGGCTGCTGGGAGCAGTTTTGCACCAAATTTTTTTTTTTTCATCTCGGGCTGTGCAGGCTATTACAGCTATAGCGTTCTCAGCCTGCAGTCAATTATACAGAGTATACGGGCAGTACTGGTGAGGCAGGGAGAGTGGTAGTGTAGAATCCTGTCTACAAGAACCCCAACGTTCCTTCTTAGGGCTACCTGTGACCGTGTGCATTTTACTGCCTGGCTGCTGGGAGTTGTAGTGAATCACTATTACCCAGCTAAGCCTTTTTGCAGCCTTGCGTATAATTTTTTTCTGACTGCAGGTTGCGTTACATAACCGCTGTCAGCCTCCAACTGGACGCCAACAATTCCATAATTTTTTACACCGCTCTGTGTGTACCGTCAACTTCACGCACAGCGTGCGGCGACAGCCCCTGATAGAGGGAAAGTCATATACACGCTATATAGCCTGTATTCTTTTTCAAAATGTTTTTTTAAAAAGCTCCTTCTTAGGGCTACCTGTGACCGTGTGCATTTTACTGCCTGGCTGCTGGGAGTTGTAGTGAATCACTATTGCACGGCTAGGCCTGTTTGCAGCCTTCCTTATTCTTTGTTTCTGCCTGGAGTTAGCGTTACATAACCGCTGTCAGCGTGAAAGTGTACGCCAATAATTCCATAATTATTCACACCACTCTGTGTCTGCTCTATTCATAATACACCATGCTGAGGGGTAGGGCTAGAGGACGTGGACGCGGGCGAGGACGTGGAGGTCCAAGTGAGGGTGTGGGCACAGGCCAAGTTCCTGGTCCAGGTGAATCGCAGCCGGCTGCTGCGGGTTTAGGAGAGAGGCAAGTTTCTGGGGTCCCCAGCTTCATATCACAATTTTTGGGTCCACGTGGTAGACATTTATTACAAACAGAGCAGTGTGAGCAGGTCCTGTCGTGGATGGCAGAAAATGCATCCAGCAATGTATCAACCACCCAGTCTTCTACCCCGTCCACTGCTGCAACTCTAAATCCTCTCGCTGCTGCTCCTCCTTTCTCCCAGCCTCCTCACTCCATGAAAATGACACATTCTGATGAGCAGACAGACACCCAGGAACTGTTCCCGGGCCCCTGCCTTGATTGGGAAAAAATGGTTCCTCTCTCACCTGAGGAGTTTGTCGTGACCGATGCCCAACCTTTGGAAAGTTCCCAGGGTCCGGGTGATGGCAACTGTCTCAAGAGCTTTCAGTGGGTGAGGAGGACGATAATGATGAGACACAGTTGTCTATCAGTGAGGTAGTAGTAAGGTCAGGAGCGCACAGAGGATTCGGAGGAAGAGCCACTGGACGATGATGTGACTGACCCCACCTGGTTCGCTAAGCCAACTGAGGAGAGGTCTTCAGAGGGGTAGGCAAGTGCAGCAGCAGGACAGGTTGAAAGAGGCAGTGGGGTGGCCAGGGGTAGAGGCAGGGCCAGAGTGAAACTCAACTGTTTCCCAAAGCTCCCCCTCATGCCAAGCCACCGTGCAGAGGCCTAGGTCTTCAAAGGTGTGGATGTTTTTCAGTGAGAGCGCGGACGACCGACGAACAGTGGTGTGCAACCTGTGTCGTGCCAGGATCAGCCGGGGAGCCACCAGTACCAGCCTCACCACCACCAGCATGTGCAGGCATATGATGGCCAAGCACCCCACAAGGTGGGACGAAGGCCGTTCACCACCTCCGGGTCGCACCACTGCCTCTCCCCCTGTGCCCCAACCTGCCACTCAGATCCAACGCCCCTCTCAGGACACAGGTACGAGCGCCTCCAGGCCTGCACCCACACCCTCACCTCCGCTGTCCTCGACCCCATCCAGCAATGTCTCACAGCGCAGCGTCCAGCTGTCGCTAACGCAAGCATTGGAGCGCAAATACGCCGCCACGCACCCGCACGCTCAAGATTTAAATGTACACATTGCCAAATTGATCAGCCTGGAGATGTTGCCGTACAGGCTTGTGGAAACGGAGGCATTCAAAAACATGATGGCGGCGGCGATCCCGCGCTACTCGGTCCCAGGCCCCACTATTTTTCCCAGCCCTACACCAGCACGTCTCCCGTAACATAAATTGTGCCCTGACCAACACGGTCTGTGGCATTGCAGTGCCCCGGATACCTGTGGTTACGTGAGAGAAAATACATGTTGGCCTCAGCCCACAATCCATGCCCTAGTCAGTCTGTTTTTTTTTTTAGGCCAGATAGGTAGAACACCGCGATGCGAAGACTTAGTGCACCCATAGTATACACAGACCCCTGTAATATTCCTGTAGCAAAGGTATAAGCTGACCCCACTAACAGTTATGTTGCAGAAGTCTAGGGAGACCCGTCTGTGGGTTCCTGGGAGCCACCCATGCTGTGGGTGCACACAGACTTCCCTTAGCTGAGTTGTACCTGCCTGGCACTTTTAAAAAAACCCATACTGACTAGGGCATGGAGTGTGGGGCGAAGCCAACATGTATTTTCTCTCACGTTACCTCAGCTATTCGGGGCACTGCAATGGGATTTCTTTATGTACCGTCTGTGGGTTCCTGGGAGCCACCCATGCTGTGGGTGCACACAGACTTCCCATTAAGGTGTTTTACCTGTCTGTCCCCAAACCCCGACAGACTTGGGTAGGGTGCAGATGGTTTACCCCTTGCGTTGTCGATGAGGTATCCGACACCCAGAATAATGAGTACAACGGAATGAGTAGTGTGTGGACACATGGAGTCCCCATTGCTATGTCACTCGCAGCACCTTGGGCCACACAAGGTGTTTGCTGGGACAGAGGCTGACCCAGGGCCTGCTCACATACTTCCCACACAGAGTATTGCTGCATTGTGGAGATGTGTAGAAGTGCTGGGCTGGCAGCTGAGTACCCTTTATGCCCACGTTTGCAGCTCCTGACGGAGGTGGCACAGGATTGGAATGAAGATCGAACGTCAATTTCTCATCGATTCTCTACAGCATTATGGGCTATCCCCCCCCCCCCCACAACTTTTAAAGAGGGTCGCTACCTGGCCCTGCCAACCCTCTGCAGTGTGTGCCTCCGGTTCCTCCTCATGGCAGACGCACTTATAAATAGACATAAGGGTGCTGTGGCTATGAAGCGAGCGTGTGGCATGAGGGCAGCTGAAGGCTGGGCAGGGACACTTTTGAGTGCGCTGCGGACGCTGGGTCGTGCGGGGGGTTGGGCAGCATGTAACCCAGGAGAAGAGGCAGCGGTGTGTCCCGCAGGCAGTGATTGTGCTTGGTTGGAGGTAGTGTGGTGCTTAGCTAAGGTGTGCCTTGCTGATAAGGGTTTGTCCGAAGTAAAAATTGTTGTGGCTTAATAGTGAGACCTGGGAACCTGAGATGCAGCCCTGCATGTTGCCCCTCGCCTGCCCTATCCGTTTCTGTGTCGTTTCCATCACTTTCCTAGGTTTTGAAGATTTTTACAATTGAAAACCTTAGCGGATCATGGGTCATATACAAAAATGCCCATTGACTTCAATGGGGTTCGTTACTCGAAACGAACTCTCGAGCATCACGGAAAGTTCGACTCGAGCAACGAGCATCCGAGCATTTTGGTGCTCGCTCATCTCTACTCAAATCCCCAAGTCCTTTTCCATGTCAGTATTCCCCAGGGATTTCCCATTCAGTGTGTAATGGTGACATGTATTTCTTTTGCCCATGTGAATAACCTTATATTTATCAGTGTTATTCTGTTCGGTGAGTCAAGAAAGATATTTTTTTCCGTTTAGACATAGCACCATTTATATGGAGTGACATGCCTGGGTCATGTCTTTATAGACTGCCTGGAAAAACCTGATATGATGCAGTATCTTGGTATGAGCGATCAAACTATCACAAGTGCAAGTCCCCTAAAAAAAACATTAAAAATGACACTTTTATTAATGTTTAGAAACATTTTTAAAAAATATAACTTTAAGGGCTCTTGCACGCTTGCGTGTTTTTTTCACGTGAATGTCAATGGGACTATCTAATGTTAAAAATGCATTGCACAAAAATTGCAAACCACCAACTTGCGATGCGTTTTTACATTAGAAAGTCCCATTGAGAATCGTGTTAAAGAAACGTAGCGATATTGCAGCGTTTAAAAAACACGTGGGTGTGAATCCCAAGGCCTGTTTCACACGGGCTACAAAATCTCACTTCAAAATCATCACTACAAAACGCATTTATGTGAAGCTCATGGTTTCCAATGGGTTCTTTCACATGAGATGTATCGTAGCCTGAAAGAACCCATTGGAAACCAGGGGATTCACAGACATGCATTTTGTAATGATGATTTTGTAGTGAGATTTTGTAGCTCGTGTGAAAGAGGCCTTAACCCCTTCCCTAACCACCTTTTCTCATATTTATAGTGAAAGTCTAATCTATCAAAGTAATGAATTATTTATTCCCCGGAGTGAACGTTGTAAGAGAAAAAAAAAAGTTGCACATTTTTAGTCAGAATCTTCAAGAAAAAAAAATCATAAAAAGTGATCAAAAAGTCATATGAACTCCAAAATGGTATTAATAGAAACTACAGAGCTTTACAGAAAAACCGAGCCTCAATACAGCTATAAAAAAGTTATGGCAGCTAGAAGATGGTAGCAGAAAATTGTATATTTTTCCAAAGATATGTTATTTTTTTTTTTGTGAGTAGTACAGCATAAACAAACTATATAAATTTGGTATAGTTGTAATTGTACTGACCCACAAAGTAAAGTTATCATGTCATTTATGCAGCAGTGTATACGCCATAAAACAAGACCACCACAAAGATGGAGGAGTTGTGTGCTGGTGTTTTTCTTTTCCCTTCTTTCATTTCACTTACAAATTTCTAAGTGCATTTTATAGTAATTTAAATAATACCACTGAAAAACACAACTTGTCCGCAAAAAAACAAGTCCCCAGATAACTACATTGATGGATAAATAACAGTTATGATTTTTTTTGAAAGTGGGGAGAAAAAAAACAAAAAAAACCAAGTCATGAAGGGGTTAAATATCATTCTTTGTTTATGGGTGACCAAATTAATGAATATATACCCAGTTTCCCCGAAAATAAGACAGGGTCATATTCATTTTTGCTACAATTTTTTTTACATCTATAGCTGCCTGGACCCCATTTAAAAATCATGCTAGGGCTTATTTTGGGGATAGGTCTTATTTTCAGGGAAACTGGGTTATTACAAAGCATGAGAACAGGATGTGCACTTCAGAGAATCCCACTAGGCAGTCCCACATGCTGATGGATTGTAAAATTCTTTAATTACTACTTCCATTCTTCTTGTTTCAGGATTCGGAGTATTTTGATATACTAATCACACTGCAAGCTGATATTCTGGCTCGGCCTATGGAGTTTCCCCTCTTCAGATGAATTTCCTTCCTCCGCTTAATAACTATTCCTAGACACATGGATATGCATCGCTATATGTTTTCTGCATATTATGGTAGAAACATTTTCTGAAATGGCTTTAGTATCATCATATAGAACTGTTAATCCAATAAAATCAAATTCTAATAAATATTGCTGGTTTGCTTCATTTTATTTTAAAGGATTTGCAGAAATAAAGTTTCCCCTGCTCAAGCATAAGTTCCAGCAAGTACAAGAAGCAGTTATTTAGAAGCCCATGTGATCTGTGGCGTCCCTTAAACCTGTCAGATGCTGTAGTGGTGATTCAGCGCCACGATGAGTATATTCATATTAGAGGAAGAAATATAATAAATTTAATCTGAAAATTTATATATAGGTTTTCAGTTTAAATTTATTATTAGAGATGAGCGAGCACCAAAATGCTCGGGTGCTCGTTACTCGAGACGAACCTTTCGCGATGCTCGAGGGTTCGTTTCGAATAACGAACCCCATTGAAGTCAATGGGCGACCCGAGCATTTTTGTATATCGCCGACGCTCGCTAAGGTTTTCGTTTGTGAAAATCTGGGCAATTCAAGAAAGTGACGGGAACGACACAGCAACGGATAGGGCAGGCGAGGGGCTACATGTTGGGCTGCATCTCAAGTTCCCAGGTCCCACTATTAAGCCACAATAGCGGCAAGAGTGGGCCCCCCCCCCTCTTAACAACTTTTACTTCTGAAAAGCCCTCATTAGCAATGCATACCTTAGCTAAGCACCACACTACCTCCAATAAAGCACAATCACTGCCTGCATGACACTCTGCTGCCACTTCTCCTGGGTTACATGCTGCCCAACCCCCCCCCCCCCCGCACGACCCAGTGTCCACAGCGCACAACAAACTGTCCCTGCCCAGCCTTCAGCTGCCCTCATGCCACGCCACCCTCATGTCTATTTATAAGTGCGCCTGCCAGAGGAACCGCAGGCACACACTGCAGAGGGTTGGCACGGCTAGGCAGCGACCCTCTTTAAAAGGGGCGGGGTGATAGTCCACAATGCTGTACATAAGCAATGAGAAATCCAATCCTGTGCCACCTCCATCTGGAGCTGCACACGAGGGCATAGCAATGGGGAACCTATGTGCCACACACTATTTATTCTGTCTAGGTGTCTGCATGCCCCAGTCAGACCGCGTTTTTTTATAAATAGTCACAGGCAGGTATAACTCCGCAATGGGAATTCCGTGTGCACCCACAGCATGGGTGGCTCCCTGGAACCCACCGGCTGTACATAAATGTATCCCATTGCAGTGCCCTGGACAGCAGAGCTAACGTCAGATTAAATGCAGGTGGGCATTGGCCCACACTGCATGCCCCAACCGGACCAGCGTTTTTAAATCATAGACACAGGGAGGTACAACTCCGTATTGTGAAGTCCCTGTGGACCGACAGCATGGGTGGGTGCCAGGAAGCCACCGGCGGTACATAAATATATCCCATTGCATTGCCCATCACAGCTGAGGTAATAATGTCATGTTTAATGCAGGTGGGCTTCGGCCCACACTGCATACCCAAGTCAGACTGGGGTTCTTTAGAAGTGGACACATGCAGTTACAACTCCCTGTGGACCCACAGCATGGGTGGCTCCCTGGAACCCACCGGCGGTACATAAATATATCCCATTGCATTGCCCATCACAGCTGAGGTAATGTCATGTTTAATGCAGGTGGGCTTCGGCCCACACTGCATGCCCCAGTCAGACTGGGGTTCTTTAGAAGTGGACATATGTAGTTACAACTCCGTGTGGACCGACAGCATGGGTGGGTGCCAGGAAGCCACCGGCGGTAGATAAATATATCCCATTGCATTGCCCATCACAGCTGAGGTATAAAATTCATGTTTAATGCAGGTGGGCTTCGTCCCACACTGCATGCCCCAGTCAGACCGGGGTTCTTTAGAAGTGGACACATGCAGTTACAACTCCCTGTGGACCCACAGCATGGGTGGCTCCCTGGAACCCACCGGCGGTACATAAATATATCCCATTGCATTGCCCATCACAGCTGAGGTAATAAATTCATGCTTAATGCAGGTGGGCTTCGTCCCACACTGCATGCCCCAGTCAGACTAGGGTTCTTTAGAAGTGGACACATGCAGTTACAACTACCTGTGGACCCACGGCATGGGTGGCTCCCTGGAACCCACCGGCGGTAAATAAATATATCCCATTCCAGTGCCCAATACAGCTGATGTTACGTGAGCTGTAATGCAGGTGGGCAAAAAATTAATTTGATTACACTGTAGGCGAGGGCCCCCAAAAATTAGTGTACCAACAGTACTAATGTACCTGAGAAAAATTGCCCATGCCCAACCAAGAGGGCAGGTGAAACCCATTAATTGCTTTGGTTAATGTGGCTTAATTGGTAACGAGGCCTGGAGGCAGCCCAGTAAAAATAAAAATTGGTTGAGGTGAAAGTTTCAACGCTTTAATGAGCATTGAAACATATAAAAATTGTTTAGAAAAATTATATGACTGAGCTTTGTGGGCCTAAGAAAAATTGCTTGTTTGGCGTGATTATGTGAGGTTTCAGGAGGAGGAGCAGGCGGAGGAGGAGGAATATTATACACAGATAGATGAATCAAAAAGGTCCCCGTTTTGGATGGTGATAGAGAACAATGCTTCCATCCGCGGGTGCAACCTACGTATTGTTTAGGTATCGCTGCTGTCCGCTGGTGGAGAAGAGAAGTCTGGGGAAATCCAGGCTTTGTTCATCTTGATGAGTGTAAGCCTGTCGGCACTGTCGGTTGACAGGTGGGTACGCTTATCCGTGATGATACCCCCAGCCACACTAAACACACTCTCTGACAAGACGCTAGCCGCAGGACAAGCAAGCACCTCCAGGGCATACAGCGCGAGTTCAGGCCACGTGTCCAGCTTCGACACCCAGTAGTTGTAGGGGGCACAGGCATCACCGAGGATGGTCGTGCGATCGGCTATGTACTCCCTCACCATCCTTTTACAGTGCTCCCGCCAACTCAGCCTTGACTGGGGACCGGTGACACAGTCTTGCTGGGGAGCCATAAAGCTGTCAAAGGCCTTAGAGAGTGTTCCCCTGCCTGCGCTGTACATGCTGCCTGATCTCTGCGCCTCCCCTGCTACCTGGGCCACGGAAATGCGCCTTCGGCCACTAGCGCTGTCGGATGGGAAGTTTACCATCAGTTTGTCCACCAGCGCCCTGTGGTATAGCATCATTCTCGAACCCCTTTCTTCTTCGGGAATGAGAGTGCAAAGGCTCTCCTTATACCGTGGGTCGAGCAGTGTGTACACCCAGTAATCCGTAGTGGCCAGAATGCGTGTAACGCGAGGGTCACGAGAAAGGCATCCTAACATGAAGTCAGCCATGTGTGCCAGGGTACCAGTACGCAACACATGGCTGTCCTCACTAGGAGGATCACTTTCAGGATCCTCCTCCTCCTCCTCCTCCTCCTCCTCCTCCTCCTCCTCCTCCTCTGGCCATACACGCTGAAAGGATGACAGGCAAGCTGCATCTGTACCCTCAGCAGTGGGCCAAGCTGTCTCTTCCCCCTCCTCCTCATGCTCCTCCCCCTCCTCCTCCTCCTCCTCCTCCTCTGGCCATACACGCTGAAAGGATGACAGGCAAGCAGCATCTGTCCCCTCAGCAGTGGGCCAAGCTGTCTCTTCCCCCTCCTCCTCATGCTCCTCCCCCTCCTCCTCAACGCGCTGAGATATAGACATGAGGTTGCTCTGACTATCCAGCGACATACTGTCTTCCCCCGCCTCCGTTTCCGATTCCAAAGCGTCTGCCTTTATGCTTTGCAGGGAACTTCTCAAGAGGCCTAGCAGAGGAATGGTGACGCTAATGATTGCAGCATCCCCTCTCACCATCTGGGTCGACTCCTCAAAGTTTCCAAGGACCTGGCAGATGTCTGCCAACCAGGCCCACTCTTCTGTAAATAATTGAGGAGGCTGACTCCCACTGCGCTGCCCATGTTGGAGTTGGTATTCCACAATAGCTCTACGCTGCTCATAGAGCCTGGCCAACATGTGGAGCGTAGAGTTCCACTGTGTGGGCACGTCGCACAGCAATCGGTGCAGTGGCAGATGAAACCAATGTTGCAGTGTCCGCAGGGTGGCAGCGTGCGTGTGGGACTTGCGGAAATGTGCGCAGAGCTGGCGCACCTTTCCGAGCAGGTATAACAAGTGTGGGTAGCTTTTCAGAAAGCGCTGAACCACCAAATTAAAGACATGGGCCAGGCATGGCACGTGCGTGAGGCTGCCGAGCTGCAGAGCCGCCACCAGGTTACGGCCGTTGTCACACACGACCATGCCCGGTTGGAGGCTCAGCGGCGCAAGCCAGCGGTCGGTCTGCTCTGTCAGACCCTGCAGCAGTTCGTGGGCCGTCTGACTCTTCTCTCCTAAGCTGAGTAGTTTCAGCACGGCCTGCTGACGCTTGCCCACCGCTGTGCTGCCACGCCGCGTGACACCGACTGCTGGCGACGTGCTGCTGCTGACACATCGTGATTGCGAGACAGAGGTTGCGTAGGAGGAGGAGGAGGAGGAGGGTGGTTTAGTGGAGGAAGCATACACCGCCGCAGATACCACCACCGAGCTGGGGCACGCAATTCTGGGGGTGGGTAGGACGTGAGCAGTCCCAGGCTCTGACTCTGTCCCAGCCTCCACTAAATTCACCCAATGTGCCGTCAGGGAGATATAGTGGCCCTGCTCGCCTGTGCTTGTCCACGTGTCGGTTGTTAAGTGGACCTTGGCAGTAACCGCGTTGGTGAGGGCGCGTACAATGTTGCGGGAGACGTGGTCGTGCAGGCCAGGGACGACACATCGGGAAAAGTAGTGGCGACTGGGAACCGAGTAGCGCGGGGCCGCCGCCACCATCATACTTTTGAAAGCCTCCGTTTCCACAAGCCCATCTCCAGGCTGATCAATTTGGCAATGTGCACGTTTAACGCTTGAGCGTGCGGGTGCGTGGTGGCGTACTTGCGCTCGCGCTCAAACAGTGGCGCTAGCGACATCTGGACGCTGCGCTGAGAGACATTGCTGGATGGGGCCGAGGACAGCGGAGGTGAGGGTGTGGGTGCAGGCCAGGAGACGGTAGTGCCTGTGCCCTGAGAGGGGGGTTGGATGTCAGTGGCAGGTTGGGGCACAGGGGGAGAGGCAGTGGTGCAAACCGGAGGCGGTGAACGGCCTTCGTCCCACCTTGTGGGGTGCTTGGCCATCATATGCCTGCGCATGCAGGTGGTGGTGCCTCCCCAGCTGATCTTGGCGCGACAAAGGTTGCACACCACTGTTCGTCGGTCGTCAGGCGTCTCTGTGAAAAACTGCCACACCGTAGAGCACCTTGACCTCTGCAGGGTGGCATGGCACGAGGGGGCGCTTTGGGAAACAGTTGGTGGATTATTCGGTCTGGCCCTGCCTCTACCCCTGGCCACCACACTGGCTCGGCCTGTGCCCACACCCTGACTTGGGCCTCCGCGTCCTCGGCCGCGTCCACGTCCTCTAGGCCTACCCCTACCCCTCAGCATGCTGTATTACCAGTAATGCAGAAACAGAACGCCGTAATTAAATGTGCCGCTTATTGACCTGTGGTTGGAGGCTGACTTCGCTTACAGAACGCCAGGAAATAATTTTGCGCAAGCCTGCTGTAACACTTAGCTGGCTGCGTATGATTTTGTAGAACTACTACACCCAGCACACACAGACCCAGAACACTGAGCACAGTGACAGGCAGGCCAAATAGATTTTTTGCCCTATTTTTTAGAAAAGGCCCACTGCCTATATTCAATCAATAATGTGTCTTCTGTCCCTGCCTCCACACTTCTGTCCCTGGACTATGTCACAGAACTGCAGAGTGTTGCACTGTTAACTGCAACACAGTGGTGATTTCAGAGCCCAGACAGAGCCAGGAAATAATTTGGCGCAAGCCTGCTGTAACACTTAGCTGGCTGCGTATGATTTTGTAGAACTACTACACCCAGCACACACAGACCCAGAACACTGAGCACAGTGACAGGCAGGCCAAATAGATTTTTTGCCCTATTTTTTAGAAAAGGCCCACTGCCTATATTCAATCAATAATGTGTCTTCTGTCCCTGCCTCCACACTTCTGTCCCTGGAGTATTACTGCAGGGCGCAATGCTCTGCACGGCCGATATACCAAAAAATAAAAATGTGCAACACTGCAAAAAGCAGCCTCCACAGTACTGCACACGGTTAGATGTGGCCCTAAGAAGGACCGTTGGGGTTCTTGAAGCCTAAAATACTCCTAACGCTCTCCCTGCCTAAGCACTTCTGTCCCTGGAGTATTACTGCAGGGCGCAATGCTCTGCACGGCTGATATACGAAAAAAAAAAAAAAAGTGCAACACTGCAAAAAGCAGCCTCCACAGTACTGCACACGGTTAGATGTGGCCCTAAGAAGGACCGTTGGGGTTCTTGAAGCCTACAATAACTCCTAACACTCTCCCTATAGCAGCTCCAACACGATACCACTTTCCCTCAGCTATATCAGAATGCATCTGTGGCGAGCCGCGGGAGGGGCCGATTTTTATACTCGGGTGACACCTGATCTCGCCAGCCACTCACTGCAGGGGGGTGGTATAGGGCTTGAACGTCACAGGGGGAAGTTGTAATGCCTTCCCTGTCTTTCAATTGGCCAGAAAAGCGCGCTAACGTCTCAGAGATGAAAGTGAAAGTAACCCGAACATCGCGTGGTACTCGTTACTAGTAACGAGCATCTCGAACACGCTAATACTCGAACGAGTATCAAGCTCGGACGAGTACGTTCGCTCATCTCTAATAAGGAATCTACTCATCTTGGTTCATTACAACGCTCATCATCCTCTTCACTACTGATAGAATCTCAGATATCTCCATGCCAGTTATCAGGGTCCCATTTAACCCCTGCTTTGACTATGGCCAAAGCAACTTTTCTTTTATTTATTCTTCGAATTTCTTACACTTATATGGAGCCACTCGTACTGCTGCCTTCTCAGCCACATTCTGATACCATCACGTTTATCCATAATCAACTTATTTTGACACTGGGAAAGCTTCAAAGCACTCCTTGCCTCACACAAGGGCCGCTATGTTAATTCAATAGAGAGGGGTGGGGGAGCGCGAGGAGAAAAATCTCCCGCAGCCTCCCCGCTGTTAGACAGCGATACTAGGTGCACGGGAGCTAGTGTGTACGGGGACAAGTGTCAGGCATCATTTGCCCAACCTTCGTCCCATCTAAAAACACCTTTAGGCCCCAGTAGTTTTAAGGCGATGATGATAGAGTTGCATGATTAATTAGACAATAGGATCGCAAGACTCTATAGACAATGGTGATAGAATTCTCAAGTCGGTGTGTTGCGGGATCTGCAATTGTCTCTCTGTAGTTTCGGAGTAACTGCATGCCAATCGTCACTGAAGTCATGGGCCAAAAAAGACGGGAAGGATGGCCAATCAGGAAGGAAGATTATGGGTAGATTAAATGTTCCTAGGAAATTCGGAAGATCACCCAGGGAACAGAAAGTCATTAATCTGCTGTCTTTCCATGCCACCAGCGGTAGGCAATCTCTTTGCCTCTTAGTGTATCTAGAAATGGCTTCAAAGCTTTGCGAAGCTGTAATGTTCTCCTGGCTAAGTCTTGCAGCAGTATATTCGGAGATCCATTGAAGGACAGGTGTTCAGCATTTCTAGCCTGTTTCAGTATGTCCTCTTTGTCCTTAAAGAAATGGGTGCGACATATTACGTCTCGCGGGTGTTTAGGGTCAAGGGATTTTGGACCCATGATCCGATGGATGCAGTTTATCTCTGTGGGTTTTTTTGGGGCTTCTGGGTCAAAGATCCAAAGAAATTTTGGGCCCATTGCTCCAGTTGTACATTCGAGATTTCTTCTGACAGACGCCGGATACGGATGTTGTTCCTTCTATGTCTGTTTTCAAGATCGTCGATCTGGGATAGGATAGAGGTTAGCTGTGCGGAGTGGGCTGTTAGGACCTGTCTGTGGGATTCGAGTGTAGATAAGGTTCGCTCTTGAGCCTCCTCCACTGCATTTACTCTGTGTCCAATTTTTTGCGCTTCCTTCTGTATCTAGGTCGCAGCCTGTTTATGGTAGAATTCAGAGTGTTGGAAGAGAGAATCAATTTCAGATTTGTAGGAAGGGATTTAGTATGTGCTTTCCAGTCCCAGTCATTCTCTTCTGATATAGCACTTGGTGAGGAAGAGCAAGGAGACCATGCACTTTTAGTATTGTGTGCAGGGGAAGAATTCCATAAAGCAGAATTGTCAGTCTCTATGGAAGTTAGAGAGCTCTGCTGTAGTGTGTGGTTAAAGCTCGGGTGAATGAATGAATAGCTAAGGGCTATGTGTGATTGGCTGAGCGATCAGCCAATAGCTAAGCAGTAGCTGCTATTGGCTGAGCCCTCAGCCAATCTGCACAGCCCTTTAAGGAGGCGAGGATTTTTAAATCCCCGACTGCTGAAAGAGCTTCATAGCAGTGCCGGGGAGCCAGCAGGAGGACGCGGCTGAGCGCAGGAGAGGTGAGTATGATTTATTTTATTTTTTTTAACACTTTTGCCAGATTATCGGGGAAGGGCTTATATTTCAAGCCTTTCCCCGATAATCATACTGCGGGGCCTGGCAAACCATTGATTTCAATGGGATCGGCAGCAGTGCCGATCCCATTGAAAGCAATAGGATAGAATGCCGCGGACTTCTGCCACAGCTTTGACAGCTGTGACAGCTGTGGCAGAAGTCCACGACATTCTCCCTATGCTTTCAATGGGGCTAGCGCTGCTGTCGCTGGCCCCATTGAAACCTTTTGCGATATGCCGGTTCTATACCGGGCTCTTTCTTGCACTGCGATGCGCAAGTTTTCTCGTGCTCTCGCAGCGCAAGAAAGAAAATATTGCCAGTGGGTGGGAGCCCTAAGGGTTAGCAACTTTTTAGCAATTCACTGTCAATGTGCAGTTCTGAATGACTCGTATTTTGATTTTTTCTAGGCAGGAGTTATAAAGCTGCCAAGAACACAGTACTTACAGCTGATTGAAAATCTCAGGGCGTAACACATACTAATAGGGGACTACAGGGCAATAAAACAAGAGAAGAGCAGAATCAGAGTGCAGAACACTGGAGACTGCAACTACAACTGCCAGCAGCATGAGCACCGCGAGCACCGCAGGGAAGGTATTCTACTATTCCCATTCTAACATTACTCTGCCGCCTGCTTTCTTCTTAGAAGCTTCCTTCTCTTCCAGGAACTTTGTTTCTTTAGATTTGTGAAAGTTTTATGAAGGAAGACATGCAGTTTGTGTTACTTTCTACATTCTTGTAATACTTTGTAGCAAATGGATCTTCCAGGTTTGTGACTAATTTGCATCTTAGAGAAGAGGACTGTAAAACGTTACAGGGAGTCGGGCTCGATTGATGAACGGGAGGGAATGTTTTACATTCTTCCTTTATTGCTGATGTTTCAATATGACATAATGTAGATATTCAGAAGTTGTCTGTTTTGCATGGTTTGTGCGCTTGTACATAATGTATTACGTAAGCTGCTTACAAGCC
This sequence comes from Eleutherodactylus coqui, assembly GCF_035609145.1. NCBI lineage: Eukaryota > Metazoa > Chordata > Amphibia > Anura > Eleutherodactylidae > Eleutherodactylus > Eleutherodactylus coqui. Next base: position 167,994,440 of record NC_089843.1, on the reverse strand, counting down.
CGGAGGAAAGAGCAGTTTTTATACAGATGTAGCTAATAGCATTGTGTCAACCAGGTGGTATGTGGAAGGCCTCACAGGGATATTTATGCTGCAGTAAAATCTGCTGTGGAATTTCTGTTGTTTTTTTGCGCCTGGCCAGAATTAACGAGCATTGTGGAATTTGCTCCTTTTTATGTTGTATATTTTGTATATGAGGTTGCACTTTTATGTGCAAATTTTCTGCTGCGGAATCTTTTATGTTCTTGTGATATGGTAACGGGTGTTTGAAGCAGATTCAGTGCTTTTCTGCAGCAGCCAAGGAGCAAAAATAATGTAACTAATTTTTTTTTGTCCATTTTATGTTACCCATTGATCTCTATGGAGAACGTACGCAGCATATATTTGCAGTTTCCACAACTTAAATAGACATGCTGCCGATACCAACTTGCTATCAATAGTTACAGCTGTGTATTTATGAAAATGTTCATAGGGCAAACTGACAGAGCTAGTAATAAGTTCATCGCTAGTTTTCCACATTCAAAATAATGATTCTGATAGGCTGGTTTTACATCTGTGTTGGAACCTTGAGTTGGAGGTTCCATCACCAATCTGTCTCAAAATACCAGAAGAAAGTCTGATATCTGTGCGGAAACTGAATGGACCCTATTATAGTCCTGAGATAGAGCCATTCCTCCATGAGCATTACCCTCTCCTGCTCCCCGAATAGAAATTGGAATCCCAGGGGCAGGTGAGAAATCATCTTTAGATAATTATATGAAACATTACCCAAAACAATGGTTTTATTTTTCAGGTTATTAAATGCAAGGCTGCTGTTGCCTGGGAACCTTGTAAATCTGTCAGCATTGAGGACATTGAAGTGGCTCCACCAAAAGCTCATGAAGTCAGAATAAAGGTAAGAGAGCTGTAATTAAAATGTGTAGTAAATGGCTTGCTGAGAAAATCCTGTAGGGTACATGATCTGAGTAAGTCGAGTCATATCCAATATAACATAACCATAGTGTCTATCAGCAATATCCTCCTTTTTACCTCCAACGTTTTTAACTAATTGGGGAGGGGAAAAGAGGGTGAATTCTGTTTTACCCAACTCACTCAACCCTCAAGCAAAAACTATCAATCACTCTTAAGGACTTCACAATTTCCCCAGTCTCACAAGTCCGTTACCTCTGGATATCCGTGGATTCCACCCTCTTTTCGAAACTGCACATATAAGCCCTTACCAACAACTCCTGCTGCACCCAACTTTAAATATTTCTCAAATCCACTCTTTCCTTCAGCTCGAGACAACAAAAATGCTAGTCAATGCCCTTATGGCCCACCTAGACTACTGTGACAGCCTTCTCTGTGTCCTTCCATCTAATATGCTTCCACTCCTCCAATCCATAATCTAGTCTACTGCCCAGATACTCCACCTCTTCCCTCATTTCTCCTCTGTCAATCCCTTCACTGGCTACCCATTTCCTTGCGAATGCAGTTCAAATGATTCAATATGACAAAAAAGGCTGTTCACAAGCAGACACTTTAAGCCACACTAATAAATCATTGAGGGATGCAAACTTATGAAGAAAAAATATTGTGTGGCGATACATAAATTCACAGAACTGCCCCCTAAAAGCTGCCATGATGAAGTAGGACAGACATGCAACTTAAAACACAAATGTACCAATGGAAGACACTAAAAATAGAGCAGAATTACGCCAAAGGAATACATTGCCAACTGGTCTGACTGGTTCATTGCTGGTGTAGTGGCCTGATACAACGGGGCCCTTTCATAACTGTATGCATGCATTTGTCCATGAATATTAGTGTCTTCTGGGTTGCATGAATCATATGTATTGCATAGCTGCAGAACTAAAAGGGTTAACTGTCTGGTATGTTAGCTGACTGTCTGGAAAATGTATCTGTTTGTTTGTCACGTGACCTTGCAATATATATGTGAATGCAAGGTGTGTGTGCAAGAGAAGTTCTGTTCTGGGTCTGGAGAGTTCTGGGCTTGCAAGAGAGAAGAGTGGAGTGGCATTAGGCTTGCAAGAGGACCACACAGGCACCTTCAGCCTGTGTGGCCCAGAATGGAAGAGGCTGAAAGGAAATATGAAAGTACCCCTTTGATGCTAGAAAGAGAATGAGGAATTGCCATGCAGCACACCCTTTTTATCAAATGGGAGTGTTGACCGGTAGATTGTTGGAGAGAAGAGGGTGAGTTGTCGTGATAAGGACCTACAGATAACAAGGCTGTGGTTTTTCCTGTTCACCCGTGAGTCCTCCCTCTCACACCACTTTGATATGTTTGCACTGTTTTCCTGCTGGGATTTATTCTGAAGTTGTAATCAAGTTACTTCAAGTAAAGCGACCAGTCACCTGTCCGTTTCCGGAGACTGTGTCTTAAAAAAATCCAGTGTGTGTGTATTTACTCCAACAACCAGGAATTCCATGGAGGCTGTGCAAGGGTGAGTTTACTCCGCCATCCAGGAATTCACCCACGGCAAAAGAAACAGTGGTGTCACGCGTGACACAAAAAACTAAGGTAATTCATTATTGGGTTTTCCCTTTATTAACTTGCCCTCGGCCCTTGGACATGTCACCGGTTACCCTCTTGGTGGGAGATGGTAGAGCCACCGTGATAAGGCCCCAAACTCTATCCGCTGTCTCATAGACCACGACCTACTCCTCAGACGCTGCTCTGGGCCCACACAAGGAGATGGGCTGTGGCAGGGAAAATAATTTTTAATCCCTCTTTGGTTTTATTTTTCAGATGTAGTGATGTAATGCTCTTTTGTTTCATACACTAAGACAATATGTTTTTAATCCCTTAAGGACCACCCATCGTAAAGCCAACTCCACACCCAGTGGCTGTCAGCTGTTTCTGACAGCCACCTGCAACAGTTATAATCAGAGCTAGGAAGGATTATTCCTGTTAACTGCCTAAATGTGGCTGTCAAAGTTTATAGTGTGTCTAAGCACATTGCATATTTTGGTTAAAATATGAAACCATATCTTATATTTATCGCTTTTTTGTAGGAAGCAGTCTAACTTTAAAATGTTGGGGTGTCTAGGGTGTCTGTGCTTTGTGTGGTTAACTTATGAGGTGCAGGACAGTTGCCAGGCTGAATTGTATGGGTTGTCAATAATGGGTTGCAAGCCTGTGCAGCGTCCGAGTGGGACGTGTCAACAAGGGGGAGACCACGGGTTATAAGGATGGTTGTCATGGGTGGCTCTGCAATCTCTCCCAGCAATGGCAGTGAAATGGCTGGCTTGGTTGTACTCAGTGGCACAAAGAGTCAATACAGTAATCACAATTTAATGGTGGTTTGTCACGTGACACCAGTACCTCTTCAGGAATCTCGGGGTTGATGACAAAATAACTGACACGAGTCTTGTTAGCTTTAGTTTGCAAACTGGAGGTATGCAGTTTACTATCTTTTTCTGGCAAGCAGTTGTACAATAACACAATGGCAGATTTGCAACAAGAGCAGACTTGCAGATTATGACAGACTTGTAAACAATGGCAGCATATGGTTAATAATGTTGCTTCTCAAATCCAGGTCAGTACATTTAACACTTTTCTCTTCAACACTCCCTATTTGTTTCTAGTATCACAGCCGCAGGGGAGTCAGTAGTACAAATAGTGCCTTCACAGTCTAAACTCCTTCTTAGTTAAAACGTAACTTTTCTAAAGCCTATAGGAATCTATATACAATCAAGGACTATGTATCTATTCAGTTGAATTGTGGACTGAAATATGCATCGTTATATTGTGGAACAGGATGAATTAATCAGTGTTATTGCTTGGATAAGTTAGTTCCTGCTGATAGAAGAGTCGTCTTAGCCTCCCATCTTTGGCTTTAGATTATATGGTATACCCTGGCCCCAGCTTCAATTGCTACTGGTGGGTCATTGGACTAGATATACCACGGTGCATATCAGAATATTTTATGCATGTATACGTTTTTCTTATGAGGCATTCTCTATTCTTTATTATTTTTTAAGAAGTCAGTAATGAAAGTTACGTTTTAATTAAGAAGGAATTTAGTCTATTTGTTTCTAGAGATTACCGAACAATACTCCCACAGTCCTAGTTATCTGCTGGGGTGTTTGATCCGAAGGCTTTACAGTAGTAACTGAAGCTGGTTTAAAGATGGGCTTCTCTTACTTTCCCCGATTATAATGGAGCAGAGTTCAGTATAATTCCCTGATAGTTGGAAGGGTCCCAGTTTGTTTCTCCATGCTGTGGGTTTAGTTAGAAGCTGGTTTAATCCTGGCTTCCTACTCCAGGTAACATTCTCTCTCGGTGGTATGTCTGCGGAACACCTCCTGCACTGCCACCTCTGACAACACATTCGCTCTCCTCCTCCTTCTCCTAACCACAACTCCCCTTCTATTCCTGCCTCTTTCCCGCTATCTGCTTACTCTTCCTCCTAACATCCTGTCTTTCCCTCAGCTTTTTCCCACTCTCCAGACTCTCCCCCTTCCCCATTCACCAATGAGTGTATGTGTGATAAGCAGCCAATCAGCAGCCAGCTGTTGCCAAGCAGTTAGTTTAGCTTGTTGAAAGAAAGGGGAAAGACAGGGCTTGCCGATGTACCACACCTTTTATGTCTCTGAGCACATTGACAGGTGTTCACAGGACAATGAATGGGTGGCTATTCTGGAGACCCTCTGGGCCACTACACCTGCATTGTGCACTACATGTATCAGTGATACTGGGACTATTTCTGAACCTTATATATGTGCAAATAAAATACTAAGCCCCCCACCCCAATCTTTGGTAGGTGTGTAAGTGGTTGTTCCTCAGTATTTTGCACCTCTGCAATCCCACCCATAAAGTGATTTGCCTGTTTTGCATGCAGCTGGGAAGTGGTGGTAAAGAGTTTTTTATAATGGATAGTCTAACCTCAGGAAAGGTTATCAATATCTGATCGGTAGGGGTCTGATTCGCAGAAGCTCAATTTATGAGCTGATTGAAGGGGATGCAGCCTTTTCAATATTTGCATCTGGCGGTGAGATGCTGTTACTTAGAACGCTGTACTTTTAGTTGCAATGGTTCTGAATATTGCAGCATTGTCACATGCCATAACGATCCTATACTGGATAGGTTGATAGTATAAGAACTGTGAGCCCCAGTGACTGCAAATCCAGGGCTGGCGGTGGGTTGAAAAAGGGATCCTCCTCCTGTTACCAGCACCATGATCTGCATCTATCCCTGTGCAGAAAGTTTTCCTTGATTTCAGCCATTTGTGGGACAGAGGCCTAGTGAAGTGCTCCTGAGGGACAGAGGCCTAGTGAAGCGCTCCTGAGGGACAGAGGCCTAGTAAAGCACTCCTGAGCGACAAAGACATTGCAGAAGCTGGGGCCAGGATCTGTCTAATACCGGTAACAGAAAGGCCATGTTGTAGATTGACAGTAGGCCACAGAATATAAATGGTGATATTACCTCCTCTTTCCCACATAACCTCAGCCATCCTCCATGCAAATTACTTGATCTGTCAATCTACATCTGTGGAGAAATGCTGCCTAGTTTTACTTTATACTGAGACCAATTCTGTTTTACCTACTCCGATAAAGTTACAGTAAAGAAGATTTATTTTAATATTTTCATACCCACTGGCCTCCGTGTATTACTGACTCTTCTCACTTAACTATTGTGCTATATGGCACTGGTGTCACGACATATCACCGCTGTGACACCATTTTATTTCATATACTACTCTTATCATCATCCTATATGCTGCAAGTGCCTGACATATATCATGTTGAGTAATGGTTAGAGATGAGCAAGCATACTCGTCCGAGCTTGATGCTCGTTCGAGTATTATGGTGCTCGAGATGCTCGTTACTCGAGACGAGCACCACGCGGTACTCGTCTCGAAGAAATGAGCACTGACCATTGAATTCAATGGAGCCGGCAATACAGCCGGCTCCATTGAAAGCAATGGGCTGCCAGCGATCTCAGGATGAATTTTCGGGAAGGGCTTAAAAATATAAGCCCTTACCTGAAAATCATCCTAAAATGTGTAAAAATAATTTAAAAAAAAAATATGTCAGCATAAAGATCGTTCTCCTCTGCCAAAGCTGTAACAGCTGTGGCAGAGAAGAACGATGTTAGCCCATTGAATTCAATGGAGCCGGCAATACAGCCGGCTCCATTGAAAGAAATGGGCTGCCGGCGAGCGCGGGATGAATGTTCGGGAAGTGCTTAAAAATATAAGCCCTTACCTGAAAATCATCTAGAAATGTGTAAAAATTAAAAAAAAATGTATACTCACCTTTCCGCTGCAGCCGGAGTTCAGCCGCGTCTGGCCGGAAGTTCTCCTGAACTGCTCTCTGTAGTATTCAGCAGGTGTGGATTTAAAATCCCCGCCTGCTGAATGAGCTGCCTCTGATTGGTCACAGCCTCACCAATCAGAGGCAGCTCTCACTCACACCCATTCATGAATGGGTGAGTGCTACCTCTGATTGGCTCAGCGCAGGGACCAATCAGGGGCAGTTCCCATCTCTCTCTCTCTCTCTCGTAACAAATTTCATGTTTGTAGAACATCAGGAAGTTAGAGAATTAGATTTGGTACATTACACAGGGGGGGGGGCAATACTTTGGCACTTAGCATTGAATAATTGAGTTGTGACCCCTTTACTTTTCCTATTTAGGACCTAAAGAATGCTCCTGCCAAATTTCATGTTTGTGCAACACCGAGAAGTTAGAGAATTAATAGTCAGTCAGTGAAGGCTTTCATAGATAGATAGATTCATTCTAAGAAATGTGAACCAGTACATGAGGAAAGTACATAAAAATAGAATATAATCAACAATTGGAAAAACTATATATATAAAATGTATAATGAAGGTAGTTAGAATAAGAGGAATAAATATAAAACATGGGTGAATAATAAAAAAAATAAATAAATATATATATATATATATATATATATATATAAAGACAAAAGCCCTCACTGACTCACTCACTCACTGACTGAATGTTACCATGCAGGGCGGTGCTGGGTCCCGCGGCCGGCGCGCGGCGCTCCGATGTCGGCTCCGGCGTCCCGGAGCTCTGCTGTCGGGGCTCTCCCGGCGGCGTGGAGCAGCCAGCGTGCAGCGGCGTTGGCGTGTCCGCCCGTAGGGTGCCGCCCGCTCTCCTCCACCTTCCATATGCAACAGTGGGAGAGGCGGCTCCTCCCACTCTCCGCCCCTGGGCGGAGGCTTTAAGTTAAAAGGCTGGCAGTGACCTGAGCTCACTGCCAGTTATTGGTTCTGCTAGCCTCTAGTCACGTCTGTCTCAGTCTGCTCTAGTTGCTCGTCAGTATCCTGTCAGTTTGCCTGTGAGCTCCATCTCCAGCCTTTCTCTGCTTTGTAAGTTTGTTGGTCTGTTGCACCTGCCTCTTCTGTCGGCACTCTGTCCCCTGTTAGTAGTTCCATCTAGGTAGTCACCAGATCCCTAGCCAGCGCAGGGACCGCCGCCCAGTTGTCCGCCTGGAGTTAGCCAGGGCCGAGGCAAGTAGGCAGGGACAGTGGGGTGCGGGAAGATCAGGGCACCCCACCTGGCGCTCGGGGGGCAGAGTGCCGTAACACTGACTCACTGACTGACTGACTGGCGAAAAGTTCTCCAACTTCCCGATGTCGTAGAAACATGAATTTTGGCGCGAGCATAGATTATCTCCAAAACAGGAAAATTAATTGTGTCCCAACTCGATTATTCAATTCTAGCGCAAAAGAATTAGCGTCAAAATTTAACGTACATAATCGAAATCTCTCACTTCCCAATGTCATAGAAACTTAAAATTTGGCACGACCATTGATTACGTCATAAATAGGAAAAGCTAATGGGTTCCAACTTGATTATTCAATTCTATGCGCAAAAGAATTAGCGTCCAAATTTTACGTACGGAATGTAATTTTCTCAGTTTCCAGTGTCATAGAAACGTGAAATTTGGCACAAGCATTGATTATGTCATAAATAGGAAAATTTAATGGGTCCCAACTCAATTATTCAATTTGAGCGCAAAAGAACTAGCGTCCAACTTTTACGTACGGAATCTAATTCTCTCACTTCTTGGTGTCATAGAAACATGAAATTTGGAATGGGCATTGATTATGTCATAAATAGGAAAAGTTAATGGGTCCCAACTCGATTGTTCAATTCTAAGCGCAAAAGAATTAGCGTCCACATATTACGTATGAAATCTAATTCTCTCACTTCCCGATGTGATTTTATATAAAGGAAACATCACATGGTTACCTCCCCGTGGTGTTTCCTGGGTAACGCAGAGAACTATGCAAAATGGTGAACATGTTTTTCCGGTATCTCTAAAGTAACCACGACTGCATAAGATTTTCCGTGTGAACACCAGATAAACACCAGTACCAAATTAACTCGGGCGAAGCCGGGTATATCAGCTAGTATATATATATATATATATATATATATATATATATATAATATGTGTGTGTGTTAGGGCTGGCCAGGGCAGATGGACAGAGGATCCCTACGCCAGCTCTCTCCCATGTCCTATCAATTGCCCCCCTGGGCTAGGCCCCAGAGCGACAACTGGGCGATGGTCCCTGCACTGTACTAGTGACAGAGACCCCAAGGAAGGAGGGACAGGGAGACTGGCAGGTGAGCACTATGTAACTGATAGGAAGCCAAAATGCAGCAGACAAGAGACTAGACATAAACAAGCAGGGTCAAACCGTAAGTCACGTGCGGAATACAGGAGTGCAAACCAGAGTCAAACTGAAGGCCGAAGTCAAACACAAAGCAGTCAGGTCAAATATTGCGGGTGTAGTCAGAGAAGTTTTAAACCAAACACTGGCAATCAGTGTCTGGGCCAGCCAGGTATATACAGACGACCGGGGGGAATAATAAAGCCGCCTTCGCCCGGCGGCGCACACCAACCAGAGCACCGCGTGGCGGACCAGCGGACGGGTGTGCCCGTGCACGACGCGGGGCGCACTGCCGGCCACCGTGACCAACAACCAGAGTAGGAGAACCCCGGACAGAGCCACCATTCCGGCCCCCTGCAGTGCTAGGACAAGTAGCCCGCAGCAACCGGCGCCCCCAGTGGTAAACCCATATCTAACAATATAATTAGAAAAAACAGGAGGGGAGCCATTGATAAGAAATACATAAGAATGGAGAAATATTTCACTTCGGTAGTTTTACTCCTCTAAATTTTTTTCAAATTTCATTTAGGCCATTGCACCTAAGGGTATTCAAGCAAAAGATCTAATACATTTCTTTAGATTTAAGGCACGGTAAATGTCTCTCAGGTACTTTTTCTTGCGGAGTAATACACATTAGAGAGGTAGCCTTATGGAAATTTTTAAAAAAGCTTGTATACACTATGAAGTAGATATACTTTTTAAAGATGTTCGAGTTCCCATAGTTTGAAGATAGAATTGCTTATTAAAAACAAAATAATTATTGTGCAGGATAAAAATAGAATCTGAAATGAAAAGCTTCTGTTGATATGGCATGAGTGGATCTACTTCCAAGAAATGACGAATGGCTTTTAATCCCATAGAATGTGGAATATTAGAAAAGAGTGCTGTAACATCAAAGCAGCCATCTATTAACATTGATTGAACAGATTACATGGAAGGAATCCTACATTCGGGCCTCTTTTGATATTAAAGCAATTGTATCTTCAAACTAAGGAAACAAACTAAGGGACTAAGTTTACCCTAGTTATGTGAACCTCTATATGGGAGCCTTTGAATCTAATGTTATAGATTCCCATATATTACCTTATAAGAGACTAGATGATATACCCGGCTTCGCCTGAATTAATTTGGTACTGGTGTTTATCTGGTGTTCACACAGAAAATCTTACGAAGTAGTCGTTACTTTAGAGATACCGAGGAAAAATATATGTTCACCGTTTTGCATGGTTCTTTGCGTTACCCAGGAAACACCATGTGGAGGTAACCATACGACGTTTCCTTTATATAAAATAACATCGGGAAGTGAGAGAATTAGATTACGTATGTTAAATTTGGACGCTAATTCTTTTGCGCTTAGAATTGAACAATCGAGTTGGAACCCATTACATTTTCCTATCTATGACATAATCAATGCCCATGCCAAATTTCAAATTTCTATGCCACCGGGAAGTAAGAGAATTAGATTACGTACGTAAAATTTGGACGCTAATTCTTTTGCGCTTAGAATTAAAAAATCGAATTGGGACCCATTAACTTTTCCTATTTATGACATAATAATCAATGCCCGTGCCAAATATTATGTTTCTATGACATCGGGAAGTGAGAGAATTAGATTCCGTACATAACATTTGGACGCTATTTCTTTTGCGCTAGAATTGAATAATCGAGTTGGGATCCATGTACGTTTTCTATATCGGACATAATCTATGCTTGTGCCAAATTTCATGTTTCTACGACATCGGGAAGTTGGAGAATTAGTAGCGAGTCAGTCAGTCAGTGAGTGAGTGAGGGCTTTCGTCTTTATATATATATATATGGATTAATCAATGACATTTTAATTGTTTGGGAAGGAGACACGACAGATCTACAGCTGTTTTCAAATAACTTTAATAAAAACGCTTGGTAAGAAATTTTCTGGGACTTATAACCAGCCAGCACTGCGTTTTTAGGTTTCGAATGTTATATATCAAGGTGCGACATGTCTTTTCCTAGACACACTTTAAACTTGTATACTCAAACTGTTATTTAGAATTCACTAGTAGCCATGCCAAACAGTGGAAGGTCAATATTCCTTATGGACAAATCAGAAGAATTCTGAGAATTAGTACCTTGGTTGATGATTTTAAAGAACACTCTAGAATTTAAAGAAAAATCTTTCAAAGAGAGAGGCTATCCAAACCATATAATCGTCTTCATGCAGTAAGGTTTTAAGTCAGAATCTCACCACGTGCCTGAGCAGAGTAGCAGAGTATAAGAGTGAATCCCTGTATTCTAGGGCCATCTTAATCACCCGTATTAGCTCACACCATCACTATTAGAGATGAGCGAACGTACTCGTCCGAGCTTGATATTCGTGCGAATATTAGGGTGTTCGGGATGCTCGTTACTCTTAACGAGCACCACGCGGTGTACCGGTTACTTTCAGTTTCCTCTCTGAGACGTTAGCGCGCTTTTCTGGCCAATTGAAAGACAGGGAAGGCATTACAACTTCCCCCTGTGACGTTCAAGCCCTATACCACCCCCCTGCTGTGAGTGGCTGGGGCGATCAGATGTCACCCGAGTATAAAAATCGGCCCCTCCCGCGACTCGGCTCAGATGCCTTGTGAGTTAGCTGAGGGACAGTGGTATCGTGCTGGAGCTGCTGTAGGGAGAGCGTTAGGAGTGAGTGTAGGCTTCAAGAACCCCAACGGTCCTTCTTAGGGCCACATCTAACCGTGTGCAGTACTGTGGAGGGTGCTGTTAGCAGTGTTGCACAAATTTTTTTTTCAAAATCGGCAGTCTGCAGAGCATTGCGCCTTGCAGTAATACTACAGGGACAGAAGTGGTGCTTAGGTAGGGAGAGTGTTAGGAGTGAGTGTAGGCTTCAAGAACCCCAACGGTCCTTCTTAGGGCCACATCTATCCGTGTGCAGTACTGTGCAGGCTGCTGTTAGCAGTGTTGCATATTTTTTTCTTTTCAAAATCGGCTGTCTGCAGAGCATTGCGCCTTGCAGTAATACTACAGGGAGAGAATTGTGTAGGCAGGGCCAGAAGACATATATTATTGATTGAATATAGTCAGTGGGCCCTCCGTTTCCAAAAAAGGGAAAAATTGTATTTGTCCTGCAGTCTTGCGGCAATTTATTTCCTGCCTGGGAAAAGTAACCGCTGTGCTGCACTTCATATAACTGCATTTCTGTGCAACACATATCTTATCTGATTGAATATAGTCAGTGGGCCCTCCGTTTCCCAAAAAGGGAAACATTCTATTTGTCCTGCAGGCTTGCACCAATTTATTTGCTGCCTGTGAAAAGTCTCCGCTCTGCTGCACTTCATATAACTGCATTTCTGTGCAACACATATCTTATCTGATTGAATATAGTCAGTGGGCCCTCCGTTTCCCAAAAAAGGAAAAATTGTATTTGTCCTGCAGTCTTGCGCCAATTTATTTCCGGCCTGGGAAAAGTAACCGCCGTGCTGCACTTCATATAACTGCATTTCTGTGCAACACATATCTTATCTGATTGAATATAGTCAGTGGGCCCTCCGTTTCCCAAAAAGGGAAACATTCTATTTGTCCTGCAGGCTTGCGCCAATTTATTTGCTGCCTGTGAAAAGTCTCCGCTCTGCTGCACTTCATATAACTGCATTTCTGTGCAACACATATCTTATCTGATTGAATATAGTCAGTGGGCCCTCCGTTTCCCAAAAAGGGAAAAATTGTATTTGTCCTGCAGTCTTGCGCCAATTTATTTCCTGCCTGGGAAAAGTAACCGCTGTGCTGCACTTCATATAACTGCATTTCTGTGCAACACATATCTTATCTGATTGAATATAGTCAGTGGGCCCTCCGTTTCCCAAAAAGAGAAGCATTCTATTTGTCCTGCAGGCTTGCGCCAATTTATTTGCTGCCTGTGAAAAGTAACTGCTCTGCTGCACTTCATATAACTGCATTTCTGTGCAACACATATCTTATCTGATTGAATATAGTCAGTGGGCCCTCCGTTTCCCAAAAAGGGAAACATTCTATTTGTCCTGCAGGCTTGCGCCAATTTATTTGCTGCCTGTGAAAAGTAACTGCTCTGCTGCACTTCATATAACTGCATTTCTGTGCAACACACATCTTATCTGATTGAATATAGTCAGTGGGCCCTCCGTTTCCCAAAAAGGGAAACATTCTATTTGTCCTGCAGGCTTTCGTCAATTTATTTGCTGCCTGTGAAAAGTAACCGCTCTGCTGCACTTCATATAACTGCATTTCTGTGCAACACATATCTTATCTGATTGAATATAGTCAGTGGGCCCTCCGTTTCCCAAAAAGGGAAACATTCTATTTGTCCTGCAGGCTTGCGCCAATTTATTTGCTGCCTGTGAAAAGTCTCCGCTCTGCTGCACTTCATATAACTGCATTTCTGTGCAACACATATCTTATCTGATTGAATATAGTCAGTGGGCCCTCCGTTTCCCAAAAAGGGAAAAATTGTATTTGTCCTGCAGTCTTGCGCCAATTTATTTCCTGCCTGGGAAAAGTAACCGCTGTGCTGCACTTCATATAACTGCATTTCTGTGCAACACATATCTTATCTGATTGAATATAGTCAGTGGGCCCTCCGTTTTCCAAAAAGAGAAGCATTCTATTTGTCCTGCAGGCTTGCGCCAATTTATTTGCTGCCTGTGAAAAGTAACTGCTCTGCTGCACTTCATATAACTGCATTTCTGTGCAACACATATCTTATCTGATTGAATATAGTCAGTGGGCCCTCCGTTTCCCAAAAAGGGAAACATTCTATTTGTCCTGCAGGCTTGCGCCAATTTATTTGCTGCCTGTGAAAAGTAACTGCTCTGCTGCACTTCATATAACTGCATTTCTGTGCAACACACATCTTATCTGATTGAATATAGTCAGTGGGCCCTCCGTTTCCCAAAAAGGGAAACATTCTATTTGTCCTGCAGGCTTTCGTCAATTTATTTGCTGCCTGTGAAAAGTAACTGCTCTGCTGCACTTCATATAACTGCATTTCTGTGCAACACATATCTTATCTGATTGAATATAGTCAGTGGGCCCTCCGTTTCACAAAAAGGGAAACATTCTATTTGTCCTGCAGGCTTGCGCCAATTTATTTCCTGCCTGGGAAATCACTGGTAATACAGCATGCTGAGGGGTAGGGGTAAGCCTAGAGGACGTGGATGTGGCCGAGGACGCGTAGGCCCAAGTGAGGGTTTGGGCACAGGCCGAGCTCCTGATCCAGGTGTATCGCAGCTGACTGCTGCGCGATTAGGAGAGAGGCACGTTTCTGGCGTCCCCACATTCATCGCCCAATTAATGGGTCCACGCGGGAGACCTTTATTAGAAAATGAGCAGTGTGAGCAGGTCCTGTCGTGGATGGCAGAAAGTGCTTCGAGCAAGCTATCATCCACCCACAGTTCTGCGCCGTCCAGTGCTGCAAATCCAAATCCTCTGGCTGCTACTCCTCCTTCCTCCCAGCCTCCTCACTCGACTACAATGACACATGCTCAGGAGCGGGCAGACTCCCAGGAACTGTTCTCGGGCCCCTGCTCAGATTGGGCAGCAGTGGTTCCTCTCCCACCAGAGGAGTTTATCGTCACTGATGCCCAACCATTCGAAAGTTCCCGGGGTCCGGGGGATGAGGCTGGGGACTTCCGGCAACTGTCTCAAGACCTTTCAGTGGGTGAGGAGGACGATGACGATGAGACACAGTTGTCTTGCAGTGAGGTAGTAGTAAGGGCAGTAAGTCCGAGGGAGGAGCGCACAGAGGATTCGGAGAAAGAGCAGCAGGACGATGAGGTGACTGACCCCACCTGGTGTGCAACGCCTACACAGGACAGGTCTTCAGAGGGGGAGGCACGGGCAACAGCAGGGCAGGTTGCAAGAGGCAGTGCGGTGTCCAGGGGTAGAGGCAGGGCCAGACCAAATAATCCACCAAGTGTTTCCCAAAGCACACCCTCGCGCCATGCCACCCTGCAGAGGCCGAGGTGCTCTAAGGTCTGGCAGTTTTTCACAGAGACGCCTGACGACCGACGAACAGTGGTGTGCAACCTTTGTCGCGCCAAGATCAGCCGGGGAGCCACCACCAACAGCCTCACCACCACCAGCATGCGCAGACATATGATGGCCAAGCACCCCACAAGGTGGGACGAAGGCCGTTCACCGCCTCCGGTTTGCACCGCTGCCTCTCCCCCTGTGCCCCAACCTGCCACTGAGATCCAACCCCGCTCTGAGGACACAGGCACTACCGTCTCCTGGCCTGCACCCACACCCTCACCTCCGCTGTCCTCGGCCCCATCCACCAATGTCTCGCCGTCGCTAGCGCAAGTGTTTGAGCGCAAGCGCAAGTACGCCGCCACGCACCCGCACGCTCAAGCGTTAACCGTCCAAATAGCCAAATTTATCAGCCTTGAGATGCTGCCGTATAGGGTTGTGGAAACGGAGTCCTTCAAAAGTATGATGGCGGCGGCCCCGCGCTACTCAGTTCCCAGTCGCCACTACTTTTCCCGATGTGCCGTCCCAGCCCTGCACGACCACGTCTCCCGCAACATTGTACGCGCCCTCACCAACGCGGTTACTGCCAAGGTCCACTTAACAACGGACACGTGGACAAGCACAGGCGGCCAGGGCCACTACATCTCCCTGACGGCACATTGGGTGAATTTAGTGGAGGCTGGGACAGAGTCAGAGCCTGGGACCGCTCACGTCCTACTCACCCCCAGAATTGCGGGCCCCAGCTCGGTGCTGGTATCTGTGGCGGTGTATGCTTCCTCCACTAAAGCACCCTCCTCCTCCTCCTCCTCCGCAACCTCTGTCTCGCAATCAAGATGTGTCAGCAGCAGCATGTCGCCAGCAGTCGGTGTCGCGCGTCGTGGCAGCACAGCGGTGGGCAAGCGTCAGCAGGCCGTGCTGAAACTACTCAGCTTAGGAGATAAGAGGCACACGGCCCACGAACTGCTGCAGGGTCTGACAGAGCAGACCGACCGCTGGCTTGCGCAGCTGAGCCTCCAACCGGGCATGGTCGTGTGTGACAACGGCCGTAACCTGGTGGCGGCTCTGCAGCTCGGCAGCCTCACGCACGTGCCATGCCTGGCCCACGTCTTTAATTTGGTGGTTCAGCGCTTTCTGAAAAGCTACCCACGCTTGTCAGACCTGCTCGTAAAGGTGCGCCGGCTCTGCGCACATTTCCGCAAGTCCCACACGGACGCTGCCACCCTGCGGACACTGCAACATCGGTTTAATCTGCCAGTGCACCGACTGCTGTGCGACGTGCCCACACAGTGGAACTCTACGCTCCACATGTTGGCCAGGCTCTATGAGCAGCGTAGAGCTATAGTGGAATACCAACTCCAACATGGGCGGCGCAGTGGGAGTCAGCCTCCTCAATTATTTTCAGAAGAGTGGGCCTGGTTGGCAGACATCTGCCAGGTCCTTCGAAACTTTGAGCAGTCTACCCAGGTGGTGAGCGGCGATGCTGCAATCATTAGCGTCACCATTCCTCTGCTATGCATCTTGAGAAGTTCCCTGCAAACCATAAAGGCAGACGCTTTGCGCTCGGAAACAGAGCCGGGGGAAGACAGTATGTCGCTGGATAGTCAGAGCACCCTCCTGTCTATATCTCAGCGCGTTCAGGAGGAGGAGGAGGAGCATGAGGAGGATGAGGAGGAGGGGGAAGAGACAGCTTGGCCCACTGCTGACGGTACCCATGCTGCTTGCCTGTCATCATTTCAGCGTGTATGGCCTGAGGAGGAGGAGGATCCTGAAAGTGATCTTCCTAGTGCGGACAGCCATGTGTTGCGTACAGGTACCCTGGCACACATGGCTGACTTCATGTTAGGATGCCTTTCTCGTGACCCTCGCGTTACACGCATTCTGGCCACTACGGATTACTGGGTGTACACACTGCTCGACCCACGCTATAAGGAGAACCTTCCCACTCTCATTCCCGAAGAGGAAAGGGGTTCGAGAGTGTTGCTATACCACAGGACCCTGGCGGACAAGCTGATGGTAAAATTCCCATCCGACAGCGCTAGTGGCCGAAGGCGCAGTTCCGAGGGCCAGGTAGCAGAGGAGGTGCGGAGATCGAGCAGCATGTACAGCCCAGGCAGTGCAACAGTCTTTAAGGGCCTGGACAGCTTTATGGCTCCCCAGCAAGACTGTGTCACCGCTCCCCAGTCAAGGCTGAGTCGGCGGGAGCACTGTAAAAGGATGGTGAGGGAATACGTAGCCGATCGCACGACCGTCCTCCGTGACGCCTCTGCCACCTACAACTACTGGGTGTCGAAGCTGGACACGTGGCCTGAACTAGCGCTGTATGCCCTGGAGGTGCTTGCTTGTCCTGCAGCTAGCGTCTTGTCGGAGAGGGTGTTTAGTGCGGCTGGGGGAATCATCACAGATAAGCGTACCCGCCTGTCAACCGACAGTGCCGACAGGCTAACACTCATCAAGATGAACAAAGCCTGGATTTCCCCAGACTTCTCTTCTCCACCAGCGGACAGCAGCGATACCTAAGCAATACGTAGGCTGCACCCGCGGATGGAAGCATCGTTCTCTCTCACCATCCAAAACGGGGACATTTCTGCTTCATCAATCTGTGTATAATATTCCTCCTCCTCCTCCTGCTCCTCCTCCTGAAACCTCACGTAATCACGCTGAACGGGCAATTTTTCTTAGGGCCACAAGGCTCACTCATATAATTTTTCTAAATTTTTTTTATACG
This sequence comes from Eleutherodactylus coqui, assembly GCF_035609145.1. Taxonomy (NCBI): domain Eukaryota; kingdom Metazoa; phylum Chordata; class Amphibia; order Anura; family Eleutherodactylidae; genus Eleutherodactylus; species Eleutherodactylus coqui. Next base: position 167,977,084 of record NC_089843.1, on the reverse strand, counting down.
TTTCAATGCTCTTAAAAGCGTTGGAACTTTAATTTGAAACAATTTTTCGTTAAACTGGGCTGCCTCCAGGCCTAGTTACCACTTAAGCCACATTAACCAAAGCGATTAATGGGTTTCACCTGCCATCTTGGTTGGGCATGGCCAATTTTTACTGAGGCACATTAGTACTGTTGGTACACCAATTTTTTTGGGTCCTCACCTACAGTGTAATCATAGCAATTTCTATGTTCTTCGCCTGCACTCATGGTACAGAAAGGTGTGTGGGGTTGGCCTACACTTTAGCTACATAAATGTAAGTTGGGCCTTGGCTATACTGCAGCTACTGAAATGAAACTAAGACTGCGCTCCCACTATACTGCTGCTTCGGAATTGTTCCTAGGGCCTGTGTAGGCTGCTACTATTACTTAAATGGAACTTAGACTATGCTCCTCCTATACTGCTGCTTCGGAATTGTTACTGGGGCCTGTCTTGAGTGCTACTATTACTGAAATGGAACGAAGACTGCGCTCCCACTATACTGCTGCTTCGGAATTGTTACTGGGGCCTGTCTTGAGTGCTACTATTACTGAAATGGAACTAATACTGTGCTCCCCCTATAATGCTGCTAGTGATATGTTAGTGGGGCCTGTCCTACTGCTACGGCTGAAATGTTACGAATTATGGGCTCTGCCTATACCGCTGCTAATGGTATGTCTCTGGGGTGTGGAAACAGAGGCTTCCCAAAGACATGATGGCGGCGAGGCCATTTCCCACCAACGCGGTTACTGTTAAAGTGCATATAACTACGGACACGTGGAGAGGACACGTAGTGCCTCAAAAACATCCCCCGCCATGGCCCACTTAATCCTAGCCACATTCCGAAAACCAACAAAATAAAACCGCGCTACTAGGTCCGCAGTCACCACCACATTACCACCAACGCGGTTACTGTTAAGGTGCATATAACCACGGACACGTGGAGAGGACACGTAGTGCCTCAAAAACATCCCCCTCCTCCTCCAACAATGAAAACATTCTTGGCAAATGCCTTTGCATTGGTTCGTCTGGTGGCAGTCCAAGAATTTCACCTTTACCGACACAACAAGAGAGCCCCCCCACCATCCCCCCGCCACGGCCCACTTAATCCTGGCCACATTCCGAAAACCAACAAAATAAAACCGCACTACTAGGTCCGCAGTCACCACCACATTACCACCAACGCGGTTACTGTTAAGGTGCTGTAACCACGGACACGTGGAGAGGACACGTAGTGCCTCAAAAACATCCCCCGCCACGGCCCACTTAATCCTGGCCACATTCCGAAAACCAACAAAATAAAACCGCGCTACTAGGTCCGCAGTCACCACCACATTACCACCAACGCGGTTACTGTTAAGGTACATATTACCAGTCTGACTGGGGCATGCAGACACCTTGACAGAATGAATAGTGTGTGGCACATAGGTTCCCCATTGCTATGCCCACGTGTGCAGCTCCTGATGGCGGTGGCACAGGATTATATTTCTCATTGCTTCTCTACAGCATTGTGGGCTATCGCCCCACCACTTTTAAAGAGGGTCGCTGCCTAGCCGTGCCAACCCTCTGCAGTGTGTGCCTGCAGTTCCTCCTCATGGCAGATGCACTTATAAATAGACATGAGGGTGGTGTGGCATGAGGGCAGCTGAACGCTGCGCAGGGACAGTTTGGTGTGCGCTGTGGACACTGCGTCGTGCAGGGGGGAGGGGGGTTGGGCAGCATGTAACCCAGGAGAAGTGGCAGCAGAGTGTCATGCAGGCAGTAATTCTGCTTTGTTGTAGGTAGTGTGGTGCTTAGCTAAGGTATGCCATGCTAATGAGGGCTTTTCAGAAGTAAAAGTTGTTGGGAGGGGGGGGGGGGCACTCTTGCCGGTATTGTGGCTTAATAGTGGGACCTGTGAACTTGAGATGCAGCCCAACATGTAGCCCCTCGCCTGCCCTATCCGTTGCTGTGTCGTTCCCATCACTTTCTTGAATTGCCCAGATTTTCACACATGGAAACCTTAGCGAGCATCGGCGAAATACAAAAATGCTCGGGTCGCCCATTGACTTCAATGGGGTTCGTTACTCGAAACGAACCCTCGAGCATTGCGAAAATTTTGTCCCGAGTAACGAGCACCCGAGCATTTTGGTGCTCGCTCATCTCTAATCACTATCTCAAAAATATTTTAACCCTCTTCAATCCACTGTCTAACGTTTAAAGACATTCCGATTGAAGCCTGTACAGCTCTGATGTCGGAAGACGACCGTCAGGGTATTCTTACTGTAGATTACTGGACGCTCTGTTGTCGGGGGCCTCTCCAGCATGTCACATACTGCAGTACTGGCTCTAGCCAGCAGATGGTGCCATTGTATAATGGCAGAAAGAGAAAACCCTCTAGGACAGTGTTCCCCAACTCCAGTCCTCAGGGACCACCAGCAGGTCAGGTTTTCAGGATTTCCTCATTATTGCACAGGGGGTGTAATTATTGTCGGTGCCTCAGACATTGCCACAGGTGTTCCTACTATAGGAGATCCTGAAAACATGACCTGTTGGTGGTCCCTGAGGACTGGAGTTGGGGACCCCTGCTCTAGGAAACCCTGAATCCAAAATTGGATTGCAAAGGGTTAAACATTGGGGGTTTTTAAAGAAAGACCCTTCCCTACAAAGTGAAATTTCTACAGTCTCTCTAAAGTTATTTTTCATAAAAATTAGAACATTAGAACATTTAACATAATTAAGCCCCTTCTTGTCTACGTGATAACTGTAAAAAAAACAAAAACATGTTAATGAACCTAAAAAGCATCTCCACAGGAATTTTAAGAGGTGCGCACAAATATGGAATTACATGATGTAAATGTTGTAGTAACATTTAAAATAGGAGGAAAAGGTCTATATTGAATCTGGAAAATATTTTCAAAACCACAGAGGGGGCGGGGTGTGGGGGGACGGACACAAAAACATATTTAACTGGAAAAGAGCCAAAAGTGCAGTACCTGATAAGTTGCAGAGCAGGCACGATCGCCATAAGGCCAGCACAATCACCATAGGGTAGGCACAATGGCCGTAGACGCTAACAATATGCAGCAAACCAGACTATAAACCAGAGGAGCTAAATTGTCCACTGCAAATTTATATGCAGTCAGTCACTCAATCCAGCCCAGATTGGGGAGAAGTGACTGCAGACAACCAAATCTGCAATGTGAATGATACTGCAGAAGCCAGCCAATAGATGAATGCGTCCCACAATACAGGATTACAGCTCACATTGACATAGCAGTGGGTTGCTCTGTATCTCAACAGTGGGCCATACCCAGAGGGATGCACACATCTATTGGCTGGCTTCTGTGGTATCCTTCACATTGCAGATTTGGTTGTCTGCATTCATTCCTCCCCAATCTGGGCTGGCTTGCTGCATATTGTTAGGGTCTACTGCCATTGTGCTGGCCTTATGGTGATTGTGCCTGCTTAGCGGCGCTTGAGTCTGCTCTGCAACTTATCAGGTACTGCATTTTTGGCTCTTTTGAAGTGAAAAACATTTTCGACCTAAACAATTTATAAATTGTGGCCCCTCATACTTGATTTATTTAACAGAATGCCCCTGTAACCTAAATCTGCATTGCTCAACTAGAAAAAAGATACCTGGGGGACAGTTACCATGCATAAATCTAAAGAAATTTTGGAATCTTCCACTTGAATACCCTTGGGCTCAATAGCCTAAATGAGATTTGAGAACATTTAGAGGAGCAAAACTACCAGCATGTAATAGTTCTCCTTTTTACTGGCCTTCTTTTTTAAAGTGCTTTTTATTCACTTACCGTCAAAGGATTCCCTCTAGAGATGAGCGAGCACCAAAATGCTCGGGTGCTCGTTACTCGAGACGAAATTTTCGTGATGCTCGAGGGTTCGTTTCGAGTAACGAACCCCATTGAAGTCAATGGGCGACTCGAGCAATTTTGTATATCGCCGATGCTCGCTAAGGTTTCCATTTGTGAAAATCTGGGCAATTCAAGAAAGTGATGGGAACGACACAGCAACGGATAGGGCAGGCGAGGGGCTACATGTTGGGCTGCATCTCAATTTCCCAGGTCCCACTATTAAGCCACAATAGCGGCAAGAGTGCCCCCCCTCCCAACCATTTTTTAACTTCTGAAAAACCCTCATTAGCAATGCATACCTTAGCTAAGCACCACACTACCTCCAACAAAGCACAATCACTGCCTGCATGACACTCCGCTGCCACTTCTCCTGGGTTACATGCTGCCCCCCCCCCCCCCCCCCACACACGACCCAGTGTCCACAGCGCACACCAAAGTGTCCCTGCGCAGCCCTCAGCTGCCCTCATGCCACACCACCCTCATGTCTATTTATAAGCGTGTCTGCCATGAGGAGGAACTGCAGGCACACACTGCAGAGGGTTGGCACGGCCAGGCAGCGACCCTCTTTAAAAGGGGCGGGGCGATAGCCCATAATGCTGTACAGAAGCAATGAGAAATCCAATCCTGTGCCACCTCCATCTGGAGCTGCACACGTGGGCATAGCATTGGGGAACCCATGTGCCACACACTATTCATTCTGTCGAGGTGTCTGCATGCTCCTCAGACCGGGGTTTTTTATAAATAGTCACAGGCAGGTACAACTCCGCAATGAGAATTCTGTGTGCACCCACAGCATGGGTGGCTCCCTGGAACCCACCGGTTGTACATAAATAAATCCCATTGCATTGCCCATCATAGCTGAGGTAACGTCAGGTTTAATGCAGGTGGGCTTCGGCCCACACTGCATGCCCCAGTCAGACTGGGGTTCTTTAGAAGTGGACACATGCAGTTACAACTCCGTGTGGAGCGACAGGATGGGTGGGTCCCAGGAAGCCACCGGCGGTACATAAATATATGCCATTGCATTGTCCATCACAGCTGAGGTAATAATGTCATGTTTAATGCAGGTGGTCTTCGGCCCACACTGCATGCCCCAGTCAGACTGGGGTTCTTTAGAAGTGGACACATGCAGTTACAACTCCGTGTGGACCGACAGCATGGGTGGCTCCCTGGAACCCACCGGTAGTACATAAAAATATCCCATTGCAGTGCCCAGCACACCTGAGGTAACGTCAGCTTTAAAGGGGTTGTCCCGCGCCGAAACGGGTTTTGGTTTTTTTTTCAACCCCCCCCCCCCCCCCGTTCGGCGCAAGACAACCCCGATGCAGGGACGTAAAAAAAAAACCGCTCAGCGCTTACCTTAATCCCCGTGCTCCGGTGACTTCTATACTTACCGGTGTAGATGGCCGCCGGGATCCTCTTCCTCCGTGGACCGCAGCTCTTCTGTGCGGTCCATTGCCGATTCCAGCCTCCTGATTGGCTGGAATTGGCACGTGATGGGACGGAGCTACACAGAGCCCCATTGAAGAAAGCAGAAGACCCGGACTGCGCAAGCGCGTCTAATTTGGCCATTCAACCATTTTAGACGGCGAAAATTAGGCGGGCTCCATGGAGACGAGGACGCCAGCAGCGGAGCAGGTAAGTGAAAAACTTTTTATAACTTCTGTATGGCTCATAATTAATGCACAATGTACATTACAAAGTGCATTAATATGGCCATACAGAAGTGTATAGACCCACTTGCTGCCGCGGGACAACCCCTTTAATGCAGGTGGGCTAAAAATTACTAGGATTACAATGTAGGCGAGGGCCCAAAAAAATTGGTGTACCAACAGTACAAATGTACTTCAGAAAAATTGCCCATGCCCAACCAAGAGGGCAGGTGAAACCCATTAATCGCTTTGGTTAATGTGGCTTAATTTGTAACTAGGCCTGTAGGCGGCCCAATTAAAATAAAAATTGGTTCAGGCGCAAGTTTCAACGCTTTATTGAATTGAGAATTGAAACGTATAAACATTGTTTACAAAAGTTATATGACTGAGCCTTGTGGGCCTCAGAAAAATTGCCCATTCGGCGTGATTACGTGAGGTTTCAGGAGGAGGAGCAGGAGGAGGAGGATGAATATAATACACAGATTGATGAAGCGAAAAGGCCCCGTTTTTTATGGTGATAGAGAACGATGCTTCCATCCGCGGGTGCAGCCTACGTATTGTTTAGGTATCGCTGCTGTCCGCTGGTGGAGAAGAGAAGTCTGGGGAAATCCAGGCTTTGTTCATCTTTATGATTGTAAGCCTGTCGGCACTGTCGGTTGACAGGCGGGTACGCTTATCCGTGATGATTCCCCCAGCCGCACTAAACACGCTCTCTGACAAGACGCTAGCCGCAGGACAAGCAAGCACCTCCAGGGCATACAGCGCGAGTTCAGGCCACATGTCCAGCTTCGACACCCAGTAGTTGTAGGGGGCAGAGGCGTCACGGAGGACGGTCGTGCAATCGGCTACGTACTCCCTCACCATCCTTTAACAGTGCTCCCGCCGACTCAGCCTTGACTGGGGAGCGGTGACACAGTCTTGCTGGGGAGCCATAAAGCTGTCAAAGGCCTTGGAGAGTGCTCCTCTGCCTGTCCTGTACATGCTACCTGATCTCCGTGCCTCCCCTGCTACCTGGCCCTCGGAACTGCGTCTTCTGCCACTAGCGCTGTCGGATGGGAATTTTACCATCAGTTTGTCCGCCAACGTCCTGTGCTATAGCATCACTCTCGAACCCCTTTCCTCTTCGGGTATGAGAGTGTAAAGGTTCTCCTTATACCGTGGGTCGAGCAGTGTGTACACCCAGTAATCCGTAGTGGCCAGAATGCGTGTAACGCGAGGGTCACGAGAAAGGCATCCTAACATGAAGTCAGCAATGTGTGCCAGGGTACCTATGTGCAACACATGGCTGTCCTCACTAGGAAGATCACTTTCAGGATCCTCCTCTTCCTCCTCCTTCTCCTCCTCAGACCATACACACTGAAAGGATGACAGGCAAGCAGCATGGGTACCCTCAGCAGTGGGCCAAGCTGTCTCTTCCCCCTCCTCCTCATGCTCCTCCCCCTCCTCCTCCTCCTCCTCAATGCGCTGACATACAGACAGGAGGGTGCTCTGACTATCCAGCGACACACTGTCTTCCCCCGGCTCTGTTTCCGAGCGCAAAGCGTCTGCCTTTATGCTTTGCAGGGAACTTCTCAAGAGGCATAGCAGAGGAATGGTGACGCTAATGATTGCAGCATCCCCGCTCACCATCTGGGTAGACTCCTCAAAGTTTCCAAGGACCTGGCAGATGTCTGCCAACCAGGCCCACTCTTCTGTAAAGAATTGACGAGGCTGACTCCCACTACGCGGCCCATGTTGGAGTTGGTATTCCACTATAGCTCTACGCTGCTCATAGAGCCTGGCCAACATGTGGAGCGTAGAGTTCCACCATGTGGGCACGTCGCACAGCAGTCGGTGCACTGGCAGATTAAACCGATGTTGCAGGGTGCGCAGGGTAGCTGCTTCCGTGTTGGACTTGCGGAAATGTGCGCTGAGCCGGCGCACCTTTCCGTGCAGGTCTGACAAGCGTGGGTAGCTTTTCAGAAAGCGCTGAACCACCAAATTAAAGACGTGAGCCAGGCATGGCACGTGCGTGAGGCTGCCGAGCTGCAGAGCCGCCACCAGGTTACGGCCGTTGTCACACACGACCATGCCTGTTTGGAGGCTCAGCGGCGAAAGCCAGCGGTCGGTCTGCTCTGTCAGACCCTGCAGCAGTTCGTGGGCCGTGTGCCTCTTCTCTCCTAAGCTGAGTAGTTTCAGCACGGCCTGCTGACGCTTGGCCACCGCTGTACTGCCACGTTGGTGAGGGCGCGTACAATGTTGCGGGAGACGTGGTCGTGCAGGGCTGGGACGGCACATCGGGAAAAGTAGTGGCGACTGGGAACCGAATAGCGCGGGGCCGCTGCCGCCATCATGTTTTTGAAAGCCTCCGTTTCCACAAGCCTATACGGCAGCATCTCCAGGCTGATCAATTTGGCTATGTGCACGTTTAACGCTTGAGCGTGCGGGTGCGTGGCAGCGTACTTGCGCTTTCGCTCAAACACTTGCGCTAGCGATGGCTGGACGGTGCGCTGAGAGACATTGGTGGATGGGGCCGAGGACAGCGGAGGTGAGGGTGTGGGTGCAGGCCGGGAGACGGTCGTGCCTGTGTCCTAAGAGGGGGGTTGGATCTCAGTGGCAGGTTGGGGCACAGGGGGGAGGCAGTGGTGCAAACCGTAGGCGGTAAACGGCCTTCGTCCCACCTTGTGGGGTGCTTGGCCATCATATGCCTGCGCATGCTGGTGGTGGTGCGGCTGGTGGTGGTGGCTCCCCGGCTGATCTTGGCACGACAAAGGTTCCACACCACTGTTCGTCGGTCGTCTGCACTCTCAGTGAAAAACTGCCAGACCTTTGAGCACCTCGGCCTCTGCAGGGTGGCATGGCGTGAGGGGGCGCTTTGGGAAACAGTTGGTGGATTATTCGGTCTGGCCCTGCCTCTACCCCTGGCCACCGCACTGCCTCTTCCAACCTGCCCTGCTGCTGCACTTGCCTCCCCCTCTGAAGACCTGTCCTCAGTAGGCTTAGCAAACCAGGTGGGGTCAGTCACCTCATCGTCCTGCTGCTCTTCCTCCGAATCCTCTGTGTGCTCCTCCCTCGGACTTACTGCAATTACTACTACCTGAGTGATAGACAACTGGGTCTCATCATCGTCGTCCTCCTCACCCACTGAAAGCTCTTGAGACAGTTGCCGGAAGTCCCCAGCCTCATCCCCTGGAACCCGTGAACTTTCCAAAGGTTGGGCATCGGTCACGACAAACTCCTCCGCTGGGATAGGAACCATTGCTGCCCATTCTGGGCAGGGGCCCGAGAACAGTTCCTGGGAGCCTGCCTGCTCCTCAGAATGTGTCATTGTAATGGAGTGAGGAGGCTGGGAGGAAGGAGGAGCAGCAGCCAGAGGATTCAGAGTTGCAGCAGTGGATGGTCGATAGATTGCTGGATGCACTTTCTGCCATCCATGACAGGACCTGCTCACACTGCTCAGTTTCTAATAAAGGTCTACCGCGTGGACCCATTAATTGTGAGATGAATCTGGGGACACCAGAAACGTGCCTCTCTCCTAATCCCGCAGCAGTCGGCTGCGATACACATGGATCAGGAGCTCGGCCTGTGCCCACACCCTGACTTGGGCCTCTGCGTCCTCGCCCGCGTCCACGTCCTCTAGGCCTACCCCTACCCCTCAGCATGGTGTATTACCAGTAGTGCAGAAACAGAACGCTGTAATTAAATGTGCCGCTTATTGGCCTGTGGTTGGAGGCTGACTTCGCTTACGGAATGCACAGCAGAGCCAGGAAAGAATTTTGCGCAAGCCTGTAGTGAGACGTAGGTGCGTATGACTGAGCTATTGGAATTCACAGCGCTCAAGCAGTCAAGTGGCCAAACGCCACTAGTAGGCCTTAAAGAGGTTGTCCCGCGAAACAAAGTGGGGGTCAGCACTTCTGTATGGCCATATTAATGCACTTTGTAATGTACATTGTGCATTAATTATGAGCCATACAGAAGTTATTCACTTACCTGTTCCGTTGCTAGCGTCCTCGTCTCCATGGTGCCGTCTAATTTTCAGCGTCTAATCGCCGGATTAGACGCGCTTGCGCAGTCCGGTCTTCTTCTTTTCTGAATGGGGCCGCTCGTGCCAGAGAGCGGCTCCTCGTAGCTCCGCCCCGTCACGTGCCGATTCCAGCCAATCAGGAGGCTGGAATCGGCAATGGACCGCACAGAAGACCTGCGGTCCACCGAGGGTGAAGATCCCGGCGGCCATCTTCACCAGGTAAGTAAGAAGTCACCGGAGCACGGGGATTCAGGTAAGCACTATCCGGTTTTCTTTTTTAACCCCTGCATCGGGTTTGTCTCGCGCCGAACGGGGGGGCTATTGAAAAAAAAAAAAAACGTTTCGGCGCGGGACAACCCCTTTAAGTGTTTTGCTTCTATTTTTTGAAAGGCTGAGTTGAGACAGCAGACAGATACTGTAGGCAGCGTATATATGTATACTGTTTTCCTGTGGACGGGATGACGGCGGTGATGTCACGGGCAACGCAGAGCCAGGAAACAATTTAGCGCACACCTGTAGTGAGACGTAGGTGCGTATGACTCAGCTAGTGGAATTCACAGCGCTGAAGCAGTCAAGTGGCCAAACGCCACTAGTAGGCCTTAAGTGTTTTGCTTCTATTTTTTGAAAGGCTGAGTTGAGACAGCAGACAGATACTGTAGGCAGCGTATATATGTATACTGTTTCCCTGTGGACGGGATGACGGCGGTGATGTAACGGGCAATGCAGAGCCAGGAAACAGTTTTGCGCAAGCCTGCTGTAACACTTAGCTGCGTATTAATTAGGACTACTACCCCCAGCAGACACGCAGTACACTCAAGACGGTCACAGGCAGCCCAAATATAGTATTTTTCCCAAATTTGTTTGAAAAAGCCCACTGCCTATATAGACAGTATATCTCTTTCACCTTTCCCACTGTCCCTGCCTCACCAGTACTGGCCCTATACTATGTAAAATTACTGCAGACTGTTTCCCTCTGGACGGGATGACGGAGGTGATGTAACAGGCAACACAGAGCCAGGAAACAGTTTTGCGCAAGCCTGCTGTAACACTTAGCTGCGTATTAATTAGGACTACTACCCCCAGCAGACACGCAGTACACTGAGAACGGTCACAGGCAGCCCAAATATAGTTTTTTTCCCAAATTTGTTTGAAAAAGCCCACTGCCTATATAGACAGTATATCTCTTTCACCTTTCCCACTGTCCCTGCCTCACCAGTACTGGCCCTATACTATGTACAATGACTGCAGACCCAGGACGCAATGCTCTGCACGCCCGATATACAAAAAAAAAAAAAAAATGTGCAACACTGCTAAAAGCAGCCTCAACAGTACTGCACATGGTCAGATGCGGCCCTAAGAAGGACCGTTGGGGTTCTTCAAGCCTAAGATAACTCCTAACACTCTCCCAATAGCAGCCGCAGCATCAGCAGCACTTTCCCTGATCTATGTCAGAATGCATCTGTGGCGAGCCGCGGGCGGGGCAGATGTAAATACTCTGGTGACACCTGATCTCCCCAGCCACTCACTGCAGGGGGGTGGGATAGGGCTGGAACATCACAGGAGGAAGTTGTAATGCCTTCCCTGTCTTTCTATTGGCCAGAAAAGCACGCTAATGTCTCAGAGATGAAAGTGAAAGTAACTCGAACATCGTGTGGTGCTCGCCTCGAGTAACGAGCATCTCGAACACCCTAATACTCGAACGAGCATCAAGCTCGGACGAGTACGTTCGCTCATCTCTAATTCCCTCCCCTTTTCTACAATGCTTTTTACGATTTATATATTTTTTTATTTTCACATACTTTACAATATTTATTTTTCTTGTTCTAATTACCCTCATCATTTTTTTTCCCTCTAACCTTTTTATATATATATTTTTCCAAATATGCATTAAGTTTTTTTAGAGACTCCACCCAGTGGACCCTCCCTGCCATACTTTCCCTTAGTGGAGGTCTACTTGACAGTGTAAATAGCCTACAACACCTATTATATGTGCAGGGATTTAAGACGTGGTGTCCTTCCTCTCTGGTTGGGTCACCCGTGTTAGGCAAGTCCCCTTTCATTATTTCTTTTTACCTACATTATCCCTTATTCTTAGGTACTGTCCTGATTGTTTTGTGCCTTTCCTATTCATTTTAGTATTTTGATCTTTATACAGTGTGTATGTAAAACAAGGCTGGTATGACCAAGGGTTAACTATGTATTTGCGGTGGACCTACTGGTATCATGAGGCTCCTGGCAGCAGCACCGATTTCAGCTGTATCCATGTCCTCAGGACATACGGATGAAAAGTAATGTGGAGGTTATATAATAATAATGGCTATGCTCGCCTGTCGCTTGGGTCTCTGTCTTTGTCTAGTTTCTGCTATAAAACACCACATGGTTATAAAAATATTTAGCATGTTTTTCATTTTGCACAGATTATTTCTTCTGGCATTTGCGGATCTGATCATAGTGGATTGCAGAAAATAATACAAACCCCGTTTCCAGTGATTTTGGGTCATGAAGGTATTGGAGTGGTTGAAAGCATAGGTGAGGGAGTCACTAATGTTAAACCAGGTAAGTCAGAAGTAATCAGAATAGTTGTACTAATATATACATGCTCAGTGTCAAAGCAATATCATCATTGGCCCCTTTATTTTTTTTCATTTTTGGTCTTTCCTCTCCACTTTAAAAAAAAAATTATCTTATTTATCCAGCAACTTAGCTGTCGGAGGGCTTGTTTTTTGTGGGACTAATTGTATTTTTTTATGCTACTATGTAATGTACCATATAATATACTGAAAAGCTTTTTTAAAAATTCTAAGTTGGGGGAAATGGAAAAAAAACCCTTTGCCATATTTGGGGGGGAGGGGGTAGTCTAGTTTATTTGTGGGTCAGTACGATTACTATAACAAAATTATATAGTTTCTGTACTGCTTTTATAACTTTCTATTTTTTTCAAAAGATATTTTATTTTTTGATGCCATGTTCTGACAGACATAAGTTTTTTGTTTTTTTCCATCAGCATAGTTGTGCGAGAGCTCATTTTTTGTTAGATGTTTTGTCTCTATAAGTACCATTTTACAGTACATATGACTTTTTGATTGCTTTTTATTACATTTTTTTTCTTGACGACTGGGTGACCAAAAAAGCGAAATTCTGGTGGGGTTTTTTGTTGTTGTTTTCTGATGTTTATTGTATGGGATAAAAAGTGTGTTACTTTGATAGATTGGACCTTTTTGGACCCAAATGTGGCATTTTTTAGAGCTTTTCTTTAAACTGATTTTTATTTGTTTTCTATTTGGTCCCAACTGGGGACATGAACTTGTGATGGTCTGATCGCTCCTGCAGTGTCATGTAATACCTTAGTATTACATTATACCACAATCTGATAAAAAATCTGCAGTGGCAGCCCCAGGGACCTTCAGAAGCCCCCCAGCAGACATGGAACCCCATGAACATCAATTTGGGCATTTAAATACTGTTGTCAAAATTGACAGCAGAATTTAAAGGGTTAAGAGCTGTAATCAGCAGGAGTGCTGATCGGAGCTGTTGTGCGTGGGTGTCTGCTGTAAGAAACAGCTGGCACCAGCATTGTATGGGGAGGTTTTCACACCCCCACCCCCACCCCACCCGCTTGTTCCCACTCCATACAATGCCCCAAACTTCTGTGACATAAATGCACATACCTGAGCGTTAAGAGGTTTTCCAAACAAATTTCTAATGATAAGTTGGGCCCAAAGCTCAGAACCCCTACCAATCAGTTAACTGGGCGCCTGCTGTCAGTGCTGGGATACACAAGGGTCAGAACGGAAGCCTCTGCTGTAACCCCTGTATAATGACCAACACTTGTAACTGCAGGTTGGGGTTTCAATAAAAACTAAATGTGACCTGCAAATGCAGTTACAAGTGCCGGTCACTACACTGGGGTTGTTTGAACAGCTTTCACTGTGACCCCCTGTGTATCCGGATGCTGATGGCGAGTGCCCAGTCAGCTGATGGGTTAGGATCCCAGCCTATCAAATATTGATGACCTGCCCTGAGGATACGTAGTCAATACCAATTTGCTTGGAAAACCCCTTTAAATATCGGACAGTACTATTTCTGAAATAGCAAGTATCCTTCTTTCTCTTCTTGCTTTTGTCCATTCACAGTACTGCTGTTGATTGATATAAAAAAATTCAAGTTTGTATGGATAAGATTACATCCCCAGTAGGGTATGTCCGCACGTCATGTAAGTGCTGCAGGTTTCCTGATCAAAATTTGCAGTGTTTTACATTACAAGCAATGCGGATGGGATTTATAGAAATCTCATCCATATGCTGTAAGAAAAAGCTATAGTGTAAATTGACCTGTTTTACCCCTTAACAATAAAGGGCATATATTTATGTCCTGGAGGTTCGGGGTTTGGATGGGAAGGGAGTTGATCCTGCTTCATACAACGTGGGTGCTGGCTGTTTCTTACAGTTGACACCTGCCAACAACAGCTCCAGTCAGCAGGGCCGCTGATTGGAGCTGTTAACGCTTTAAATGCAGCTGTCAATTCTCACAACGGCATTTAAATGCCCCGATCAGTGTTTTGGCTTTTCTTTTATATACTGTAAGTACTGCAAAGTAATCAAAAGATTATATATTCAAGTCCCACTAGGAAATTGAAACAAAAAGTGTGTAAAGGAAAGAAGAAAAAAAAAGGAAAAAAAAATTGAAATAGAAAAAATAAAAAAAAGTTAAAAAAAAAATCCCCTCCCCCCGCTCTTTGTTTACAAAAAAAAAATACAGAGCAAAAATAGTATGGTACCATGCTTTCCAGAAATATCTGGGATGTTAAATATTCTTGAATAAAAAAGCCAAAAGTACTGTAGAGGTGATACCCTTATTAGCAAACCAAAATTTATATATATATATATATATATATATATATATATATATATATATATATATATATATATATATATATACATATATATATATATATATATATATATATATATATATAAAGTTTGGTTCGCTAATAAGGGTATCACCTCTACAGTACTTTTGGCTTTTTTATTCAAGAATATATATACACACACAAGCTTTTCAAGGCTGCAAGCCTGATGAAGGGGCTTACATAGCCTAAAACATTCACATAAGGGCTTAAACAGACGAGTGCATGCGCTGCTGCGCTCACCGCTATGGAGCGTAGTTGCACATGAGCCATTTAGATTGTTTTTGTTTTTTATTGTTCAAACTCCCCGCTATTACAAGCAAGCTTGAAAAGAAAACAAAAAACAAAAAAACGGGGAGATAGGTCCTGCCATATCTCCTCATAGTATTAATGTGATAGAATCCCGAAAGTGAAAACGAAAACATTGAAATCAAGGAGGCCAGAATTGGTATAATTTGTACAAAAAAGTCCAAACCAAAAAAATATAACATTATTTATCACATATGTTAAACACCATAAAGGAAAAGATTCCTGCCTCCAAGAAGCAATGGCTCTGATTGGTTCTCGAGTGCTGCTCAGCCAATCAGTGCAGCGTTTGATGAACCAATGCAATGACTGTGATTGACTGTGATTGGTTCATCGAGCGCTGCATTAACTGGCTGAGCAGCGGTCAATGAACCACAGCGATCGCATTGTGGAGGCAGATTTTATGAATTGGCCAATCAATGCCGCAGCACAGCCAATTTATAAATCCCCCCTCGACAATGCGATGGCTATGATTGGTTCTTCAACCGCTGCTCAGCTAATCAATGCAGTGCTTGATAAACCAATAACAACCATCGCATAGGTTCCTCGAGCGCTGCATTGATTGACTGAGCAGTGCTCAAGAACCAATCAGAGCCATCGCGGTATTAGTGTATCTTGACGCCACCAGGAAGCTAGGGGTTTGACAGAGCTTGGATGCAAGAATGCCCCTGTCACACCCCTAGCTCCTGATTGGCTGCATTCCTCCAGGTCTTTGAAGGTCCTTTAGTTGTGTCTGTAGTGATTTTTCCCTGCCATCCACGGTTGGGGTGGGGGGTGGGGGTTGGGTTAATTTTTCCACTTAAGCTTCAGTTATTATCTGGAGAGGTTTCCATGGAAGGCTCTACAGCTACTACCAGGAACAGTAACCTGAGCCCTAAGCGTGCAGAGCAGGGAAAAATCTCTAGACACGCTGCTATGACAGGGGAGCGCTGATGCAGCGAAGCTAAGCTACTCCCCTTCACAGAAACCTCCCTGCGTTGTTCTCCCTGCTCAGCCCCCCCTCCTGTGTATGCACATGGGGGGACTGACAGCAGGGCTGATAAGGAGATCCCTGGTGGCAGAGGAGAGCTGGCAGCAGTGGGGACACTACAGGGGAGGCGACCACACTGACAATGGGGTGCAGAGCAGCTGGGAGAGGACTGCCATCAGGAGCCAGTCCAGGAAATGGAAGACTGACAGCAGGGAGCGGAGGTGGCAGAGGACAGCCGCAGGGAGCAACCCCGCTGTCTGCTACTGCTCCCCTGCCTCCTGTGCGTGCTGCAGATGTCACTGCAGACAATTCCCCCTCCTTATTCTCTGATCACTGACTGCCAGGACCTGGAAGAAGAGGCTGCCAGCTGGCCACCCAGATACAGAGGGTGTCACCCTCTTGTCAATCTTGACTCCACCAGGACTTCCTGGTGACGTCAATATACACTAATACCAGCCATCGCTTCCTGGTGGCGATATTTATGAAACCGGTAACCAGGGAGTGATCTTCTGTGGGCGGACAAGGACTGCAAGAAGCGCGCCGGGGCTACGGAGAGCAGCAGGAGGGACTTACTGACCCACTGAATAGTAAATCCAAAAATGGCTCAAATATGTTTTGTTTTCTATTTTGCCCTACTTTGTTAAGGTTGTTTTTTTTCAAGTGTATTATATGGTGCACTAAAGGGTGCTATTGAAAAATACAACATGTCCTGCAAAGCAAGCCCACAGTATGCATAAAAGTCACAACCATTAAAATGACCTTCTATAACCATTTAACAGTTCAGAATTTACAAAGACTGCTCCCTACTATTTTCACAGGTGACAAAGTCATCCCACTGTTTGTCCCAGAATGTGGAAAGTGCCGAGGTTGCAACACTCCAAACAGTAACATGTGCATGAAACTTGAGTAACTGTTGTATTTATGTAATTGTTATCTCATTGAAGAGTATCCTTTTGGCCAAACACACACTTGAATATGGTGTGCTGTGCTGTCAGCTTGCTCACTTCATATATATTTCACGATCCACTACTTGCTCAAGCGGGTTCACCTGCCCCCAGTCCTGGGCTTTAGTAAGAAGAAATTCCATGCAAGGAAAAAGTGTAATCCACGCTTGCTTGCAGACTAAAATTTGTAATCTTCCTTTATTTAGTCATATTTAAAATTGCCAGGTATACACATCTCTAACCAGACGCGTATCGGCTGCACAGAGCCTTCGTCGGTGGTATCCTTTTGGCCCCTTTACACGGGGTAACTTCACGAACGCTAGAGTCATTGCTAAGTTCGTTGGTGCTCATGCAGAATGTTTAGACAGAGTTTACCACTAAATCGCTGGGTTCTCCCCTTCTACATGAAGCGCTGAGTGTGGAGCATTTACACGGAAAGAGAAGCCAGCGATAGTTTCCATGCAGGCTTGCCAATGAAGAGTGTTTTTTTCTTGCATTTACACTGCTCGATTATCACTCAATCTTGTTTGTTCGATCTAATTTTGAGTGATAATCGTCCTGCGTAAATGGCCCATTAAGGTTCTTTTACATTATATATTTATTGATTTTTACAGTAAGCTTTTCGATTACTACAAATTGATGCACTTTGGGATCAGTTTCTACCAATGAAAGTGAATAGAATGTTTTGACTGATTCATTTGGATCCGTTTTATTTTATAGACTCCCTGCAACAAATGCTAGTGTAGTTGTGTCCTATTGCTCAGAACCCATTATTCCAACCCTAAAAGCACAAATGAGATCTCAGTTGTGACATGCAAATGTCCACTATATCTTCAGGGCCACTATATTAAAAATAAGTAAGAAACAGCATAACACAGTTACATATTCAAATGCCCATGAGATGCAAATAAGTCCTTATACCCTGTATTCATGAGTTGCACAGGGGAAACCACCTTTTATAGAAACATGCATTTAAATGTGTTATTTATATGTACAGTTGACTATCCCTTTAAGGTGTGGGCCACAATGTGCTGAATCATAGAAAAAGGTATTCTCCAGTGTTTCATGAAACATGGCAAGCCTAAAGCTTTCTTAGACATCGAGGAGTCAGAAAATGAAGTCTGACTTGTATAAAAGATGTTTGGAGCGACCTTTGAGGTCACATGTACGGTTAAAATATTAGAAGACTGCTAAATGACGATTCTGGTTTCCGTAAATAAAGATTTATTGTACAATGAAAAGTTCTACCATTTCTATCAATTCTACATGGTTTTCACTACCTATGACTCTGGGAAGAGATCGTGAAAACCATAAAGAATTAATGCAAATAGTAAAATAGAAGATTACACTTTCCATAAGCTTTAGTGCTCAGTCACATTGCCCTTAGGGTTTACACTTTCCTGCTCTGTCATAGGGAAAGGCCAATGGAAAGCTCTTTGTTTCCACATTATGACTAAAACTGTTCTGTACGAACATCATTGACTCTAAATGGGTCCGTCTACTTTCTGTTATACCGATGCTCCAAAGAGAACTTCTGCAGCAAATCTGAATATGTACTAAAAGCAGAACACCTCCTTCAATATCAATTTCTTATATATATATATATATATATATATATATATATATATATATATATATATATATATATATATATATATATATATATTGTAATTTTCACTTAATAGATGTGAGACTGGCGGACTAACTGGACTCATGGAAGATGGTACAAGCCGGTTTACTTGTAAAGGCAAAACGATTCATAATTTTGCGGGCACAAGTACATTTTCTGAATACACTGTTGTGTCTGACCTTCGCATTGCCAAAGTGGATGCCAATGCCCCTGTTGAAGCTTGTCTTATAGGCTGTGGATTTGCAACTGGATATGGTGCGGCCATAAACACTGCTAAGGTAAGAATTTTCATGCACAACACTTGGTTCATATGTGGCATAAACTGGAAATGAGGAAGATGGAACAATACCTCTGCAGCACCACCTATTGGATGGTAGCATTCCTTCAAATCA
Source organism: Eleutherodactylus coqui (assembly GCF_035609145.1). Classification (NCBI taxonomy): domain Eukaryota; kingdom Metazoa; phylum Chordata; class Amphibia; order Anura; family Eleutherodactylidae; genus Eleutherodactylus; species Eleutherodactylus coqui. The sequence goes on along the minus strand of NC_089843.1, from coordinate 167,958,409 downwards.
ATGTCCGACTCTTTAAACAAGTCTTTAAAACCATGATTGAGAATAGGAACCTAAGCCAGAAAACCATACAGACTGCTGTTTTGGGGTGTTGTCCCTCATCAGTGTGCAGTAGGTTTCTGGCTTTGCTACTGAGAGACCTGTGATGTGGGTCGGAAGGGGTGTCATGTCTCCTTAAGTAGAGCACCTAGAAGATGTGTGGAGACACCTAGTAGGTGAGTGAGTCGGGAGGGGGCATCGTCTCTCCCAAGGAGACCACCCAGAATGGGTGTGCATAAACTAGAGTATCATATGGTAAAGGGCAAGCTTTGGGCAGAGACCTGTCCTGGAGAATATTTTAGTCCAATACAGTCTTCATCTAGATTCTCCTCACCGCCCCACCCCTTCATTTCCAGACATTTATAGTACTTTGTATGGGAGGAGGAAAACCAGGAAGCAGAAGGCTGTAGAGGGTGCTATATAGTGCCAGTATATCTGTAAACTGCAGTAATGCATTTTTCTGATGAATTAGTGGATTTAGCAGTCCTGCAGAACTCATGAACCCACATGTTTATTATGTCCTTTCATAAATGTAATTTCTAATATCATTCATAGAATAAATCCCTAAAATATAACTTTTAATATCATTCATAAAAAAGAGAGGGACATAGTTAAGCCATTCGTTAAAATCGAAAGAACCTATTTTTAAGTTCCCATAAAAGAGACTATAGCTACCCAACCAAACGTTTTGAACAAATAATTATGAAACTCAATATTATAATTCAAACTCAGGGCCCCAGAGTTCCAAAGCCAAGACAGTAACCACTTAACCAAGTAGTTGCCTTATAAGGCTACTGCCCAAAAGAAAATTCATATAGTGGAAAAAAGGTGATAATCAAAGAATGCTGAAGCCCAAATAATTAGAAACCATCCATAAGATGATACAATAGTAGATATAGACAAACTCCCCTTTTAGATATAGTGATACAAAGTTTCGGCTCTTACATGTGAAAATACTTGATGTGATCAAGACCGCTGTATTGGTGGAAACACGTCATCTGTAAAGCCTAATGCCTGCTATTTTAAAGAATAAAGTATTTTCACATGTAAGAGCTGACCCTTTGTATCACTGTATATTCATAAGTACCGGTTGGACTGCCAGCGTGTCTAGAGCTCCGTGTGTTTTTACGCTGTAAACCTGTTTTTGAGCTGAAGAGGAGGTGAGTGTTTGTTATTATGACTACATCCCCTTTATAGAGTTCGCAGGAAAATAAAATAGAAGTTTTTTTCAAATGTGGCTTGAACTCAGGACTTCAGCATCCCAAGGTTAGTGTCACATCTGCTCAGAACGGGCGGTAACGGTATTCCTGAAATAAACACTACGGCACTGTTCACACCAGCGTACCAAGAAAGCAAACAGTAAGTGGAAATGAAAAAAACAAGAAGAAGAGAACTTTCCCTGTGGGGCTCTACCAGGTGATAGTCTCCACCTAATAATGAATGTCACATCCTGATAAGGATGCCCTCGCACATGAACCTGGGGCTATCACTATCCTTGTAACCTAGAGATTAAGATACCACTATACAAAAGAACACACTCCACCATAAACCCAACACTGAACTTATCTTCAAAGGTTGCTTGAAAGAACACAGAACCCAGTCTTTGGAAGAGACACTGAACCCAGCTCCTACACACCCTAAAGGAGACTACAGGAAAATTGAATAGCACAGAACCAAGTTAAAGAGGAAATAAAAACCCTCCCTAATAGCTCTCAGGTGTACACCAACGGCAACACACCTGAAACCACTCCCACCAGTGCCAGAGGACACAAACGAACAGAAATACATCACAATGTTGGTCCTAAGACAGTTTTACGAGAAACGGCTTACTACTAACTACTATTTCTGGGAACAAAGACAGCTAACCATTGCATCTGTTAGCAGCGTGTCATATCAAAGACCAACTGGTTCATCAAGAGACATAATAAATGCACAAAATTTTTGATAAACAATCTGGAAACCCTGGTCCTGATATAGAATTCCCAAAGGACCAGGGCGTCCAGTAGACTCGAAAGAGTGCAAAAACATGGCAGACTTGTATCCCAGCATAAGGCCTCCTGTATATGGGTAGAAATTCCGCGGCGGGATTCCCCGCAGAATTTCCGCCTGTACACGCCTGCATAGGATTGCATTACAATACGCAATTCTATGCAGACGGCCGCAGTTTGTCTGCGTGAAATCATGCGCAGAAAACAAACCGTGGCATGCTCTAATTCTGTGCAGGGCTCTGCGAGCACCACACAGAAACGTCCTTCCCCGGCCACCGGCTTCGCTCTGCGCATGTGCCAGCTGCCCGGCCGTCTGCAGGCGGCCTTACAATGCATAAACAAGCCAGATAAACTCTATGTGTTTCTTTTAGAGATGAGCGAGCATACTCGTCTGAGCTTGATGCTCGTTTGAGTATTAGGGTGCTCGAGATGCTCGTTACTCGAGACGAGCACCACGCAGTAGTCGTCTCGATTAAACGAGCACTGACCATTGATTTCAATGGAGCCGGCAATACAGCCGTCTCCATTGAAAGCAATGGGCTTCCGGCGAGCGCGGGATAAATTTTCGGGAAGGGCTTAAAAATATAAGCCCTTACCTGAAAATCATCCTAAAATGTGTAAAAATAAAACAAAAATATATATATACTCACCTGGGTGAGTGGGAGCTGCCTCTGATTGGTGAGGCTGTGACCAATCAGAGGCTGCTCATTCGGCAAGCGGGGATTTTAAATCCCCGGCTGCTGAATACTACTCAGAGCAGTTCAGGAGAACTGCCGGCCAGACGCGGTTGAACTCCGGCTGCAGCAGAAAGGTGAGTATACATTTTTTTTTATTTTTACACATTTCAGGATGATTTTCAGGTAAGGGGGTTATATTTTTAAGCTGTACTGCCGGCTCCATTGAATTCAATGCGCTAACATCGTTCTTCTCTGCCACAGCTGTTACAGCTATGGCAGAGGAGAACGATCTTTATGCTGACAGTGCGGGGGTCTCACTCTTGCCACTATTGTGGCTTAATAGTGAGACCTCAGAGCCCGATATGCAGCCCAGCATGTTGCTCCTCGCCTGCCCTATCCATTTCTGTGTTTTTTACATGACTTTGGTGATTTGCTAAGATTTTCACAAATGAAAACATTAGCGGAGCACCAGTCATATACAAAAATGCTCGAGTCGCCCATTGACTTCAATGAGGTTCGTTACTCGAAACGAACTCTCGAGCATCACTGAAAGTTCGACTCGAGTAACGAGCACTCGAGCATTTTGGTGCTCGCTCATCTCTAGTTTCTTTCAGTATTGTTAAACACTAAATCATCAGGAGTAAGCCTTGGAAGCATAAATAAAAAGACAGTCATCATACAAAACAGAGTCCAAAAAGTAGATAAACAGTAAATGATAAAGATAATAGTCACTAGTCTAAATCGTGGATTGGCAGTCGACAGAAAAAAAAACACCATCAGGACTGGTTAGTGACTATTATTTTTAGCATTTACTGTTTATCTATTTGTTGGACTCTGTTTTGTACAAAAGGTTTGGTTGCGTAGCTACAAGGCCCACTTACACGCAAAGATGATCGCTCAAAATTTGTTCCAAAGATTAAAACTGACAGTTTTAGCTATCATTTTGCATAAGCTGCTAATGGGCACTAATGCCCATTAGCAGCTTATTACATTCATTTACATCTAAATAAGCCTCAAGGAGCTGAATGCAGACAATAGCATTTGGTCTGTTCTCTGCATACTGCTCCTTTGTTCTGCCAAGGGACTGCAAACTAAATACAATGCAACCAGCACTCGCGTGGAGAACACAGTGTGCGGTCCCTGTTATCTACTCTCCGTCTGAATGTTGGATTTTATGCTCACCTAAAAATCCTCGTTTGGTTAAAAAGTAAATGATGGTAACATTTACACGCAATGATTATTGCTCAAAAGCCATCGTTTGAGCGAATTTGGAGTGATAATTGTTGCTTGTAAATGGGCCTACAGTCTATCCTATAGGAACCTAAAATAGGTTATTTCATTTTTAACCAATTGTTTAACTGTGTCCCACTCTTTTAATGAATAATATTAATAGTTATATTTTAGGGACTTATTCTATGAATTATTCTAGCTTTTCTAGATCCTTTTTGCCTTTTGGTGATTTTAATTTCTAATATCATTAAATGTTTAACATCTGCTATTTTCCCTCTCCTCAGGTGACAAAGGGTTCAAGCTGTGCTGTGTTTGGCTTGGGAGGCGTTGGTTTTTCAGCAATAGCAGGATGCAAAGATGCAGGAGCTTCACGAATTATTGGAGTGGGATCACATAAGGAGAAGTTTCCAAAAGCCATGAAAATGGGAGCCACTGAGTGCGTAAGCACAAAGGATTATGAGAAACCCATTCATGAGGTCATTTGTGAGATGACTAATGGAGGAGTGGATTTTGCCTTTGAATGTACAGGACATATTTCGACCATGGTAAGAGGAAAATATCTGAAATAGTTGTGGAATACTTCCTGTTCGTGTTCGATAGTTGTAGGTCAATACAAGATGTGAACATTCCTCCAAGATCAAATATTGCCTCACAAACCTAGTAACAGATTGTCTATAACTTCTTTTTAGATGACTGCTCTTCAAAGTACATACCCCTGCAATGGTGTTGCTGTACTGCAGGGTGTGGTATCACCCCAGGACACCCTTCCTTTGCATCCAGGTTTGCTTCTTACCGGGCGCACACTGAAAGGATCTATATATGGAGGTAGGCATTTTTTGCAAAAATGTAAAAAAATCAATACGTCTCATTGACAAGAACATTTCATACTTTGTCGTGTTTCCTAGATAAAGGGTTCTCTTCTGATAGACAACCTCTTTCATGTAGGAGCTGCTGCAACCATGGCCAACTGAAAAGCCATTTGGGTTCAGTTGCAAGGAAAAGTAAATGAACCCTTTGAAATTACCTGAATTTCTGCATTGAATGATAATAAAATGTGGTCTGATTGTTTTTATGTTTAGCTAGATTACATCTTAGATAACAATCAAGCTGTCTGTCATTTTACGTTGGCTGATTATGGGGCCCAAGCCTTCCTCCGAACACTCGTTCTCCCTAGAATTAGATCATATAGAGGGACCAACAGTCAGCTGATGAATGAGCAGGCTCTCATTCATCAGCTAATTGGCTCATTTATGCAAGCAAATAAGTGCTCGCTGCTCCGTAGTACATATCCCATATGAACAGGTAGATGTACACTCATCCTACTGGGGACAAATGATCATATTAGTGATAGTTTGTCCTCATAAGTCAGTTCTCAGCCTGTGCAAAAGAAAATGAAAGCAGTGCAGATCACCACATGAGTGTACAACTACCACTAGTCTTTGTTCACATCTGCATTAGACGTTCTGTTCAGAGCCTCCATCACCAATTTCTGTGACAATCCAGGACAATTAGCACTGAATACAGCACTATTTGTACATTAATCCACAGTTTGACAAATTATCTACAAGTGGAGACAATTCAGAGCTGTTGCTTCATTCCGCAGGAGGTTCTCCACTTCTCTCTTCTTGCACTCAGCAACGCACCAGAGCATCATTTCACCTCTTAGCTCACTGTGACCCATTGTACTTTACGTTCTCCTTGTGTGGGTAGAAGTCGCTGCACAGACCTTTAGAATGCCGGCTCTTTTCTGGGTCAGGAAGTGGTAGGGAGGGAATCTCCCTGTTTTCACGCTCCCTGTGGGGTCTTGCATGCTCTGGCTCTCAGCCACTCCTTAGCTTGGATGCACATACAGCCCACACAACCTCTCAGTTCTTTATAACAATGGCAACCGCTACATTAATGGTTTCCTTTCTGCATCACTTTGTTCCAGGCTCAGGTTTCTTTATCTCCACATCAGGGCCAATGTTAATCCTACCAGCACAGCTCACGCAGTGACTGAGGTGGAGAATTGCTTCAGGGCAGAATGATTCAGCAATTTTCAGAGTGCTGAATCTCATGCATTTACACAAGCTGACTCTAGGGGGAGCAGTGCATAAACATTAGTATTCAGTAGAGATGAGCGAGCATACTCGTCCGAGCTTGATGCTCGTTCGAGTATTAGGGTGCTCGAGATGCTCGTTACTCGAGACGAGCACCACGCGGTACTCGTCTCGATTAAATGAGCACTGATCATTGAATTCAATGGAGCCAGCAATACAGCCGGCTCCATTGAAAGCAATGGGCTGCCGGCGATCGCGGGATGAATTGTCGGGAAGGGCTTAAATATATAAGCCCTTCCCTGCAATTCATCCAGAAATGTGTAAAAAAAAAAAATATATATACTCACCTTGTCCCGGCAGAACGATGTTAGCCCATTGAATTCAATGGAGCCGGCAATACAGCCGGCTCCATTGAAAGCAATGGGCTGCCGGCGATCGCGGGATGAATTGTCGGGAATGGCTTAAAAATATAAGCCCTTCCCTGCAATTCATCCAGAAATGTGTAAAAATAAAAAATATATATATACTCACCTTGTCCCGGCAGAGGGAGTTCAGCGCGGCTGGTCTGCAGTGGGTGTGAAGGGCGTGTTAATCAGACATGCCCCTGATTGGCTCAGCGCTGAGCTAATCAGAGGCAAATCTCACTCACACCCATTCATGAATTCATGAATGGGTGAGTGAGTGTTGCCTCTGATTGGCTCAGCACAGCTCTCAGCTGAATGACAGCAGTTCAGCACCACAGTGCAGGGGACAGCAGGAGAACACGCGGCTGTGCCCCAGCAGCGGAAGGGAGGTGAGTATTTTTTTTGTTTTTTAAATCACTTTTAATTCATTTCCAGGGAATGGCTTATATGTAAAGCCCTTCCCTGAAAAAGAATTCAGGTGTGCCAGCGGACCATTGTCTTCAATGGAGTCGCCGGCAGCAGCAGCAGCTCCATTGAAGAGAATGCCTGCATTTTTATTCTTTTTTACACTATAATCTTTCTTTTTCAAGTAGGGGCTTACATTTTTAAGTCCTTCCCGAAAATTCATCCCGCGCTCGCCGGCAGCCCATTGCTTTCAATGGAGCCGGCTGTATTGCCGGCTCCATTGAATTCAATGGGCTAACATCGTTCTTCTCTGCCACAGCTGTTACAGCTGTGGCAGAGGAGAACGATCGTTATGCTGACAGTGGGGGGGGGTGTCTCACTCTTGCCACTATTGTGGCTTAATAGTGAGACCTCGGAGCCCGAAATGCAGCCCTGCATGTTGCTCCTCGCCTGCCCTATCCATTTCTGTGTTTTTTACATGACTTTGGTGATTTGCTAAGATTTTCACAAATGAAAACCTTAGCGGAGCACCAGTCGTATACAAAAATGCTCGAGTCGCCCATTGACTTCAATGGGGTTCGTTACTCGAAACGAACTCTCGAGCATCACTGAAAGTTCGAGTCGAGTAACGAGCACCCGAGCATTTTGGTGCTCGCTCATCTCTAGTATTCAGCACTTAATATAGAGCAAACATTAGGTTATACAGGTTCCTGTCCTACAAATAAATTGTCAAGTAGACAGATGCAGATCCACCTTGCTACACACCATTTTTGGCTTTGCACTATCTTAAGTGGCAGCACCTGGGAAACCCCAGTTCTCATGCTTGAGGCCTTTATGGGATTCTGGCTTTGTGTATGATGGCTTGGGGACCACACAGCACAATCCTAGTAATGTGGCTACTGAGACTGTATTGGGCCAAGATGCAGTACCTGAAGATCTGAATAGGAGCGTAGTGAAAAAACAGGCTAGAGTCAGGGCTGGTAGTCTAGGTTCAAGGTAGCAGGCAATAATGAAGTCCAGAGTACATATCTGAAGTCAAGGAGCACAGAAGTCAAAATAGTCAAACTCAGGCAAGGGTCAGAATCAGAGCAAATACAAGCTACAAACTGGGGCTTTGCCACAAATAGCAGTATGAGCCCAATTGCTTAGCCTCCACTGTTGGGACAGGATTGGAGGGGGATGAATAGTGGGAGTGCACACTGTCTCTTTAAGGCACTGAGCGGGAGCCCTCCAGGCATAACTCAGGGAGTGAGCAGTGGAAAAAGCACAGTGGTGATGCCTCATGACCGCAGGAACGGCTGAGCCATGACGGAGGCACACTGTGACATAAAACATGAGTGTATACATTATATTCTTATATTTCAGTCCAGCGGCCACTGGAGTGGCGGTAACTGCTGAAGTGTTCAGTGGATGGAACAGAAAACTCCCTCAATGAGAGCAGCAGAAAGTACATGTCAGGTTTCCCTTAACTTGGATTTATGAGCTTCTTTGCAGGTCTTCATCTCGTTTCTGTCTATACCCAGACTATGTTAAATAAGGGTGTTACCTAAACATAAGCTGGAAGTGCCATCATTGTGCAAAAGTCCAGTACAGGAAATGTGAATTTTTCATATTTTTACTTTTCAGAATTTAAACCATCTTAAATAGTTTTTACCTTCCCAAATTTTTTGAGTAAATTAAAATGTTGCTTCACTTCTTAATGATTTGTTATTTCTATCTATTTATGTCACATCTGTGGCCTGCTTTCAGTATATAGATAGGATATACTGGTGTTGCAATTTTGTTTATGACTTTAAGGGCCTTTCACACAAGCAGAATTTTTCTGTACCTTATCCCGCAAATTCCACATAAAAATCTGCAAATCTCATTGGGGATTTCTGCATTACTGGCAGAAATAAGCCATTTTCATTTGACATCAAAATTCACATGGAGCCTGTCATAACCCCTTACCCGTGGGGCTGGTTGTATAGCTTTGCAGTCACAGCCCGGCTGACTCTGATGTATTACTTCAGTTTGTACTCCCCTCCATGCCCTATACAAGCTGTTATAATCTTGGCTTCCAGTGCGGTGAATGTGTGAAGTCCCTGCTGCTCACTGTCAACCAAAGCTGACTTCAGCAATAGACAGTGAAATTCTGATATTTTACTGTTACGCATTTTTCTAGGAAATATGGATAAAACCAATATTTATTTTTTGCCTAGGCTATAGGAGCGCCGGAATCACAAAATTGGTGCAAGATTATATGAGTAAAAAATTCACTCTGGACCATTTGATTAGCAAAAGGCTAAAACTGGCTGAAATCAATGAAGCATTTGATCTGATCCACAGTGGGACCGGGTAAGTACATAAAATACACAAATATAGATATGAGATTTGCATATGTGCAAACCATCACAGTACAGAGTATACATATATGGCGGTTATCGTGAGGCTGGCACTTAGATCTAATGTTGGGTTAGTACAGGGTTAGCAAAATTAAATTCCTCGTTTTATTGCGGTTATGTAATTCTCTAAAAAAATGTATATAAGGCTTATCAGACGCCAATGGAAAGGAATTTCATTGTATTTGCAATTACCCTGAAGTAGTTTAACCCCTTCCCGCAGCAGCCAGTCTTAGCCTTCTTAACCAAGCCCCATTTTTCAAATCTGACACTGGTAATAACTTTGGAAGGCTTTTACTTACCCAAGTAATTCTGAGATGGATTTTTTGTGACAAACTATACTTTTTTTCTAAACTAAATAATTTTGATAACCTCTCAGTATTGTAGTCCACCCATTCCATTTATTACTAAAGTTGCCCGCCAAGCTCTGATATGTCCTCCCTGAGTACTGGTGCCCAAAACTGTCCACAATATTCCATGTGTAGTCTGACCAGTGACTTGTAAAGAGGAAGAACAATGTTCTCATCATGTGCCCCATGACCTCTTTTGATGCACCCCATGATCCTATTTGCCTTGGCAGCAGCCGCCTGACACTTGTTGCTCCAGTCAAGCTTACAGTTAACTACAATCCCCAAGTCCTTTTCCATGTCAGTGTTTCCCAGCTGTTTCCCATTTAGTGTGTAATGGTCACGTGTATTTTCTCTGCCCATTTGCAGAACCTTATATTTATCAGTGTTAGGGCGCCCACCCACTGGCGATTTTTTTTTCTTTGCGTTTTGCGTTTTTCCTGCAGAGCAATTAGAATTGAATGTACTCCTGTCCACTGGCGTTTTGCGTTGCGTTGCGTTTTTTAACATAGGAACTGTCAGTTGCATATGTGTCCTTATTTTTCTCCTAATGCACCCATGAAAGTCAATGGAAATTAATCGAAAAGCCGCGAAAACGCCGCGAAAACGCTGCGTTTTTCACGCACGAAAATCGCAAATGCCAGTGGGTGGGCGCCCTTATCCTGATCAATGGGTCAGGAACGGTATCATTTCTGCATAGGGAGAGCACCATTTATGTAGAGCGACATGTCTGTGCCATGTCTTAAAAGACTGCCTGGAAAAACATGATATGAAGCAACACTTTGATATTGCAATATACTGTTTGATCATTCAAACAATCACAAATAGAAGTCCCATATGGGAACTAAAATGTAAAAATGACAGTTTAATAATGGTGTTTTGCTTGTTTTTTTATTTCACTCCACTTTAAAAAAATCAACTTTCAAAAGTTGAAACTACAACTACAAATTTCTAAGTGCATTATATAGTAATTTAAATAATGCCATTGAAAAATACAACTTGTCCTGCAAAAAAACAAGCCCCCAGATAACTACATTGATGGAGAAATAAGAGTTATGATTTTTTTTTTTTTAAATGGGAAACAAAAACAAAAAAATCCAGGTCATGAAGGGGTTAATATCATTCTTTGTTCATGGATGTCCAAATTAATGAATACATATTACAAAGCATGAGAACACTGTGCTCTTCAGAGAGCCCCTCAGGGCAGTCATACATGGTGATGGATTGTAAAATCCTTTAATTACTTTTTCCATCTTTCTTGTTGTAGGATTCGGAGTATTATGATATACTAATCACACTGCAAGTTGATAGTCTGACTCGGCCGATGGAGTTTTCCAGCATCTGTTTAATAACTATTAAATCCTATTTAGTACATATATGTAATACATGTTAAATCTATTAAAAACTGTTAAATCCTATCCTATTACATATATGTAATACAGTAGAGGTATTACATATAGGTGCCTATATCCTAGGCACCTATATGTAATACTTCTACTGTACATGGATATGCATCGCTATGTTTTCTGCATATGATGGTAGAAACAGTTTCTGAAATGGCTTTAGTATCATCATATAGAACTGTTAATCCAATAAAATCTAATTCTAATAAATATTGCTGGTTTGCTTCATTTTATTTTAAAGGATCTCTAGAGAATTTCCACTGTTAAAGCACACATATATTTAATGGGGTTTTCAGATTAATTTTTTTCTATTTACCTACCCCATTCCCAAATCTACACGTTAACATGAATATACTTACCATATAGATGCCACTACAGCATCTGACAGTAGAGATGAGCGAGCACCAAAATGCTCGGGTGCTCGTTATTCGGGACGAACTTTTCGCGATGCTCGAGGGTTCGTTTCGAGTAACGAACCCCATTGAAGTCAATGGGCGACCAGAGCATTTTTGTATTTCGCCGATGCTCGCTAAGGTTTTCATGTGTGAAAATCTGGGCAATTCAAGAAAGTGATGGGAACGACACAGAAACGGATAGGGCAGGCGAGGGGCTACATGTTGGGCTGCATCTCAAGTTCACAGGTCCCACTATTAAGCCACAATAGCGGCAAGAGTGGGCCCCCCCCCTCCCAAAAACTTTTACTTCTGAAAAGCCCTCATTAGCATGGCATACCTTAGCTAAGCACCACACTACCTCCAACAAAGCACAATCACTGCCTGCATGACACTCCACTGCCACTTCTCCTGGGTTACATGCTGCCCAACCGCCCCCCTCCCCCCCACAGCGCACACCAAAGTGTCCCTGCGCAGCCTTCAGCTGCCCTAATGCCTCACCACCCTCATGTCTATTTAGAAGTGCGTCTGCCATGAGGAGGAACCGCAGGCACACACTGCAGAGGTTGGCACGGCTAGGCAGCGACCCTCTTTAAAAGTGGCGGGGCGATAGCCCACAATGCTGTACAGAAGCAATGAGAAATAGAATCCTGTGCCACCGCCATCAGGAGCTGCACACGTGGGCATAGCAATGGGGAACCTATGTGCCACACACTATTCATTCTGTCAAGGTGTCTCTGCATGCCCCAGTCAGACTGGTAATATGTACCTTAACAGTAACCGCGTTGGTGGTAATGTGGTGGTGACTGCGGACCTAGTAGCGCGGTTTTATTTTGTTGGTTTTCGGAATGTGGCCAGGATTAAGTGGGCCGTGGCGGGGGGATGGTGGGGGGTCTCTCTTGTAGTGTCGGTAAAGGTGAAATTCTTGGACTGCCACCAGACGAACCAATGCAAAGGCATTTGCCAAGAATGTTTGTTTTCCCTGTTGGAGGAGGAGGGGGATGTTTTTGAGGCACTACGTGTCCTCTACACATGTCCGTGGTTATATGCACCTTTACAGTAACCGCGTTGGTGGTAATGTGGTGGTGACTGCGGACCTAGTAGCGCGGTTTTATTTTGTTGGTTTTCGGAATGTGGCCAGGATTAAGTGGGCCGTGGCGGGGGGATGGTGGGGGGTCTCTCTTGTAGTGTCGGTAAAGGTGAAATTCTTGGACTGCCACCAGACGAACCAATGCAAAGGCATTTGCTAAGAATGTTTGTTTTCCCTGTTGGAGGAGGAGGGGGATGTTTTTGAGGCACTACGTGTCCTCTACACGTGTCCGTGGTTATATGCACCTTTACAGTAACCGCGTTGGTGGGAAATGGCCTCGCCGCCATCATTTCTTTGGGAAGCCTCTGTTTCCACACCCCAGAGACATACCATTAGCAGCGGTATAGGCAGAGCCCAGAATTCGTAACATTTCAGCCGTAGCATTAGGACAGGCCCCACTAACATATCACTAGCAGCATTATAGCGGGAGCGCAGTCTTCGTTCCATGTCAGCAATAGTAGCACTCAAGACAGGCCCCACTAACATATCACTAGCAGCATTATAGCGGGAGCGCAGTCTTCGTTCCATGTCAGCAATAGTAGCACTCAAGACAGGCCCCACTAACATATCACTAGCAGCATTATAGCGGGAGCGCAGTCTTCGTTCCATGTCAGCAATAGTAGCACTCAAGACAGGCCCCACTAACATATCACTAGCAGCATTATAGCGGGAGCGCAGTCTTCGTTCCATGTCAGCAATAGTAGCACTCAAGACAGGCCCCACTAACATATCACTAGCAGCATTATAGCGGGAGCGCAGTCTTCATTCCATGTCAGCAATAGTAGCACTCAAGACAGGCCCCAGTAACATATCACTAGCAGCATTATAGCGGGAGCGCAGTCTTCGTTCCATGTCAGCAATAGTAGCACTCAAGACAGGCCCCAGTAACAATTCCGAAGCAGCAGTATAGTGGGAGCGCAGTCTTCGTTCCATTTCAGTAGCTGCGGTATAGCCAAGGCCCAAGTTACATTTATGTAGCTAAAGTGTAGGCCAACCCCACACACACTTCTGTACCATGAGTGCAGGTGAAGAACATACAAATTGCTATGATTACACTGTAGGTGAGGGCCCCAAAAAATTGGTGTACCAACAGTACTAATGTACCTCAGTAAAAATTGGCCATGCCCAACCAAGATGGCAAGTGAAACCCATTAATCGCTTTGGTTAATGTGGCTTAAGTGGTAACTAGGCCTGGAGGCAGCCCAGTTTAACGAAAAATTGGTTCAAGTTAAAGTTTCAACGCTTTTAAGAGCATTGAAACATATAAAAATTGTTTCGAAAAATTAGATGAGTGAGCCTTGTGGCCCTAAGAAAAATTGCCCGTTCAGCGTGATTACCTGAGGTTTCAGGAGGAGGAGCAGGAGGAGGAGGAGGAATATTAGACACGGATTGATGAAGCAGAAATGTCCCCGTTTTGGATGGTGAGAGAGAACGTAGCTTCCATCCGCGGGTGCAGCCTACGTATTGCTTACGTATCGCTGCTGTCCGCTGGTGGAGAAGAGAAGTCTGGGGAAATCCAGGCTTTGTTCATCTTGATGAGTGTTAGCCTGTCGGCACTGTCGGTTGACAGGCGGGTACGCTTATCTGTGATGATTCCCCCAGCCGCACTAAACACCCTCTCCGACAAGACGCTAGCCGCAGGACAAGCAAGCACCTCCAGGGCATACAGCGCTAGTTCAGGCCACGTGTCCAGCTTCGACACCCAGTAGTTGTAGGGGGCAGAGGCGTCACCGAGGATGGTCGTGCGATTGGCTACGTACTCCCTCACCATCCTTTTACAGTGCTCCCGCCGACTCAGCCTTGACTGGGGAGCGGTGACACAGTCTTGCTGGGGAGCCATAAAGCTGGCCAGGCCCTTAAAGACTGTTGCACTGTCTGGGCTGTACATGCTGCTCGATCTACGCACCTCCCCTGCTACCTGGCCCTCGGAACTGCGCCTTCTGCCACTAGCGCTGTCGGATGGGAATTTTACCATCAGCTTGTCCGCCAGGGTCCTGTGGTATAGCAACACTCTCGAACCCCTTTCCTCTTCGGGAATGAGAGTGGGAAGGTTCTCCTTATAGCGTGGGTCGAGCAGTGTGTACACCCAGTAATCCGTAGTGGCCAGAATGTGTGCAACGCGAGGGTCACGAGAAAGGCATCCTAACATGAAGTCAGCCATGTGTGCCAGGGTACCTGTACGCAACACATGGCTGTCCGCACTAGGAAGATCACTTTCAGGATCCTCCTCCTCCTCCTCCTCCTCCTCAGGCCATACACGCTGAAATGATGACAGGCAACCAGCATGGGTACTGTCAGCAGTGGGCCAAGCTGTCTCTTCCCCCTCCTCCTCATCCTCCTCATCCTCCTCCTCCTCCTCCTCCTGAACGCGCTGAGATATAGACAGGAGGGTGCTCTGACTATCCAGCGACATACTGTCTTCCCCCGGCTCTGTTTCCGAGCGCAAAGCGGCTGCCTTTATGGTTTGCAGGGAACTTCTCAAGATGCATAGCAGAGGAATGGTGACGCTAATGATTGCAGCATCGCCGCTCACCACCTGGGTAGACTGCTCAAAGTTTCGAAGGACCTGGCAGATGTCTGCCAACCAGGCCCACTCTTCTGAAAAGAATTGAGGAGGCTGACTCCCACTGCGCCGCCCATGTTGGAGTTGGTATTCCACTATAGCTCTACGCTGCTCATAGAGCCTAGCCAACATGTGGAGCGTAGAGTTCCACCGTGTGGGCACGTCGCACAGCAGTCGGTGCACTGGCAGATTAAAGCGATGTTGCAGGGTGCGCAGGGAGGCAGCGTCCGTGTGGGACTTGCGGAAATGTGCGCAGAGCCGGCGCACCTTTACGAGCAGGTCTGACAAGCGTGGGTAGCTTTTCAGAAAGCGCTGAACCACCAAATTAAAGACGTGGGCCAGGCATGGCACGTGCGTGAGGCTGCCGAGCTGCAGAGCCGCCACCAGGTTACGGCCGTTGTCACACACGACCATGCCCGGTTGGAGGCTCAGCGGCGCAAGCCAACGGTCGGTCTGCTCTGTCAGACCCTGCAGCAGTTCGTGGGCCGTGTGCCTCCTATCTCCTAAGCTGAGTAGTTTCAGCACGGCCTGCTGATGCTTGCCCACCGCTGTGCTGCCACGCCGCGCGACACCGACTGCTGGCGACGTCCTGCTGCTGCTGACACATCTAGATTGCGAGACAGAGGTTGAGGAGGAGGAGAAGGAGGAGGGTGCTTTAGTGGAAGAAGCATACACCGCCGCAGATACCACCACCGAGCTGGGGCCCGCAATTCTTGGGGTGGGTAGGACGTGAGCCGTCCCAGGCTCTGACTCTGTCCCAGCCTCCACTAAATTCACCCAATGTGCCGTCAGGGAGATGTAGTGGCCCTGCCCGCCTGTGCTTGTCCACGTGTCCGTAGTTAAGTGGACCTTGCCACTAACCGCATTGGTGAGGGCGCGTACAATGTTGCGGGAGACGTGGTCGTGCAGGGCTGGGACGGCACATCGGGAAAAGTAGTGGCGACTGGGAACTGAGTAGCGCGGGGCCGCCGCCGCCATCATAGCTTTGAAGGTCTCCGTTTCCACAACCCTATACGGCAGCATCTCAAGGCTGATAAATTTGGCTATGTGGACGGTTAACGATTGAGCGTGCGGGTGCGTGGTGGCGTACTTGCGCTTGCGCTCCAACACTTGCGCTAGCGACGGCTGGACTGTGCGGTGCGAGACATTGGTGGATGGGGCCGAGGACAGCGGAGGTGAGGCTGTGGGTGCAGGCCATGAGACGGTTGTGCCTGTGTCCTGAGAGGGAGGTTGTATCTCAGTGGCAGGTTGGGGCACAGGGGGAGAGGCAGCGGTGCAAACCGGAGGCGGTGAACGGCCTTCGTCCCACCTTGTGGGGTGCTTGGCCATCATATGTCTGCGCATGCTGGTGGTGGTGAGGCTGTTGGTGGTGGCTCCCCGGCTGATCTTGGTGCGACAAAGGTTGCACACCACTGTTCATCGGTCGTCAGGCGTCTCTGTGAAAAACTGCCAGACCTTAGAGCACCTCGGCCTCTGCAGGGTGGCATGGCGCGAGGGTGTGCTTTGGGAAACACTTGGTGGATTATTCGGTCTGGCCCTGCCTCTACCCCTGGCCACCGCACTGCCTCTTGCAACCTGCCCTGCTGATGCCCTTGCCTCCCCCTCTGAAGACCTGTCCTGAGTAGGCGTTGCACACCAGGTGGGGTCAGTCACCTCATCGTCCTGCTGCTCTTCCTCCGAATCCTCTGTGCGCTGCTCCCTTGGACTTACTGCCCTTACTACTACCTCACTGCAAGACAACTGTGTCTCATCGTCATCGTCCTCCTCACCCACAGAAAGTTCTTGAGACAGTTGGCGGAAGTCCCCAGCCTCTTCCCCCGGACCCCGGGAACTTTCGAATGGTTGGGCATCAGTGACGATAAACTCCTCTGGTGGGAGAGGAACTGCTGCTGCCCAATCTAAGCAGGGGCCCGAGAACAGTTCCTGGGAGTGTTCCCGCTCCTGAGCAGGTGTCATTGTAGTGGAGTGAGGAGGCTGGAAGGAAGGAGGAGCAGCAGACAGAGGATTCGGATTTGCAGCAGTGGACAGCGCAGAACTGTGGGTGGATGATAGCTTGCTCGAAGCACTTTCTGCCATCCAGGACAGGACCTGCTCACACTGCTCATTTTCTAATAAAGGTCTCCCGCGTGGACCCATTAATTGGGCGATGAATGTGGGGACGCCAGAAACGTGCCTCTCTCCTAATCGCGCAGCAGTCGGCTGCGACACACCTGGATCAGGAGCTCGGCCTGTGCCCACACCCTCACTTGGCCCTCCGCGTCCTCGGCCACGTCCACGTCCACGTCCTCTAGGCTTACCCCTACCCCTCAGCATGCTGTATTACCAGTGATTTGATTTCCCAGGCAGGAAATAATTTGGCGCAAGCCTGCAGGCCAAATATAATGTTTTCGCTTTTTTGCAAAGGGAAGACCCCACTGCGTGTATTCAATGAAAAACAAGAAGTTTAATATCTGTGGTGTGGCCCTCAAAAAGTGTCACACAAGTATAGTGTAGCAGAGTTATTAACTCTAGCAGAGCAGGTATTTGCCAGTCAGGAAAGACAATGGCGCTAGGCTGCAGTAAAGCGTAGCTGGTTGCGTCTGATTTTTGTACGTTGTACACGCAGCACACACGTGCACGCAGACCTTAGGGCTGACACAGGCAGGCCAAATATAATTTCTTTTCCTTTTTAGCTTAGGGAAGCACCCACTGCGTATATTCAATGAACAAGAAGTTTAATATCTGTGGTGTGGCCCTCAAAAAGTGTCACACAAGTATAGTGTAGCAGAGTTATTAACTCTAGCAGAGCAGGTATTTGCCAGTCAGGAAAGACAATGGCGCTAGGCTGCAGTAAAGCGTAGCTGGTTGCGTCTGATTTTTGTACGTTGTACACGCAGCACACACGTACACGCAGACCTTAGGACTGACACAGGCAGGCCAAATATAATTTCTTTTCCTTTTTGGCAAAGGGAAGGACCCACTGCGTATATTCAATGAACAAGAAGTTTAATATCTGTGGTGTGGCCCTCAAAAAGTGTCACACAAGTATAGTGTAGCAGAGTTATTAACTCTAGCAGAGCAGGTATTTGCCAGTCAGGAAAGACAATGGCGCTAGGCTGCAGTAAAGCGTAGCTGGTTGCGTCTGATTTTTGTACGTTGTACACGCAGCACACACGTACACGCAGACCTTAGGACTGACACAGGCAGGCCAAATATAATTTCTTTTCCTTTTTAGCTTAGGGAAGCACCCACTGCGTATATTCAATGAACAAGAAGTTTAATATCTGTGGTGTGGCCCTCAAAAAGTGTCACACAAGTATAGTGTAGCAGAGTTATTAACTCTAGCAGAGCAGGTATTTGCCAGTCAGGAAAGACAATGGCGCTAGGCTGCAGTAAAGCGTAGCTGGTTGCGTCTGATTTTTGTACGTTGTACACGCAGCACACACGTACACGCAGACCTTAGGACTGACACAGGCAGGCCAAATATAATTTCTTTTCCTTTTTAGCAAAGGGAAGACCCCACTGCGTGTATTCAATGAATAATAAATGTCTTCTGGCCCAGCCTACACAATTCTATCCCTGTAGTATTAATGCCGGGTGCAATGCTCTGCACAGCCGGTTTTGAGAAGAAAAAAAAATATGCAACACTGCTAACAGCAGCCTGGACAGTACTGCACACGGATAGAAGTGGCCCTAGAAAGGACCGTTGGGGTTCTTGAAGCCTACACTAACTCCTAACACTCTCCCTGCCTAACCCCCACTTCTGTCCCTATTGCTGGGCGCAATGCTCTGCAGATCCAATTTTGGACAAAAAAAAAAAAAATTACTGTGCTAACACAGTACTGCACACTAGTAGATGTGGCCCTGAGAAGGGCCGTTGGGGTTCTTGAAGCCTACACTGACTCCTAACGCTCTCCCTACAGCAGCACCAGCACGATAGTACTTTCCCTCAGCTAAGTCACAAGGCATGTGTGGCGAGCCGCGGGAGGGGCCGACTTTTATACTCGGGTGACATCAGATCTCCCCAGCCACTCACAGCAGGGGGGTGGTATAGGGCTTGAACGTCACAGGGGGAAGTTGTAATGCCTTCCCTGTCTTTTAATTGGCCAGAAAAGCGCGCTAACGTCTCAGAGAGGAAACTGAAAGTAACCGGAACACCGCGTGGTGCTCGTTACGAGTAACGAGCATCCCGAACACCCTAATATTCGCACGAATATCAAGCTCGGACGAGTACGTTCGCTCATCTCTATCTGACAGGTTTACGGCTACTTGTACTTGCTGAAACTGTTAGGAATCAAAGCGGATTTATTAATACTGTCGAGTGAACTGAAACTGTTTCTTTTCAAACTCTGCTAAAAGTTCAGTTTGGGGCAAACCCAAAACTTGTGTGGTTCATTTTAGCCAAACCCATTAAAAATACTCTTTTCTTCTTCTTCCTTTTTTACTTCTTTTAATGAGAAGGAAAATGAAGAAGGAAAAAACAAGAAGGATATGAAAAAGGAAGGTTAGAGAATATTTTTCCTTTTTTTGAATCTTTTTCCTTTTCCTTCCTCTTTTCTCTCTGTTTTTTATTCATTAACTTTGTCTTAGAAAGAGTTCAAAATTACTTAGATACACTCATAGGTGACCAAAGAGTCTTATATATGGTTTAATGGCTCTGAAAGAGTGTTAAACATCAGTTTTAGGGATATTGGTGAAGTTTTGGTTCAGTTTGAACTAATTTGAACCATTCTGAACTTTTTGCCCAAATTCAGTGAACCGGCAAATTGTACTGTATATTAACAACATTAGCTTGACTGTTTCCACATAGCAGTAGAAGATTTTACAATGAACAAAATCTGAAAAATAGATGAAAACTGGAAAAATGCTAATGAAATAGATTTGTACTGACACTATATTTTATAGATGCTGACTACATAATCAAAAGTATTGTAATAAAAAAAAATGAAGCCACGTCATGTTAGTGATAGATAGAACGTAGCTACTAAGTCAGGTAAGGTGACTTGTAGTCAGAACACATTTTAGAGTAATATCTTATCTATAAGGCTGGCTGACCATTTTTTCTACAGTAGTTTTAGTCAAACAGTTGCTCTAGAACACATGTAGTTCTTAGGCTCTCAACTTGTGGCTCTACAGCTATTAGTTGCAAATGTTGTTATCCACCAATGACACCAGGGAGGCTCTAGTTCTAGCATAACTTGGTAATATGTTTAATAGAAATTTCCCCTTTTAATGTTCAATGTGGCTTATCACCACCGGTCGTATACAAAACTTTATTAGTCCATAAAGTTTTGCATTTCTTCCTGTATCTCTTCTCCTATTTATGTACCATCTTACCACCTTTGTTTGTTTTCTGATTAATAATCTGCATATTTCATCGTGCCCAAACAGAAACCTAATTTCTGTCTGCTGTGCTGCTTCTACTTTTATATAATTAAATGGTCTTCATTACATTATCAATAGAGATGAGCGAGCGTACTCGTCCGAGCTTGATGCTCGTTCAAGCATTAGGGTACTCGAGATGCTCGTTACACAAGACGAGCACCACGCGGTGTTCGAGTCACTTCCATTTTCTTCCCAGAAAAGATTGCGCCGTTTACTGGCCAATAGAAACACAGGGAAGGCATTACAACTTCCTCCTGTGAAGTTCCAGCCCTATCCCAACCCCCTGCAGTAAGTAGCTGGGGAGATCAGGTGACACCCGAGTATATAAACTGGGGCCGGCCGCGGCTCGCCACAGTTGCACGCTGAGACATTAGGGAAAGTGCTGTCCTGCTGTAGCTGCTATAGGGAGAGTGTTAGGCTGTTATCTTCGTCTTCAAGAACCCCAGCGGTCCATCTTAGGCCACATCTGACCATGTGCAGTACTGTTGAGGCTGCTTTTAGCAGTTTTGCACATTTTTTTTTTTTTTGTATATCGGGCGTGCAGACCATAGCGTCCTCAGTCTGCAGTCATTTTACTGAGTATAGGGGCAGTACTGGTGAGGCAGGGACAGTAGTACAGGGAAAGAGATATACTGGCTATATAGGCAGTGGGCTTTTTAAAAAAAAATGGAAAAAATCTTTGGGCTGCCTGTGACCGTGTTCAGTTTACTGCGTGTCTGCTGGGGGTAGTTGTCGCTCACTATTACCCAGCTAGGTGTTACTGCAGCCTTGCGTATAATTTTTTCTGGCTGCACTGTGCTTTCAATAACCACAGTCATCCTCCAACAGGGAAATCCATATACAGGCTATATAGGCAGTGGGCTTTTTCCCAAAAATTGGAAAAAAAATACTATATTTGGGCTGCCTGTGACCGTCCTCAGTTTACTGCGTGTGTGCTGGGGGTAGTAGTCGCTCATTATTACCCAGCTAAGCCTGTGACTGTCTACAGTTTACTGTGTGTCTGCTGGGGGTAGTAGTCGCTCATTAATACCCTAGACTGCTACTACTACTGAAATGGAACTAATGCTGTGCTCCCCCTATACTGCTGCTTTGGAATTGTTACTGGGGCCTGTCTTGACTGCTACTATTACTGAAATGGGCGGTTGGGCAGCATGTTACCCAGGAGAAGTGGCAGCGGAGTGTCATGCAGGCAGTGATTGTGCTTTGTTGGAGGTAGTGTGGTGCTTAGCTAAGGTATGCCTTGCTAATGAGGGTTTTTCGGAAGTAAAAATTGTTGGGGGGGGGCCCACTCTTGCCGCTATTGTGGCTTAATAGTGGGACCTGGGAACTTGAGATGCAGCCCAACATGTAGCCTCTCGCCTGCCCTATCCGTTTCTGTGTCGTTCCCATCACTTTCTTGAATTTCCCAGATTTTCACAAATGAAAACCTTAGCGGAGCATAGGTCCCATACAAAAATGCTCGGGTCGCCCATTGACTTCAATGGGGTTCGTTACTCGAAACGAGACCTCGAGCATCACGGGAAGTTCGACTTGAGTAACGAGCACCCGAGCATTTTGGTGCTCGCTCATCTCTAATTATCAACATAACTTATAACATTCCTAGTTTTAAGTACACCTTCACTGAAGACCTAAAACATAATCTTTGGCTATCACTTAAAGCCATACTCCCTCCTAGTCATATATAAATGAATTAATATAAAAAGTTTGGGATGTTGTAGAGGAGGGAAAATGTTTTAATAAAAAGCACAGAACACATCTTGATTGGGGACATCCTAAATGACCTTTAGTCATGAGACAATTTTGAGATGTCAAAGTAGTAATGCTGTAAGTTACAAGCTATTATGTTGCCTATTTATGCATATTTCTTGGTGACAAATTTGGGCAAGGAAATCATGCTAGATAAGATTTTTTAATGTATGATTTTGGGGTTTTTTGTCAAAAAAATCCACACTAACACTAGTAGAAAAAAAACTAAAGAAAACTTAGATGCTGCATCAGGGAGTGTCTGGTGTTGTCTACACTATGCCACACAATTGGATTATCGCTTAGATTGTGCCAAATATTTATATCTGGTGTTTGATGCTGTTATGTTTTTTACCCTATGGCTGAACCTGTCAGAAATATCACAACACTCTTGATTATAATTTTTCAATGAACTCTCTTACTGGAGATTCTTAAACACATGAGGGGACAGCAATGCTGTGTATGTAATAAAGAGTTGCCAAAGGAGGGGTTCCTATACAATTTAGTATTCATTTTCTTTGATAAAGGGTCTCCAATAAAGAAGACATCAAGAAAAGAGAGAGAGAATGTCGCTGAAAAGTAAAAGCGAGACCAAAACCATTATTGAGACATTAAACAAAATTTGATACCTGACTGTTTTTCATGTGTTTCATTTCCTCATTTAATTATTAGTAGGAGTGGTCATGCTTTTGTTATGTGATATCCTGTACCTTTAAATTGCAGGCTATATATGCCGTAATTATAGGTTTTTTTTTTAACAAACTTCGTAGGTAACCGTTCGCTGTAGGGTTCCCAGGCCATTATACTAGAAGTGGCCCCAGTTATGTGACTCACAATGCAACTAAATTCCAAGGTACAGAAGCGGTGCATGTGAACAGAGGTGTAATCAGAGGAGTCTGACATCAAGGCAAGCAGCATGAACTTCAACGTGAGACAATCCAGAGGTTGGTCAGGGCACATATATTAGGTTCGGCTTGGTACAAACAGCAAGGACAGATAAGAGAAGATAGCAGCCACGAATCATAACACTGACAACTTGTTGGACTCTAACTGGCACAGCCCTACTAGGTAGCTCATGTCAAACTAATCTCATTGATTTCTTTGACTAGGATGAAGGTGCTGCAATGAACATTGCCTATCTGAACTTCAGAGAGGTTTTTCATATAGTTTCGCATCAAGATAGATTAGTTATTAAGAATTGGACTTAGTCCCTGTGTAGTTCAATGGATTCACAGTTGATTAAAGGATATATATGAAAATGTTGTTGTGAATATTGTATATAAACAGGGCCAAATTACAAGCATCTGTCCTGGGTTCTATTCGTTTTAATATGTTTATAAGTGACATATGAGAAAGCAGCATGGAAAGCAAGTGGAATGCTCAGCTGCACAGCTAGAGCTATAACCAGTAGAGAGAGGGAGATTGTGATCCTGCTGTATAAAGCTCTAGGGAGGGCACATCTGAAAGACTGTGTTCAGTTCTGAAGACATGACAATTACAGCGCATTTTCTTTTCAAGGAATTGAGTTACTTGAATCTAATGGTAGGAGATGGGATCTGGACAAATCACTTTTGTGTAAAGAATGAGATTGGATCTATCATATGCACAGATGTCATCCGTTTAGTTTAAATGAGACCCTTCTGTTCTAAGCGTTTATAAATTAGTATCCTTTTTCCAATAATCACATTCTTCTTCCTCCCCTACCCTTACTAATAATTGACTACTTCATGAATGGGTTAAATAATAACCTGCATCATTGATACTTAATAGCATATACTTAATAATAAATATTCATCTTCTATTATGAAGAGTACAGCACAGCGGGATAATTGCCAGTACATCTGTTTACTCTGGCTGCGGTCCTCTCCGGTGGCTAGGAATTCAGGGTTCAAACCGCTGCCTGACTCCCTTGTCTCTCCTTGGGCAGGTGCTATGATAGGACCTGTTTAGTGCCGAGCGTCGTGGTTGTCATGGTAGCATTGGCGACAGTACCATCCTTGGCATCAGTCTCCTTTGTGGGCAATCCTTGCTGGGGGCGGTATAGTTGCTCAGGCATATCTCCATAGAGGCATCCACTGGCCTCGCATGTGTCACCCACAGGTTTCCTTGCCTTCCTACAACTTGATCCTCATTGGAGGATAGCACTAAACCCCTGCAATGAGTTAGGAGGAGCAAGAGCAAATAAACTCAACACTCCCTGGGCTCCAGCAGATCTAGATAGGCTGTCAGCAGGGCATCACCACTGTTCAGCCAGAAGCTTTTGTATTGTCATCTCTCTCTAACCCATGATGAAATACTGCCATTTCTGCCATGTGGAAATACATTAAATAAGCAGAACTAACAATTAGCTATTGTGTAGAGCTGATACAGTTAGCTATTGTAGCCTTTTCTCTCATTTATCAGCTTGAGCTTAGTTAATAGACAGTGAGCTATTGCAGCTCCATTTTTGCATCTTTCAGCCTGGCTTAGTTGCCACTCATAGCAAGTATATACTTTTCATTAATAGTTGATTGCTAGGGTAAGATAGAATGCCAAGCCAGTCTGAGTCTGGCTGGTGGGACAACAGGCTCCTTACTTTAGGGTACTCAGCAGTCAGGACCTAGCATCTAAGATACAAGTTGAGTATTTAGAGCTTTGATTTATTTCTAATGATTAAACAGGCTGCGGTTACTCCTTTATACTATCTATATGTTTCCTTTCCCTAATGGGTAGAAGATAGTCTATGTATTATAGCTGGAGAGCATTCATTTATTCAGATTTATTATATGAGCCTGGTGGACTTATTATTAATCTATGTATGACTTACTATGTCCCAGACCAGACACTTCAGAAATTTTTGAGAAGTCCGTTGGACTAGTATATGCATTGTATTTTTTTCCCTTTCTCTTTATTCAGTTGTGAGCTCTATTTTTAAAGATATAATATTAAAGTTTAAGTTTTAGGTTCCACTCTGTGACAGGACTTTCTATATATTTATGACCCTTTTAAGCCCTCTGTGATCTCATATGCAAACCGATAAGCACTGATTCCTCACGCATGTTTCATGAAAATGTGCACTGTGATGTGTTACAAAAAGGAACTCAGACCCTATTTACACTGACAGATGATCACTCAAAAGTTGCTCAAACGATAGTTTGAGTGACAGTTTTAGCAATCATCTTTGCATAGTCTATAGTAGCTAAGTAGCTACTAAAAAACTATGCAGGTGGAGCTGGACACCGTTGCTGTTGCTCGGCAAACTATACAGCTGTTCTACATAAGCAAACAGCTGTATTGTTCTCCATGCTTACAGCTCACATCCCACTGTGAACTACCAGTGACATGAGCTGAAAGAATCTTATCAGCACTCTCGACTGTGATAACATCCTGCACCGCTGATAAGAGTTTATCGTTCAATCCAAGAAAATGTGAATTGAGGGAGGAACGATTCGTGCATGAAAACTGCACAATGTCCGTGAATTTAGACCTAATGATTCTCACTCAAAAGACGCCTGTGAGCGAATTTTAAGCAAAAATTGTTGGGTCTAAATGGGCCTTTACTGGTATGGCATAGAAACCTTTCAGACTTCCTCTTTTCCGTGATGTGTGGATTGTGTACCTGTCTTTTGTCATTTGTAATTAAATCCCCAAATCTGCTCCTCCTTTTTGAATAGCCCTGTATTAATTTTACGTCCTGACTGAAGGTGTACTTAAAACTGGGAAAGTTGGAAGTCATGTAGATGTTGTAAGACTGACCATTTATTGAAATTATATAGCGGCAGCACAATAGCCTGCAGTCAGGGGTTGTGTTGAGGCTGGATGAAACATGAAGATTATTAATGGTAAGATGGCACATGAAAAGGAGAAGAGATACAAGAAGTAATACAGACCTTTCTGGATAACTAACATAGCTTGATATACAACAAACCCAAAAATAAATGTCCAAGACAGGATTGCACAAATTTATCATTAAACAAATGTTTATTGAGAATTACAAATCTAATAAAAGCATTTAAAAAAACAGAACATAAAAGGAAATGCAGCAACAATACAAGGGAAATCTATCACCTCAGGTCACACATGTGACCTGTGGGGCTTGCATTCCACATCTGTTAAAATCCGTGCATTTTTACTTCAAAACTGCAAGTTTAAATTCTGCAGCTGAAAAGCTTTCTGCTGTGGATTTAAGAACATCTTGTGAAATTAGTGGTTGTCGATTTATAACACTCAGGAGATGTAATTCCGTAGTTAAAGTCTGCAGAGAAAAAAAAAACACAAGAAATTTTACAACGTTTCTGCAGTTAAAAAGGCAGTTTACTGAACTCTCTTCATAGTTCTGCCCACTCAGAAAGTTACTGATTAGAGATGAGCGAGCGTACTCGTCCGAGCTTGATGCTAGTTCGAGTATTAGGGTACTCGAGATGCTCGTTACTCGAGACGAGCACCACGCGCTACTCGAGTCCATTCCATTTCCTTCCCTGAAAGTTTTGCGCCATTTTCTGGCCAATAGACATGCAGGAAAGGCATTACAACTTCCTCCTGTGACGTGCCAGCTCTATCCCTCCCCCCTGCAGTGAGTGGCTGGTGAGATCAAGTGACCGCCGAGTATATAAAGTGGGCCCGCCCACGGCTCGCCTCACACACACGCTGGCAGAGATTAGGGAAGGTGCTGTTGCTCATTCAGGGATAGTGTTAGCGTCTACAAGAACCCCAACGGTCCTTCTTAGGGCCACATCTGACCTAGTGCATTACTGTTGTGGCTGCTGGTAGCAGTTTTGCTCATTTTTTTTTTTTTTTTATATATATCGGGCGTGCAGGCTATAGCGTTCTCAGGCTGCAGTCTGTACTACATAGTATATGGAGAGTGGTGGTGAGGCAGGGACAGTGGTAGTGTGGAATCCTGTCTACAAGAACCCCAACAGTCCTTCTTAGGGCTACTAGTGACCGTGTGCATTTAACTCCGTGGCTGCTGGGAGTTCTAGTACCTCACTATTGCACAGCTAGGCCTGCTTGCAGGCTTCTGTATAATTTTTTTTCTGGCTGCAATTTGCGTAACATAAGCGCTGTCTGCCTCCAACTGCGCGCCAATAATTTAAAAAATTTTTACACCACTCTGTGTCTGCCGTCAACTGCACGCACAGCTTACGGCGACAGCCCCCGATAGAGGGAAAGTCAAATACACGCTATATAGCCTGCATTGCATTTCCAAAAATTAAAAAAAAACAAAAAAACCTTCTTACGGCTACCTGTGACCATGTGCATTTCACTGTTGAGGTGCATCACTATTGCATATTGCACAGCTAGGCCTGCTTGCAGCCTTCCATATAATTTATTTCTGGCTGCAGTTTGCGTTACATAACCGCTGTCAGCCACCAACTGCGTGACAATAATTGACAACATTGTTTACACCGCTCAGTGTAAAAAAGGGGTAGGGGTAGGGCTAGAGGACGTGGACGCGGGCGAGGACGCAGAGTTCCAAGTGAGGGTGTGGGCATAGGCCGAGTTCCTGGTCCAGGTGAATCGCAGCCGGCTGCTGCGGGATTAGGAGAGAGGCAAGTTTCTGGGGTCCCCAGCTTCATATCACAATTTTTGGGTCCACGTCGTAGACCTTTATTACAAAATGAGCTGTGTGAGCAGGTCCTGTCGTGGATAGCAGAAAATGCATCCAGTGATGTATCGACCACCCAGTCTTCTACGCCGTCCACTGCTGAAACTCTGAATCCTCTCGCTGCTGCTCCTCCTTCCTCCCAACCTCCTCACTCCATGAAAATGACACATTCTGATGAGCAGGCAGACTCCGCTGTCCTCGGCCCCATCCAGCAATGTCTCTCAGTGCTGCGTCCAGCTGTTGCTAGCACAAGCCTTGGAGCGCAAGCGCAAATACGCCACCACGCACCCGCACGCTCAGGCATAAAACGTGCACATTGCCAAATTGATCAGCCTGGAGATGCTGCCGTACAGGCTTGTGGAAACGGAGGCTTTCAAAAACATGATGGCGGCAGCGGTCCCACGCTTCTTGGTCCCAGTCGCCACTATTTTTCCCAGCCCTACACCAGCACGTCTCCCGCAACATCAATCGTGCCCTCACCAACGCGGTTACTGGGAAGGTCCACTTAACCACGGACACGTGGACAAGTACTGGTGGGCAGGGCCACTATATCTCCCTGACGGCACATTGGGTGAATTTGGTGGAGGCTGGGACCAAGTCAGAGCCTGGGACCGCACACGTCCTACCCACACCCAGAATTGCGGGTCCTTCCTCGGTTCTGGTATCTGCGGCGGTCAATGCCACCTCCTCTAAACCCTCCCCCTCCTCCTCCTCCAACAATGAAAACATTCTTGGCAAATGCTTTCGCTTTGGTCCGTCTTGCGCCGGTCCAAGAATTTCACCTAAACTTTCACCTCTTAATCATGGCCACAGTTCCGAAAACCAACTAAATACAACTGGGGTCATATTCGATTATTCCTAGCTGAAGCATTCAGTCGACCGGTAGAGCAATAGTGGCTTCCATCTTGTTAGTACTGATAATAATTACTTATTTTAGTGTACAGCTGAGGTAGGAATAGAGCCGACTATAGAACACAGCATCCCTGCAGGGCTGGGGACAGAGTAGCAGCAGGCACATATCCTTGGTGGAAGCAGGCCAGCTGAGATCCACATACCCCTGGACTGATTTTGGAATGATTGATGAGGCCTTTACTTGTGATCATCTTTGGTAATTCCTGATAAAGATGAGTGGTATAGCCAGAAACTTGCATTGCTAACACTGTGAAATGGTCAACAGAAAACATATGAATGAAGCCTTTCCATATTTCTGATTGAGATGAGGGGGAGTTCGGACTTTTGGTACCTAGAATATCCTTTTCATTGCTATCAAATGCCCCTCTTGTCTCCGAAAATACTAGTATTTCCACATAGCTGTTGTCGCTTCCACTTCTGTTCTGTGGCTTAACCTTTGTCCATTGGCTCTTATTCGTATCTGAAGGTTTGATTTTGCCCATGGAGGCAAAATTCAAGGTGGAGGCGCAGAACCGAGCCTGGCCCTGGGACCGCTAACGTGCTTCCCACACAGACTATAGCGGGTCCTCGTCATGGTGTCTTGGCCTTGTAATGCCACCTCTTCCAACCGCTTGGGGTCAGGGGATCAGCAATGCGCATCATGTATTTTCTCTTGTGTTACCACAGTTATCGGAGAAACTTGTTTGGGCCAAAGGAGAGGAGCGTAACTGCATTAACGTAACAGGGGTCTGCCTATACTTCAACTGCAGAAATGTTACAGGGGTCTGCCAATACTGCTGCTACATAAATGTTTCTGGGGTCTGCGTATACTTCTGCAACTAAAATGTTACTGGGGTCTGTCTATACTGTTACAACTGAAATGTTACTGGGCTCTGCCTATACTGCTGCAACTGAAATGTTACTGGGGTCTGTCTATACTGTTACCACTGAAATGTTACTATTACAAATACTGGGCTCTGCCTATACTGCTGCTACTGAAATGTTACTGGGCTCTGCCTATACTGCTGCTACGGAAATGTTACTGGGGTCTGCCTATACTGTAACTACAGAAATGTTACTAGGGTCTCCCTAGACTTCTGCAACATAACTGTTAGTGGGGTCAGCTTATACCTTTGCTACAGGAATATTACAAGGGTCTGTGCATAGTATGGGTGCACTAAGTTTTCCCATAGCGGTGTTCTACGTATCTGGCCCCCCCCAAAAAACCCAGCCTGACTAGGGCATGCAGTGTGGGCCGAAGCCAACCTGTACTTTATCTCACGTTAGCTCAGCTATCTGGGGCACTGCAATGGGATTTATTTATGTAACGTCGTTGGGTTCCTGGGAGCCACCCATGCTGTGAGTGCACACAGACTTCCCATAGCGTAGTTGTACCTTCCTGTGACTATGAAAAAAACCCAGCCTGACTAGGGCATGCAGTGTGGGCCGAAACCAACCTGTATTTTATCTCACGTTACCTCAGCTATCCGGGGCACTGTATTGGGACAAACAAGAGGAGTGATACAGCGCTAACGAGACGTTCACAGCTATGCTAGCATTGGAGTCTGCTCTAGGCCCGCGATTGCTGAGGGTTTGTGCAGAGGCCTATGTCCTGGGTGCAGTGAAAGTCCACTTCCTGCCTACAATTGCTGAAGCTGTTGGCCGAGGCCTATGTCCTGGGGGAACTGCAACTGCGCCAGGTTGGGGCTGTGCAACTTTTCCCTGGCTAATCCAGTCATTGCAGCGGGGAAAGAAAACGTAACTGATTTACTGAGCCTGTCACAGATGAACTAGCATCGAAGTCCGCTTCATGCCCGCATTTGCTGAGGGTATGGGCTGAGGCCTATGTCCTGGGGTAAGTGCAAGTACACCAGGTTGGGGCTGTGGAGCTTTTTCTTGCTAATCCAGTCATTGGAGCGGTGAAAGGAAAGCTAACTGATTTAATGAGCCAGTCGCAGATGAACTAGCATCAAAGTCTGCTTCATGCCTACGATTGCTGAAGCTGTGGGCCGAGGCCTATGTCGTCGGCGTGGTGCAAGTCTGCCATGTTTGGCCGCTCTGATTTATTTACTGTTCATGTCTTGGGTTGCCTAGGACCCACCTATGCTGTTGGTGCACACTTAGTTCCCATTGTGGTGTTTGACCTATCTGGCACAAAGACACTGACTGACGTGGGTAGGGGGCAGAGTGCAGATGGCTTTCCCCTTGCGGTGTCGATTGAGCTATGCGACACCTAGACAGAATGAATACTGTGTGGGCACATGGATTCCCCATAGCTATGTAACTCATGCCCACGTTTGCAGCTCCTGACGGAGGTGGCACAGCATTGGAATGAAGATCGAACGTCAATTTCTCATTGATTCAATACAGCATTGTGGGCTATCGCCCTGCCCCTTTTAAAGAGGGTCGCTACCTGGCCCTGCCAACCCTCTGCAGTGTGTGCCTCCGGTTCCTCCTCATGGCAGACGCACTTATAAATAGACATGAGGGTGGTGTGGCTATGAAGCCAGCGTGTGGCATGAGGGCAGCTGAAGGCTGCGCAGGTACACTTTTGTGTGCGCTGCGGACGCAGGGTCGTGCGGTGGTGGTGGTGGTGGGGGGGTTGGGCAGCATGTAACCCAGGAGAAGAGGCAGCGGTGTGTCCCGCAAGCAGGGCTTGTGCTTGGTTGGAGGTAGTGTGGTGCTTAGCTAAGGTGTGCCTTGCTAATGAGGGTTTGTCTGAAGTAAAAATTGTTAGGGGGGGGGGCTCTCTTGCCGCTATTGTGGCTTAACAGTGGGACCTGGGAGCCTGAGATGCAGCCCAGCATGTTGCCCCTCTCCTGCCCTATCCGTTTCTGTGTCATTTCCATAACTTTCTTGGGTTTTCCAGATTTTCACAAATGAAAACCTTAGCGGAGCATGGGTCATATACAAAAATGCTCAAGTCGCCCATTGACTTCAATGGGGTTCATTACTCGAAACGAACTCTCAAGCATCGCGGAAAGTTCGACTCGAGCAACGAGCACCAAAATGCCTCATCTCTATTACTGATGCAAGACTGGTCCTTTACTTAACTTTATGTTATGTTACTGAATCAATAATGCATGACATGGAGAAATAAGCCTCTGTATAAGTGCCTGAACAATAGCAAAGTGATGTTATTTGTAAATGAAATTGTAAATATACATTTATTTTTACAAATAACAGGCTTTGTGGAACTACAACTCCCGGTGTGCTTAGACAATCACAGGTTGCTAGAGCATGCTGAGGCTTGTAGCTGGCGGATACCAACTTGCTATTGACAGTTGCAGCTGTGTAGTTATGGAAATGTCCATAGGGCAATCCATTACACCACATTTCCATGCTGACATGGTCGGTTATAAATTCAAGGTTAGTCTTCCACATTCAACAAATGATTTTGTTACATAATTCAATAAAAAAATTACCCAAAACAATGGTTTTATTTTTCAGGTTATTAAATGCAAGGCTGCTGTTGCCTGGGAACCTTCTAAACCTCTCAGCATTGAGGACATTGAAGTGGCTCCACCAAAAGCTCATGAATTCAGAATAAAAGTAGGAGAGCTGTAACTAAAATGTGTAGTACATGGCTTGCTGAGAAAATCCTGTAGGGTACATGAGTTGTGTAATTCGAGTCATGTCCAATACAACATAACCATAGTGCCCATCAGCTCTATCCTCCTTTTTACCGCCTGCTTTTTAAACTCAACATGGGGGTCAAAGTGTGTAAACCCTGTTTTCTCCAACTCGCTCAACCCTCCTGCCAGATCTATCACCTTTAAGGACTCTCCACACTTTCCCCAGTCTCACAAGTCCACTACTTCTGGATAACACTTTGATTTCACCCTTTCTTCAAAACTGTATAAATAAGCCCTTACCAACAAATCCTGCTGCACCCAACTCTAAAATATTTCTTGAATCCACTCTTTCCTCTACCTCAACAAAAATGTTAGTTTATGCCCTTATGTCCCACCTAGACTACTTCAACATCCTTCTCTCTGGCCTCCCATCAAATATTCTCTCACTTCTCTGCTACCCAGTTAATCCACCTCTTCCTACGCATCTCCTCTGCCAATACCTTCACTGCTACCCATTTCCTAGGGAATGCGGTTCAAATGATTCAAGATGGCCAACAAGGCTGTCCACAACCTGACCACTTAAGCCACACTAAAAAATTATTGAACTATTCATACTCGTGGGCCGATGCATCAATTCACAGAACTGCGCCCCAGAAGCTGCTGTAATGAATGAGGACACACATGCGACTTAAAGCACAAATTGTTTACATCTGCTACTCAGAATGCTGTACATTTAGTTGTTCTTTGTATTGCAGTGTTGTCCCATTCACTTCAATGCTCAATGCAATACCTAGAGAAATATATAAAAAGTTGTGGTATGTTTAATAATATCTACATATATACCTAGATATTCTCTACTAGACACATTCCTTCTAGAGGACTGTATATTCATACACATATGATTGGCTGAGCCTGTACAATAGTGCATAGAGATTGTATAGCATGTTACTAAAAGGGCCACGCAGATCTCATGCATTGCCATACTGGCCACCTGCACACAGTTCTGCTGTGCACATAAGCACTAAGTCTGCTCATGCCCAAATCACTTATTAATGTGGGCTGATGCCATCTTTGTAATCCCTGCCCCAACAGGTTTCTTGACAGCACGCTTTGCATCTTGTAAAGTATGAGGTGTGTCGCCCAGAGGCACCATAGTTTTGGAAGGAATAAAAACAGGATCAAAAATCTGGCACAGTTTGATATTTGGCATCCAAGTCAGTTACAGTTCGTTGTCCTACTGAAACCATCACAGGTGAGCGCTCCCACTTAGAAAGCCTGTGTTATGTGCGTATTGGATGTCCACAAACTTATAACATAGTAAGTTTAAGGTCAGATTTACACAGCGCATTTGCGCGTGCGAAATTTGTGTGTGCATTACACAGTGAATAGAACCCATTGATTTAAATAGGTTAGTTCACATGCACATATTTTTCCTGTACATTTCGGCTGCACAAAAAGAAAAAACAGCATGCTCAACCTTCCTGTGCATTTGCGAGTTAGCGCAATGGAGTGCTACAGGTATATTTTTGTGCACCAAATCAGGCTTAAATAAAAGCAGCTTGGAGAATCACAGGTCACACAAAATTTTTGTGAATTGCAAATGATTCTATTTATTTGTTAACAAGCCAAACTATTTATAGTCCTCCCTTGCAAAAAAAACCAAAAACATTCAAAATGAGGCTAAAGGTCACCTGTCTTAGAGGATTGTAACAAGTTGCGCATATGTATACTATTAGTTACTAATCCTTTGCACATGCAGTGACGTCGGTCTCTGGCCAAAATTCTTCTCTAGTTACACACGGTTTGCTTACTGTATGTCCAAGATCGTTAATTGGTAATCCATAAACATTACTGAGTTTAATTAAATATAAGTATAGAAGATCAAATAAAGAACTCCCAGTCTATTTTACTACCCTGTTGCCCCGAAAATAAGACTTAACTTTTTTACATGTATAGCTACCTGGACACTATTTAAATTGATTTTTTTATTAACTGTAACTAGCGCTTAATTTTGGAGTGTGGCTTATAATTCAAGCATTCTCAAAAATCCTGAAAAATCATTCTGCATCCTCAAAAATCCTGCTAGGGCTTATTTTCTGGGTAGGTCTTATTTTAAGGGTATTTGCTAAGCAGAGTACATTTCTAAAATAGCCCCTATTTAATCAGATGTGTTCTTCAAAGTAGACACTGGTGTTAGCAAATTTTAATGGCATATTTTCTTCTTCAAGCCTTGTAATCTTCTGCTTGTCCTATTCTAAACAAAATATCTGAATACGCGCACCAAGTAAGTTAGAAAATGAACTGGGGAACAAGATGGCGTCTAAGAGAACATTATAGTTTCTCATATGGGCACCAAAAGTCCCCATAGAAGTCAATGAGGATGAACAAAAGCGCGTGCAATACGCTATGAGACGTGTGAAACACTGCATAATGGGGCAGGAAAAGATATGTTTCAAACTCATTAGACCAATTACCCATTTTAATTGTTGTCTATTTTTTTTGTTGCGTGTACATGCCTTGCACACGCAAAAAGTGCAGTAGTAGGCTGACTACCCACTAGCGTTTTTTTTCTGCTGCGAATTTGCTCCTATTTTTTCTTCCAATTGTCAATGGGACTTTCTAATGTTAAAAACACAAAGTTGCGTTGCGTCGCGATGCGTCGCGTTGCGGTTTTAACATTAGGAAGTCCCATTGACAATTGGAAGAAAAAATAGGAGCAAATCCGCAGCAGAAAAAAAACCTCTAGTGGGTAGTAACATGTATATGTCGATTCATGTGCAAAATAGCAATGTTCATTACACAAAGCTACTACAGCCAAGCGCTAGCAAATACGCATACACCGGTATGAATCTGGCCCAAGGCTGTATTTTTATGAGCTATTTTCATGCACAAGTTCTGTTCGGTTGGGAGAAGGCTAGAACTCGCACATGAAGAGAATCCATTCATTTGAATGTGTCAGGATTTTTTCTTCTAAATGAGGAAGATTGGCTTCTACCTCATTGGGCTTTTTTTCACCTTCCTATGGATCGACATTTGGGGGCAATAGGCTTAACTGGATACAAATATGTTTTTTTTTAGCCTCACTTACTAAGTTACTATGTTAATACACACAAGTGATTTTTCTGTTGGCAAAAGTCTGAGACAGAAAATAATCACAGCATGTTCTATTTTTGAGCGATTCTTGTTCGAGAATCACACATTATTTGCTATGGCAGTGAAGCGAAACACATTGTACTCACATGTCATGTGATTTGCATGCTACTGTGATATATTTTTTACCATCTTAACTATTGGAAATGCACACAATTGTCTTTCGTACATCAAGGGGGGAGAAAGACGTTTGGACATTCGTATACTGCTGGTAAAGTGGAAGAGAGTTGTTTAATGGCTGTTGAAGTGCTTGATGAGATTAAACTGTGACGAGGAGAGGTGAAAATAACCCCATCTGGATGAGATGAGGTATTTATAGCTAATTTTTTTGTAAGAAAAAAAATTATTGGTATGGGTGCCACAAGGTAAAAATATCTTCCCAGAGGTATCCTAAGGCAAAAACAGTTGGGAAACACTGCTCTACATGGACGCATTGCAATTTCTGTCACATTTGCCTTGAACACAAGGCGCATCGCATCCAGGACAAACGCTAGGCTGCGTTCACACAGGGAGCAGACCGGTGCATGGCGTAAAGTACAAAATAGTGAAAACAAAAAGGAAGGGATAACCTCTTCATTACTTCTAGGAAGGAACTGCCCTGCCTAAAAGCACACATCTCGTGGCTTGGCCAGTGACTCTAGCACCGTAGAGAAAGAAAACACAGACGGACAACAAAAAGCACCACTTTGCCTAACAGCAGCATTAAACTACAAAAACTCTACTTCTTTTAGCAGCAAAACTCCAATGAACACAACCTCACTCACCAAAGCTGAGACAATATTCAGCAACAAACCACACTCAAAAGTAGGCCGCC
This sequence comes from Eleutherodactylus coqui, assembly GCF_035609145.1. NCBI lineage: Eukaryota > Metazoa > Chordata > Amphibia > Anura > Eleutherodactylidae > Eleutherodactylus > Eleutherodactylus coqui. The sequence goes on along the minus strand of NC_089843.1, from coordinate 167,922,330 downwards.
TGCAGACGGGCGGGTCGGATCCGGCGGCGAGAATTCTCGCCGCGGGACCCGACCCCAGCACCTACAGGCAGGAGCGGGTACTCACCCGCGCCCGGCGGCCTCAGCTCTTTCATGTGCTGGCTGCCGGGCAGCCGGCGCATGCGCAGACCGGAGCCGCCGGCCGGGTGAGTGACGTTTCTGTGTGAGGCTCTGCGAGCCCCGCACAGAAATAGGACATGCCGCGGTTTGTTTGGCTGTTGAAGTGCATAGGAGTGCGTATTGTAATGTACTCCTATGCAGCCTTTTAGTGGCGTAAATCCCGCGGGAAATCCCGCCGCGGGATTTCCGCCCGTCTGCAGGCGGCCGTAGTCTTATATAACAGCCAATATAATAGTTCAGACAAAGTTCCACAAACACCAGGTCAAAATCAACATACGACGCAAGGAAACAAAATCAATGACCCAAGTAACACCTAAAGAAATAACAAACCACAGAAACACAAACATTAACCTGTAGGTCAAACCTGTAGTGGAGTCAGCCCGCCTACGTGTCGAAACCGTGTTGTGGACCAGAAACCGTGACACTTTATTGGCTTTTTCTCATAAAAATGCATTTTTCAGATTTTTTCATTGACGATTTACTGACTGTAATGGGTGTAATGCCTACTACCAAAGATTCAGACTGAGCCAACATGAGATGAGATACAGTGGCTTTGTATCAATGTCTACAATAAACAAGCCTTCTAAGAATAATACCGCTTGACATTTACATAGCATGTTGTTGAGTAATCACTGCATTGCATATTCTTGTATGTTTTGATAGAAATGCCATCTGCAATGTGCAAGGTCCATCATCTTTGGGCAGCACTCAGATGACGCGACACAGACACAGCTGTGTGAGTAGAGTGTAACTATGACTAAAGCTAAATTTAGAGTTCCACTAGTTTTCTGCTAGCGGATAGCAGTGTATTGTGGAAATAAAATGGCACATAGTTACTTCATGTGTCTGGAAAGCTTCCCTGTTAAATTCTGTTCTTGTTTCCTGCTTTTGTTCCTGTTTCCTTGACTGAACTTGCTGTATAAACCTTGTACCTCTGTTCCTTTGCGAGATTATAGTGCTATCAGCCCTTAGGCCACTCTCACACATGCGTTTAGAAAACACTGCTTGAACCCTGATTCCCCCTCTATACAAAACCCAAACTTCCATGGCGTAAATGTACGTCCTAGAGCATTAATTTTCCAAGCAAAAACGTAGGATAGATCATTGATAGTTGATCAGTCTGGGCCGCAGCCCAGGATCCCTGTAAATCAGTTGATTGGAAGCCACCTAGATACACAAGGGTCAGAACAGAAGCCTCTGCTCCGACCCCTGTGTAATGGCCAGCAGTTGTGCAGCATCCAAGGAACGGGCCCATAGCTGAGGAGACAGCGGGATAGAGAAAGGCCCTGTCATGGGGCCCCACCATCTCCTCCCCTGGGGATAGCCTGGGACCTTACCAAGGTGCTGCTGGGGGAGATCAAGGGGGGCAAAACCAGGGGTTACCTTAAATCCAATTGTCACTCGTGACATCACCGTTCTGTCCTCAGTGGTGGAACTTCTATATGTAATAAAAAAGTCCACACACAGTAACTTTCTGCTTCTGTGTCCTGCTCCTGTTCCTGTTTCCTTGACTGAACTCACTATATAGGCCGTGTACCTCCTTTCCTTGCGAGATTATTATGCTATCAGCCCTTAGGCCACTCTCACATATGCGTTCAGAAAACACTGCTTGGAATCGTGGTAATTTTACAGTGATTTTGAGTGGCCTTTTTGAAAGCATGTCACAGTGTTGGACAGAGCTTTTTAATGCACCCTGTCATTGTAATGGGGAATGAGGTATGTTACAAAGCGCTAAAATGCTCGAAAATAGAACAGACAACACTCGAAGATCGTGTAGTTAGAAATGCCACGTTCGACTGGAGGTCTGCGAGGCCCCATAAAAATAGAGTCCTGTGTGGTTCAGTGTGCTAATGCAGCAGAAATGCAGTCCTAAACTCTCACTCACAACCTGAAGGTTGCGAGTTCAACCTCTGCATAGTTTAGGTAGCTGGCTCAAGGTTGACTTATTCTTCCGAGGTCGGTAAAATGAGTACCCAGCTTGGTAGTGGCTAATAAATAAAAAAAATTACCTGAAAGCGCTGCAGAGTAAGTTGGCGCTATACAAAAAAATATTTATTAATTTTTATGTTGAACTGCAATTAGCTTGGCACTCTGGACGCGGCATGTGTGAGAGTGGCCTTAGTCAAGCTCAGCTACCAACTGTTCCTCTCACTACAATTGCTGCTTCCGTGTACTAACCTCTGGCTTCTCCCTGACCCCACTACCCACCTGCTCTTTTTGTACTGCAACTGATACTACCTGTGTACCAACCTCTGACTTCACCCTGACTAGGCTACCAGCCTGCTTCTTGTACCGCAACCAATACCACCTGTATACCGACCTCTGGCTTCTCCCTGACTATGCTACCAGCCTGCTCCTTTATACTGCAACTGATACAACCCGTGTACTGACCTCTGGCTTCACCCTAACTATGCTACCAGCCTACTCCTTTGTACCACAACCGATACCACCCGTGTACCAACCTCTGGCTTCACCCTAACTATGCTACCAGCTGGCTCCTTTGTACCACAACCGATACTACCTGTGTACTGACCCCTGGCTTTCCCTGACCATGTTATCAGCCCGTGTTCTGAGCTGTTGAAGGTGGGTGTTGGCTGTAAGAAACAGACTGCACTCTTATTGTATGGGGTGAGATTGAACCTTCATCCCCCTTTATTCAAACCCTGAACCTCCATGGCGTAAATGTATGTCCTAGAGGGTTTTTTTAAAGGGTTTTCCAAGCAAAAAGGTAGGATAGGTCATTAATAGTTGATCAGTTGGGCATGCAGCTCAGGATCCCTGTAAATCAGTTGATTGGAAGCCAGCTGTCAGCACCTGGATACACAGAGGTCAGAACAGAAGCCTCTGCTTTGCCCCCTGTGTAACGGCCAGCGCTTGTGCAGCATCCAAGGAATGGGCACACAGCTGAGGAGACAGAGGAATGGAGAAAGGCCCTTCCATGGGGCTCTTCTATCTCCTTCCCTGGGGGTAGCTCGGGACCTGACCAAGGTGCTGCTGGGGAAGATCAAGGGGAGAGTAACCAGGGTTTAACTTAAGTCCAATCATCACTCGTGACGTCACCGTTCCGTCCTTTGCGGTGGAACTTGGATATGTAATCAAAAAAATCCACACACAGGGTAACTTTCTGAACAGGAACTGGGAATGGTCAGCTCTACTTCTATACAAACACACCATTCAATTCAGAGCAGTCATTTAGTGTAAGTAGCAAAACCAGTACTTTGCATACCCCCTCATGCACAGTACTTTAAACATTTTAACATTGCTTTAACAATATATACTGTGAGGTTCTGAGAGGCGTGATAGTGGATTGTCGCTACATCGCCCCTAGGTTCCGTTATTATGCCTAGTGGGGCTGGAGGAAGTTCATGCCCTGCGGTTTGAGACATGAAACTTCAGGAGTGCAATGTAATCTCCAGCAAGTAGTTGCTGGAGGTCTTTTCTTTAAAAGTCGTTGGGCCTGGATTTTTGGAATGGATGTCAGGTTGGTAGTGGGGCCATCTATTTCACTTCCTCCACTCCAGCGTGTGTGCAAGGTCAATCAGCACAGGTGCTGAGGCTGAGCCAGGATGAGGTGTGGATATAAATAGCAGTGTGCACTGACACGGGGAGATGGCTGCTAGACCCAGGCAGCCTGTGATATTTGCTAGAGGTAAAAGCCCTGCTGTGGGGTGCACCTGCTGAGCGTGACCTGTACAGGCAGGGACTGCCTGTTATCCGATTGCTGGACTGTTATTTTCTTGCCTGAAGCTAAGGCTGAATTTGTGTTGATTGTTCTGGACTTAAATAAACGCAGGTCCCACCTGCACTTGGACTTTATCCAATTGTTTTCATCTTTGACTGCCGCCAACTCGCACTCTACTGAGCTGTCCTCCCACACTACTTAACTATGCATGGAAAAACATTGCATTAGTTGAATAGGCAGTAATAAGGGAATAAAATAACCAAAGTGTTTTGTGCAGAAAAGGGGACAAAATAATGCCTCTGGACAGTTTTAATAATAATGCGGGAGTCCATAAAGTTAATCAACACAAGGTCACCTTCCTTACCGACTGTACCATAGGCTTCTCTGGCTCTAACTCGGTAGTGTAGCCAGTCGGTATCACGCTACTTTCCCAGAGCAGATTCCTAGCAAGGAACATAGTGAGTGGGTGGCACGCAAGAAAGAACTTACTTACTAATCCTCACAAGTGTAGTCCTACTCTGCAATGCACAGCTCAGAACAATTTGAGGATTGCCACCGTGGTGCAGCTAATCCCAGAGGGTAACAGTCCTCTCGATCAGGGTTCCGATACACACCACAGTCTGGTGTCAGCCACCTTGCTACTGAGGGGACCCGTGAGATGTCAAAGGGCCTACTTTGAGGTTGGTCCACAGTTTCCGTGTAGTACGGAGGTCCCTTCAGTCGGTTTACCCGGTCATCCTTATAAAAAAAGGTAACGTTTGTGTCCCCATACTCCACAACGTATGGCTGCAAATTCGCCAGCAAGGCGTGCTTGGCTGCTTGGTTGTCCTGGTGAATCAGGATCCATGGTGGATAGGGTGAAGTTATGAAACCATTGTGTGTCCAGTAAACATTTGGGGTCAAGTCTGGCTTCCGCAATGTATGAAGTTAGCAAAGGTATTCCTCCATAGAAGTCTTCCTGCCAGTGGGTCCCTGGCTGCAGGTAACAAAGGTCCTGGTAGAGGTAGCAGAAATGGTAGCAGCTGCAGCAATTGCTGATGCAGTCCACTCTGTTGGGCCCAGATCAGATGCAGGATTCCGGGACTCCTCCATTCTTTCTTCCTGTGGTGGTGACTCAGGGGAGATACCAGGCAGCAGCTCCAGTAACTCTGGCTCGACACCCCAATAGAACTAGGTGAGGGGTAGCCTGGTGGTCTAGATGGGGGGTAGCCTGCGGGAATACCCTGGATCACCTTAGCAATCTCCCTCACAGGGGTGCTTTCGCTGAACTCTGCAGTAACTTCAGCAGGTTCACTCTCCAGCACGAGTAGCTCCTCCTCTAGGAGGTCTTCAGTGCTCTGTTGCGGTTCTGCGGTGGGGTTGCCCCCACCTACCTTTTCAACATCCATAGCTGGAACTTCATGTCTAGAATGTTTTGGGGTCTGGACTGTCCCTTGAGATGAAGAAGGCTGTGCACCATTTTGACAGTCCATGGGTGGCTCTGTTTCTTCTGTTACAAAATGCAAACTAGGCAGTTCCACCTTTTTCAACAATAACAAATGGTTTCTTCTCAGACAATAATGCATCCGGGCACATACAACTTCTGATCAATTAAAGAGTCCTTACTTTTATCCTGCATCTTGGCAGGTGACTCGGTCTTTGCCTCTCTGGTTTGTCTTCAGGCTTAGAGGAACCACAACCTTGTTCTTCTACTTTTTGTAGCCTCAGAAAAACTGCACTCTTGTCCTTTTACTTTCCTCAGGCTCAGATGGTTGGAGAGATCTTGTCCTAGACTTTGAGAGAGCTCAGAGGGCTTGAAACTGGAAACAAGTTAGTTTTCTTTTCTTCTCAGGCATGGGCATATAAGTTCCTCCGTGACAATAGCAGAGCCACTTTCTTTTCTGTTTCTAGATGAGGTGCGGAGGATTTATCCTGTTTGTAATGCCAAAGCTCCGCCCTGCAGTGTCCGGGGAGTGGGCCCACAGATAAGGAGACAGCGGGGTAGAGAAAGGCCTTGTCACGGGGCTCTACCAATTTCTTCCCTGGAGGTAGCTTGGGAGCTGACCAAGATGCTGTTGGGGGAGATCAAGGTATAGTAGTGCATTTCATTAAATTGTAATTACTGTTGATTAATTTCAAAAAATTCAAGTCTGTTTGGACAAGAATATATCCCCTTTAGGGTGCGTCTACAGGTTGAGTACGTACTGCAGATTCTGAAAAAAAAACTACAGCGTTTTCCAGTAAAACCAATGCAAAACTTCTAATAAAAACATCTAAGTTAAAAAAAAAATAACATTTGGTATCGCTATGTCCATAAAAGTCTGAGCTATCAAAGTAACACATTATTTACCCCGCACAGAGAACATCGTTAGAAAATAAAAAAAGAAACACTAGAACTGCGTTTTTTTTCGTCACCCCCATCTCCATGAAAAAATGTAATAAAAAGTGATCAAAAAGTCCTATGTACTCCTACTTGGTACCAATACAAACTATAGGACATTCTACAAAAAATAAGCCCTCACACAACTATGTCAATGAAAAAATAAAATATTTCTGGCCATCAGAAGTTGGTGGCAGAAATTTTTTAAAAATAAAATGTTTGGAAAAAATAAAAGTAGTGCAGCAAAAATATATATATATATAAAATTGGTATTGTAGTAATTGTACTGAACCATACATTTATGTCACTTTTCCTACAATGTGTACACCGTAGAAACAAAAAATTCACTGAACTTTTCGCCCTAGATGTAAACAGAAATCTGCGAGGGACGCTCCAAAGAGAGCCTTTACAGCAAATGTGAATGAGCCCTTATTGCCTAAGAGGGGTTGTCCAGCCGCCCATGATTAATTTTTTTCCCCACTAATGACCTGTAAAGTAAATGTATTAAAATATACATCATTATTAGAGATGAGCGAACACCAAAATGTTCGGGTGTTCGTTATTCGGAACGAACTTCCCGCGATGTTCGAGGGTTCGTTTCGAACAACGAACCCCATTGAAGTCAATGGGCGACCAGAGCATTTTTGTATTTCGCCGATGCTCGCTAAGGTTTTCATGTGTGAAAATCTGGGCAATTCAAGAAAGTGATGGGAATGACACAGAAACGGATAGGGCAGGCGAGGGGCTACATGTTGGGCTGCATCTCAAGTTCACAGGTCCCACTATTAAGCCACAATACCGGCAAGAGTGGGCCCCCCCCCCCCTCCCAACAACTTTTACTTCTGAAAAGCCCTCATTAGCATGGCATACCTTTGCTAAGCACCACACTAGCTACAACAAAGCACAATCACTGCCTGGATGACACTCCGCTGCCACTTCTCCTGGGTTACATGCTGACCAACCGCCCCCCTCCCCCCCACAGCGCACACCAAAGTGTCCCTGCGCAGCCTTCAGCTGCCCTCATGCCACGCCACACTCATGTCTATTTAGAAGTGCGTCTGCCATGAGGAGGAACCGCAGGCACACACTGCAGAGGGTTGGCACGGCTAGGCAGCGACCCTCTTTAAAAGGGGCGGGGCAATAGCCCACAATGCTGTACAGAAGCAATGAGAAATCCAATCCTGTGCCACCGCCATCTGGAGCTGCACACGTGGGCATAGCAATGGGGAACCTATGTGCCACACACTATTCATTCTGTCAAGGTGTCTGCATGCCCCAGTTAGACCGGGCTTTTTAATTCATAGACACAGGCAGGTACAACTCCCTATTGTGAAGTCCCTGTGGACCGACAGCATGGGTGGGTGCCAGGAAGCCACCGGCGGTACATAGAAATATCCCATTGCATTGCCCAACACAGCTAAGGTAGTAATGTCGTGCGTAATACAGGTGGGCTTCGGCCCACACTGCATGCCCCAGTCAGACTGGGGTTCTTTAGAAGTGTACAGATGTATTAAAAACTCCGTGTGCACCTACAGCATGGGTGGCTCCCTGGAACCCACCGGCGGTACACAAAAATATCCCATTGCATTGCCCAACACAGCTGAGGTAGTAATGTCGTGCATAATGCAGGTGGGCTTCGGCCCACACTGCATGCCCCAGTCAGACTGGGGTTCTTCAGAAGTGGACACATGTAGGTTAAACTCCCTGTGGACCCACTGCCTGGGTGGGTGCCAGGAAGCCACCGGCGGTACATAGAAATATCCCATTGCATTGCCCAACACAGCTGAGGTAGTAATGTCGTGCTTAATGCAGGTGGGCTTCGGCCCACACTGCATGCCCCAGTCAGACTGGGGTTCTTTAGAAGTGGACACATGTAGGTTAAACTCCCTGTGGACCCACTGCCTGGGTGGGTGCCAGGAAGCCACCGGCGGTACATAGAAATATCCCATTGCATTGCCCAACACAGCTGAGGTAGTATTGTCGTGCGTAATACAGGTGGGCTTCGGCCCACACTGCATGCCCCAGTCAGACTGGGGTTCTTTAGAAGTGTACAGATGTATTAAAAACTCCGTGTGCACCTACAGCATGGGTGGCTCCCTGGAACCCACCAGCGGTACACAAAAATATCCCATTGCATTGCCCAACACAGCTGAGGTAGTAATGTCGTGCGTAATACAGGTGGGCTTCGGCCCACACTGCATGCCCCAGTCAGACTGGGGTTCTTTAGAAGTGTACAGATGTATTAAAAACTCCGTGTGCACCTACAGCATGGGTGGCTCCCTGGAACCCACCGGCGGTACACAAAAATATCCCATTGCATTGCCCAACACAGCTGAGGTAGTAATGTCGTGCATAATGCAGGTGGGCTTCGGCCCACACTGCATGCCCCAGTCAGACTGGGGTTCTTTAGAAGTGGACACATGTAGGTTAAACTCCCTGTGGACCCACTGCCTGGGTGGGTGCCAGGAAGCCACCGGCGGTACATAGAAATATCCCATTGCATTGCCCAACACAGCTGAGGTAGTAATGTCGTGCTTAATGCAGGTGGGCTTCGGCCCACACTGCATGCCCCAGTCAGACTGGGGTTCTTTAGAAGTGTACAGATGTATTAAAAACTCCGTGTGCACCTACAGCATGGGTGGCTCCCTGGAACCCACCAGCGGTACACAAAAATATCCCATTGCATTGCCCAACACAGCTGAGGTAACGTCAGCTGTAATGCAGGTGGGCTAAAAATTAATTTGATTACACTGTAGGCGAGGGCCCACAAAAATTGCTGTATCAACAGTACTAATGTACATCCCAAAAATTGGCCATGGCCAGCCAAGAGGGCAGGTGAAACCCATTAATCGCTTTGGTTAATGTGGCTTAAGTGGTAACTAGGCCTGGAGGCAGCCCAGTGTAACGAAAAATTGGTTCAAGTTAAAGTTCCAACGCTTTTAAGCGCATTGAAACTTATAAAAATTGTTCAGAAAAATTATTTGAGTGAGCCTTGTGGCCCTAAGAAAAATTGCCCGTTCAGCGTGATTACGTGAGGTTTCAGGAGGAGGAGCAGGAGGAGGAGGAGGAATATTAGACACAGATTGATGAAGCAGAAATGTCCCCGTTTTGGATGGTGAGAGAGAACGCAGCTTCCATCCGCGGGTGCAGCCTACGTATTGCTTACGTATCGCTGCTGTCCGCTGGTGGAGAACAGAAGTCTGGGGAAATCCAGCCTTTGTTCATCTTGATGAGTGTTAGCCTGTCGGCACTGTCGGTTGACAAGCGGCTACGCTTATCTGTGATGATTCCCCCAGCCGCACTAAACACCCTCTCCGACAAGACGCTAGCCGCAGGACAAGCAAGCACCTCCAGGGCATACAGCGCTAGTTCAGGCCACGTCTACCAGCTTCGACACCCAGTAGTTGTAGGGGGCAGAGGCGTCACCAAGGATGGTCGTGCGATCCGCTACGTACTCCCTCACCATCCTTTTACAGTGCTCCCGCCGACTCAGCCGTGACTGGGGAGCGGTGACACAGTCTTGGTGGGGAGCCATAAAGCTGGCCAGGCCCTTAAAGACTGTTGCACTGCCTGGGATGTACATGCTGCTCGATCTACGCACATCCCCTGCTACCTTGCCCTCGGTACTGCGCCTTCTGCCACTAGCGCTGTCGGCTGGGAATTTTACCATCAGCTTGTCCGCAAGGGTCCTGTGGTATAACAACACTCTCGAACCCCTTTCCTCTTCGGGAATCAGAGTGGGCAGGTTCTCCTTATACCGTGGATCGAGCAGTGTGTACACCCAGTAATCCGTCGTGGCCAGAATGCGTGCAACGCGAGGGTCACGAGAAAGGCATCCTAACATGAAGTCAGCCATGTGTGCCAGGGTACATGTACGCAACACATGGCTGTCTTCACTAGGAAGATCACTTTCAGGATCCTCCTCCTCCTCCTCCTCAGGCAATACACGCTGAAAGGATGACAGGCAATCAGCCGGTGTACCGTCAGCAGCGGCCCAAGCTGTCTCTTCCCCCTCCTCCTCATCCTCCTCATGCTCCTCCTCCTCCTCCTGTACGCGCTGAGAAATAGACAGGAGGGTGCCCGGACTATCCAGCGGCATACTGTCTTCCCCCGCCCCCGTTTCCGAGCGCAAAGCAGCTGCCTTTATAGTTTGCAGGGAATTTCTCAAGATGCATAGCAGAGGAATGGTGACGCTAATGATTGTAGCATCGCCGCTCACCACCTGGGTAGACTCCTCAAAATTACCAAGGACATGGCAGATGTCTGCCAACCAGGCCCACTCTTCTGAAAGGAATTGAGGAGGCTGACTCCCACTGCGCCGCCCATGTTGGAGTTGGTATTCGACTATAGCTCTACGTTGTTCATAGAGCCTGGCCAACATGTGGAGCGTAGAGTTCCACCGTGTGGGCACGTCGCACAGCAGTCGGTGCACTGGCAGCTTAAAGTGATGTTGCAGGGTGCGCAGGGTGGCAGTGTCCGTGTGGGACTTGCGGAAATGTGCGCAGAGCCGGCGCGCCTTTACGAGCAGGTCTGACAAGCGTGGGTAGCTTTTCAGAAAGCGCTGAACCACCAAATTAAAGACGTGGGCCAGGCATGGCACGTGCGTGAGGCTGCCGAGCTGCAGAGCCGCCACCAGGTTACGGCCGTTGTCACACACGACCATGCCCGGTTGGAGGCTCAGCGGCGCAAGTCAGCGGTCGGTCTGCTGTGTCAGACCCTGCAGCAGTTCGTGGGCCGTGTGCCTCTTATCGCCTAAGCTGAGTAGTTTCAGCACGGCCTGCTGACGCTTGCCCACCGCTGTGCTGCCACACCGCGCAACACCGACTGCTGGCGACATGCTGCAGCTAACACATCTTGATTGCGAGACAGAAGAGGAGGAGGAGGAGGAGGAGGGTGCTTTAGTGGAGGAAGCATACACCGCCGCAGATACCACCACCGAGCTGGGGCCCGCAATTCTGGGGGTGGGTAGGACATGAGCGGTCCCAGGCTCTGACTCTGTCCCAGCCTCCACTAAATTCACCCAATGTGCCGTCAGGGAGATGTAGTGGCCCTGCCCGCCTGTGCTTGTCCACGTGTCCGTAGTTAAGTGGACCTTGGCAGTAACCGCGTTGGTGAGGGCGCGTACAATGTTGCGGGAGACGTGGTCGTGCAGGGCTGGGACGGCACATCGGGAAAAGTAGTGGCGACTGGGAACTGAGTAGCGGGTGGCCGCCGCCTCCATGATACTTTTGAAGGACTCCGTTTCCACAACCCTATACGGCAGCATCTCAAGGCTGATGAATTTTGCTATGCGGACGGTTAACGTTTGAGCGTGCGGGTGCGTGGCGGCGTACTTGCGCTTGCGCTCCAACAGTTGCGCAAGCGACGGCTGGACGGTGCGCTGAACTACACTGCTGGATGGGGCCGAAGACAGCGGAGGTGAGGGTGTGGGTGCAGGCCAGGAGACGGTAGTGCCTGTGTCCTGAGAGGGGGGTTGCATCTCAGTGGCAGGTTGGGGCACAGGGGGAGAGGCAGGGGTGCAAACCGGAGGCGCTGAATGGCCTTCGTCCCACCTTGCAGGGTGCTTGGCCATCATATGTCTGCGCATGGTGGTGGTGGTGAGGCTGTTGGTGTTGGCTCCCCGGCTGAGCTTTGCACGACAAAGGTTGCACACCACTGTTCGTCGGTCGTCAGGCGTCTCTGTGAAAAACTGCCAGACCTTAGAGCACCTCGGCCTCTGCAGGGTGGCATGGCGCGAGGGTGTGCTTTGGGAAACACTTGGTGGATTATTCGGTCTGGCCCTGCCTCTACCCCTGGCCACCGCACTGCCTCTTGCAACCTGCCCTGCTGATGCCCTTGACTCCCCCTCTGAAGACCTGTCCTCCTGAGTAAGCGTTGCACACCAGGTGGGGTCAGTCACCTCATCGTCCTGCTGCTCTTCCTCCGAATCCTCTGTGCGCTGCTCCCTCGGACTTACTGCCCTTACTACTACCTCACTGCAAGACAACTGTGTCTGATCGTCATCGTCCTCCTCACCCACAGAAAGTTGTTGAGACAGTTGGCGGAAGTCCCCAGCCTCTTCCCCTGGACCCCGGGAACTTTCGAATGGTTGGGCATCAGTGACGATAAACTCCTCTGGTGGGAGAGGAACCGCTGCTGCCCAATCTAAGCAGGGGCCCTGGGAGTGTTCCCGCTCCTGAGCAGGTGTCATTGTAGTGGAGTGAGGAGGCTGGGAGGAAGGAGGAGCAGCAGACAGAGGATTCGGATTTGCAGCAGTGGACGGCGCAGAACTGCGGGTAGACGATAGGTTGCTCGAAGCACTTTCTGCCATCCAGGACAGGACCTGCTCACACTGCTCATTTTCTAATAACCGTCTCCCGCGTGGACCCATTAATTGGGCGATGAATGTGGGGACACCAGAAACGTGCCTCTCTCCTAATCGCGCAGCAGTCGGCTGCGACACACCTGGATCAGGAGCTCGGCCTGTGCCCACACCCTGACTTGGCCCTCCGCGTCCTCGGCCGCGTCCACGTCCTCGGCCTACCCCTACCCCTCAGCATGCTGTATTACCAGTGATTTGATTTCACAGGCAGCTAATAAATTGGCGCAAGACTGCAGGCCAAATATAATTTTTTCCCTTTTTTGAAAACGAAAGGCCCCACTGCCTCTAGTGAATGTATAATCTAAGTTTAATAACTGTGCTGTTTTCCAGCTAATGTGTCACAGAACGTGAGGGTAGCAGAGTTATTAACTGTGGCAGAGCAGGTATTTTTTTTCCCAATTAAGGAAAGCAAATGGCGAAGCCAGGAGTAAAACGTAGCTGGGTGCGTCTGATTTTTACAGGTTGCACACGCAGCCGACACGTGTCCACCGCCCTTAGGACGGACAGAGGCAGGACAAATAGAATTATTTTCCGTTTTTTGCACCAAAAGGCAGCACTGCGTATATTCTATGAACATGAGAAGTTTAATAACTGTGCTGTTTTCCTGCTAATGTGTCACAGAACGTGAGGGTAGCAGAGTTATTAACTGTGGCAGAGCAGGTATTTTTTTTCCCAATTAAGGAAAGCAAATGGCGAAGCCAGGAGTAAAACGTAGCTGGGTGCTTCTGATTTTTACAGATTGCACACGCAGCCGACACGTGTCCACCGGCGTTAGTACGGACAGAGGCAGGACAAATAGAATTATTTTCCGTTTTTTTGCACCAAAAGGCAGCACTGCGTATATTCTATGAACATGAGAAGTTTAATAACTGTGCTGTTTTCCTGCTAATGTGTCACAGAACGTGAGGGTAGCAGAGTTATTAACTGTGGCAGAGCAGGTATTTTTTTTCCCAATTAAGGAAAGCAAATGGCGAAGCCAGGAGTAAAACGTAGCTGGGTGCGTCTGATTTTTACAGGTTGCACACGCAGCCGACACGTGTCCACCGCCCTTAGAACGGACAGAGGCAGGACAAATAGAATTATTTTCCGTTTTTTTGCACCAAAAGGCAGCACTGCGTATATTCTATGAACATGAGAAGTTTAATAACTGTGCTGTTTTCCTGCTAATGTGTCACAGAACGTGAGGGTAGCAGAGTTATTAACTGTGGCAGAGCAGGTATTTTTTTTCCCAATTAAGGAAAGCAAATGGCGAAGCCAGGAGTAAAACGTAGCTGGGTGCGTCTGATTTTTACAGGTTGCACACGCAGCCGACACGTGTCCACCGCCCTTAGGACGGACAGAGGCAGGACAAATAGAATTATTTTCCGTTTTTTTGCACCAAAAGGCAGCACTGCGTATATTCTATGAACATGAGAAGTTTAATAACTGTGCTGTTTTCCTGCTAATGTGTCACAGAACGTGAGGGTAGCAGAGTTATTAACTGTGGCAGAGCAGGTATTTTTTTTCCCAATTAAGGAAAGCAAATGGCGAAGCCAGGAGTAAAACGTAGCTGGGTGCTTCTGATTTTTACAGGTTGCACACGCAGCCGACACGTGTCCACCGCCCTTAGGACGGACAGAGGCAGGACAAATAGAATTATTTTCCGTTTTTTTGCACCAAAAGGCAGCACTGCGTATATTCTATGAACATGAGAAGTTTAATAACTGTGCTGTTTTCCTGCTAATGTGTCACAGAACGTGAGGGTAGCAGAGTTATTAACTGTGGCAGAGCAGGTATTTTTTTTCCCAATTAAGGAAAGCAAATGGCGAAGCCAGGAGTAAAACGTAGCTGGGTGCGTCTGATTTTTACAGGTTGCACACGCAGCCGACACGTGTCCACCGCCCTTAGGACGGACAGAGGCAGGACAAATAGAATTATTTTCCGTTTTTTTGCACCAAAAGGCATCACTGCGTATATTCTATGAACATGAGAAGTTTAATAACTGTGCTGTTTTCCTGCTAATGTGTCACAGAACGTGAGGGTAGCAGAGTTATTAACTGTGGCAGAGCAGGTATTTTTTTTCCCAATTAAGGAAAGCAAATGGCAAAGCCAGGAGTAAAACGTAGATGGGTGCGTCTGATTTTTAAAGGTTGCACACGCAGCCGACACGTGTCCACCGCCCTTAGGACGGACAGAGGCAGGACAAATAGAATTATTTTCCGTTTTTTTGCACCAAAAGGCAGCACTGCGTATATTCTATGAACATGAGAAGTTTAATAACTGTGCTGTTTTCCTGCTAATGTGTCACAGAACGTGAGGGTAGCAGAGTTATTAACTGTGGCAGAGCAGGTATTTTTTTTCCCAATTAAGGAAAGCAAATGGCGAAGCCAGGAGTAAAACGTAGCTGGGTGCGTCTGATTTTTACAGGTTGCACACGCAGCCGACACGTGTCCACCGCCCTTAGGACGGACAGAGGCAGGACAAATAGAATTATTTTCCGTTTTTTTGCACCAAAAGGCAGCACTGCGTATATTCTATGAACATGAGAAGTTTAATAACTGTGCTGTTTTCCTGCTAATGTGTCACAGAACGTGAGGGTAGCAGAGTTATTAACTGTGGCAGAGCAGGTATTTTTTTTCCCAATTAAGGAAAGCAAATGGCGAAGCCAGGAGTAAAACGTAGCTGGGTGCGTCTGATTTTTACAGGTTGGACACGCAGCCGACACGTGTCCACCGCCCTTAGGACGGACAGAGGCAGGACAAATAGAATTATTTTCACTTGTTTTACAAGCAAAAGGCAGCACTGCGTATATTCAATGAATAATAACTGTGTTGTGGCCCTGCCTATACAATTCTTTCCCTGCAGTATCAATGGAGGGTGCAATGCTCTGCAGAGGCGATTTTGAGAAGCAAAAAAAAATGTAGCACAGCTAACAGCAGCCTGGACAGTACTGCACACGGTTAAATATGGCCCTAGAAAGGACCGTTGAGGTTCTTGAAGGCTACACTCACTCCTAACACTCTCCCTGCCTATGCAGCACTTCTGTCCCTAATGCTGGGTGCAACGCTCTGCAGAGCCGATTTTGAGGAAAAAAAAATTGCCACTGCTAACAGCAGCCAACACACAGCTATCAGTGGCCCTAATAAGGACCTTTGGGGGGTCTTGAAGCCTACACTAACTACCAATTCTTTCCCTACAGCAGCTCCGGTACAAACAGCACTGTCCCTCATCTAACTCACACGGCATCTGAGGCGAACAGCGGGAGGGGCCGACTTTTATGTTCGGGTGACACCTGATCTTCCCAGCCACTCACAGCAGGGGGGTGGTATAGGGCTTGAACGTCACAGGGGGAAGTTGTAATGCCTTCCCTGTCTTTCAATTGGCCAGAAAAGCGCGCTAACGTCTCAGGGAAGGAAGTGAAAGTAACCAGAACACCGCATGGTGTTCGTTACGAATAACGAACATCCCGAAAACCCTAATATTCGCACGAATATCAAGCTCGGAAGAACATGTTCGCTCATCTCTAATCATTATACAAACAAAAGCATTATTCAACTTACCTTTTATCTTCTTTGTCTTCTCTCTGTGAAACTGACATGCTGAATGAATCCAAGATGGTCACCTTACTTACACTTGCAGAGCAGTAGCAGTAACTTTTTCTTCCCCACTTCTGCTCTAATCAGCAATTCCAGCAACCTGATTGGCTGTTTGGGTTGACTGATTCACCAAACAACCAATCAGGCTGCTGGAATTGCTGATTAGGGCAGAAGTGGGGAAGAAAAAGTTAATATGCCAGCCAGCGCGTCCCCTGCAAGCCAGCCATCCCGACAAGAAAAGAAGATGGATTTGTCGTATCCAAGGACGACTGGAGGATCAACACAAGGGGGCACCCCTGCAGGTAAGTATATAACTTCTGTTTGGCCAATTTACAGTGAACAATGTATATTACAAAGTGCATTGTAATGGGCAAACAGAAGTGCTCACATGAATTTATTACGACTGGACAACCCCTTTAAAGCAGAACGCCTTTCAATATCAGTTCTACAGATAATTATTAGTTATATAGATATATATTTTTTTATTTTTACCTAACAGGTTTGGGTCCGGCAAACAATCCGGACTCATGGAAGATGGTACAAGCAGGTTTACTTGTAAAGGCAAACTGATCCATCATTATGCGGGCACAAGTACATTTACTGAATACACTGTTGTGTCTGACCTTCGAATTGCCAAAGCGGATGCCAATACCCCAATTGAAGCTTGTCTTATAGGCTGTCGATTTGCAACTGGATATGGTGCAGCTATAAATACTGCTAAGGTAAGACCTTTCATGCACAAAGTTTGGTTCACATGCTCCATAAACTGGAGTAACATATGGTGAAGGACAAGCTTTTGGAATAGATCTGTCCTAGAGAAAATTTTCTGGTCCACATTTCTCCCCCAGCCCTTCATTTCCAGACCATTATAATGATATGTACTTTGTATGGGAGGAGGAAACCCCAGAATCAGCAAGCAGCGGGGGCTATATATTTCCAGTATATCAGTAAACTGTGGCAATGCATCTTTCTAATGAATCAGTAGATGTAGCAGTGTGTTACATATGTGTATACAAAATACAGTGGAGCAATGCAGACCAGGGCTTATGTATGGAGGATCACATCTTAGACAAATGTAGGGAAGGGTATCATTTCTTCTTAAGGAGATCACCTAGAAGGTGTGTGAGGAGACACCTAGAATATTAATAAGGAGACTTATAAGGCCATCCATGTTCCGCTGGCTAGTGAGAGACCAATGATGTGGGTCAGGAAGGGTATCGTTTCCCTAGAAAGTGTGTGAGGAGACACCTATAAGGTGTCACTGGCTTACATGAATGCTGCCATCCAATAGGTGGCCTTACTGCGGTATTATTCCATCATATAGTCTCCATTCACATGGCTCTGCCGTGTACATGAGTCCTACGGTATTAGGAACAATAGCAGACATGGATGCAGAGCAAGAAATTTCAAGAAATATACTGTAAGCAGAACACATGAATCCACGTTCTTTATGTCTTTTTATAAATGTAATTTCTAATATCAATAAATATTTAAAATCTGCTAATTTCCCTCTCCTCAGGTGACAAAGGGTTCAAGCTGTGCTGTCTTTGGCTTGGGAGGAGCTGGTTTTTCAGCAATAGCAGGATGCAAAGATGCAGGAGCTTCACGAGCTTCCTTTGCATCCAGGTTTGCTTCTCAGTGGGCACATGCAAAAAGGATCTATGTTTGGAGGTAGGAGACTTGCAAAAATTAAAAATAAAATCAATAAATCATGTTGACAAGAACATTTCATACTTTCAGTTGTGTTTCTTAGATAAAGAGATTGTCTTGTCATTAAAAATAATTTAGATATCGTGTTTCCTTGAAAATAGGCCCTACCCCTAAAGTAAGACCTATCAGCTTTTCAGGGGAGGCTTGAAATATAAGGCCTCCCATGAAAATAGGACCTAGCTAAATTGCCACCCCAAAAAAATCAATACTCACCTGGTCCGCGGTATCCCGATGGTCTCCGGCGACACTGCAGTAAACTACATCCTCCTCGTATCACAGCTGAGCTTCTGCTGGTGACAAGGCTTTGAGTACCCCGCCTCCAGCAAAGCAAGCGGTGTGATTGGTTAATCGAGCGCCAGCAGCCAATCACAGTCGGTGCTCGATGAGCCAATGACATCACTGAATGGCTGTGATTGGCTCATCGAGCTCCAGCTGCGATTGGCTGCTGGCACTCAATTAGCCAATCACAGCACTCACTTTGCTGGAGGCGGGGTATTTAAAGCCCCTTCACCAGCAGAAGCTCAGCTGTGAGACGAGGAGAACGCAGTTTACCGCAGTGCCACCGCCAAAGACCATCGGGGGCATCGGGACTCCGTAGAACAGGTGAGTATTAGCCCCCCCTCCGAAAATAAGACACTGTGCCCTTTTTGGGACAAAAAGTAATATATGACAGTGTCTTATTTTCGGGAAACAAGGTAGGAGCTGCTGCAGCAATCAGCTGACTTTGTTAGGGAAAGCCATAGCCAACTGATAAGCCATCCATGTATAGTTGCAAGAAAAAGTAAATAAATACTTTGGAATTACCTGAATTTCGGCATTAAATACTAATAAAATATAGTCTGTTATCTAAGACTCAATCTAGCTAAACTACCAACAAACTGTCTGATGGACTTTTTACACAGGCTGATTTTTGGGCCCAAGCATTCCTCCAAACTTTCGTTCTCCTTAGAATCAGATCATGTAAAGGGACCAACAGTCAGTTGACAAATGAGGAAGCCCTCATTCGACAGCTGGTTGGCTTGTATATGCAACCATAAAAGTGCTCGCTGCTCAGTAGTACATCTTCCATATTAACAGGGAGATGTACACCCATCCTACTGAGGACAAATGATTGTATTAGCAATAGAATCATAGAATGGTAGAGTTGGAAGGGACCTCCAGGGTTTCGATCCAACCCCCTGCTCAGTGCAGGATTCACTAAATCATCCCAGACAGATATTTGTCCAGCCTTTGTTTGAATACTTTTATTGAAGGAGAACTCACCACCTCCCATGGTAATCTATTGCACTCATTAATCACCCTCACTGCCAGAAAATATTTTCTTTCCAATTTGTGTCTCTTCCCTTTCAGTTTCATCCTATTGCTCCTGGTCTTTCCTTGTGCAAATGGGAATAGGGCTGATCCCTCTGCACTGTGACAGCCCTTCAAATATTTGTAGACAGCTTTTAAGTCTCCTTTTAGCCCTCTTTTTTGCAAGCTAAACATTCACAGATCCTTTAACCATTCCTCATAGAACATGATTTGCAGACCACTCACCATCTTGGTAACTCTTCGCTGAACTTGCTCCAGTTTGTCTATGTTTTTTTTTAAAGTGGGGTGTCCAGAACTGGACACATGAGGTCCAGGTGAGGTATGACTAAGTAATAGTAGAGGGGAATAATTACTTCACGTGATCTAGACTCTATGCTTCTCTTAATACATCTCAGAATTGTGTTTGCCTTTTTGGCTCCTGCATCACATTGTTGACTGATGTTCAGTCTATGATCTATTAGTATACCCAAGTCTTTTTCAAATGTGCTGCCTAGCTCAGTTCTTCCCATTCTGTATGTGCTTTTTTCATTTTTCTTGTCCACTTGTAGGACTTTGCATTTCTCGTTGTTGAATACCATTATGTTAGTCACCGCCGACTGTTCAAGCTTTTCTAGATCTTTTTGAATGCTCTGTGTTTTCCCTAGTGTTAGCTATCCCTCCTAGCTTTGTGTCGTCAGCAAGTTTGATCAGTTTTCCCATCAATTCCCTCCTCCAGTTCATTTATAAAAATGTTGAACAACACTGGGTCTAGGACAGAGCCGTGTGGTACCCCACTTGATACATTCTTCCCATTGGATGTGCAGCCATTTATGACCACTCTTTGAATACGATCACTCAGTCAGTTGTAAATGCACCTAACAGCTACTTTGTCAATCCCATATTTGGTCATTTTTTCAATAAGCTTTAGCTTTTCTGACACTTGCCCTACAGTTTCTGCAGACAACATTATATTCTTCTTTAGATCATATTACCCCCTCTTTCCATTTGATAAACATTTTTTTCTTCCTTTTTAACATGTGTGCAAGTTCTGTGTTCATACATCCGGGTCTCTTTAAATGCTTCCCATTCTTCCTTCTTTTAGGTATTGTTAATGATTGTGCTTTATTTTCCAAGCTTCTTGGACATTTCTGTCCTTCAGAACATCCAACCATTGGATTCTTCCTACCCGCTTTCTGAGTTTATTAAAATCTGCCTTTCTAAAAACCAACCTTGAGGTCTGAGTTTTCTCAGGTCTTCCTCCCCTTTTTATTCAAAATTGAAGGACAGCATGATCACTGCCCCCTAAGGTCCCAGCTACCCTTACTTCCTCAACCATTTCCTCCCTGTTGGTAAGAATTAGGTCCAAGACAGCAGATCCCCTTGTTTTCTCTTCTACCTTTTGGAAGATAAAGTTGTCAGCAAGAGCGGCTAAGAATTTGTTGGATCCATTACTTTTACCTGAGAGAGATTCTCAAAAAATGTCTGGATAGTTAAAATCTCCCATGAACACTATGTCGTGCTTTTTGAGAGCTTGGCCATCTGATGTAGAAAGAGTTCATCAATATCTTCTGCTTGTCCAGGTAGCCTATAGTAAATGCCTACAATAGTGTCCTTTCTGTTGTTCTCCCCTTGTATTCTTACCCTAACAGTTTCTACAGAACCATGATGCTCTGAAGTTTGAATCTCGATAGAGATTAATGTTTTTCTAACATAAAACACAATACCTCCTCCGATTTATTTAGGTCTGTTTCTTATAAATTGTTATAAAGTTGTATCCTTCAAGCCTTGTATTCCAATCATGTATATCATTCCAACAGGTTTCCGTGATGCCTATGACATCATATTTTTCTTCCTGTGTTAGGAGCTCCAATTCTCCTTGTTAGTTTTACCTGCTCTGTGCATTTATGTAAAAACATTTTAGTTTGTGATCGGTGTCTCTTGCTCTACTTTCATTCTGATTTTTTTTGTCTCTGTTCTTTCTTCCCACTGTTAATAGCGAGGTTCTCAAATGTATTAACTAGCTGTATATTTTTACCTGGCCTTTCCCTTCCTGTCCCATATTTTTCTAGTTTAAAGCTCTCATAATGTGGGAAGCAAGGCGCCCACCAAATATATGCTTACTATTTAAACCTTCGTAAATAGTTTTTGCCTTCTCAAATTCTTTTGAGTAACTTAATAATTAAAATATTCCTTACCTTTATTTATGACTAGCTGATACACCCGGCTTCGACCGAGTTCATTTGGTACTGGTGTTTATCTGGTGTTCACATGGAAAATCTTATGAAGTCGTGGTTACTTTAGAGATACCAGAAAAACATATGTTCACCATTTTGCATAGTTCTCTGCGTTAACCAGGAAACACCACGGGGAGGTAACCATGCAACGTTTCCTTTTTATAAAATGACATCAGGAAGTGAGAGAATTAAATTCCATACGTAAAATTTGGACGCTAATTCTTTTGCACTTAGAATTGAATAATCGAGTTGGGACCCATTAACTTTTCCGATTTATGACATAATCAATGCTCGTGCCAAATTTCAAGTTTCTAGGACATCGGGAAGTGAGAGAATTAGATTTTGTACGTAAAATGTAGATGCTAATTCTTTTGCGCTTAGAATTAAACAATCGAGGTGGGACCCATTAACTTTTCCGATTTATGACATAATCAATGCCCGTTCCAAATTTCATGTTTCTAGGACACCAAGAAGTGAGAGAATTAGATTCCGTACGTAAAATGTGGACGCTAATTCTTTTGCGCATAGAATTGAATAATCGAGTTGGGACCCATTAGCTTTTCCTATTTATGACATAATCAATGCTTGTGCCAAATTTCACGTTTCTATGACACCGGAAAGTAAGAAAATTACATTCCGTACGTAAAATTTGGACGCTAATTCTTTTGCGCATAGAATTGAATAATCGAGTTGGGACCCATTAGCTTTTCCTATTTATGACATAATCAATGCTCCTGCAAAATTTCGAGTTTCTATGACACTGAAAGTGAGAAAATTACATTCCGTACGTAAAATTTGGACGATAATTCTTTTGCACATAGAATTGAATAATCGAGTTGGAACCAATTAGCTTTTCCTATTTATGACATGATCAATGCTTCTGCCAAATTTCACGTTTCTATGACACCGGAAAGAGAGAAAATTAGATTCCGTACGTAAAATTTGGAAGCTAATTCTTCTGCGCATAAAATTGAATAATCGAGTTGGGACCATTAGCTTTTCCTATTTATGACATAATCAATGCTCGTGCCAAATTTTAAGTTTCTATGACAGCGGGAAGTGAGAGATTTAGATTATGTACGTAAAATTTTGACGCTAATTCTTTTGCACTAGAATTGAATAATCGAGTTGGGACCCAATTACTTTTCCTATTTTGGAGATGATCTATGCTTGTGCCAAATTTCATGTTTCTTAGACATCGGGAAGTTGGAGAAGTTTGGCGACTCCGTCAGTGAGTCAGTAAGTCAGTGAGTGAGTCAGTAAGGGCTTTCGTCTTTATATATATAGATGACATCAGCAAGTGAGAGAATTAGATTCCATACGTGAAATTTGGACGCTAATTCTTTTGCACTTAGAATTGAATAATCGAGTTGGGACCCATTAACTTTTCCTATTTATGACATAATTAAAGATGAGCGAGCACCAAAATGCTCGGGTGCTCGTTTCTCGGTTCGAACTTTTCGCGATGCTCGAGGGTTCGTTTCGAGTAACGAACCCCATTGAAGTCAATGGGCGACCCGAGCATTTTTGTATTTCGCCGATGCTCGCTAAGGTTTCCTTGTGTGAAAATCTGGGCAATTTAAGAAAGTGATGGGAGCGACACAGCAACGGATAGGGCAGGCGAGGGGCTACATGTTGGGCTGCATCTCAAGTTCACAGGTCCCACTATTAAGCCACAATAGCGGCAAGAGTGCCCCCCCCCCCTCCCAACAACTTTTACTTCTGAAAAGCCCTCATTAGCATGGCATACCTTTGCTAAGCACCACACTACCTCCAACAAAGCACAATCACTGCCTGCATGACACTCCACTGCCACTTCTCCTGGGTTACATGCTGCCCAACCGCCCCCCCCCTCCCCCCCACAGCGCACACCAAAGTGTCCCTGCGCAGCCTTCAGCTGCCCTCATGCCACACCACCCTCATGTCTATTTAGAAGTGCGTCTGCCATGAGGAGGAACCGCAGGCACACACTGCAGAGGGTTGGCACGGCTAGGCAGCGACCCTCTTTAAAAGGGGTGGGGCGATAGCCCACAATGCTGTACAGAAGCAATGAGAAATAGAATCCTGTGCCACCGCCATCAGGAGCTGCACACGTGGGCATAGCAATGGGGAACCTATGTGCCACACACTATTCATTCTGTCAAGGTGTCTCTGCATGCCCCAGTCAGACCGGGCTTTTTAATTCATAGACACAGGCAGGTACAACTCCCTATTGTGAAGTCCCTGTCGACCGACAGCATGGGTGGCTCCCTGGAACCCACCGGCGATACACAAAAATATCCCATTGCATTGCCCAACACAGCTGAGGTAGTAATGTCGTGCTTAATGCAGGTGGGCTTCGGCCCACACTGCATGCCCCAGTCAGACTGGGGTTCTTTACAAGTGGACACATGTAGGTTAAACTCCGTGTGCACCTACAGCATGGGTGGCTCCCTGGAACCCACCGGCGATACACAAAAATATCCCATTGCATTGCCCAACACAGCTGAGGTAGTAATGTCATGCTTAATGCAGGTGGGCTCCGGCCAACACTGCATGCCCCAGTCAGACTGGTAATATGTACCTTAACAGTAACCGCGTTGGTGGTAATGTGGTGGTGACTGCGGACCTAGTAGCGCGGTTTTATTTTGTTGGATTTCGGAATGTGGCCAGGATTAAGTGGGCCGTGGCGGGGGATGTTTTGGAGGCACTACGTGTTCTCTCCACGTGTCCGTGGTTATATGCACCTTAACAGTAACAGCGTTGGTGGGAAATGGCCTCGCCGCCATCATGTCTTTGGGAAGCCTCTGTTTCCACACCCCAGAGACATACCATTAGCAGCGGTATAGGCAGAGCCCAGAATTAGTAACATTTCAGCCGTAGCATTAGCGACAGGCCCCATTAACATATCACTAGCAGCATTATAGGGGGAGCACAGTCTTAGTTCCATTTCAGTAATAGTAGCAGCCTACACAGGCCCCAGTAACAATTCCGAAGCAGCAGTATAGTGGGAGCGCAGTCTTCGTTCCATTTCAGTAATAGTAGCAGCCTACACAGGCCCCAGGAACAATTCCGAAGCAGCAGTATAGGAGGAGCATAGTCTTAGTTCCATTTAAGTCATTGTAGCAGCCTACACAGGCCCCAGGAACAATTGCGAAGCAGCAGTATAGTGGGAGCGCAGTCTTAGTTCCATTTCAGTAGCTGCAGTATAGCCAAGGCCCAAGTTACATTTATGTAGCTAAAGTGTAGGCCAACCCCACACACACTTCTGTACCATGAGTGCAGGCGAAGAACATACAAATTGCTATGATTACACTGTAGGTGAGGGCCCCAAAACATTGGTGTACCAACAGTACTAATGTACCTCAGTAAAAATTGGCCATGCCCAACCAAGATGGCAGGTGAAACCCATTAATCGCTTTGGTTAATGTGGCTTAAGTGGTAACTAGGCCTGGAGGCAGCCCAGTTTAACTAAAAATTGGTTCAAGTTAAAGTTTCAACGCTTTTAAGAGCATTGAAACATATAAAAATTGTTTAGAAAAATTAGATGAGTGAGCCTTGTGGCCCTAAGAAAAATTGCCCGTTCAGCGTGATTACGTGAGGTTTCAGGAGGAGGAGCAGGAGCAGGAGGAGGAATATTAGACACAGATTGATGACGCAGAAATGTCCCCGTTTTGGATGGTGAGAGAGAACATAGCTTCCATCCGCGGGTGCAGCCTACGTATTGCTTACGTATCGCTGCTGTCCACTGGTGGAGAAGAGAAGTCTGGGGAAATCCAGGCTTTGTTCATCTTGATGAGTGTTAGCCTGTCGGCACTGTCGGTTGACAGGCGGGTACGCTTATCTGTGATGATTCCCCCAGCCGCACTAAACACCCTTTCCGACAAGACGCTAGCCGCAGGACAAGCAAGCACCTCCAGGGCATACAGCGCTAGTTCAGGCCACGTGTCCAGCTTCGACACCCAGTAGTTGTAGGTGGCAGAGGCGTCACGGAGGACGGTCGTGCGATCGGCTACGTACTCCCTCACCATCCTTTTACAGTGCTCCCGCCGACTCAGCCTTGACTGGGGAGCGGTGACACAGTCTTGCTGGGGAGCCATAAAGCTTTCCAGGCCCTTAAAGACTGTTGCACTGCCTGGGCTGTACATGCTGCTCGATCTCTGCACCTCCCCTGCTTCCTGGCCCTCGGAACTGCGCCTTCTGCCACTAGCGCTGTCGGATGGGAATTTTACCATCAGCTTGTCCGCCAGGGTCCTGTGGTATAGCAACACTCTCGAACCCCTTTCCTCTTCGGGAATGAGAGTGGAAAGGTTCTCCTTATAGCGTGGGTCGAGCAGTGTGTACACCCAGTAATCCGTAGTGGCCAGAATGCGTGTAACGCGAGGGTCACGAGAAAGGCATCCTAACATGAAGTCAGCCATGTGTGCCAGGGTACCTGTACGCAACACATGGCTGTCCGCACTAGGAAGATCACTTTCAGGATCCTCCTCCTCCTCCTCCTCCTCCTCCTCCCCCTCCCCCTCCTCCTCCTCCTCCTCAGGCCATACACGCTGAAATGATGACAGGCAAGCAGCATGGGTACCGTCAGCAGTGGGCCAAGCTGTCTCTTCCCCCTCCTCCTCATCCTCCTCATGCTCCTCCTCCTCCTCCTGAACGCGCTGAGATATAGACAGGAGGGTGCTCTGACTATCCAGCGACATACTGTCTTCCCCCGGCTCTGTTTCCGAGCGCAAAGCGGCTGCCTTTATGGTTTGCAGGGAACTTCTCAAGATGCATAGCAGAGGAATGGTGACGCTAATGATTGCAGCATCGCCGCTCACCACCTGGGTAGACTCCTCAAAGTTTCGAAGGACCTGGTAGATGTCTGCCAACCAGGCCCACTCTTCTGAAAAGAATTGAGGAGGCTGACTCCCACTGCGCCACCCATGTTGGAGTTGGTATTCCTCTATAGCTCTACGCTGCTCATAGAGCCTAGCCAACATGTGGAGCGTAGAGTTCCACCGTGTGGGCACGTCGCACAGCAGTCGGTGCACTGGCAGATTAAAGCGATGTTGCAGGGTGCGCAGGGTGGCAGCGTCCGTGTGGGACTTGCGTAAATGTGCGCAGAGCCGGCGCACCTTTACGAGCAGGTCTGACAAGCGTGGGTAGCTTTTCAGAAAGCGCTGAACCACCAAATTAATGACGTGGGCCAGGCATGGCACGTGCGTGAGGCTGCCGAGCTGCAGAGCCGCCACCAGGTTACGGCCGTTGTCACACACGACCATGCCCGGTTGGAGGCTCAGCGGCGCAAGCCAACGGTCGGTCTGCTCTGTCAGACCCTGCAACAGTTCGTGGGCCGTGTGCCTCCTATCTCCTAAGCTGAGTAGTTTCAGCATGGCCTGCTGACGCTTGCCCACCGCTGTGCTGCCATGCCGCGCGACACCGACTGCTGGGGACGTCCTGCTGCTGCTGACACATCTAGATTGCGAGACAGAGGTTGAGGAGGAGGAGGAGGAGGAGGAGGGTGCTTTAGTGGAAGAAGCATACACCGCCGAACATACCACCACCGAGCTGGGGCCCGCAATTCTGGGGGTGGGTAGGACGTGAGCGGTCCCAGGCTCTGACTCTGTCCCAGCCTCCACTAAATTCACCCAATGTGCCGTCAGGGAGATGTAGTGGCCCTGCCCGCCTGTGCTTGTCCACGTGTCTGTAGTTAAGTGGACCTTGCCACTAACCGCATTGGTGAGGGCGCGTACAATGTTGCGGGAGACGTGGTCGTGCAGGGCTGGGACGGCACATCGGGAAAAGTAGTGGCGACTGGGAACTGAGTAGCGCGGGGCCGCCGCCGCCATCATAGCTTTGAAAGCCTCCGTTTCCACAACCCTATACGGCAGCATCTCAAGGCTGATAAATTTGGCTATGTGGACGGTTAACGATTGAGCGTGCGGGTGCGTGGCGGCGTACTTGCGCTTGCGCTCCAACACTTACGCTAGCGACGGCTGGACTGTGCGGTGCGAGACATTGGTGGATGGGGCCGAGGACAGCGGAGGTGACGGTGTGGGTGCAGGCCAGGAGGCGGTAGTGCCTGTGTCCTCAGAGCGGGGTTGGATCTCAGTGGCAGGTTGGGGCACAGGGGGAGAGGCAGCGGTGCAAACCGGAGGCGGTGAACGGCCTTCGTCCCACCTTGTGGGGTGCTTGGCCATCATATGTCTGCGCATGCTGGTGGTGGTGAGGCTGTTGGTGGTGGCTCCCCGGCTGATCTTGGCGCGACAAAGGTTGCACACCACTGTTCGTCGGTCGTCAGGCGTCTCTGTGAAAAACTGCCAGACCTTAGAGCACCTCGGCCTCTGCAGGGTGGCATGGCGCGAGGGTGTGCTTTGGGAAACAGTTGGTGGATTATTTGGTCTGGCCCTGCCTCTACCCCTGGACACCGCACTGCCTCTTGCAACCTGCCCTGCTGCTGCCCGTGCCTCCCCCTCTGAAGACCTGTCCTGTGTAGGCGTTGCACACCAGGTGCGGTCAGTCACCACATCGTCCTGCTGCTCTTCCTCCGAATCCTCTGTGCGCTCCTCCGGACTTACTGCCCTTACTACTACCTCACTGCAAGACAACTGTGTCTCATCGTCATCGTCCTCCTCACCCACTGAAAGGTCTTGAGACAGTTGGCGGAAGTCCCCAGCCTCATCCCCCGGACCCCGGGAACTTTCCAATGGTTGTGCATCAGTGACGATAAACTCATCTGGTCGGAGAGGAACCACTGCTGCCCAATCTGAGCAGGGGCCCGAGAACAGTTCCTGGGAGTCTTCCCGCTCCTGAGCATGTGTCATTGTAGTGGAGTGAGGAGGCTGGGAGGAAGGAGGAGCAGCAGACAGAGGATTCGGATTTGCAGCACTGGACGGCGCAGAACTCTGGGTGGATGATAGCTTGCTCGAAGCACTTTCTGCCATCCACGACAGGACCTGCTCACACTGCTCATTTTCTAATAAAGGCCTCCCACGTGGACCCATTAATTGGGCGATGAATGTGGGGACGCCAGAAACGTGCCTCTCTCCTAATTGCGCAGCAGTCGGCTGCGACACACCTGGATCAGGAGCTCGGCCTGTGCCCACACCCTCACTTGGGCCTACGCGTCCTCGGCCGCGTCCACGTCCTCTCGGCCTACCCCTACCCCTCAGCATGCTGTATTACCAGTGATTTCCAAGCTAGGAAAGAAATTGGCGCAAGCCTGCAGCCAAAATAGAATTTTTTCCCTTGTTTTTCAAAGGACAAGCCACAGTGCGTGTATTGAATGAATACTACTAAGTTTAATAACTGTGTTGTGGCCCTGCAAATGTGTCAGAGAACTGCAGTGATGCAAAGTTATTGGCTCCAGCAGATCAGGGATTTCCCATGCAGGAAAAAAATTGGCGCAAGCCTGCAGTAAAACGTAGCTGGCTGCGTCAGATTTTTTTTAACGTTCTGCACGCAGCACACACGTACCCAGAGCCCTGAGGACTGTCAGAGGCAGGCGAAATACAATTTTTTCCCTTGTTTTTCAAAGGACAAGCCACACTGCGTGTATTCAATGAATACTACTAAGTTTAATAACTGTGTTGTGGCCCTGCAAATGTGTCAGAGAACTGCAGTGATGCAAAGTTATTGGCTCCAGCAGATCAGGGATTTCCCATGCAGGAAAAAAATTGGCGCAAGCCTGCAGTAAAACGTAGCTGGCTGCGTCTGATTTTTTTCAACGTTCTGCACGCAGCGCACACGTACCCAGAGCCCTGAGGACTGTCAGAGGCAGGCGAAATAGAATTTTTTCCCTTGTTTTTCAAAGGACAAGCCACACTGCGTCTATTCAATGAATAATGTATGTCTTCTGGCCCTGCCTACACAATTCTATCCCTGTAGTATTAATGCCGGGTGCAATGGTCTGCACAGCCGGTTTTGAGAAAGAAAAAAAAATGCAACACTGCTAACAGCAGCCTGGACAGTACTGCACACGGATAGATGTGGCCCTAGAAAGGACCGTTGGGGTTCTTGAAGCCTACACTCACTGCTAATACTCTCCCTGCCTAACCACCACTTCTGTCCCTATTGCAGGGCGCAATGCTCTGCAGATCCAATTTTGAAAAAAAAAAAAAATACAGTGCTAACACAGAACTGCACACTATTAGATGTGGCCCTGAGAAGGACCGTTGGGGTTCTTGAAGCCTACACTAACTCCTAACGCTCTCCCTACAGCAGCTCCAGCACGATACCACTGTCCCTCAGCTAACTGACAAGGCATGTGTGGCGAGCCGCGGGAGGGGCCGACTTTTATACTCGGGTGACACCTGATCGCCCCAGCCACTCACAGCAGGGGGGTGGAATAGGGCTTGAACGTCACAGGGGGAAGTTGTAATGCCTTCCCTGTCGTTCAATTGGCCAGAAAAGCGCGCTAACGTCTCAGAGAGGAAACTGAAAGTAACCGGAACACCGCGTGGTACTCGTTACGAGTAACGAGCATCCCGAACACCCTAATATTCGCACGAATATCAAGCTCGGACGAGTACGTTCGCTCATCTCTAGACATAATCAATGGCCGTGCCAAATTTCAAGTTTCTATGACATCGAGAAGTGAGAGAATTAGATTTTGTACGTAAAATGTGGACGCTAATTCTTTTGCGCTTAGAATTGAACAATCGAGGTGGGACCCATTAACTTTTCCTATTTATGACATAATCAATGCCCGTTCCAAATTTTATGTTTCTATGACACCAAGAAGTGAGAGAATTAGATTCCGTACGTAAAATTTGGATGCTAGTTCTTTTGCGCTAGAATTGAATAATCGAGTTGGGACCCATAAACTTTTCCTATTTATGACATATTCAATGCTTATGGCACATTTCATGTTTCTATGACATTGGAAAGTGAGAGATTTAAATTATGTACGTAAAATTTCGAAGCTAATTCTTTTGCGCTAGAATTAAATAATCGAGTTGGGACCCATTAGCTTTTCCTATTTCTGACATAATCAATGCTCGTGCCAAATTTCCCATTTCTATGACAACGGAAAGTGAGAAAATTACATTCCGTACGTAAAATTTGGACGCTAATTCTTTTGGGCATAGAATTGAATAATCGAGTTGGGACCCATTAGCTTTTCTTATTTATGACATAATCAATGCTCGTGCCAAATTTCACGTTTCTTTGACACCGGAAAGTGAGAAATTTACATTCCGTACGTAAAATTTGGACGCTAATTCTTTTGCACATAGAATTCAATAATCGAGTTAGAACCAATTAGCTTTTCCTATTTATGACATGATCAATGCTTCTGCCAAATTTCACGTTTCTAAGACACCGGAAAGTGACAAAATTAGATTCCGTACATAAAATTTGGACGCTAATACTTTTGCGCATAAAATTGAATAATCGAGTTGGGACCAATTAGCTTTTCCTATTTATGACATAATCAATGCTCCTGCCAAATTTTGAGTTTCTATGACAGCGGGAAGTGAGAGATTTAGATTATGTACGTAAAATTTCGATGCCAATTCTTTTGCGCTAGAATTGAATAATCAAGTTGGGACCCAAGTACTTTCCCTATTTTGGAGATAATCTATGCTTGTGCCAAATTTTATGTTTCTACAACATCGGAAAGTTGGAGAACTTTTGGCGAGTCCGTCAGTAAGTCAGTGAGTCAGTGAGTGAGTCAGTAAGGGCTTTCGTCTTTATATATATAGATGACATCAGCAAGTGAGAGAATTAGATTCCATACGTGAAATTTGGACGCTAATTCTTTTGCACTTAGAATTGACTAATCGAGTTGGGACCCATTAACTTTTCCTATTTATGACATAATTAGAGATGAGCGAACACCAAAATGTTCGGGTGTTCGTTATTCGGAACGAACTTCCCGCGATGCTCGAGGGTTCGTTTCGAACAACGAACCCCATTGAAGTCAATGGGCGACCAGAGCATTTTTGTATTTCGCCGATGCTCGCTAAGGTTTTCATGTGTGAAAATCTGGGCAATTCAAGAAAGTGATGGAAATGACACAGAAACGGATAGGGCAGGCGAGGGGCTACATGTTGGGCTGCATCTCAAGTTCACAGGTCCCACTATTAAGCCACAATACCGGCAAGAGTGGGCCCCCCCCCCCCTCCCAACAACTTTTACTTCTGAAAAGCCCTCATTAGCATGGCATACCTTTGCTAAGCACCACACTAGCTACAACAAAGCACAATCACTGCCTTGATGACACTCCGCTGCCACTTCTCCTGGGTTACATGCTGACCAACCGCCCCCCTCCCCCCCACAGCGCACACCAAAGTGTCCTTGCGCAGCCTTCAGCTGCCCTCATGCCACACCCCCCTCATGTCTATTTAGAAGTGTGTCTGCCATGAGGAGGAACCGCAGGCACACACTGCAGAGGGTTGGCACGGCTAGGCAGCGACCCTCTTTAAAAGTGGCGGGGCGATAGCCCACAATGCTGTACAGAAGCAATGAGAAATATAATCCTGTGCCACCGCCATCAGGAGCTGCACACGTAGGCATAGCAATGGGGAACCTATGTGCCACACACTATTCATTCTGTCAAGGTGTCTGCATGCCCCAGTTAGACCGGGCTTTTTAATTCATAGACACAGGCAGGTACAACTCCCTATTGTGAAGTCCCTGTGGACCGACAGCATGGGTGGGTGCCAGGAAGCCACCGGCGGTACATAGAAATATCCCATTGCATTGCCCAACACAGCTGAGGTAGTAATGTCGTGCGTAATACAGGTGGGCTTCGGCCCACACTGCATGCCCCAGTCAGACTGGGGTTCTTTACAAGTGTACAGATGTGTTAAAAACTCCGTGTGCACCTACAGCATGGGTGGCTCCCTGGAACCCACCGGCGGTACACAAAAATATCCCATTGCATTGCCCAACACAGCTGAGGTAGTAATGTCGTGCATAATGCAGGTGGGCATCGGCCCACACTGCATGCCCCAGTCAGACTGGGGTTCTTTAGAAGTGGACACATGTAGGTTAAACTCCCTGTGGACCCACTGCCTGGGTGGGTGCCAGGAAGCCACCGGCGGTACATAGAAATATCCCATTGCATTGCCCAACACAGCTGAGGTAGTAATGTCGTGCGTAATACAGGTGGGCTTCGGCCCACACTGCATGCCCCAGTCAGACTGGGGTTCTTTACAAGTGTACAGATGTGTTAAAAACTCTGTGTGCACCTACAGCATGGGTGGCTCCCTGGAACCCACCGGCGGTACACAAAAATATCCCATTGCATTGCCCAACACAGCTGAGGTAGTAATGTCGTGCATAATGCAGGTGGGCTTCGGCCCACACAGCATGCCCCAGTCAGACTGGGGTTCTTTAGAAGTGAACAGATGTATTAAAAACTCCGTGTGCACCTACAGCATGGGTGGCTCCCTGGAACCCACCGGCGGTACATAAAAATATCCCTGTTACCATACAGCGCGGCACGGGGTCCCGCGGTCGGCGCGCGTCGCTCCGGCGTCGGCTCCAGCAGCCTGGAGCCCTGTGTCGAGGTTATCCCAGCAGCTTGGGACGGCCGGTGGGCGGCGGCTTGGGCGTGTCCACCCGTAGGGTGCCGCCCGCACTCCTCCGTTCCTCTTATACAGCAGTGGGTGGAGTTGCCTCCTCCCACTCTCCGCCCGGGGGCGGAACCTTGTGGTTAAGAGACTGGCAGTGAGGTGAGCTCACTGCCAGTTATTGGTTCTGCTTTCATCTAGTCAGTCTGTCTGCAGTTTACCTCAGCCAGTCCCTAGTTGTCTGTCAGCCCTGCTATCCTTCTCAGCCTGTTTCTGTTGGTCCTGTTAGCCCCTAGTCTGGTCTGTCCCAGTCAGCACTAGTTGCTATTCAGGTCCTGTCTATCTGCCTGTGAGCCCCATCTCCAGCCCTGCTTGTACTTGTAAGTTTTGTTGGTTTGTTACACCTGCCTCTTCTGTCGGCACTCTGTCCCCTGTTAGTAGTTCCATCTAGGCAGTCGCCAGGTCCCTAGCCAGTGCAGGGACTGCCGCCCAGTTGTCCGCCTGGGGTTAGCCAGGGCCGAGGCAAGTAGGCAGGGACAGTGGGGTGCAGGAGATCAGGGCACCCCAACTGGCGCTCGGGGGGGCAGAGTGCCGTAACATAATAACTGGCCCTTAAAATACCTTTTTTTTTATGGCGGCGATCAGCGCCCTTGCAAACCAGCTGCAAGACCTGGTGCCGGTGATCCGGGATTTGTCGGCTCGCATGGTGGCCCAGGAGCAGTGGGCGTTGTCGCAGGGGCAGAACGCCTTTACCAGTCCCGAACCCAAGTGCCCTCTCCCCGAGGTGTTCTCTGGGGAGAGGAACAAGTTTTTCGTTTTTCAACAGGCGTGTCGCCTGTTTTTTCGGATGCGTCCCCGTTCTTCGGGCTCAGAGGCCCAGAGGGTCGGGCTTATAATGTCCCTGCTGCGGGGCTCTGCCCAGACTTGGGCCTTTTCTATTCCCGAGGGTTCCCCCTCCCTGCAGTCGGTGGACTCCTTTTTTCAGGAACTCGGGGGCATCTTCGATGAGCCGGACCGAGTGGGGTTGGCGGTTTCACGGTTGCTGGCGCTGCATCAGGGGTCGCTTTGTGTGGAGGATTATTGCTCCAGTTTCAGACGCTATGCGGGCGACACTGCATGGAACGAGAGTGCCCTGAAGGACGTTTTTCTGCAGGGTCTCTCGGACGCGGTCAAAGAGCTGTTGATCTCCCATCCCATTCCCGGGTCCTTAAAGGAGGCCATGGAGCTAGCGGTGAAGGCAGATAGGAGACTCAGGGCTGGGAAGCAGGACAGGCAGACCAGTAGAGTCAGGGAGGTCGTTTGTCCGGTTCCTTCCTCTTCCGTACCAGTCTCTGTTCCCGAACCTATGGAACTGGACCCGCTGGACCCCAAAGAGCGACGCCGAGTTCGGTTATTGCATCATCTCTGCCTCTACTGCGGGAAAGCTGGACATCGGGTGATAACCTGCCCCCTGAGGCCTCAGCGCCCACAGTCCGAATCGGCAGAAAGACTCCCAGTCCTAGGCGATTGCAGGGAGGGTCGCCTAGGACCACAGGTACGTCCTAGACTTCTAATACCCTGCCAGGTTAGATTCCGGAACTTCTCCCGCCTAGGGCAGGCATTTATTGATTCCGGAGCAGCCGCTAACCTGGTAAGCATGCGTCTTGTTGAGCCCCTGAGGGCGGAATTTTTGGCGCTGAAGACGCCAATTCGTTTTGCTAGCATTGATGCTACTCCTCTGGCTTCGGGCTTGGTACGATGGAGGACCCCAGTGTTACAACTCACTGTGGGGGGTCGCCATTCGGAAGGTCTATCATTCCTGGTAATGGAGAAAATGTCGGTAGACATGGTACTAGGGATGCCGTGGCTGGCGTTGCATAACCCCCAATTCGATTGGGCCACTGGGGAGCTAACCCAGTGGGGCCCGTTCTGCCATAGCCATCGCGCTTCCCATCCTCCCTGCTCAGTCGAGACCGCACTCAGTCCCCGAGGTCCCACTTACCTTCACACCCCGTCCGCCTGCCCTGCTGCTGATGTCGCCACCGATGCCCTGCAGGGGGGACGGAAGAAAGGGGTGGGGTCTCGTATGCAGTTGCGTTGTGAGGAGAGTCTGTCGGTGTTTGAGCCGTACAGGGCGGGACAGAAGGGGTACCGGTCCTCTGGAAATCGCAAAAGGAGGGGTCGCAGGGGGTTCCATAAGTCTGTGTCGAAACCTGCTGTCCCTTCGGTGATGCCCACCTCCGGTCCCCCGCCGCCCACCCCGGTCCGTGATGAAGTTGAATACGAGGCCCAGGAGATCCTGGATTCTCGCCGGGCTACAGGAACCTTACAATATTTGGGGGCCCGGAAGAGTTTTTTGGAGTATGATAGCTCAGATGACAGTGATTTTAAAGTTGGAGATGCCTCAGATTTTGAAGGCAGCGTCATTGGTAGCGAGGATGGGTCAAAAGACAGTGGTGAATGGTTGGACATTGACTCGGAAGACGACCTGAAACATGACGATATGTCAACGGTTGGCCCTGAAGGAAATGGGGTAGCCACAGACTACCGAAGTCATGGACCTGAGGATCAGCCCATGGTGACCGCCCAGGAGGGTCACATTCTCGGGTTGGTACAGCGTTTTCGCAGCCGCCTCCTGGATAAGCCTGGTCGAGTTTCCGGGGGCCCGGAGGTCCCCCGTCAGAGGGGGGGTAATGTTACCATACAGCGCGGCACGGGGTCCCGCGGTCGGCGCGCGTCGCTCCGGCGTCGGCTCCAGCAGCCTGGAGCCCTGTGTCGAGGTTATCCCAGCAGCTTGGGACGGCCGGTGGGCGGCGGCTTGGGCGTGTCCACCCGTAGGGTGCCGCCCGCACTCCTCCGTTCCTCTTATACAGCAGTGGGTGGAGTTGCCTCCTCCCACTCTCCGCCCGGGGGCGGAACCTTGTGGTTAAGAGACTGGCAGTGAGGTGAGCTCACTGCCAGTTATTGGTTCTGCTTTCATCTAGTCAGTCTGTCTGCAGTTTACCTCAGCCAGTCCCTAGTTGTCTGTCAGCCCTGCTATCCTTCTCAGCCTGTTTCTGTTGGTCCTGTTAGCCCCTAGTCTGGTCTGTCCCAGTCAGCACTAGTTGCTATTCAGGTCCTGTCTATCTGCCTGTGAGCTCCATCTCCAGCCCTGCTTGTACTTGTAAGTTTTGTTGGTTTGTTACACCTGCCTCTTCTGTCGGCACTCTGTCCCCTGTTAGTAGTTCCATCTAGGCAGTCGCCAGGTCCCTAGCCAGTGCAGGGACTGCCGCCCAGTTGTCCGCCTGGGGTTAGCCAGGGCCGAGGCAAGTAGGCAGGGACAGTGGGGTGCAGGAGATCAGGGCACCCCAACTGGCGCTCGGGGGGGCAGAGTGCCGTAACAATCCCATTGCATTGCCCAACACAGCTGAGGTAACGTCAGCTGTAATGCAGGTGGGCTAAAAATTAATTTGATTACACTGTAGGCGAGGGCCCACAAAAATTGCTGTATCAACAGTACTAATGTACATCCCAAAAATTGGCCATGGACAGCCAAGAGGGCAGGTGAAACCCATTAATCGCTTTGGTTAATGTGGCTTAAGTGGTAACTAGGCCTGGAGGCAGCCCAGTGTAACGAAAAATTGGTTCAAGTTAAAGTTCCAACGCTTTTAAGCGCATTGAAACTTATAAAAATTGTTCAGAAAAATTATTTGAGTGAGCCTTGTGGCCCTAAGAAAAATTGCCCGTTCAGCGTGATTATGTGAGGTTTCAGGAGGAGGAGCAGGAGGAGGAGGAGGAATAATAGACACAGATTGATGAAGCAGAAATGTCCCCGTTTTGGATGGTGAGAGAGAACGTAGCTTCCATCCGCGGGTGCAGCCTACGTATTGCTTACGTATCGCTACTGTCCGCTGGTGGAGAAGAGAAGTCTGGGGAAATCCAGCCTTTGTTCATCTTGATGAGTGTTAGCCTGTCGGCACTGTCGGTTGACAAGCGGCTACGCTTATCTGTGATGATTCCCCCAGCCGCACTAAACACCCTCTCCGACAAGACGCTAGCCGCAGGACAAGCAAGCACCTCCAGGGCATACAGCGCTAGTTCAGGCCACGTGTCCAGCTTCGACACCCAGTAGTTGTAGGGGGCAGAGGCGTCACCAAGGATGGTCGTGCGATCCGCTACGTACTCCCTCACCATCCTTTTACAGTGCTCCCGCCGACTCAGCCGTGACTGGGGAGCGGTGACACAGTCTTGGTGGGGAGCCATAAAGCTGGCCAGGCCCTTAAAGACTGTTGCACTGCCTGGGATGTACATGCTGCTCGATCTACGCACATCCCCTGCTACCTTGCCCTCGGTACTGCGCCTTCTGCCACTAGCGCTGTCGGCTGGGAATTTTACCATCAGCTTGTCCGCAAGGGTCCTGTGGTATAGCAACACTCTCGAACCCCTTTCCTCTTCGGGAATCAGAGTGGGCAGGTTCTCCTTATACCGTGGATCGAGCAGTGTGTACACCCAGTAATCCGTCGTGGCCAGAATGCGTGCAACGCGAGGGTCACGAGAAAGGCATCCTAACATGAAGTCAGCCATGTGTGCCAGGGTACATGTACGCAACACATGGCTGTCTTCACTAGGAAGATCACTTTCAGGATCCTCCTCCTCCTCCTCAGGCCATACACGCTGAAAGGATGACAGGCAATCAGCCGGTGTACCGTCAGCAGCGGCCCAAGCTGTCTCTTCCCCCTCCTCCTCATCCTCCTCATGCTCCTCCTCCTCCTCCTGTACGCGCTGAGAAATAGACAGGAGGGTGCCCTGACTATCCAGCGGCATACTGTCTTCCCCCGCCCCCGTTTCCGAGCGCAAAGCAGCTGCCTTTATGGTTTGCAGGGAATTTCTCAAGATGCATAGCAGAGGAATGGTGACGCTAATGATTGTAGCATCGCCGCTCACCACCTGGGTAGACTCCTCAAAATTACCAAGGACATGGCAGATGTCTGCCAACCAGGCCCACTCTTCTGAAAGGAATTGAGGAGGCTGACTCCCACTGCGCCGCCCATGTTGGAGTTGGTATTCGACTATAGCTCTACGTTGTTCATAGAGCCTGGCCAACATGTGGAGCGTAGAGTTCCACCGTGTGGGCACGTCGCACAGCAGTCGGTGCACTGGCAGCTTAAAGTGATGTTGCAGGGTGCGCAGGGTGGCAGCGTCCGTGTGGGACTTGCGAAAATGTGCGCAGAGCCGGCGCGCCTTTACGAGCAGGTCTGACAAGCGTGGGTAGCTTTTCAGAAACAGCCGAACCACCAAATTAAAGACGTGGGCCAGGCATGGCACGTGCGTGAGGCTGCCGAGCTGCAGAGCCGCCACCAGGTTATGGCCGTTGTCACACACGACCATGCACGGTTGGAGGCTCAGCGGCGAAAGCCAGCGGTCGGTCTGCTGTGTCAGACCCTGCAGCAGTTCGTGGGCCGTGTGCCTCTTATCGCCTAAGCTGAGTAGTTTCAGCACGGCCTGCTGACGCTTGCCCACCGCTGTGCTGCCACACCGCGCGACACCGACTGCTGGCGACATGCTGCTGCTAACACATCTTGATTGCGAGACAGAGGAGGAGGAGGAGGAGGAGGAGGGTGCTTTAGTGGAGGAAGCATACACCTCCGCAGATACCACCACCGAGCTGGGGCCCGCAATTCTGGGGGTGGGTAGGACATGAGCTGTCCCAGGCTCTGACTCTGTCCCAGCCTCCACTAAATTCACCCAATGTGCCGTCAGGGAGATGTAGTGGCCCTGCCCGCCTGTGCTTGTCCACGTGTCCGTAGTTAAGTGGACCGTGGCAGTAACCGCGTTGGTGAGGGCGCGTACAATGTTGCGGGAGACGTGGTCGTGCAGGGCTGGGACGGCACATCGGGAAAAGTAGTGGCGACTGGGAACTGAGTAGCGCGGGGCCGCCGCCTCCATGATACTTTTGAAGGACTCCGTTTCCACAACCCTATACGGCAGCATCTCAAGGCTGATGAATTTTGCTATGCGGACGGTTAACGTTTGAGCGTGCGGGTGCGTGGCGGCGTACTTGCGCTTGCGCTCCAACAGTTGCGCAAGCGACAGCTGGACGGTGCGCTGAACTACACTGCTGGATGGGGCCGAGGACAGCGGAGGTGAGGGTGTGGGTGCAGGCCAGGAGACGGTAGTGCCTGTGTCCTGAGAGGGGGGTTGCATCTCAGTGGCAGGTTGGGGCACAGGGGGAGAGGCTGGGGTGCAAACCGGAGGCGCTGAACGGCCTTCGTCCCACCTTGCGGGGTGCTTGGCCATCATATGTCTGCGCATGGTGGTGGTGGTGAGGCTGTTGGTGTTGGCTCCCCGGCTGAGCTTTGCGCGACAAAGGTTGCACACCACTGTTCGTCGGTCGTCAGGCGTCTCTGTGAAAAACTACCAGACCTTAGAGCACCTCGGCCTCTGCAGGGTGGCATGGCGCGAGGGGGCGCTTTGGGAAACACTTGGTGGATTATTCGGTCTGGCCCTGCCTCTACCCCTGGCCACCGCACTGCCTCTTGCAACCTGCCCTGCTGATGCCCTTGACTCCCCCTCTGAAGACCTGTCCTCCTGAGTAAGAGTTGCACACCAGGTGGGGTCAGTCACCTCATCGTCCTGCTGCTCTTCCTCCGAATCCTCTGTGCGCTGCTCCCTCGGACTTACTGCCCTTACTACTACCTCACTGCAAGACAACTGTGTCTGATCGTCATCGTCCTCCTCACCCACAGAAAGTTGTTGAGACAGTTGGCGGAAGTCCCCAGCCTCATCCCCCGGACCCCGGGAACTTTCGAATGGTTGGACATCAGTGACGATAAACTCCTCTGGTGGGAGAGGAACCGCTGCTGCCCAATCTAAGCAGGGGCCCGAGAACAGTTCCTGGGAGTGTTCCCGCTCCTGAGCAGGTGTTATTGTAGTGGAGTGAGGAGGCTGGGAGGAAGGAGGAACAGCAGACAGAGGATTCGGATTGGCAGCAGTGGACGGCGCAGAACTGCGGGTAGACGATAGGTTGCTCGAAGCACTTTCTGCCATCCAGGACAGGACCTGCTCACACTGCTCATTTTCTAATAACCGTCTCCCGCGTGAACCCATTAATTGGGCGATGAATGTGGGGACACCAGAAACGTGCCTCTCTCCTAATCGCGCAGCAGTCGGCTGCGACACACCTGGATCAGGAGCTTGGCCTGTGCCCACACCCTGACTTGGCCCTCCGCGTCCTCGGCCGCGTCCACGTCCTCTAGGCCTACCCCTACCCCTCAGCATGCTGTATTACCAGTGATTTGATTTCACAGGCAGCTAATAAATTGGCGCAAGACTGCAGGCCAAATATAATTTTTTCCCTTTTTTGAAAACGAAAGGCCCCACTGCCTCTAGTGAATGAATAATCTAAGTTTAATAACTGTGCTGTTTTCCTGCTAATGTGTCACAGAACGTGAGGGTAGCAGAGTTATTAACTGTGGCAGAGCAGGTATTTTTTTTCCCAATTAAGGAAAGCAAATGGCGAAGCCAGGAGTAAAACGTAGCTGGGTGCGTATGATTTTTACAGGTTGCACACGCAGCCGACACGTGTCCACCGGCGTTAGTACGGACAGAGGCAGGACAAATAGAATTATTTTCCGTTTTTTTGCACCAAAAGGCAGCACTGCGTATATTCTATGAACATGAGAAGTTTAATAACTGTGCTGTTTTCCTGCTAATGTGTCACAGAACGTGAGGGTAGCAGAGTTATTAACTGTGGCAGAGCAGGTATTTTTTTTCCCAATTAAGGAAAGCAAATGGCGAAGCCAGGAGTAAAACATAGCTGGGTGCGTATGATTTTTACAGGTTGCACACGCAGCCGACACGTGTCCACCGGCGTTAGGACGGACAGAGGCAGGACAAATAGAATTATTTTCACTTGTTTTACAAGCAAAAGGCAGCACTGCGTATATTCAATGAATAATAACTGTGTTGTGGCCCTGCCTATACAATTCTTTCCCTGCAGTATCAATGGAGGGTGGAATGCTCTGCAGAGGCGATTTTGAGAAGCAAAAAAAAATGCAGCACAGCTAACAGCAGCCTGGACAGTACTGCACACGGATAAATATGGCCCTAGAAAGGACCGTTGAGGTTCTTGAAGGCTACACTCACTCCTAACACTCTCCCTGCCTATGCAGCACTTCTGTCCCTAATGCCGGGTGCAACGCTCTGCAGAGCCGATTTTGAGGGAAAAAAAATGGCACTGCTAACAGCAGCCAACACACAGCTATCAGTGGCCCTAATAAGGACCTTTGGGGGGTCTTGAAGCCTACACTAACTACCAATTCTTTCCCTACAGCAGCTCCGGTACAAACAGCACTGTCCCTCACTAACTCACACGGCATCTGAGCCGAACCGCGGGAGGGGCCGACTTTTATGTTCGGGTGACACCTGATCTTCCCAGCCACTCACAGCAGGGGGGTGGTATAGGGCTTGAACGTCACAGGGGGAAGTTGTAATGCCTTCCCTGTCTTTCAATTGGCCAAAAAAAGCGCGGTAACGTCTCAGGGAAGGAAGTGAAAGTAACCAGAACACCGCATGGTGTTCGTTACGAATAACGAACATCCCGAACACCCTAATATTCGCACGAATATCAAGCTCGGAAGAACACGTTCGCTCATCTCTAGACATAATCAATGGCCGTGCCAAATTTCAAGTTTCTATGATATCGAGAAGTGAGAGAATTAGATTTTATAAGTAAAATGTGGACGCTAATTCTTTTGCGCTTAGAATTGAACAATCGAGGTGGGAACCATTAACTTTTCCTATTTATGACATAATCAATGCCCGTTCCAAATTTCATGTTTCTATGACACCAAGAAGTGAGAGAATTAGATTCCGTACTTAAAATTTGGATGCTAGTTCTTTTGCGCTAGAATTGAATAATCGAGTTGGGACCCATTAACTTTTCCTATTTATGACATATTCAATGCTTATGGCAAATTTCATGTTTCTATGACATTGGGAAGTGAGAGATTTAGATTATCTACGTAAAATTTTGAAGCTAATTCTTTTGCGCTAAAATTAAATAATCTTACTGGGACCCATTAGCTTTTCCTATTTATGACATAATCAATGCTCATGCCAAATTTCCCGTTTCTATGACAACGGAAAGTGAGAAAATTATATTCCGTACATAAAATTTGGACGCTAATTCTTTAGCGCATAGAATTGAATAATCAAGTTGGGACCCATTAGCTTTTCCTATGTATGACATAATTAATGCTCGTGCCAAGTTTCACGTTTCTATGACACCGGAAAGTGAGAAAATTACATTCCGTATGTAAAATTTGGACGCTAATTCTTTTGTGCATAGAATTACATAATGAAGTTGGGACCCATTAGCTTTTCCTATTTTTTACATAATCAATGCTCGTGCCAAATTTCACGTTTCTATGACACCGGAAAGTGAGAAAATTACATTCTGTACATAAAATTTGGACGCTAATTCTTTTGCGCATAGAATTGAATAATCTAGTTGGGACCCATTAGCTTTTCCTATTTATGACATAATCAATGCTCCTGCCAAATTCCACGTTTCTATGACACCGGAAAGTGAGAAATGTACATTCCGTACGTAAAATTTGGACGCTAATTCTTTTGCGCATAGAATTGAATAATCGAGTTGGGACCTATTAACTTTTTCTATTTATGACATATTCAACGCGCGTGCCAAATTTTAAGTTTCTATGACATTATGAAGTGGGAGATTTAGATTCCGTACGTAAAATATCGACGCTAATTCTTTTGCGCTAGAATTGAATAATCGAGTTGGGACCCAATTACTTTTCCTATTTTGGAGATAATCTATGCTTGTGCCAAAATTCATGTTTCTACGACATCGGGAAGTTGGAGAACCTTTGGCGAGTCAGTCAGTCAGTGAGTGAGTTAGTCAGTCAGTGAGTGTGTGAGTTAGTCAGTCAGTGAGTCAGTGAGGGCTTTCGTCTCTATATATATAGATTTCTTATTGCTATCTAAATTCAGCAATTGACAGTGTAAACCATTATTCTAGAAAATATGGATGAAACCAATTTTTTGCCTAGGCTATAAGAGTGCCAGAATCA
Source organism: Eleutherodactylus coqui (assembly GCF_035609145.1). NCBI lineage: Eukaryota > Metazoa > Chordata > Amphibia > Anura > Eleutherodactylidae > Eleutherodactylus > Eleutherodactylus coqui. The sequence continues at coordinate 167,879,446 of NC_089843.1, read as the reverse complement.
CAAAAATTGTGAAAGATTATATGTGTAAAAAATTCACTTTGGACCATTTGATTAGCAAGAAGCTAAAACTGCCTCAAATCAATGAAGCATTTGACCTGATAAATAGTGGAACAGGGTACGTACATAAAATACACAAATATGGATATGAGATTCCAATATCTACAAAACATCACAGTATAGAATACATATATGGAGGTAATTGTGAGGCTGGCACTTTGAGAACTAAGGTTGGGTTAGTATAGCTTTAGCAAAATGAAATTTTCCCAACTCACTTTCCTCTGGAGGGCGTTCTGCTGCTCCGAATGAGACAAAATTTGGATAATGGCTACTTCAGAGAAGGCTTTCGCCATTTGTGAAAATTATGGCTCTTTTAGAATATGCATGATGAAAACCTAGAACATCCCTACAGATAAAGTATAATAAAGCAATAGATGGTATAGTTTTGTATTAAAAAAACTATACCTTTACCAGGTTGTTTTCCCACAGTGAAAACTGATTGTGGCTGAAAGCCTGCCAATCCATGACAGCCAATGGCTGCACAATCTTGCTGATAATAGCATGTGATCATTGACTTACGTGGGTGAGATTTTAGATACAAGCAGTTTTTGCTGTGTAAAAACAGTCTTACACACAATCCAAAAAACGCCCTTAAAAACAATTAATGCTGGACAGTGCAGGAAGCAGGGTCAAGCATGATCCGCAATATATCAACATAGAAGATAGTAGGGATAAATAAATTGATATATAAAGGGGTTCTTCCACTAAAAAGTTATCCCATGTCCACTGGATAGTGAATAACTAGCTGATCAGTGGGAGTCTGACAACCAGGGCCCCTGCAGATCAGAAGAACAGGGGGTCCTGAATGGCCCAGAATGAATGGATTGGTATTCATACATGATCACACCCCTAACAGTAATGGTAAATAATAGTTTATTATTAGTAGTAATATTTATTTATTCACATGGGTGGTTTTAGGCGTATGGCAAACACTGTTAGGATATGTTCACATAGGCGAGCGGTATATATGGCAGAAAAGCTTGATGATATTGTGCTTGCCAACGTGCGTTTTTCATGCCGATGCAGGGCATTTTCCATTAAAAAATGCCTTGCATCACTTCTGTAGAATTGTGATCCCCAGGCTTGTGTTTCATGCACGTTAGAGGATCACAAGTATTTCCTATTGATTTCTTGATTTCAATGGGATACATCACATCGCATGTCTTTTTTAGGTCCCATTGAAAACAATGGGCGAGGCGTTCTGAGGGAACGCCAAAAGATATAACATGCTGTACAGCAACTTTCTGGCTTGGCTAATAAGAGGCCTATAGACGTGGGCCAGGAGTGGTATCGTTTCTCCTTAGGGAGAGCACCCTTTCTATGGAGTTCCTTTAGAGGATGCCTGTAAAAATGCAGGATTATGCAATACATTGGTATTGTACTATACTATATGAGTGATCAAAGGACCACAAGTGCAAGGTCCCTTTGTGGTGTAAGCTGAGTATTGGGATGCTGCTGAGATATCAAATATAGGAACATTTACATTTCATTACTATGTTATGCTTCAATGTTTGATATAGAACAAAGACAAAAAGCCACCATTTGGATTCCATTCAACCACACATTTACATTACTCATTGCAGTTAGCTGTTACGGGTGTTGCTCACTAGGCTAATCTATATGGAACAATATTTATTTCCACTCCTTAGGGTCTGGTTCAAAACTGTTTAGAATGTGCTGCCTAATGTCAATAGAAACACCCTTGGTAATGAATAGGCACAATTATATTATTTGCCTTTTTCACTCTGTTAATATTCTTATCAAGCAGATATGGTAATAGTAAAATACAATCCACAAAAGTATTTATAAAGGTAACACATAAATACATCCAACAAAACAATAAAATATGTAGAAAATGTCATTTTTACTAATATTAGAGTAAATAAAGAGCAGATGAACCTCCACCAAATATGACTGCATGTGTTCACGCCCAACTGAAAACACCAACAGCAACCTAAAAATTAGTTGGAAACTCCAGAGGGCCTTTAAGTGTCAAGAATTATCATCTGTGTTAAGACCCATTTACACGGGATGAGTGTCGGGCAAAAGATGCTTTACACTGAGTGATCAGCTCATCGTCCATTGTTTATGCAGCATGAACGATGAGCAGATTGCTGATCACTCAGTTTAAATAGCAGCTGTTCAGTACTGAACAGCTGCTATGTTAAGGCAATGTTAAGGGGTGGAGGAGCGCGAGGAGAGAAATCTCCTCCTGCCGCCTCGCTGAGAGCCAGCAATACTAGCTTCTGTGCAGGTGCACAGGAGCTAGAATGTGTGGGGACAAGTGTCAAACATCATATGCCTGACACTCGCCCCGTGTAAATGGGCCTTTACTTCCACTTGATGAATGCCAGGACTAATCTCATGAGAGATGCTAATGACAAGCAAGAATATTTCCCCAAGAGCCCAGTCACTTCATTTAGAAGCTTCATAAAAAATGGCAGCATAAATGGTGAGGTAAAATAATCACCAAATCTTTATTGTTCCATGCAGGACAGAAAGGCAACGTTTCAACCCTTCCGGGTCTTTGTCAGGCTAGACAAAAAATAAGCCCTCACAGATCTCCGTACATAGAAAAATAAAAAAGTTACAGGAAAAAAAAAGATTTCCAAAAAAGGGTTTTTATTGCAGAAAAATGGAAAAACATAAAAAAAAAAAAGAAGAATTTTGGTATCGTTGTAATCGTACCGACCTGCAGAAAAAATTTATTGTGTCATTTATGCTGCATAATTAACGCTGTAAAAAAAAATCTATGGCAGAATTAATGCGTTTTCTCTCCGTTAAAAAAAAATAATAATACAAGTTTTACAATATAGCCTATGTACCCAAAAATGGCACCATCAAAAACTACAGTTTGCCACGCAAAAAACAAGCCCTTATACGGCCGTGTCGATGGAAAAGTAAAAGAGTTATGGCTTTTGAAAAATGGAGATGAATATCTGCCAAAAATCGTTGCGTCCTTAATAGAGATGAGCGAGCGTACTTGGAAAAGCACTACTCGCTCGAGTAATTTGCTTTATCCGAGTATTGCTGTGCTCAGGTCTGAAGATTCGGGTGCCGGCACGGAGCGGGGAGCTGCAGGGGAGAGCGGGGAGGAACGGAGGTAAGATCTTTCTTTCCCTCTCTCCCGCCCGCTTTCCCCTGCTCCCCGCTGCGACTCACCTGTCAGCCGCAGCGGCACCCGAATCTTCAGACCCGAGCACAGCGATACTCAGATAAAGCACATTACTCGAGCGAGTAGTGCTTTTCTGAGTACGCTCGCTCATCTCTAGTCCTTAAGCCTAAAGTAGGCCATGTCCTTAAGGGGTTAAGAACACATTGTATAGCTCTACACTGTGATTTATACGCACCCCATCATTATTATGGGCGATGAGATGTGTTAAAAGTGCTTAAATACATGAAAATAGAGCAGATAGCTCTCGAAAATCGCGGTGTTAGTAATGCCTCATCCGAACGTTAGTTTGCCAAGTTCCATTGAAATCAATAAAGGCGTTGTACAGCGTTTACTGTAGTGTTTGAAACGCCGCTGTAAACGCTGTAAAAAAGCGTTGTGTGTGAGAGTGGCCTAAGGGTATTTTCCTAAGTACGTAAAATGATGCAGATTGTCCGCAGCGGACTAGTCACACAAGTTCCGCATCAAAACCACATCAGAAAAAAATGTCAAAATCCGCGCCATTGGTGAAGGCTGTGGCGCAGGTTTTTATGAGTATCCGCAGCAGATTTCACCCTTCCAATTTTCTTTTGTGGTTTTGATGCAAAATTTTGTGCAGATCGTCCGATTGAAACAAGAGCTGTTTTCCACTACTTGGGCACAGACCCTAACACCTGTTTCATACGGGTGATAACACAGAATTATGAAGCCCAGGCTTTTCAATGGTTTCTTTCACATTTTCGATGTTTTCACTGATATGATGTTACGTGGGGAAAAAAAAAAAAATCGCTGCCGGCCCCATCTTTGTGTGTTCTGCTCTTTTTTATCACCTACGTTTCCCTATGGAGCCTTTGTTTTATCATATTGCACGAACTTGCAATTTTAGTGCAATGCGATTTTTAACATTAGAAAGTCCTATTGTCTTTCTCGCAAGAAAACTGCAAACGACATTGATGTTTTTGTGAAAAAAAAGCATCGCTGATGCTCAGACATCTCTATGAGAAAAACTGCAATATTGCTGCAATTTTGCAATCACCCTTGTAAATCTAGCCTAAGGGCATGGGGAGGGGGGCCCAAGCTGAACTTCTGCACCCGGGCCCATGAGCCTCTAGTTACGCCCCTGTTCACGTGGATCCCAAACACAATGCTCATAGTATGAGCCCATACTACTCCTCTGTGTACGTCCCATTTTATATGTATTTCATGCCATACTACTGATAGATTCTCCTCAAGATCCATTGCTGCAAGTGGAGAGAAAGCCAACATATAGCAACTCAGGGAGGTCTGTAATACAAATCTGTAGGCTCTCCGAGCGCCGCTGTAGCGGGTCTGTGGACAGTAAGAGGATTCTACATAGTGGACATCCAGTCTGAGTATATAAGAGATTAACATTAATGATGCCGCATGTGAGCAGACAACCTGCCATCATAATATCTTTATTAGTAAAACACCAACATATTTCGAGGCACTTTACATATACAGACAAAATGGGATATTACAAAGTAACAGATTAATCAACAATTCAAACAATAGGAGTGAGGGTCTGCTCTGAAGAGCTGACTATCTATATAGAAATAAGAGTGACATGAAAGGTACAAGTGCTTGTTCTATACAATGGTCCATCCATCTTTTATATAAATTCGGTACTATACATAAAGTTGTATGAGCCAATCATCAGCCAGTATCCGCGTATATATAAATATGAAGTGCAGTGTGGTGCAAGGATGCGGGTGATAATATTGAATGAAGAGATCAGGCTCTGAGGATTAGTAATGATGATAAAAGGAACGGTAGTCAATTGATGAAATGTGATCACTAGAGATGAGCGAGCACCAAAATGCTCGGGTGCTCGTTACTCGAGTCGAACTTTTCGCGATGCTCGAGGGTTCGTTTCGAGTAACGAACCCCATTGAAGTCAATGGGCGACCCGAGCATTTTTGTATATCGCCGATGCTCGCTAAGGTTTTCATTTGTGAAAATCTGGAAAACCCAAGAAAATGCTGGAAATGACACAGAAACGGATAGGGCAGGCCAGGGGCAACATGCTGGGCTGCATTTCAGGTTCCCAGGTCGCACTATTCATCCACAATAGCGGCAAGAGTGGGCCCCCCCTACCAATTTTTACTTTGGACAAACCCTCATTAGCAAGGCACACCTTAGCTAAGCACCACACTACCTCCAACAAAGCACAAGCACTGCCTGCAGGACACACCCCTGCCTCTTCTCTTGGGTTACATGCTGCCCAACCCCCTCCCCCCCCCCCGCACGACCCAGTGTCCACAGTGCATACCAAAGTGTCCCTGCGCTGCCTTCAGCTGCCCTCATGCCACACGCTGGCCTCACAGCCACACCACCCTCATGTCTATTTATAAGTGCGTCTGCCATGAGGAGGAACAGCAGGAACACACTGCAGAGGGTTGGCAGGGACAGGCAGCGACCCTCTTTAAAAGGGGCGGGGCGATAGCCCACAATGCTGTACAGAAGCAATGAGAACTTCAATCCTGTGCCACCTCCATCACGAGCTGCAAACGTGGGCAAAGCAATGGGGAATCCATGTGCCACACAGTATTCATTCCGTCAAGGTGTCGCATAGCTCAATCCACACTGCAAGGGGAAAGCCGACAGCGCTCTGCCCTCTACCCAAGTCAGTCAGTGCCTTTGTGCCAGACAGGTCAAACACCGCGATGGGAACTAAGTTTGCACCAACAGCATAGGGAGGTCCTAGGAAGCCCAAGACATGAACAAAAAATTGATCTGAGCGGCCAAACATGGCAGACTTGCACCGCGCCCACGACATAGGCCTCGGCCCACAGCTTCAGCAATCCTAGGCAGGAAGCGGACTTTCACTGCACCAAGGACATAGGCCTCTGCACAAACCCTCAGCAATCGTGGGCCTACAGCGGACTCCTATGCTAGCAAAGCTGTGCACGTTTCATTAGCGCTGTATTGCTCCTGTAGTTTGTCCCAATGCAGTGCCCCGGATAGTAGAGCTAACGTCAGATTAAATACAGGTGGGCTTCGGCCCACACTGCATTCCCCAGTCAGACCGGGGTTTTTAATACATAGACACAGGCAGGTACAACTCACTAATGTGAAGTCCGTGTGGACCGACAGCATGGGTGGCTCCCTGGAACCCACCGGCGGTACATAAATATATCCCATTGCAGTGCCCAGCACAGCTGAGGTAACGTCAGGTTTAATGCAGGTGGGCTTCGGCCCACACTGCATGCCCCAGTCAGACTGGGGTTCTTTATAAGTCGACACATGCAGTTACAACTCCGTGTGGACCGACAGCATAGGTGGGTGCCAGGAAGCCACCGGCGGTACATAAATATATCCCATTGCATTGCCCAGCACAGCTGAGGTTACGTCCGATTAAATGCAGGTGGGCTTCGGCCCACACTGCATGCCCCAGTCTGACCGGGATTTTTAATACATAGACACTGGCAGGTACAAATCCCTAATGTTAAGTCCCTGTGGACACACAGCATGGGTGGCTCCCTGGAACCCACCGGCGGTACATAAATAAATCCCATTGCAGTGCCCAGCACAGCTGGGGTAACGTCAGATTTAATGCAGGTGGGCTTCGGCCCACACTGCATGCCCCAGTCTGACCGGGATTTTTAATACATAGACACTGGCAGGTACAAATCCCTAATGTTAAGTCCCTGTGCACACACAGCATGGGTGGCTCCCTGGAACCCACCGGCAGTACATAAATAAATCCCATTGCAGTGCCCAGCACAGCTGGGGTAACGTCAGATTTAAAGGAGATGTCCCGCGCCGAAACGGGTTTTTTTTTTTTTAAACCCCCCCCCCGTTCGGCGCGAGACAACCCCGATGCAGGGGTTAAAAAAACCACCCGCACAGCGCTTACCTGAATCCCGGCGGTCCGGTGACTTCAATACTTACCGCTGAAGATGGCCGCCGGGATCTTCTACCTTCGTGGACCGCAGCTCTTCTGTGCGGTCCACTGCCGATTCCAGCCTCCTGATTGGCTGGAATCGGCACGTGACGGGGCGGAGCTACACGGAGCCGCTCTCTGGCACGAGCGGCTCCATAGAAGAAAGCTGAAGACCCGGACTGCGCAAGCGCGGCTAATTTGGCCATCGGAGGCCAAAAATTAGTCGGCTCCATGGAGACGAGGACGCTAGCAACGGAGCAGGTAAGTATAAAACTTTTTATAACTTCTGTATGGCTCATAATTAATGCACAATGTACATTACAAAGTGCATTATTATGGCCATGCAGAAGTGTATAGACCCACTTGCTGCCTCGGGACATCTCCTTTAATGCAGGTGGGCTTCGGCCCACACTGCATGCCCCAGTCAGACTGGGGTTCTTTATAAGAAGACACATGCAGTTACAACTCCGTGTGGGCCGACAGCATAGGTGGGTCCCAGGAAGCCACCGGCAGTATATAAATATATCTCATTGCAGTGCCCAGCACAGCTGAGGTTACGTCCGATTAAATGCAGGTGGGCTTCGGCCCACACTGCATGCCCCAGTCTGACCGGGGTTTTTAATACATAGACACTGGCAGGTACAAATCCCTAATGTGAGGTCCCTGTGGACCCACAGCATGGGTGGCTCCCTGGAACCCATCGGCGGTACATAAATGTATCCATTGCAGTGCCCTGCTCAGCAGAGCTAACATCACATACAATACAGGTGTGCTTCGGCCCACAGTTCATGCCCCAGTCAGACTGGTAACATGTACCTTAACAGTAACCACGTTTGTGGGAATGTGGTGGCGACTGCGGACCTAGTAGCGCGGTTTTATTTAGTTGGTTTTCGGAATGTGGCCAGGATTAAGTGGGCCGTGGGGGGGGGGCTCTGTCGATAAAGGTGAAATTCTTGGACTGCCACCAGACGGACCAATGCAAAGGTATTTGCCAAGAATGTTTTCATTGTTGGAGGAGGAGGGGGATTTTTTTGAGGCACTACGTGTCCTCTCCACGTGTCCGTGGTTATATGCACCTTACCAGTAACCGCGTTGGTGGGAAATGGCCTCGCCACCATCATGTCTTTGGGAAGCCTCCGCTTCCACACCCCAGTGACATAGCATTAGCAGCGGTATAGGCAAAGCCCAGAATTAGTAACATTTCAGCGGTAGCATTAGGGACAGGCCCCAGTAACATATCACTAGCAGCATTATAGGGGGAGCACAGTATTAGTTCCATTTCAGTAGTAGTAGCAGTCCAGACAGGCCCCAGTAACAATTCCGAAGCAGCAGTATAGGGGGAGCACAGTCTTAGTTCCATTTCAGTAATAGTAGCAGTCAAGACAGGCACCAGTAACAATTCCGAAGCAGCAGTATAGGGGGAGCACAGTATTAGTTCCATTTCAGTAGTAGTAGCAGTCAAGACAGGCCACAGTAACAATTGCGAAGCAGCAGTATAGGGGGAGCACAGTATTAGTTCCATTTCAGTAGTAGTAGCAGTCAAGACAGGCCACAGTAACATTCCCGTTGCAGCAGTTTAGGGAGATAACAGTCTCTTTCACATTTCAGTAGTTGCAGTATAGACAAGGCCCCAGTTACATTTATGTAGCAAAAGTGTAGGCCAACCCCACACACCTTGCTGTAGCATGAGTGCAGGCGAAGCCCATAAAACTTACTAGGATTACACTGTAGGCGATGGCCCAAAAAAATTGGTGTACCAACAGTACTAATGTACCTCAGAAAAATTGCCCATGCCCAACCAAGAGGGTAGGTGAAACCCATTAATCGCTTTGGTTAATCTGGCTTAATTTGTACCTAGGCCTGGAGGCAGCCCAGTTAAAATAAAAATTGTTTCAGGTGCAAGTTTCAACGCTTTAATAAGAATTGAAACGTATAAACATTGTTTACAAAAGTCATATGACTGAGCCTTGTGGGCCAAAGAAAAATTGCCCGTTCGGCGTGATTACGTGAGGTTTCAGGAGGAGGAGCAAGAGGAGGAGGATGAATATAATACACAGATTGATGAAGCTAAAAGGTCCCCGTTTTTGATGGTGATAGAAAACGATGTTTCCATCCGCGGGTGCAGCCTACGTATTGTTTAGGTATCGCTGCTGTCCGCTAGTGGAGAAGAGAAGTCTGGGGAAATCCAGGCTTTGTTCATCTTTATGAGTGTAAGCCTGTCGGCACTGTCGGTTGACAGGCGGGTACGCTTATCCGTGATGATTCCCCCAGCCGCACTAAATACCCTCTCTGACAAGACGCTAGCCGCAGGACAAGCAAGCACCTCCAGGGCATACAGCGCGAGTGTAGGCCACGTGTCCAGCTTCGACACACAGTAGTTGTAGGGAGCAGAGGCGTCACGGACGACGGTCGTGCGATCAGCTACGTACTCCCTCACCATCCTTTTACAGTGCTCCCGCCGACTCAGCCTTGACTGGGGAGCGGTGACACAGTCTTGCGGGGGAGCCATAAAGCTGGCAAAGGCCTTGGAGAGTGTTCCCCTGCCTGCGCTGTACATGCTGCCTGATCTCCGCGCCTCCCCTGCTACATGGCCCTCGGAACTGCGCCTTCTGCCACTAGCGCTGTCGGATGGGAATTTTACCATCAGTTTGTCCGCCAGGGTCCTGTGGTATAGCATCACTCTCGAACCCCTTTCCTCTTCGGGTATGAGAGTGGAAAGGTTCTTCTTATACCGTGGGTCAAGCAGTGTGTACACCCAGAAATCCGTAGTGGCCAGAATGCGTGTAACGCGAGGGTCACGAGAAAGGCATCCTAACATGAAGTCCGCCATGTGTGCCAGGATACCTGTACGCAACACATGGCTGTCCTCACTAGGAAGATCACTTTCAGGATCCTCCTCCTCCTCCTAAGGCCATGCACGCTGAAAGGATGACAGGCAAGCAGCATGGGTACCCTCAGCAGTGGGCCAGGCTTTCTCTTCCCCTCCTCCTCATGCTCCTCCCCATCCTCCTCCTCCTCCTCAATGCGCTGAGATATAGACATGAGGGTGCTCTGACTATCCAGCAACATACTGTCTTCCCCCGCCTCCGTTTCCGAGCGCAAAGCATCTGCCTTTATGCTTTGCAGGGAACTTCTCAAGAGGCATAGCAGAGGAATGGTGACGCTAATGATTGCAGCATCGCCGCTCACCATCTGGGGAGACTCCACAAACTTTCCAAGGACCTGGCAGATGTCTGCCAACCAGGCCCACTCTTCTGTAAAGAATTGAGGAGGCTGACTCCCACTGCGCCGCCCATGTTGGAGTTGGTATTCCACTATAGCTCTACGCTGCTCATAGAGCCTGGCCAACATGTGGAGCGTGTGGGCACTTCGCACAGCAGTCGGTGCACTGGCAGATTAAACCGATGTTGCAGGGTCCGCAGGGTGGCAGCGTCCGTGTTGGACTTGCGTAAATGTGCACTGAGCCAGCGCACCTTTCCGAGCAGGTCTGACAAGCATGGGTAGCTTTTAGGAAATCGCTGAACCACCAAATTAAAGACTTGGGCCAGGCATGGCACGTGCATGAGGCTGCCGAGCTGCAGAGCCGCCACCAGGTTACGGCCGTTGTCACACACGACCATGCCCGGTTGGAGGCTCAGCGGCGAAAGCCAGCGGTCGGTCTGCTCTGTCAGACCCTGCAGCAGTTCGTGGGCCGTGTGCCTCTTCTCTCCTAAGCTGAGTAGTTTCAGCACGACCTGCTGGCGCTTGCCCACCGCTGTGCTGCCACCCTGCGCGACACCGACTGGTAGCGACGTGCTGCTGCTGACACATCTTGATTGCGAGACAGAGGTTGCGTAGGCGGAGGAGGAGGGTGGTTTAGTGGAGGAAGCATATACCTCCGCAGATACCACCACCGAGCTGGGGCCCGCAATTCTGGGGGTGGGTAGGACATGAGCGGTCCCAGGCTCTGACTCTGTCCCAGCCTCCACTAAATTCACCCAATGTGCCGTCAGGGAGATGTAGTGGCCCTGCCCGCCTGTGCTTGTCCACGTGTCCGTAGTTAAGTGGACCGTGGCAGTAACCGCGTTGGTGAGGGCGCGTACAATGTTGCGGGAGACGTGGTCGTGCAGGGCTGGGACGGCACATCGGGAAAAGTAGTGGCGACTGGGAACTGAGTAGCGCGGGGCCGCCGCCTCCATGATACTTTTGAAGGACTCAGTTTCCACAACCCTATACGGCAGCATCTCAAGGCTGATGAATTTTGCTATGCGGACGGTTAACGTTTGAGCGTGCGGGTGCGTGGCGGCGTACTTGCGCTTGCGCTCGAACACTTGCGCAAGCGACGGCTGAACGGTGCGCTGAACTACACTGCTGGATGGGGCCGAGGACAGCGGAGATGAGGGTGTGGGTGCAGGCCATGAGGCTGTAGTGCCTGTGTCCTGAGAGGGGGGTTGCATCTCAGTGGCAGGTTGGGGCACAGGGGGAGAGGCAGGGGTGCAAACCGGAGGCGGTGAACGGCCTTCGTCCCACCTTGTGGGGTGCTTGGCCATCATATGTCTGCGCATGGTGGTGGTGGTGAGGCTGTTGGTGTTGGCTCCCCGGCTGAGCTTTGCGCAACAAAGGTTGCACACCACTGTTCGTCGGTCGTCAGGCGTCTCTGTGAAAAACTGCCAGACCTTAGAGCACCTCGGCCTCTGCAGGGTGGCATGGCGCGAGGGGGCGCTTTGGGAAACACTTGGTGGATTATTCGGTCTGGCCCTGCCTCTACCCCTGGCCACCGCACTGCCTCTTGCAACCTGCCCTGCTGATGCCCTTGACTCCCCCTCTGAAGACCTGTCCTCCTGAGTAAGCGTTGCACACCAGGTGGGGTCAGTCACCTCATTGTCCTGCTGCTCTTCCTCCGAATCCTCTGTGCGCTGCTCCCTCGGACTTACTGCCCTTACTACTACCTCACTGCAAGACAACTGTGTCTGATCGTCATCGTCCTCCTCACCCACAGAAAGTTGTTGAGACAGTTGGCGGAAGTCCCCAGCCTCTTCCCCCGGACCCCGGGAACTTTCGAATGGTTGGGCATCAGTGACGATAAACTCCTCTGGTGGGAGAGGAACCGCTGCTGCCCAATCTAAGCAGGGGCCCGAGAACAGTTCCTGGGAGTGTTCCCGCTCCTGAGCAGGTGTTATTGTAGTGGAGTGAGGAGGCTGGGAGGAAGGAGGAGCAGCAGACAGAGGATTCGGATTGGCAGCAGTGGACGGCGCAGAACTGCGGGTAGACGATAGGTTGCTCGAAGCACTTTCTGCCATCCAGGACAGGACCTGCTCACACTGCTCATTTTCTAATAACCGTCTCCCGCGTGGACCCATTAATTGGGCGATGAATGTGGGGACGCCAGAAACGTGCCTCTCTCCTAATCGCGCAGCAGTCGGCTGCGACACACCGGGATCAGGAGCTCGGGCTGTGCCCACACCCTGACTTGGCCCTCCGCGTCCTCGGCCGCGTCCACGTCCTCTAGGCCTACCCCTACCCCTCAGCATGCTGTATTACCAGTGATTTGATTTCACAGGCAGGAAATAAATTGGCGCAAGACTGCAGGCCAAATATAATTTTTGCCCTTTTTGGAAAACTAAAGGCCCCACTGCCTCTAGTGAATGAATTATCTAAGTTTAATAACTGTGCTGTGTCCCTGCTTATGTGTCACAGAACGTGAGGGTAGCAGAGTTATTATAACTCTTGGAGAGCAGGTATTTTTTTCCCAATTAAGGAAAGCAAATGGCGAAGCCAGCAGTAAAGCGTAGCTGGGTGCGTCTGATTTAGCAATGTTGTTCACGCAGCTCACACGTCTCCACCGCCCTTAGGACGGACAGAGGCTGGACAAATAGAATTGTTTTCAGTTTTTTTCCACCAAAAGGCAGCACTGCGTATATTCAATGAACATGAGAAGTTTAATAACTGTGCTGTGTCCCTGCTTATGTGTCACAGAACGTGAGGGTAGCTGAGTTATTATAACTCTTGGAGAGCAGGTATTTTTTTCCCAATTAAGGAAAGCAAATGGCGAAGCCAGCAGTAAAGCGTAGCTGGGTGCGTATGATTTAGCAATGTTGTTCACGCAGCTCACACGTCTCCACCGCCCTTAGGACGGACAGAGGCTGGACAAATAGATTTGTTTTCAGTTTTTTTCCACCAAAAGGCAGCACTGCGTATATTCAATGAACATGAGAAGTTTAATAACTGTGCTGTGTCCCTGCTTATGTGTCACAGAACGTGAGGGTAGCAGAGTTATTATAACTCTTGGAGAGCAGGTATTTTTTTCCCAATTAAGGAAAGCAAATGGCGAAGCCAGCAGTAAAGCGTAGCTGGGTGCGTCTGATTTAGCAATGTTGTTCACGCAGCTCACACGTGTCCACAGCCCTTAGGACGGACAGAGGCTGGACAAATAGATTTGTTTTCAGTTTTTTGGCACCAAAAGGCAGCACTGCGTCTATTCAATGAATAACAACTGTGTTGTGGCCCTGCCTATACAATTCTTTCCCTGCAGTATCAATGGAGGGTGCAATGCTCTGCAGAGGCGATTTTGAGAAGCAAAAAAAAAATGCAGCACAGCTAACAGCAGCCTGGACAGTACTGCACACGGTTAAATATGGCCCTAGAAAGGACCGTTGAGGTTCTTGAAGGCTACACTCACTCCTAACACTCTCCCTGCCTATGCAGCACTTCTGTCCCTAATGCCAGGTGCAACGGTCTGCAGAGGCGATTTTGAGAAAAAAAAATTTGCCACTGCTAACAGCAGCCAACACACAGCTATCAGTGGCCCTAATAAGGACCTTTGGGGGGTCTTGAAGCCTACACTAACTACCAATTCTTTCCCTACAGCAGCTCCGGTACAAACAGCACTGTCCCTCATCTAACTCACACCGCATCTGAGGCGAACCGCGGGAGGGGCCGACTTTTATGTTCGGGTGACACCTGATCTTCCCAGCCACTCACTGCAGGGGGGTGGTATAGGGCTTGAACGTCACAGGGGGAAGTTGTAATGCCTTCCCTGTCTTTCAATTGGCCAGAAAAGCGCACTAACGTCTCAGGGAAGGAAGTGAAAATAACCAGAACACCGCATGGTGTTCGTTACGAATAACGAACATCCCGAACACCCTAATATTCGCACGAATATCAAGCTCGGAAGAACACGTTCGCTCATCTCTAATTATTATATATATACACAACAGCATGACAATTATGGGAATTTTGAGGCTGAGTTGATCCAGAGGAAGGCGAAAACCCTTTTAGGAAAAAGCCAATTATCCTTGTATAAAAGGGAAAAATTCCTTCCTGACCCCAAATATGGCGATCGGAACAAGTCGCAAGATCACAGCCGACATCTGACTTTTTAAAATGTATTATTGTTTTCCTGAATCTAAACAAATCTCTTACCATTTGTTTGTGTGAAACATAAAGTGTATGTTTGACCGCATCATAATAGGAACAATATTCATATACATTAAGAAAGGTATTTTCCTGAATAACATTGCTCTCTTCCACATCACTATCGTTATGCACTATTGAATATATATCGCGAAGTGTCTTTATTGGAGTGGGGATAGACAGTAAGCAAGTCCGTAAAATATCTTCCCCACTCCGAAGGTTGGGCATGCACATGTGGGAAATATTCAGTACGTCTTTTGCAAAGTATTCCCGCATGTTGGGGTGTCCTTCCGCCCAAACAGTCCATCTTCTTCTTACATCGACAGTTGATGAGGAATTGTCCCGAAAAGAGAGTAGTCCAAGAAAACAAAGGGTAAATAATACACCTATCCAGACTATCAATGCTGGTGTCCAGATTGCCATCCCCCTCCCCCACCCTGGGTTGGGCTTATTCTCCACCCCCCTCGTGGTGCTGAGGCGTTGAAACTTTCTTGCAGTGTGAGGCATGGATCCAAGTGGGTTTGCCTTCTAGCTTGACCGAGGTGGGAGTGGTTAACAGCACTTGGTATGGTCCGTCAAAGCGAGGTTCCAAAGTCTTTCTGACGTGTCTCTTTACCACCACCCAATCTCCGGGATTCAGAGAGTGGGATCCTTCCAAACTATCAGGGTCTGAAATAGAAGAGAAGACTAGGTCGTGCGTTATTTTTAGCTTTTGGCATAAGTCCTGCACAAAAGAAGTAACTTTATCATGACCCAGGGATAGAGCTTGGGGGTGATACAGTCCTAACCTAGGCACGGAGCCAAAGAGAATCTCATAAGGAGACAGTCCTGTTTTCCTATTTGGTGTGGTTCGTACTGAGTAGAGTGCCAGAGGTAGGCACTCGGGCCAAGGTTTTCCTGTTTCAACCATGGCTTTCTGTATCTTAAGTTTGAGGGTGCCATTGAGTCTTTCTACTTTTCCGGAGCTCTGCGGATGGTAGGGGGTGTGAAAGGCCTGCTCTACTCCTAAGGCGGACATGACTTCCTTCATTACCTCACCAGTGAAGTGAGTACCACGGTCGCTCTCAATGGTCTCTGGTACCCCAAATCTGCACACTAACTCTGACACAAGTTTTTTTGCAGTGGCCTGGGCAGTGGCCTTCGTGACCGGGTAGGCCTCAGCCCACCCAGAAAAGAGGTCAATGCATACCAGGACATACTCATACCTTCCTGACCTGGGCAGCTGGATGTAATCTATCTGTAGTCTCTGGAAGGGGTACAAAGGTCGCGGAGTGCACTTCCGAGGGGTCTTTACTACTTGACCGGGGTTGTGTAGTGCACAGATTTCACAAGCCTTGACGTATGCCTTTGCCATCCTGTCAAATCCCGGAGCGTACCACATTTTCTCCTCCAGGGCTACCATGGCATTACGAGAAGCGTGCACCTTTCCATGAGCCAAAAGGGCCATACTAGGATAGGCAGCCGCAGGTAAACACATACGGGAACCCATCATCCAACCTTCGTTTCCTTTTACTGCCCCTGCACTTGCCCAGCGCTCCTGCTCTTGCCCTGAGGGGAGTAGGTCCACCTCCTTCTGTGGTGGGACAGAGAGGGTCTGGTCCTTGGCAGGGGGATCAGGATCCTCCTCCGCTGGGCAGGACCTGGTCTGAACTCTGCACACGGGTGCCCTCCAGTCCAGCAGGGCTGCAGCCTTAGCTGCTCCGTCTGCCTTCTCGTTGCCTCTGCCTTCCAAGGAGTCCCCTTGGGTGTGTGCCTTTACCTTTATTATGGCTACCTGCTTCGGGAGCATGATAGCTGACATTAAACTACTTACTGCCTCACCATTCTTTATCGGTCTGCCTTGAGCTGTTAGGAAGCTCCGCGCGCGCCAAATCGGCCCATAGTCATGCGCAACGCCAAACGCGTACCTGGAGTCCGTGTAGATATTTAGCAGTGACTCCCCGGGCTAACTTGCAGGCCTCGGTCAGAGCGCACAGCTCCGCTTCCTGTGCTGACATATGTGGGGGCAAGGCGCGGCCTATCAGTACTTCATTCATTGATACTACAGCAAACCCTGTCACAAATCTGCCCATCTCATTCTGGTATCGTGATCCATCCACAAACATTTCAAGGTGGGGGTTCAGGAGAGGCTTATCTGTGACATGAGCAAATCCAGCTGTCTCCTGCTCCATCAGAGCAGCACAGTCATGCTGGTGCTCGGTGTCAAAAGCTTCCTCTTCGCCTAGGGAATTGACAAAAAGTTGATCCCCTGTGCTTACTCCCCCATTTGAATCAGTGTCACCTAATGGCAGTAAGGTGGCCGGATTCAAAGTTGTGCAACGTTGAAATGAGACATTGGATGAAGAGTGTACTGCAAGTTCCATTTTAACCTGTCTAGCAAGAGACAGATGTCTACGGCTCACCTGTGTCAGAATTCCATGTACGTCATGGGGCGTGAGGACCACAAGAGGGTAGTCTAGGACCACCTCAGAAGCTTTCTCAAGTAGTGCTTGTACAGCCAGAACTGCTCTTACACAGGAGGGTGAACCCCTGGCTACTGCATCAAGATGTGCACTGTAGTATGCTACAGGGCGCTTTTTGTCACCATGCTCTTGTGTGAGGACGGCAGTAGCATGTCCCGCCATCTCAGTCACGAACATCTGGAAGGGTTTATCATAGTCTGGCAGACCCAGTGCTGGAGCACTGGTGATCTGTATTTTCAGCTGGTGGAAAGCTGACTCGGCTTCCGGAGACAAAGCAAATGGCTTAGAACTCAGGCAGTCGTACAGAGGCTGCATGGTCATGGAGGCAGAGCGAATCCATGGCCGACAATATGAAACTAACCCCAGAAATGTCCGCAACTGAGCATGGGAGGCGGGGAGTGGCATGTCCTCCACCACCTTGGTACGTTCTGGCGTGAGGTGTTTTGTACCAGGACCTAGGCAGTGACCAAGAAACACAACATGAGATTTGCAAAACTGTAATTTGTCTTTACTGGCTTTACACCCGCTGTCTGCAAGAAAACAAAGGAGGCTGAGTGAGGCCGCAACGCAGGTAGGTCTGTCCGGTGCACAGAGTAGGAGATCATCAACATACTGAAGCAGGGCCACACCTGGTGGGACCGTCCATGCATCAAGTACAAGCCTCATACATCGGGTGAATTGATTTGGGCTGTTTTGTGCCCCTTGTGGTAGAACAGTCCAGCAGTACTGTTTTCCTCGGAACGTGAAGGCAAACAGGTACTGGCAATCGGGGTGGAGCGGGACGGACATAAATGCATTGGCGAGATCGATCAGAGTGTACCAACAGGTTCCGGAAGGTATAGTGGACAACAGAGTGTAAGGGTTGGGGACCAAAGGTGTTTCTAGGATGGTCACCTTATTAATTTCTCTTAGATCGTGAACCATCCGGTAGGTATCAGGTTCACCTTTCTTCCCTTTCTTTTTAACTGGGAAGAGTGGCGTGTTAGCGGGTGAGACGCAAGGTTTTAAAGCATTCAAGGCACATAACTCTGTAATAGTGGAGGCTATTGCGTCTTCCTGTGCCATGGCTAGGGGATACTGGCGGATTATGGGGGCTTTTTCCCCATCTTTGAGATATACCATGACTGGGGGTACGTGGAGATGGCCCAAGTCTGTCTTCCCTTTTGCCCATAGGGTCTCTGGCACTGCTGAGAGAACCTGTGTATCTTCTGGGGTCAACACATATACAGTACAAGAAGGAGACGGAGTGACCAAGTCTGCTGCCATGAGACAGAATACTTGGTGGTCGGCCGCAGAGGTACTGACATGAGCCTCACCGGAAGGATGGAGCTGAATACAGCACCCCAGGGGTCCCATCACATCGGTTCCCATGATGCAATCCCCAGCGGGTGACACCAGGAAGCGAGTGAGGACTCGTGACCCTTGAAAAGAGACTTCTATGGGCTCGGTCTCACGCATGGGTGTTGGTTCACCGGACACTCCAACGGCTATGGCTATGGAGTCTGAGAGGGGAATACTAAGGTCATTGACTTGTGAGGTACTGACACATGATTTAGTGGCCCCTGTGTCAATTAAAAAGGGCACCTCCTTCCCCTGAATTTTTAGAGGCTGAAAAATTTGTGGCCCACGTGCGTCAGTAACTATAAGGGACACGGGGGAAGGAGTGCCAGACCTTCATTGGTAATTGGTATACCCGTTATTTCCCTGTGGGCGGGATGATGTGGTATTGGCCGTACTTCCCTGTTGCCCCCTTTCGTCTAACATGTTCTGTCTAGTGCGTTTAGGGGCTCTACAATTACGGGCCAAGTGTCCAGTCTTCCCGCAGTTATAACACTTACGGGTCTCCCGCCTGGGGTCGTTAAGTCGGGCTGTGTCCCCCTCCATGGTGTAATGTTTAACCATAACACCCTTTGCGTGGTCTTCTGTGTCCATGACAAATCCTACAGCTTTCTTATATAGATCACGCGGTCTGGCCTGTCGCCAATCGGGGGTACATGCTTTAACGCGTTCGGACAGGCGCTTATCTATTCCTTGCATAAAGGCTTCACAAAAAGCAGCATTACGTATTGCTTTTGGACAATCATATAAACCCAGATCTCTGCCAACTTCCTCTAAACGGCCAAAGTAACATTCAATAGACTCGCCCTTGTTCTGTCTACACTGGGTTAGGGCTGTACGTCTCTCTTGGGCTTTGTCCTTAAACCAGGCTTTAACCTTGTCCACATATTGAGTACCACTAAGTAATGTCTGGGGGTCATCTGGGCGATCTTCAAGACCACAAAATTGAGCAATACTATTGTAAAGGCCCAGAGGACATTTTACATTCATAAGACATTCCATATCTGTCCAAGTGGCAGAGTAGTTTTTCTGTATGACTTCCAACTTTCTATGGAAAGCTGCTGGCTCTGTCTGGGGATCGGGCAGTTGCTGACACAGTGCCATCTGGTCTGTGGCGCTCCAGGGTCGCCATGTAGTGACTGTAGACCCGGGAGTTGGTCTATGTGCGTCCGTGGGTCTGTCATTAGAAGACGATGGTCTGTCGGTGTCCTCTTGTCTGACCATGCCCAATGGTGGACTCGGTCTGTTTGGTTCTCTATAATGGGTAGTGGAGGTTGTAACTGGGAATAAGGGAATCGGTTGTCTACACTGATCCCTGCGACGTGGAGTGTCACATACCGTACAGATTTCTTTAAAACAGGCATTCTGTTGACCACAACGTGGACAGTCCCAAGCCGGACCTCTATTTACTTCAGGGCCCGGGGATCCTGATTGAGGGCTGTAGGGAGGTGTATCCATCTGGGCAGTAGCCTGTGGATACGTAGGAGGCAGGGGTGGCAAATTGGGATACAGAGAATTAAAGGGATTATTTGGAGACATTGGTGGAGCGGCCGGGACGACAGGAGAGACTAATGGAACCGTAGGGGTTTCCATGGGAACGTCTATTGGTGGCCGGGCCATAGGACAATAAACTAAAATGCCCTCGCCTCGGGACTCGGAGTCCCAGTGTTCGTCTTCTGCTGTTTTAGAGCAGTCCAGAATGGCCTTCATGCCTTTTTCCAAACCCTTTTTTCTTATCTCCTTTCTATGCTTATCCTCATATTGTGACCAAAATTCATAATTGAATGTTCCCGCCTTCTTGAGGCCTATACGTTTGTAAACTTTATAGGCTTGTCTGCAAATGTCCTCCCCTTCTCTATCTTTAATTATCTCAATAGGAGTCTGATATATCTTAGATTGTTCAGAACCCATCTTGACCACTTCCAACTATTCTTCACTAAGTATACAGGACGTATATTTCACACAGTAAACTAAGATAATCACTGAGACTATCTGGGAACACACAGTTCCCTGTCCCGGAATAGATTTACAGAACTAAAACGTGGTCAACTTCAAACACTAGGATTCAGGGGAGACCAGACTTCGCCTCTTAGGGAACTTTTAGTAATATTATAACAGATCCAGAGTAAGAATATGACTGCCAGAAATGAGACTATAACAATAACAATTATTTCAATCTCCAATACAGACAACATGACTCTTTAAGTCCCAATGAGTGAGTTCTTCCGTCTAGGACAGTTAAATGAACTTATTCACTCTAAAATATGGACGGGGCAGAAAATATAGGAAACAGGCAACAACCAACCTCTAGTCCGTTAGAGACACACAGATCAAAAGAATCCAGACTGTATAATAGTAAGATAAGCTCTTACCTCTACACCGGTGTTTTTCAGTCTGGGGTCTCAGAATCCAGTATCCACGTCAACGGGCCAGGAGTTTGTTTCAGTCTACTGGTTGCGATGTCCTGTAAAGATAAGCCCCTAGCCTCTCTGGGTATTCCAGTCCCGTTATTCCATGTATTAGTTTAGTTGCCCTTCTTTGAATCCCCTCAAGCACTGTGACATCTTTCCTGAGCACTGGTGACCAGAATTGTACGCAGTACAAACGGATTTGCATTGCGGAATCCAGAGCGGGCGTCCACCTCTGGGTTCCACAGCAAATATCATCCATAGCATGCTATGGAGAAGTGATTCTTCCTGCACACAAGTGGAGACCAACTGTGGTTTCCGCTCACATAGGAAAAATCGCAGCATGCTCTATTTCTAAGCAGATTCCATGTGGACAGTTTCCATTAAGGTCAATGGAAGCCGTGTGATCCGAAGTCCTTCCGCAATTGACAATGCAAAAAAGTTGTGGACTCCGAGTCATGGCTTGGCAATGACGCAGGAAAAGCAAGAGTTTAAAAAAAAAAAAACTGAGCTCTGCATGTCCAAGGGTGAGCCGTGCGGACCATCCGCAGTACAAAAAAAGGATGTTGCTGCTGCCAGGGCCGTATTCCGCTGCGGGAAACCGCATGCAAGATCCGACCCACTGGTGTGCAGGCAACCTTAATATGAGAGAATAAAGCAAGCACTGGGTGGTGAAAAAGAATGTGGAGTCCACAGTTGCTGATATTTGCTACGTGACATGCAGCATTCCAATAGATGGAGCATGGACCAATGTTATTTGAACAAATGTACCCTTTTCATATATTTTGGAGCTGCCCACTACTTTCTAGTCTGTGGGGTTCGGTGGGTGTTCCGTCTCTTGAAATCACTCTTCCCTTCAGCCTAAATTAAAAGTAGTCCGGGCCAGGCCCTTTTGCTGCTCAGCACTGACATCCTCTGGAGCTACATCTCTGAGTTTAGCCCCACCGCTGTCCCACCACCTCTCATTGAAATTAGCGTCGAAGGGCGGAGAGGGGGAGGGAGCTCAGTGCACTGCTCCTGGCTCTTCCAGCCTCCTCCCCCTGCAGAGAGGGACGCCGTATATCGGCCGGGCTGAAAACCCAGCCGATATACGGACGTGTGAATGCGCCCTGATAGTTTCAAACAACTGCTTATATGAAAAATTGCTAGCAGTCCAAGGTGGGAAACTAGATGCCTTCAATGACAAACGTATGACTCAACCGTTATCCTCTGTTAATCTAAAAACTAAACTCCTCCCCTAAGGGTGCCCACCCACTAGCGTTGTTTTACTGCGAAATTCGCAGCGTTTTTTTTTTCTGTAGGGGTCTTTGGGCTATGGGACATGCAAAGCTAAATTCGCGATCGCGCAAATCGCGATCGCGATTTTTACATTACAAGTCCCATAGACCCCCTGCAGAAAAAAAACCTGCGAATTTCGCAGTGAAAAAAAACGCCAGTGGGTGGGCGCCCTAATTCTACCATCCATCAATACCCCAAGCCTATGAGAATGTATAATCTATCCTTTGTATTTAATACTGATGTCCACAACCATAATTACACCTGTATGTTATGTTAATAAAAATACCAATAAAAATCATTGGAATAAAAAAAAATAATGTGTAAAATGTATTTATCGTTTTTAAACATGCTCTAGCTGCAGTGGTTTTTAATGAGTTTGACCATAGGCATCTCTATAGGACTGGAAAATGCATGAAAAAAAATCATGAATTAGAGAAAAAAACACCCACAAAACAATTGCAAAAGACACATGAAAATCCTGGCATTTTTTGTAAAGCAAAATCAAACAGCGACAAAAAAAATTGAGTAAAGGAAGCCTTAGGGCTCCCACACACTTGCGTTTGCGTTTTTTGTTAATGTGATTGTCAATGGGACTTTCTAATGTTAAAAACGCAACGCAACTTGCGTTTTTGGTGCATTGTGTTGCGTTTTTAGCATTAGAAAGTCCCATTGACAATTGCGTTAAAAAACGCAAACGCAAGTGTGTGGGAGCCCTTAAAGAAATACTAACTTTTGAGCAGTATAACTCACTTTTTGCTTACAGTGGATGACATTGTCAAAATCTTATCCAGGCAGAAGTTGTAAAGCTGCCAAGGAGGCATAGCTGAGAGAAAACCTCAGGGCGGGGCGCATACTTAAATGGGACACAGCAACACAAGCTTGTTACAGAATCAGAGGGCAGAACACTGGAGACTGCAACTACAACTGCCAGCACCATGAGCACCGCAGGAAAGGTATTCTACTATTCCCATTCTAACATTACTCTGCTGCCTGCTTTCTTCTTAGCTGCTTCCTTCTCTTCCAGGAACTTTGTTTCTTTAGGTTTGTGAGGAGTTTTATGAAGGAAGATGGGTGGTTTGTGTTACTTTCTACATTATTGTAATACTTTGTAGAAAATGGATCTTCCCGGTTTGTGACTAATTTGTATCTTAGAGAAGAGGAATGTACAACATTACGGGGAGTCGGGCTCGCTTGATGAACAGGAGGAAATGTTTTATATTCTTCCTTTTATTGCTGATGTTTCAATATGGCATAATGTAGATATTCAGAAATGGCTATTTTGCATGGTCTGTGTGACTGTACATAATGTATTACATAAGCTGCTTACAAGGCTAGAGGAAAGAGCAGCTTTTATACAGATGTAGAAAACAGCATTGTGTCAACCAGGCGGTATGTGGAAGGCCTCACAGGGTACATCTGAGCTGCTGTGGAATTACTGTTGGTTTTCTGCTTCTGACCGGAGTTATCGAGCTTTGAAAAATTTGGTGCATGTATTTTGTATGTGAAGTTGCTCTTTTATGTACAAGTTTTTCTTCTGCGGAATTTGTTGTGTTTTTGTGATATGGGAGCCGGAGTTCCTGCACTAGCAAACTTTATTTTCAGCTCTCAACATACTCGGATTTTGAAGCAGATTCAGTACGTTTCCACAGCAGAAAGGCAGCAAAAAAATGCAACATTACTAGAGATGAGCGAGCATGCTCGTCCAAGCTTGAAGCTTGTTCGAGCATTAGCCTACTCGAGATACTCATTACTCGAGACGAGTACCACGGGGGGGGACTCAATAAAAATTTCCCCACGTTTTCAATGGAGCCGCGGCTCCATTAAAAAAAAAAATGGCTGTCTGCACCCCTGCATTCTTTTTCTTTTTCTCTTTACATATAAGCCCTTCCCTGAAAAAGAAAGATTTTAGCATAAAAAAAAAAAATTTAAAAAAAAAACGTACCTCTCCGCCGCTGCCATGTCCCACGGGATACAGAACACATCTGCTGCGTGTGGCAGATGTTTCCTGCATCCCCGCAAGGAAAAAGAATTCCTTGCTGCACATGCCACATATGTGACAGATGCAGCAGAGGAATTCTAAATCCCTGCAGGGAATAAAGGATTCCCTACCGCAGCTGTCACACATACTGCAGCTATCACACATGACAGCTGGGGTGGAGGTCCTGCTGTCGGCACCCCTGAAATGTTTTTCAGGAAGGGCTTTAAATATAAGCCCTTCCCTGAAAAACAAAGAAAAGTGGTAAAAAAAAACACAAAAAAAAATACATACTCACCTCCCTTCGGCTGCCCCCGGCTCTGAAGATCTCCAATCACAATCAGAGCTACCAGCAGGCGGGGATTTTAAATCCCCAGCTGCTGATAGCTGAGAACTATAGAGTCGGGGACAGCAGCAGAAGTTGCCACTGAGCCCTGGCAGCAGTCAATGGCTTTTCAGGGAAGAGCTTCATAAGCTCTTCCCTGAAAAAACATTTAAAATTGTGTCAAAAATTCAAAAGAATACTTACTCACCTGCAGGGGCTCAGCCGCGGTTCCTGCCGCTGTCCCTGGCTTAGTAGTTCTGAGCTATCAGCAGCTGGGGATTTTAAATCCCCGCCTGCTGATAGCTGACATCTATAGAGCCGGGGACAGCCAGGAGAAGATGCTCCTGAGTCCGGGAGCCGAAGGGAGGTGAGTATGTAAATTTTTTTTTTAACACTTTTCTTTTTGTTTGTCAGGGAAGGACTTATATTTAAAGCCCTTCTCTGAAAAATATTTCAGGGGTGCCGGCAGCAGGATCCTCCACCGCAGCTGTCATGTGTGACAGCTGCGGTAGGGAATCCTTTATTCCCTGCAGGGATTTAGAATTCCTCTGCTGCATCTGTCACAGATGTGGCAGGTGCAGCAGGGAATTCTTTTTCCTTACAGGGATGCAGGAAACATCTGCCGCACACGGCAGATGTGTTCTGCATCGCCGCGGGACAAGGCAGCGGTGGAGAGGTAAGGTTTTTTTTTTTTTTACACTAACATTTCAGGGGTGCCGGCAGACTATTGTTTTCAATGGAGCCGCCGGCAGAAGCCGTGGCTCCATTGAAAACAAGTCAGGCAGCTACCGAGCATCGTTCACACTAAAAAATTCTCGGGTCTCCCATTGACTTCAATGGGGTTCGTTACTCGAAACGAGCTCTCGAGCATTACAAAAAGCTCGGCTCGAGTAACGAGCACCTGAGCATTTTGGTGCTCGCTCATCTCTAAACATTACATTTTTTTTTGTGCTGATTTTATGTTACTTATTGATCTTTATGGTGAAAATCCGCAGCCGATATGCGCAGTTTCCACAACATTAGAGATGAGCGAACGTGCTCGGCCACGCCCCTTTTTCGCCCGAATACCGCGATTTTCGAGTACTTCCGTACTCGGGCGAAAAAATTCGGGGGTCGCCGTGGCGGCGCGGGGGGTTGCAGCGGGGAGTGGGGGGGAGAGGGAGAGAGAGAGGGCTCCCCCCTATTCCCCGCTGCTACCCCCCGCGCCGCCACGCCTCTCCCCGGCCCCCGGCGCACCCGAGTACTTTTCACCCGAGTAATGAAGTACTCGAAAATCGTGGTGCTCGATTGCGAAATCGCCCTTACCGAGTACGTTCGCTCATCTCTACACAACATAAATAAACATGCTGCAGAACTCAAAAGCGCAGTGTTTTCAAATTCCATGCTCCGCAGCAGAAGCAATCTGTGACCTTTTTAAAGGAGGTTAGTAAAGTCTCATTCACTTGCCTCGAACTGTAAACCCTGCAGAAGTCCCGCAGCATTTACTGCCTGTGTGACAGCTACCCAATTCTTCAAGTAGGCTCAAATCAGTTGTGCAGGGTTAGGCCGGCTTCACACAAGCCGCAGAATATTCCGCAGTGAAGCCCGTCACGGCGCCCCCCAGAGACCCCATACTTACCAGCGGAAGATAGCGTGAAGACGCTTCCCCACCCACCGCCGTCGCGTCATGTGACACGCCCACCGCGTCACATGACGCGGCCGGCCGCGTCATATGACGCGGCAGCGGTAGGCGGGAAAGCGTTTTTTTACGCTATCTTCCGCTGGTTACAGCGGGAGATAGCGTGAACGGACGGCTTCCATTGACTGCAATGGAAGCCGTCAGCGCGTACACCCGCGGCAAATAGAACATGCTGCGGGTGAGGACGGGAGATTTTACGGTGCGAAATTCCGCAGTGGAATTCCGTATCGTGAGCATTGAGCTATTAGGTTCAATAGAACCTAGTAGCAGGGGGCAACGCAGCGGATTTTTGCCGCGAATTTACGCGGCGTAAATCCGTTCGTGGGAAGGAGGCCTTAGAGCAAAACAAAGAAGTGGATCTAAAAAGCAGGAAAACTTGTTTCCTCGTTTGGCCAAAAAAAACCCCCTGAAAAACTGCTACAAAAAATGTCGTGTGACTTCAACCTAAGGCCTCATGTCTCCACCTGTGCCCACAGCAATAAGGCCAAAAATGTCATTATATTCACCTGCCCGTACGCTGTGGGTCTCCCCTCCATCGCGCCCAGGTCTTTCTTCTGACTGGCTAATGTGCTCCCCGTGCACAGTTTAAAAAAAAATAAAAAATCTCTTGCTCTCCCACGGCAAAGCACAATGGGAGCCATTTGTGCGGGAGATCCACAGAAAAAAAAATGGAGAATGGTGCGATTGTTTGCCGCACGAGCGATCTGTGCACCTGGGGAAAAAAAAAATCACATGCATTTATTTGACCTGCGGATGCTAATGTGCTATGAGCTTCTGGAGCTGCAGGAGACGTGCAGATTTTATAATTAAAATCCACACGTGGACTTTGGGCCTCCGCAGTGCCTTGTCTGTCATTTGTTCATAAGTGTGTTGAAAAGCTCTTCAGGTTAGGTTTACATGTAGCATTTATGTTGGTATTTTTAGTGCCGTCTGTTTTGACAAAAAACAAACTTTAAAATTTATATATAGAACTCTTGCAGACACGTGTATGCGTGACAATTGCGCTATGAAGAGAGCCCTATTGCCGGCTATCATGTGTGTATCCCCGCAGCCTAGTGTACTCTTCTACACTGCTGGGCCCGTTCACATTGGCACGAGACCCACCTATGCCATGATTGAACAGGCTGAGTAGCCTAATTGGCCGTTGTTATGCTCCTATGGTGTCTTAAGTGCGCAAATGCGCACAAAAAATAGAGCATGTCACATATATCTCCGCAAGTGTGACAAACGCTGAATGTGAGGGAATCCATTGAAATCAAAGGGTTCTACTCTGAGGTTTGTACAACTGAAAATGCACGCAAAATTGCCCCTTCTGCAGAAGCCCTAGAATGTTTTTTCCCCCCCTTGGCTTGAGGTGAAAACAGGGTTTAAATGAAGCCTTAGGCCTCATGTCCACGGGGAAAATAAGAATTAAAATCCGCAGCGGATTTTAACTCTTCTCCCGCGCGCGGATCCGCACCCCATAGGGATGCATTGACCACCCGCGGGTAGATAAATACCCGCGGATCGTCAATAAAAGTGATTTAAAAAAAAATGGAGCATGAAAAAATCTGGACCATGCTCCATTTTCATGCGGGTCTCCCGCGGGGACGGCTCCCGCGGGCTTCTATTGAAGCCTATGGAAGCCGTCCGGATCCGCGGGAGACCTAAAATAGGAATTTAAAAGCATTTACTCACCCGCAGCGGGCCGGGAAGGTCTTCTCTTCCTCACGGCCGCATCTCCCTTGCTTCGGCTCGGCGGATGTGCCCGGCGTATGCGCGCGGCACGTCGACGACGTGCCGCCGGCGTGACGAATTCATCCGCCGGCCGAAGAAAGAAGATCCGGCCGCGACGCAGAGAAGAAACGGAGCGGATGGGAGGTGAGTTTATTGTCATTTATTCTTATTTTCAGCGCTCATGTCCGCGGGGCAGGAGGGACCCGCTACGGATTCTCCATGTAGAATCCGTAGCGGGCCCGATTTTCCCCGTGGACATGAGGCCTTAGGCCTCATGTCCACAGGGAAAATAAGAATTAAAATCCGCAGCGGATTTTAACTCTTCTCCCGCGCGCGGATCCGCATCCCATAGGGATGCATTGACCACCCGCGGGTAGATAAATACCCGCGGATCGTCAATAAAAGTGATTTTAAAAAAAATGGAGCATGAAAAAATCTGGACCATGCTCCATTTTCATGCGGGTCTCCCGCGGGGACGGCTCCCGCGGGCTTCTATTGAAGCCTATGGAAGCCGTCCGGATCCGCGGGACACAAAAATCAGAGTTTACTCACACGCTCCGGTTCTTCTCTTCGCAGCGGCGTCATCTTCTCTCAGTCGCGGCCGGATCATTTTGCTTCGGCCCGGCGCATGCGCGGGGCACGTCACCGACATCATCATGCACATCCGCCGAGCCGAAGAATGAAGATCCGGCCGCGACGAGAGAAGATGACGCCGCCGCGAAGAGAAGAAACGGAGCGGATGGGAGGTGAGTTTATCCTCATTTATTGTTATTTTCAGCGCTCATGTCCGCGGGGCAGGAGGGACCCGCTGCAGATTCTCCATGTAGAATCCGTAGCGGATCTGATTTTCCCTGTGGACATGAGGCCTTAGGCACTTTCATTGGGATAGAATTGGTCCTGCTAAACTATGTTCTTACTAGGGATCTCACATGGGCTGGAATTACGCCACAGAACGCACCTCACGCCGCAGTAAACTCTGCACCAAAATACACAGGCTAAGTGCAGAATTAAAAGTGGCTGGAAACCTGCCTGTAATTCTGCATAAAAATCTGCAGTTACACCTGTGGATTTTGGCATGGAATTCCACAGCTACGGATTTGGGTGCATTTTGCTGCAGATTTAAGAACATCTTGTGAAAATTGTTGCTGTGGATTTCTAATCTACAGGAGATGTAATTCCTCAATTAAAGTCTGCAGTAAAAAAAAACAAAAAACACAAAATAGCCATTCTACAAGACATATCTGCAGTTAAAAATGCACCAAAACCCGTAATTGCGCTTCATGCTGTGTGTAAATACACTTATAGACTTTACTGACTTCTCTCCATAGTTCTGCCTACTTAGAAAGTTGCCGATCCAAGACAGGTGCTTTACCTTATGTTATTGAATCAATGCATGACATGCAGAAATCTGTCTCTTGGTATACATGATACATTCACATGCCTAAACCATAGCAAAGTGATGTTATTTGTAAATACAATTGAAATTTACATATTTTCACAAATAGTAAGCTTTGTGGAACTACAACTCCCAGTGTGCTTAGGCAATCATGGTTGCTAGTGCATGCTGATTGTTGTACCTGGCGGATACCAACTTGCTATTGACAGTTGCAGCTGTGTAATTATGGAAATGTCCACAGGGCAAACTATTACATAACATTTCCATGCTAACATGGCCGGTTATAATCTAGTCTTGTATCAGCAGCACGCCTCTTACCAGGAAATAAATGGGATCTGTATGCCCCGCTGAGGGCAGGATTCAAGCCCAATGAAACCAATAATGGATAAAAGTGCGCAGGACAGCAGGGTTATGGTGCCGATGCAAAAGCATCCCAAAAGATGTATATTTATTCCTTCACAATTACAACATACAATCACCCTTAGGGCTTTTACCCACTTTTTTTTTTTCTTTTACATGATTGTCAATGGGACTTTCTAACAATCTGACAATCGCGTAAAAAAAAAAAAAAAAAAGCAATTCGGTAGGAGCCCTTATAAAGAGCCATAGACCAATTACACAACATTACATAAATTAAAAACCTAAAACAACTGTGTAAATGCCTAACTCCTCCTCTGGTTAAGATTGCTCTCTGCCGTCTCACGCTGCCATACAATGTCCGTACCAATGTTACCATCAGCCTATTGCGCGAGAATCCAGAAGGCTCCCATGACATGTTGTACATCATCTCACTCTTCTGTTACCATGGACGCTAGGAGTGCCATCATCATCACTATTCTCCCATCAGGGCGCGCAATCCACATGGCCATGTTGTCGTAATCCAATAATGTTAGAGGCACTGTTAACATAGCGACCTAACAGATTCACTATAGCACTATATGCAGTTTCCCTTGCGCTATTACTGCAGCTTAATCATATAACTGCATATTAGTCATGGCTGCAGGAGGGGATCTATTATATATTCCCATTGGTATAGAGTCATGCAAAGCACTACTGTAATGTTAGTCATCATTTATATCTATATCTTCCATATCCTACAGTTATGTAATCCCCTCTTCTACCACTTGATTATTTGAAAACATTATTGTTATATCACACATAGTAACCAAGTAAGTAGCCCTATGTCCTTCTGACAAATGGACAGAACCGTAACACACCAGATCCCTAAAAAGATAGGAGGGCCAGTCACTGTGTGAATTTAGTCTTGTTTACTGGATACTGAAAAATAAGTAAAAAGATGCACCAGAATATAAATCACGTCAGTATTTAATATGTGATACATCCTTCCCAAAGACCAAATCCACCTGTATTCTCATGATGTCAAAGAAATCAATATAAATGCTGAAATCTATATTCTTATTTCAATCCTAGGTGTTAAAGTTATCTGTGATCTATAAAGTGTTACAACTAAAGTTGGTGAAACTTTTTTTAAAAAGTATTTATTCAACATGCATATCAAATTTACTTGACAAATGGACTCTTTTATTTATAAAGGAATTCTTTGGAGGTCGTGGGCATGAGATACTTCATTCCAGTATGTTGCAGCATGGGACGATGTGAGAGCAATCCACCCACTTAATAGCAGAGAAGAGCCTACATCTGTAGAAATATCACAAACACCTAGTTAAAAACCTTGCTTCTAAGTCAATACTACACATAAACAATGGTGTCAGTAGAGGCTGTCTGAACCAGAATACTATATAAATGGAAGAACATTGTATTCGATATTTAGCCCTTTTGGACTAAGTACATTGAGGTCCCATATCCATTTTGCCTCTTTTCTGTTAAGTAGATGTAAGCAATCCCCTCCCCTGATGATGGGTACATGGTCGACCACTCTGTATTTGAGTTGCCATACACTGTCATTTATCCACAAAGTGTTTAGGAATAGGGAGGTCCATATTCCTAGTTCTAATCATGCTTTTATGTTTTGTGATCCATGAATGTATTTCCATTGTGGTCTTCCCCCACACAGAGGAGACCACATGGACATGAGATCACACAAACCACATAACTCAACCTACATGTATATCTTGCTTTGATTCCAGAAGCTTGTCGTATTGATGGATGAAAAAACCTATCCCCTTTTACTTATTTCCACAACAAGCACAACTAAGGCATGGAAAATTACTTTATTTAATAGAGGCAAAAACACTTTGTCTTTTAACCTAAGTGCCGTGGATATGAGCGTACCAGACAGTCCCTCAGATTAGAGCCACGCCTATATGCCATTATTGGCATTTGTTGAAACTTCTTAATATGCGAACAGTTCCTCATTATTATCGGCCAATACCGTCTCAAAATATCAGAGCTATGACCACTATTAGGTCCATAAGTGGACACAAATGGTATTCTTTGTACTTTAGACTTTTCTTTCTAAAGATTAATAGCTCTTCTTGTGTCAGTTGTCTAGCCTTCTGAGACATCGTGGAGATGAGGGAAGGTGGGTAACCCCTTGCAATAAACCTATTATACATTTCTTCAAGTCGAACATCGACATTTTCATCATTCACAATTCTTCAAACTCTCGGGAGCTGGCTCCATGGGAGCGATTTCAGCATTTCCTGAGAGTGGTAGCTATTGTATGCGAATAAGTTATTACGATCTGTGCGTTTGGTGAAAATGTTGGTATAAAGCTATTTTTTTTTTTTATACACTAACACATCCAAAAATTGTAGTTCTTTCGTAGAGTATGCTAAAGTAAATTTAAAGGGGTTGTCCCCCGCCGAAACGTTTTTTTTTTTTTTTTTCAACCCCCCCCCCCCCCCCCCGTTCGGCGCGAGACAACCACGATGCAGGGACCTAAAGAAAAATCCGCACAGCGCTTACCTGAATCCCCGCGCTCCGGTGACTTCTTACTTACCGGCTGAAGACGGCCGCCGGCATCTTCTCCCTCGGTGGACCGCAGGGCTTCTGTGCGGTCCATTGTCGATTCCAGCCTCCTGATTGGCTGGAATCGGCACGTGACGGGGCAGAGCTACATGGAGCTACACGGAGCCCCATTGAGAAAAGCAGAAGACCCGGACTGCGCAAGCGCGTCTAATTTGGCCATTAGACGGCAAAAATTAGACGGCAACCATGGAAACGAGGACGCTAGCAATGGAGCAGGTAAGTGAAAAACTTCTTATAACTTCTGTATGGCTCATAATTAATGCACAATGTACATTACAAAGTGCATTAATATGGCCATACAGAAGTGTATAGACCCACTTGCTGCCGCGGGACAACCCCTTTAAGCTCTGGATAGATGTTATTTAACTCTGCCTGAGTTCCCAACATGACCCTTTTCACACCATAAACACATCATCAATATACCACCACAATCTGCATATAAACTGCCAGGATGGGGAGGTATACATGTGTGTTCTTTCAATAAAATCTGTGTAGGTAGGGACCACGTTCAAACCCATGGCAGTCCCACAGCATTGGTGACAAAATTTCTCACCACAGATAAAAAAAATTGTTCTTCAAAATGAGCTCTAGAATGGCAATTACAAAGTTCACAGTATTGTTTCCCCAATTAGATGAGTGAAGACAACATGAGTCTCATACAACAAGAATACCTTTATCGTGGGTAATCGCAAACAGTGAGACCACATCCATGGTGACCATGGTGGTCTCACTATGTCCTTCAGTTTCTTTAATTTTAGATATATCGCTTGTGTCTCTGATATATGATGCTGCACCGACTGCCCATTTTCGAGTATCCAGTCAAGAAACAGATACATTACCAAACAAGGAGCCTTTGCTGGAGATTATAGGCCTACCTGGAGGCTCTTTCAGATTTTTACAAATCTTTGGAAGTGTATAAATACTGGGAACTCTTAGATGGGACCCAAATAAAGCCCACGCAGACTTCTTATCTATGATACCCAACAAGAATGCCTCATCAATTAGTATCTTTAATTGTGTCTGAAACTGAATTTGTATTGCCTCTCAGTTCATATACCTCCACATCATTTATCTGTCTGTTCACCTCATTAAAGTATTTGAGTCCATTATGACCACAGCCCTGCCCTTGTCGGCGGGCTTGACGTGGCTAGTTATAAATTCAATGTTAAGTCTTCCACGTTCAACATAATGATTGTGATAGGCCAGTTTCACATTCGTGTATGAACCTCCATTACAAGGCTTAAAATGCCAGGAGAAAATGTGGCACCTGAGCGGAAACTGAACGGACCTCTATTGTAGTCAATGGGATACATTTGGCGCTGCTCAGTTCCATACTGGGACGGAGCCATTCAGCCACGGGAATTAACGTTTGCTGCTCCCTGAATGGAGCAGTAAAGTGGAACCCCGGGCACAGATGTGAAACCACCCTTAGATAATTATATGAAACATCACCCAAAACAATGACTTTGTTTTTCAGGTTATTAAATGCAAGGCTGCTGTTGCCTGGGAACCTTTTAAACCTCTCAGCCTTGAGGAGATTGAAGTGGCTCCACCAAAAGCTCATGAAGTCAGAATAAAGGTAAGAGGGCTGTAATTAAAACGTGTAGTATATGGCATGCTGAGAAAATCCTGTAGGACACATGAGTTGTGTAAATCGAATCATGTCCAATATACTGTAACCGTAGTATCTATTAGATCTATCCTCCTTTTTTACCTCCCTATTTTTAAACTCGATGGGGTGGGGAGATGGTGATCTGTTTTTTCCTTCCCAATTCTTCTGAAGGATTATCAATCACCCATAAGAGCCAATTATGCAAAAAAATGTATTTGAACGAAAATGTGCATTAATGATTGCAAATGCAAAGCCATTGTGCCCTAGCCGTTAACTTGTTTGTTGCTCATTTTCAACCAGTATAAAACATCGCTGGATCACTGACTTCTTGCTGCATATAAACGCGAAGTGAGTGATACTCGGTGGTGGTCTACCTTTCTAATTGCTCTGTATGAGCGCAAACTAGCAGTGCCGTCACCCACTCATGCAGTTCATTTAGCCAACAGTCTACCTGTATAAATGGGGCAATAATGACTCCACACTTTCTCTGGTCTCAAGTCCACTACCTCTGGATGACCTTGGATTTCACCATTTCTTCAAAACTGTACATACAAGCCCTTACCAACTCCTACTGCATCAGACTCTAAATATTTCTCGAATCCACCTTGAGTCAACAGAAATGCTAGTCTATGCCCTTATGTCCCACCTAGACTACTGTAACATCCTTCTCTGCGGCCTACAGTCAAATATTTTTCCATCACTCCAATCCATATTCGACTCTGCTGCCCAGTTAATCCACCTCTTCCCACACTTCTCCTCTGCCAATTCTTTCACTGGCTACCCATTTCCTAGGGAATGTAATTCAAGATGGACAACAAGGCTATCCACAACCAGTTTACGCCACACTAATAAATTACTTGTGGTGAAAAATAATGTGGGGCGATGCATTAATTCACAGAACTGCCATGATAAATGGGGACACACGTGCAACCTAAAGCAAAAATTCACCAATGAAAATCACATAACATATAGCAGAATTGCATCTCAGGAATACATTGCAAACTGGTCTGACTGGTTTACTGCTGTGCCCACACAAGGAGATGGGCGGTGGCAGGGAAAATAATTTTTAACCCCTCTGTCCCTGACTAGAACCCCTCTTTATATAAACGCATGTTCCATCTGAAAAACAATACTATAGTGTATGAAGCCGACTTTTATTAAAACAACATCTTTAGTCCCTTGAGGACCACCCACCATAAAGCAGTTTCTGGCAGCTACCTGCAACGGTTATAATCAGGGCTAGCTTGGATTATCCCTGTTAACTGTTTAAATGTGGCTGTCAAAGGTTTACAGTGTTTTGAGCCCATTGGGGTCTCACAAGACAACTAGGACCCTTGACGTAGGTTGAGAGCTTCCTTATTTTGGCTGAAACATGAGGTCCAGGCCAGTATGCCAGGCTGAATTGTATGGGTCCTCAATAATGGGCTGTAGGCCTGCATGGTGCAAGTGAAACAGCTCTCTTGGGTCTCTGGAGAGTGGAGATTTTAGGTTTTAGGCGGGAGCTACCCCATATAAAGGAGAACATGAGTGAGTTCATGGTCCGGAAGAATCTTCTCGGGACAGGCCCCAAAATATGCTGTAGAATGTTAAGGCATTTGGGTAGGACTATCATTCTCATTTAATGTGGCCCGCAATTCATATAGGTAGGGATCCCCAGACTCTAAATTTGGATTTAACTAGTACCACCAAGTGATAGACATTAAGGTCCAGAGTTCAGCCAATGGAGTTGGTCATCAGTAATTTGAAGGCCTCAGAGAGATTCCATGAGCCTTAGGAAACTCTGGAGGGATACTGGCATTAAGGCAGATTTGGATTAGTTAATGTGTAGGTTTGAGTACAACCCAAATCTGTTACTGTCTATGGCGTGAGGCAGGAGACCACTGGATTGGACATGAAAATCATAAGATCATCGGCATGTAATGCAACACGGTCCTCTGTCCCCACCACAATCCTATGTTTGGACCCATTGTTGTAAGCCACGTTATATGCTGCCAATAGTGTCAGGAGAAGTATCTCTTGTTTTGAGTAGATCTCAATTGGCAGACCATTGGGGCCTGGTGAC
The DNA here is from genome assembly GCF_035609145.1 of Eleutherodactylus coqui. Classification (NCBI taxonomy): domain Eukaryota; kingdom Metazoa; phylum Chordata; class Amphibia; order Anura; family Eleutherodactylidae; genus Eleutherodactylus; species Eleutherodactylus coqui. The sequence goes on along the minus strand of NC_089843.1, from coordinate 167,843,740 downwards.
TTTCCACAGGATATTTCTAAAAAGGGCCTCTGACAATTCTTGCAATGTGAATGGGGCATCTAAGTGACTATTGGGCCGGGGTGAGTACAGGAAAGATGAGGTCAGAAAAATGGTCCACAAGCTTTTCCTGAGTGGTGTGGAACCCGGCAGCATACAGCTCACTGTAGAAACGCTGAAATCTCACCCCAATAGGTTCTTTTTATTAAGGATCTCTCCAGTATCGGATCTGATACGAATATCGATGATGATGTGCAATTTTGATGTACCAGGTGCACTAATGGGCTATTAGATTGGTTTTGCAATTCATAAAGGCATTTTTTAGCGAAAAGGGATTTGCTACAGACCTTCCCTTGCAGAATGATTAGGTATTGCCTTCCTTTCCCAACCACTGTTCCCCATTATCAGCGGATGGATCCGCCATATAGGTTGCCTCTAGTCGCACATACTTGGATGCCACCTCCCGCTCGTGTTGGGAGGGGTCCCTTTAATATATGAAATGGAGGACTTTAGAGCACCCTGTAAAAGCTTTCAGTGTCTCCCATAGCAATACAGGATTTGCATCTGGTTGATTTCACTCTAAAAAGCTAGTAATTTGGTCAGGAATCCTATCATTTAAGCCTAGCAGGCTTAACCAGAATAGGTGCATGTGCCAATTATGTCTGTGTGGCCTGTGCATCCGCTGTAGGGATTTCGGTACATAGGGGGGAGTGATCCAATATGCCTCTAGCGTTTCCGAGATAATAATCTATTCTGCCGGTGGAGTGACATGACTACTCTTGAGCTGACAGTTGCTGAATTCTCCAAATATCTTTCCAGCTGACCAGCTGTACAAATGGGGACAGTAAACAGCGAATTGATTTCAAAAGACTTGTTTTACATGAGGATTTTTTTTTTCTTTTCTCAGTCATGCAAAACAATAACCCACAGCATGTTCTACTTTCTGGTGCATTTGCACCCCCTCCCTCCTTCATCAGCTCTCACTGGTGAAGACCTAATGGCCAATTGGTTTAATAAGTTTCTTTCACCATTTGAATTTGTGTGTGTGTGTGTGTGTGCAGTGACATATATCAATGTGCATGCAAAAAAGCAACATTTGTTCTGCTAAGCTCCTACACGCATACAATTTCCATACTAGTGGTGTGTTGGTTTTGTTTTTTCTTTAACCTGCGTATTATACAGAATGAATTTACACAAGTGTATAGAACATCCGCAAATTTGAATTGCGGTGTTTTTGCCGCTTGTTATCCATGTAATCCACAACTCAAATACACCCTTGTGAGCCTGAAGCTAAACTTGGCGTTCCGCTGGCTTTCTGCAGTGCATTGTGGGAACAAATGAGTTACAACTATGCTATTTTATCATTTGTCTGGCTTCTGAATGCAGATAAGCCTTTATCCAAACTATTAGGCTGCATTCAGGCGAACGTATATCGGCTCGGTTTTCACGCCGAGCCGATATACGTTGTCCTTATGTGCAGGGGGTGGGAGGATGGAAGAGCCAGGAGCAGGAACTGAGCTCCCGCCCCCACTCTGCCTCCTCTCCGCCCCTCTGCACTATTTGCTATGGGGAGAGGCGGGCCGGGGCCGGGGCTAAGTGGGAAGAATTAGAGAGCTCAGTTCCTGCTCCTGGATCTTCCATCCTCCCCCCCCCCCCCCTCCCCCACTGCACACGAGGACAATGTATATCGGCTCGGCGTGAAAACCGAGCCGATATACGTTCATCTGAATGCAGCCTTAGGCTTATCTGCATGCTAATCGTTTGGTTTAAAGACCGATTGTTCAGTCGTTCTCTTTTACTTATACAATGAATGTGAGTGACTTATCAGCCTGTATAAATGAGTGTCCGAACCATAGATCACTCCATCGAAGGGGAACCTTCCAATTATTCATGTTGGTCTTCTGATCTTTACACATTATGTTTAGTTTCTCATTATATCGACTTGAACAGATGGACAAAACATATAAATTTACAGATTATTTGCACTAACATGTAAAACAGGTTGCTTTAACCAGACCTTCTGCTAGCACCAGGCTCCCTGGAAGCAGCACCAGCCTCAGCTGTATCATGTCCTCAGGACATATGGATGAAAAATAACATGGAGGTTATACAATAAGAGCTATGCTCGCCTATCGCTCGGGTCCTGGTTTTGTCCAGTCTGTGCAATGAGGCACCACATGGTTATAGAACTCAGAAATTATTTTGCATCTTTCTCACTTTGCAGATGGTTTCTTCTGGCGTTTGCGGAACTGATAACAGCGTACTTCATCAAAAAATGATAACCCCATTTCCAGTGATTTTGGGTCATGAAGGTCTTGGAGTGGTTGAAAGCGTAGGTGAGGGAGTCACTAATGTTAAACCAGGTAAGTCAGAAGTAATCAGAATAGTTGTATGGAAGCTACTATAGACATACTGTATGTCAAAGCAATCATGGCCACTTTTTGTGACACAAGTTATATTTTTCAATTGCACTATTTAATGTACTGAAAGACTATTTAAAAATTCTAAGTGGAGTGAAATAGTGGAGTGGGGGGAGGAAATTCCAAACGTGAACTTTTGATGGTTTGATCACTCCTGTAGCGTCATGTAATATCATAGTATTATACTGCAATCTGCATCGGCAGCCCCAATGACCTTCAGAAAGCCCCCGGCTGGCACCCTGTGATCTCATCATGGGGAGGGGGTCTAGGGGAAGCCATTCAAGCTCCCCCCTACAAAAAAAAAAAAAAAATCGATTGGGGATTTTAAATACCTCTGTCACAATTGACGGTGGCATTTTAAAGGCGGTTAACACCTGCAATCAGTGGCAGTGCTGATTGGAGCTGTTACGGGTGGATGTTGGCTGTAAGACAGCCGATACCCACATTGTATGGCGTGGGATTGAACAACCCCTATTCCCCTCCATACAAATCCCAAAACTCATTAATAGTTGATTGGTTGGGCCTGCTGCGTGGGTCCCCTGCCAGTCAGTCGACTGGGCGCTAGCTCTCAGCATCAGAATACACAGGGGTTAAAGTGGAAGCCTATGCTGCGACTCCCCCTGTATAATGGGCATCTCTTATAACTGTAGATTGCTGTCTCAATAAAAATTAATATTAGCTGCATTTGCAGGTATGAGCATAGGACACTACATTGGTGTTGTGGGAGCAGCTTCCACTCCGATCCCTGTACATCCCAGAGCTGATAGCAAGCACCCAGTCAGCTGATTGTCTGGGGTCAACCTTTTGCAATCCTGGCCTAACAACCATTGATCACCTGTTCTGAGGAGACCTAATCAGAAGTAATTTGCTTAGAAAACCCCCTTTAAATATTGTGCCGCACTAGTTCTGAAATAAGTATTTTCTCCCTCTGTCTTTTCTTGCATTTCTCCATTCCGTTCGTGCATTTCATTGAAGGGGAAAAAATGTTTTTACATAAAAATCAACAGCAACTAAAGCTTAAAGGGGTTGTCCCGCGCCGAAACGGGTTTGTTTTTTTTAACCCCCCTCCCGTTTGGCGCGAGACAACCCCGATGCAGGGGTTAAAAAAACAAACCGCTCAGCGCTTACCTGAATCCCGGCGGTCCGGCGTCTTCATACTTACCTGCTGAAGATGGCCGCCGGGGTCTGCTCCCTCCGTGGACCGCAGCTCTTCTGTGCGGTCCATTGCCGATTCCAGCCTCCTAATTGGCTGGAATCGGCACGTGACGGGGCGGAGCTACACGGAGCCGGCATTCTGCACGAGCGGCTCCATTGAAGAGAGCAGAAGACCCGGACTGCGCAAGCGCGGCTAATTTGGCCATCGGAGGGCGAAAATTAGTCGGCTCCATGGGAACGAGGACGCTAGCAACGGAGCAGGTAAGTAAAAAACCTTTGATAACTTCTGTATGGCTCATAATTAATGCACAATGTACATTACAAAGTGCATTAATATGGCCATACAGAAGTGTATAGACCCACTTGCTGCCGCGGGACAACCCCTTTAAGTCTGTTTAGACAAGATAACCTCCCCTTATGGTGCGCCCGCACGTCGTGTAATTTTTGGCAGAAAGCCTGCAACGTTTTACATTACAGGTAATGTGGATGGGAGTTCAAGAAATCTCGCCCACATGCTGCAGGAAAATCTGTGTAAATTAAGCTATTTTAACCCCTTAGGGATGCAACTTTTTTTTTTTCGTACTTTTATTTTTCCGTTGACGTAGTTGTGCGAGGGCTCTTTTTTTCAAGATGTCCTATAGTTTATGTTGGTACCATTTTGGAATCCATTTGATCGCTTTTTGTTGGCTTTTTTTTTTCCCTAGGAGACAGGGAGACTGAAGTGCATTTTTGGCTTTCTTCTTTTTTTCAGACGACATTCACCATGTGTGGTATATAATGCGCAACTTCAATGGATCAGACTTTTATGGACGTAGCAATACCAATTATATATTTTTGTTTTATGATTTTGTTTATAGATATAGCAAAAGGGGGGTGATTTTACTTTAATTATTTTTACAACTAATAAAACTTTATTGATCTTACTTTATAAAAAATAAAAATTATATATGAAGCTCCCCTAGGGAACCACAACCAGCGATGCTTTGATTCCTCCTGCAGTATGATGTAATGCTATAGCATTAAATCATACTGCAATCTGACAGGCAGTCTACCAAGCCACCTCATGGGGACGGCTTGATAGGCAGTCTGTTAAGTCAGCCCTGGGGCCTTTCAGAAGGACCCTGGCTTCCATGACATCCATACGGTTCCCTGCGATCTCACACAGGGGCTGTACAGGACCCCCAAACATCGTTTGGGAGGATATAAATGCCACTGTCAGAAGTGACAGCGGCATTTAAAAGGTCAATTGCCATGATTGGGCACGTGGCTGATTACAGCTATTGCCCGCGGGTGTAAGTTATAATAAACGGCTGATGCTCGCACTGTATGAAGAGGGGTCGCCCCACGATCTCTTTTTGTACATGGGCCGTCAAAAGGCGTATCAGCAGTCCATGGGGGTTTAAAGGGGTTGTCCCGCGCCAAAACGTTTTTTTTTTTTTCAATAGCCCCCCCCCCCCCCCCCCGTTCGGCGCGAGACAAACCCGATGCAGGGGTTTAAAAAAAAAAAAACGGATAGTACTTACCCGAATCCCCGCGCTCCGGTGACTTCTTACTTACCTTGCGAAGATGGCCGCCGGGATCTTCACCCACGGTGGACCGCAGGTCTTCTCCCATGGTGCACCGTGGGCTCTGTGCGTTCCATTGCCGATTCCAACCTCCTGATTGGCTGGAATCGGCACACGTGACGGGGCGGAGCTACGAGGAGCAGCTCTCCGGCACGAGCGGCCCCATTCAGAAGGGAGAAGACCGGACTGCGCAAGCGCGTCTAATCGAGCGATTAGACGCTGAAATTAGACGGCTCCATGGAGACGAGGACGCTAGCAACGGAACAGGTAAGTGAATAACTTCTGTATGGCTCATAATTAATGCACGATGTACATTACAAAGTGCATTAATATGGCCATACAGAAGTGCTGAACCCCACTTGCTTTCGCGGGACAACCCCTTTAAAGTCCACAACAAGCTCCTTCCCGGAGGGATGCATGTAGCCTCGGTCAGGGCAGCGCCGGGCCTCTTCCAGACACTGCTTGGAGAGGGATGCCCAATAAACTTGAGAACAGGTATAGGGGTTGTAATGGGTGATGCCACCGTTCGATAACTCACCGAAAAAACCCTCAGCGGTAAATAAATGAGCTGCAGACTGTATAATGTACCTAAGGTCCCTGGGAATGGACAGGACCTGGCAAAACTTTATTTGCAATAAACACCGGGTGGGAGGCACAATTTACACAAAATTAACGTGCAGACAATAGGATAGTACCTCTAAACGGTGATCCCAGGCATAGGACGGCCATGTAGGACAAGCAGTAGGTGAGTACCTCCTGCATGGGGAATTGGCCTAGACTCCCAGCAACACGCTCACTCTCTCTCTTGGGACTCACTCCTCCACAGTCACTCGCACACAGAAGATCAGGAACCGCTCTTTCTCCTCCATTCTTTACCACATGGGAGTCGAAGGTGCCCCCATGTGGCTGGCAATCTCAAGAGCCCAGAAGCAATGGAATCTCTCAACACGCCTAAAACACTCATTTATAAGTTCACTCATACCACGTGACAAGACAAAATGATTGCAAGCATCTCCCAGTCTCTTGCAAACACTTAACTCCTCACTTGTTGCAGCTGTGTAATACACACGCATAACAGAAGGACGAGACAATTTGCACAGCACACCTACAAAAGATATGACATTATGAAGGGGGCCAGAAATGGATATACTGGACCACTACACTCATCACATGCACTATTCTGACTTGTTTTATGGAAAAGATTTACCCATCCAGGTCAATTTGAAGGGGGGTGGGGGGGTGGGGACAGTATGTCAATCATGTGCAATCCATGTGTTTTATTTCTACGATGTAGTGCAAAAAATACTATGGTAACATGTTGGCCAGAAAAACCTGTGATCATAGAATGCTATAATTAGAAGGCACCTCCAGAGCCATCGGGTCTAACCCACTGCTCAATGCAGGGTTTACTAAATCATCCAAGACAGATGTCTGTCCAGCCTCTGTTTGAACACTTCAATTGAAGATCTTCCCAACTCCAGTAGTAGTAACCTGTTCCATTCATTGATCACCCTCACTGTCAGAAAGTGTGTGTGTGTGTGTGTGTGTGTGTGTGTGTGTGTGTGTGTGTGTGGTGTTTTGAGTCTTTTTTTCCCAGTACACTTAAAGGTGCCATTAAAAAAAAAAAAAAACACATCCCGCAAAGAAAGCCCGCAGCATGCATAGAAGTCCAAATCTGTACAATGACTTATTATAACCATTAAACCGTTCAGAATTTACAAAGACTGTTCCCTACTATTTTCACAGGTGATAAAGTCATCCCACTGTTTGTCCCAGAATGTGGACAGTGCCGAGGTTGCAACAGTCCAAACAGTAACGTGTGTGTGAAACTTGAGTAAGTGTATCTATGTAACTGATCATCCTTTGGGTACTTCAACATTTATCTATTCTTGCAATATGCTTCTTGATTACATATTGATGCACTTTGAGATATGTTTCTGCCAATGGAGGTGAATAGAATATGTTGACTAACACATTTTGGATTTTTTTTTCTTAGACCCCTTTCTCCCCCCCAAAAAATGCTAGTGTAGCTGTACCCTCTTGTTCAGAATGCATTATTTCAACCCTAAAAGTACAAATGAGATCTTAGCTGTGATATCCAAATGTTGACTATCAAAAATCAGTAAGTAGTAGTATAACGGTTACATAATAAAATGACCCATGAGATCCAAATAAGTAGTCATCCCTTGCATTCATGAATTGTGCAGGGGGAAACACCTATTAAAGAAACATGCAGTAGAAGGCGCATTTCAAGGGTGTTATTTGCATGTACAGTTGACTATCCCTTTAAGGTGCAGACCAGTCTGAACCATAGGAATCAGGTATTCTACAGTGGTTTCATAAAACATGGCATATCCAGGCCTAAAGTTTTCTTAGATTTTTTTTCTGACTTCTCTACGTGACACTTGTATACAAGATGTTTAGAGCAACCCTTGAGATCACATTTATGGTTAAAATATTAGAAGACTGGTAAATGGTGACTTTGGTTTTTGTAAATAAAGCTTGCCTATTGTACAATAGAAATTTCTTTTTTCTAATACACACACTAACTCTAAATTGGTCTGCCTGGATTCTGTAATTCCTGTCTGGCATCTTACTGAGCGAGAGCACAGCATGTTGTGCTAGTTTACAGATGTAACAGAAATCAGCTAGAGACTCTCCAAAGAAAACCTCTGCAGCAAATGTGAATGAGCCCTTATTTACTAAAGACAGAACACCTTTCAATATCAATTCTTCAAACTATTAGTTCTATTTTATTTCTTTTTTGCCTAATAGTTTTGGATCTGGTGAACACGCTGGACTCATGTATGATGGTACAAGCAGGTTTTCTTGTAAAGGCAAACTGATCCATAATTTTGCGGGCACAAGTACATTTACTGAATACACTGTTGTGTCTGACATTTCCATTGCCAAAGTGGATGCCAATGCACCTGTTGAAGCTTGTCTTATAGGCTGTGGATTTGGAACTGGATATGGTGCGGCCATAAACACTGCTAAGGTAAGAATTTTTATGCATAAACTGGAGTAACATATGGTGAAGGACAAGCTTTTGGCACAGATTTGTCCTGTAGAAAATGTTTGGGTCCAATAGTCTTCATCTAGATACACACCCCCCCGCCCCCCTTCTAGGGCTTTTGAGCCATCGTTTATAGAGATGAGCAAGCACCAAAATGCTTGGGTGCTCATTGCTCGAGTCGAACTTTTCGTAATGCTAGAGGGCTCGTTTCGAGCAACGAACCTCATTGAAGTCAATGGGAGACTCGAGCATTTTTCAAGGTGACCCCTGCTCCGCATAGGGGAGGTTGTGTGAATCACCTGAAAACATCAGAAAGCCATGGAAACACCACAGAAATGGATAGGGAACGGCAGGGGCAGCATGCATGGATGCATCTGAGGCTCCAAGGTCGCACTATTAAGCCAATTTGGGGGCAAGGGCCTGGCAGTCACCCCCTGTAACAGTTTATACAGTAAACCTGTGAGTCATTAAATCACTAACGCTTCCTGTGAATGCTCCAATCCAGTATCTCGGATAACTGTGGTAAAACGAGAGCTAATGCATGGTGACCAGTGCCGATTTTTTTTTTTTTTTTTTTTTTCCCCCCCTGCTCCCCAGGAATGCGTGCGTTTATCAGAACCCGACCGGCTGTTTACCACTCGGGGTATTGCACGTCCGCGGAAATCCAAAATCATGCAATGTACAATGAGTTCTGTATTGCTATACAGTGCTGAGCTGAATTCCAATGCCCATGCCACCTCCCTCACGACTGTCAGGAGCCACAAACGTGGCCATAAAGGGGACTCAGATGCTATTACTTCTAACCATCTGCATAATTCAACAACCCTTTCTAAAAGAAAAGATTGGTTTGAAGCAGGAGGTGTCACCAAAGGTTGCCACCACACGTATACAGTGACCCTGTGGAAATCTCATGAAATCAGTTACAGTTCCTTTGATCGCTACAAGGACAGCATGAACCATGAAGAAATTTGATTGGCCAAAGCAGGACAATTCATCCTGTGTATGTGTCAGCTAGCTGAACACTGCACTGGGAAACATTTGTGTACCAACAGTATAGACGAACCCCAAGAGTACAGGTGTGCCCTGAAAAACTTGTTTACCCAGATGGCAGTTGAAACCCAGAAATTTTTTTTTTTAAAGATGGAGCTTGTACTTGCTTAATTTGTTAGCAGAGCCTGGAGGCAGCCCTATGAAAAAATTAGTTTTTACAGAGTCTTTTGGCCCTCTGAATAATTAGGTGTTCAGCGTGCTGACATGCTGGTGGAGGAGGATCTGAGGGGGATAGACCGAGCTGCTTCTCACTTTTTGGGGTGATAGAGGGTGCATGGTTCTCCTGTTCCAGATTAAAGAATCTTTATGTTCCGCTGCTTTCCACTGGTGAAGAGAAGTCAGGGGAAATCCAGGCTTTGTTCATTTTAATGAGTGTAAGCCTGTCGGTGCTGTCAGTTGACAGGCGGGTACGCTTATTCATGAGAATTTCCCCCCCCCCCTCCCCCTCTTCCGGCAGCACTAAACACTCTCTCTGATAACACAATAGCGGCTGGGCAGGCCAGCACCTCCAAGGCATACAGCGCAGGTTTGTACCACGTGGCCAGCTTTGACACTCAATAGTTGTATGGAGTAGAGGGATCATGGAGAATGTTGCTACGGCTATGTACTCCCTCACCATCTTTTTACAGTGTTTCCTCCTACTTAGCCTAGACTGGGGGGCTGTGACAGTCTGGCTGGGGAGCCATAAAACTGGCAAAGGCCTTAGAGTGTTCCCCTGCCTGCACTGGACATGCTGCCTGTTACCTGCATCTCCCCTGCTAGTTGGCCCACTGAACTACGTCCTCTACCACTAGCGTTGTCAGATGAGAACTTTAGCATCAGCTTTTCCACCAGCGCCTGTGGTATTGCATCACTCTCTCATACTCCTTTCCTCTTCGGGAATGAGAGTGGAAAGGATCTCCTTATACCGTGGGTTGAGAAGGGTGACACCCAGTAATCAGTGAGGGTCACGGGAAAGGCAGCTTAACATGAAGTCAACCATGTGTGCCAGAGTCCCAGTACGCAACACATCACTGTCATTCCTAGGAGGATGACTCTCACTCTCCTCCTCCTCTTCAGCCCATGCACACTGAACAGATGTGAAGGAAGTAGCATGGGTACCCTCTGCAGTGTGGCCAGCAGTCTCTTCCTCCTCCTCAAATACATGCTGAGAAACAGACGTGAGGGTGGTCTGGCTATCAAGCAATGTATTGTCATCCCCCATCTCCTGTTCTATCCACAAAGCATCGGTCTTAATGCTTAGCAGTGACCTTCTCAGCAGGCAAAGCAGCAGGATGGTTACACCGATAATGGCCGCATCGCTGTTCACCATTTGTGTAGACTCCTCCAAAGTTTGCTAAGACATGGCAGATGTCAGACATCCATGCCCACTCCTCTGAAAATTTGAGGAGGCTGACTACCACTCCGACGGCTATGTTGCAGCTAGTATTCTACAATGGCTCTACGCTGCTCGTGAAGTCTGGCCAACATGTGCAATGTTGAATTCGAGCGCGTGGGCACGTCGCACAACAGTTAGTGCACTGGAAGCGATGTTGCAGTGTTCAGAGGGTGACAGCATCTGTGTTGGCTTTTCTGAAGTGTGCGCACACGCGACGCACATTGCTGAGCAGGTCAGACAAAGGGGTGTAGTTTTTAAAGTGCTGAACTACCAGATTGAGGATGTGGGGAAGGCATGGCACATGTGTTAGTCTGCCAAGCTGCAGAGCCGCCACCAGGTTATGCCCATTGTCACACACAACCATGCCTGGTTGGAGGTTCAGCAGCGAAAGCCACAAATCTGTCTGACCGTCAAACCCTGTAACAGCTCTTGGTCAGTGTGCTTCTTGTCACCTAAGCTCGGGAGTTCCACCCCGGCCTGCTGACACTTCCCCATGGCAGTTTTGCAGCGCCTTGAGCTACCGACTGCAGGTGACGTGCTCACACATGATAATTGAGAAGTAGAGGAGGAGGTGGTGTTTAGAGGATGTGGCATAATAAGCCAGAGAAGCCATGACCGAGGTAGGACCACAATCCTCGGTGTGGGTAGCACGTGAGCAGACCCAAGGTCAGACTCGGTTCCAGCCTCCACCAGGTTAACCCAATATGCCATCAGGGAGATGTAGTGTCCCTGCCTGCCAGCACTTGTCCACGTTTAGGTGGTTAAGTGGACCTTCCCAGTAACTGCGTTGGTGAGGGTACGGTTTATGCTGTGTGAGACATACTGGTGTAGGGCAGGGATGGTGCAGCAGGAAAAAAGGGGCGACTGTCTTCAGTAGGCTTAGCAACCCAGGTGGGGTCAGTCACCTCATTATCCACCAGCTCTTCCTCTGAATCCTGTGTCTTCTCCTCCCTCAGACTTACTGCCCTAACAACAACCTCACTGACAGACAACTGCGTCTCATCATCCACAAATAGCTCTTGAGACACTACTTGGAAGTCCCCACCCTCATCACCCTGACTGTCATGACCAATGCCCAAAATTAGGACCTTTCACAAACTCCTCAGTTGGTTAATGAACTGTTTTTTCCAACTTGGCAGGGACCCAAGAACAGTTCCTGGGAGTATGCCTGTTCAGAATCTCTCCTTTTTCTAGAGTGACCAGTCTGTGAGGAAGGAGGAGCAGCTTGAGGATTCAGAGGTGCAGTCCCTTGGCTGCCATGAGTGGACTTGGTGTTTGGATAAATTACTGGACGTGTTATCCGCTATCCCTGTCAGCAACTGATTGCACTGTTGTGCTTGTAATAATGGTCTACCACGCGGACCTGCAAAATGTGAGATGAAGCTGGGGAGTGGAGATACGCAGCCCTCTACTAATCCCTCAGCAGCAGGCACTGTTTCACCCCGCCCAAGACCTCGGCCTCTGCCCGCACCCTCATTCAAACGCCCATGTCCTCGAACCTTACCCCTAGTCTTCACCATGTTGGATAAAGCACTTTGACTAAATGCTACACAAAATGCAAGTTATTTGGGGTACGCTTATAGGCCAAAACAGAATAATCAGTGTATACTGTTAGCGCAAATTCACAGCCCCCAGAGACTAGTATATAGAAATTTTTTTCTAGTGGGTATACTGTTAGATAGCGTAGATTCACATCACCAACACACGGGTATATAGCATATGCTTTGAGCCCCCGAAAAACTAAAAATGAGAAGTGATAGGAGGTTTGTTACTTCCTATGTACTGTGTACACCCCTGGCAGTAAACTGCATACAACCGGTAACAGTGGACAGAATACAGCCGGGATGCTTGGGGGGAAAAAAAAATCCGTGTGCACTACTGGTCCCAGCCAGCCAAAATGCTGATGCACACAATGAGAGAAGGAGTAGTAGTCCTAAAAAGGACTGTTGGGTTCTGGTAGTAAGGATCCCTGCCAAACCACATTCTAATCCCTACACTAACGCTTTCCCTATTGTAGCAGCTCTATCCCTCAGCTCATGCAGCATGCGTCTGAGGCAAGCCGAGGGTGACCAAAGTTTTAATACTTGGCGGTTACCTGATCAGGCCAGCCAGTCACTGTTGTAGACGTGCACAGGGTAGGCATGTCACAGCAGGAAGTGGTAAAGCCTTCCCTGCATGTTTAGTGGCTAAAAAATGGCGCTAAACATGCAGGGAGGGGACATAAAATTCTCGCGCACCATCAAGTATGCTACTACTCAAACGAGCATCAAGCTCGGACTAGTATGCTCGCTCATCTCTAATCGTATAGCCTCCTTTTACATGGCTCTGCTGTATACACAGTATTGCGAGCAACAGCAGACATGGGTACCTGCAAAAAATCTTACCTCAGATGCAGAGCGAAACATTTTAAAGTTTTATAGAGATATATAAATTTATTAAGCAGAATATATGAATTCACGTGCTTTCATAAATGTAATTTCTAGTCAATTTTATGCCGTTACTGATATCTGATACATTCCTGCTTCTTAGGTGACAAAGGGTTCAAGCTGTGCTGTATTTGGCTTGGGAGGAGTTGGTTTTTCAGCAATAGCAGGATGCAAAGATGCAGGAGCTTCACAAATTATTGGAGTGGGATCACATAAGGAGAAGTTTCCAAAAGCCATGGCAATGGGGGCCACTGAGTGTGTAAACACAAAAGATCTTGAGAAACCCATTCATGAGGTCATTTGTGAGATGACTAATGGAGGAGTGGATTTTGCCATTGAATGTGCAGGACATATTCCGACCATGGTAAGAGGAAAATATCATGTGGTATGAATTAGTTGTGAAATCTTAGAGTTTGGAAGTGACCTCTAGAGTCATCGGATTCAATCCCCTGCTCAATGCAGATCACTAAATCATCCCAGACTGAAGTCTGTTTAGCCTCTATTTGAAGACTTCCATTAAAGGAGAGCTCGCCACTTCCCGTTCCACTCATTGATCACCCTCACTGAAAGCTTTTTCTTTGTCTCCTCCCATTGCTTGCAGTCTTTCCTTGTGCAAATGAGAATAGGGCTGATCCCTCTGCACTGTGACAGCCCTTCAGATATTTGAAGACAGCTATTAGGTCTCCTCTCAGCTTTTTTTTTTTTTTGCAAGCTTAACCGTTACTCATAGGACATCGTTTGCAGACCGCTCACAATCTTGCTAACTGTTTGCCGAACTTGCTCCAGTTTGTTAATGTTTTGTTTATTGTTTTATTTTTTATTGGGGTACCCAGAACTGTATACAGTATTCTAGATAACATCTGACCAAGGAAAAGTAGAGCGGGATAATAACATGTGATCTAGATCTCTCTTAATACATCCCAGAATTCTGTTTTGCCCTTTTTGCTACTGCATCATACTGACTCATGTTTAGTCTGTGATCTATTAATATACCCAAGACTTTTTCACGCGTGCTGCTGCATGGCTCAATTACTCCCATTCTGTGTGTATTTTATTTATATAATTTTTTTTTCTGCTCTCTGCATTTATTCTTGCTAAATACCATTTTGTTGCCACCCACTGTTTAAGCTTGTCTAGATCTTTTTGAATCCTCTCAAACAAAATTGCATAAGAGTGAATGAAGACGCAGAATTATGAAACTAATAATTTCCAGTGGTTCATTCCCATTTGTGTAGTATTGAAGTATTGCTGCTGTTGCACGTACTTTCTGAGAGAAAACGGATACAAAATAAGAATTTAAAAGTTCGTCCTTCAACATCATTTTTAACAAATTCACCATTTTCCTCCTGTAAACCCTTATAGAATCTTTTGACATACCCCTAAAATCCTTTTCATTGCTTTTGGACTCTTGCAATGCTTAATTACTTATTGGCTGTAGCTTTCTGACACTTGCCCTACAGTTTCTGCAGACTGCATTATAGTCTTCTTTAGACATACCCCCTCTCCTTTTCTCATTTGATATATATTTTTTTTCCTTTTTTTTTAAATGCTTCCCATTCTTCCTCCTTTTTAGGGGTTGGTAACAATTGTGCTTTGAAAATCTTATTTTGCTATCTTTCTTGGACATTTCTGTTTTTAACATCCACCCATTGGATCCTTCTTACCCTCCTCTTGACTCTATTAAAATCCTGTCTTTCTGAAGTCCAATCTTTTTTTGAAGTTTTGTCTTCTCAAGTCCTCCTTCCCCTTGTTAGCAATCATGAGATCCTTGAATTTTGGATGTCTCCTAATGCCTCAGCCAACTGTGATTCCTCAACCATTTCCTCACTGTTGATAAGAATTAGAGAAAACAAGGGGGATCTGCTATCTTGGTCAACCTTTTTGGAAGATGAAGTAGTCAAGAGTGAATAAGAAATTGTTGGATGCATTACTTTTGTCTGAGACATTTCCAACAAATATCTGGATAGTGATCAGGGGAGACTTTAACAGTCTGACTTTTTTGAGAACTTGGCTGTCTGATGTAGAAAGAGTTCCTCTGTATCTTCTACTTGTCCAGGTGGCCTATAGTAAATGCCCACAATGATGTCTCTTCTGTTCTCTCCCTGTATTCTCTTACCCAAAGAGTTCGATGGTCATAACTCAATACAAGTGAACATTTCTAGAAGGTCAAATATATTCTTACACCTGTCTTACAAACCTAATAACACATTCTAACTTCTTTTTAGATGACTGCTCTTCAAAGTACATACCCCTGCAATGGTGTTGCTGTACTAATGGGTGTGGCATCACCAAAGGATACCATGCCTTTGCATCCAGGTTTGCTTCTTACCGGGCGCACATTGAAAGGATCTGTATATGGAGGTAGGAGATTTGCACAAAAAAAAAAATCAATGTCATGTTAGCAAGAACATTTTAGATATTTTAGTTGTGTTTCTTAGATAAAGGGGTTGTCTTGTCATAGACAACATCTTTCAGATAGGAGCTGCAGCAGCAATCAGCTGATTTTGCTAGGGGAAGCCATGGCGAACTGAAAAGCCATCCATGTAGTTGCAAGAAAAAGCAAAATAACCCTTTGAAATTACCTGAATTTCTGAATCTATTACTAATAAATTGTCTGTTCTATGACCCAATCTAATTAAACTACAAACTGATGGTCCTTTTACGCAGGCTGATAACTGGACCCAATTTTTCTTCCGAACACATGGTCCTTTGACATGACCTGATTTCTATGGAGAACAGTCAGCTGACTAATGAGCAAGCTCTCATTCGTCAGATGATTGGCTCATTCATGCAAACATAAAGGTGCTCGTTGCTTAGTAGTAAATCTCCCCATGTGATCAGGGAGACGTACACACATCCTACTGAAGGTAAATGACTATTAGCAATAGATTGTCCGCATAAGCCAATTCTCAGGCCGTGCAAAAGAAAATGAAAACAGAGCAGATTGCCGCATGAGTGTCCAACTACCACCAGGCTTTGTTCACATCTGCATCAGACGTTCTGTTCAGAGCCTCCATCAGTTTCCTGTGAAAATCTAGGACCATTAGCACTGAATACAGCACATGCTGAGCCCGAACTTTCAATTTTGCAGTTTTTTTTTTTTTTTCCCATTGTTCATTTCTAAGAGCCAAACCATGGCAAAAGTGTGAATTAGCCCATCGTTAATGTGCTCAGTAAAAGAGTATTCAGAGAGCAACAGTGCCCCTCTGTTAATTGTCTCACGTGTCTCCAAAAGCTTAATCTACAAAGAACCTTTCACACAGGATGTATTAGCCCAAGCGCACATGCGGCCGGCAAAACGCCATAATTGTGATAAGGTGCGGTAAAATAGAGCAGACAGTACTCAAAGCGTGGTGTTTTCTAAGCGAGAGCATGTCTGTGAGGCCCCATTGAAATAATTTTGAGCATTATACCACGGCGTTCAAAATGCTGCCGTAAAAAAAGCATGTGAGTTGCTGCCGAATTCCACACCAAAATCCACAGGTCTAACTGCAGGTTTTGATGCAGAATTTACTGACTTGCAGTGCATCTTATAACCGCCCCCATGTGAAGGATCCTAAAGAGGTTTCTGATAAGGCAACAAGCTTTGAGTGTTTTAACAGGCAAAGCATCTGTGAAACCCACCAGAGTTTAATTACTAAAAATCTGTTCTCAAAGATTGGTGAGTGTGAACGATACTTTGATGTAAACACCTCTTTCAGAAGAGTTTAAAAGGCAACAAAAACCACTGAAAACCTGGGTGTAAATGAATCCAGTTTGCCAAGTTATTTACAAGTGGAGAAAATTCGGAGCTGTTACTTCCTTCCACAGAAGGGAGCTCTTCACTTATCTCCAAGGCATCGAAGCATCCTTTCTAGAGATGAGCGAGCACCAAAATGCTCGGGTGCTCGTTACTCGGGACGAAATTATCGCGATGCTCGAGGGTTCGTTTCGAGTAACGAACCCCATTGAAGTCAATGGGCGACCCGAGCATTTTTGTATATCGCCGATGCTCGCTAAGGTTTTCATTTGTGAAAATCGGGGCAATTCAATAAAATGATGGGAACGACACAGCAACAGATAGGGCAGGCGAGGGGCTACATGTTGGGCTGCATCTCAAGTTCCCAGGTCTCACTATTAAGCCACAATAGCGGCAAGAGTGGGCCCCCCCCCCCCCCTCCCAACAACTTTTACTTCTGAAAAGCCCTCATTAGCAATGCATACCTTAGCTAAGCACCACACTACCTCCAACAAAGCACAATCACTGCCTGCAGGACACTCCGCTGCCACTTTTCCTGGGTTACATGTTGTCCCCCCCCCCCCCCCCCGCACGACGCAGTTTTCACAGCGCACACCAAAGTGTCCCTGCGCAGCCTTCAGCTGCACTCATGCCACACCACCCTCATGTCTATTCATAAGTGCGTCTGCCATGAGGAGGAACCGCAGGCACACACTGCAGAGGGTTGGCACAGCTAGGCAGCGACCCTCTAAAAGGGGCGGGGCGATAGCCCACAATGCTGTACACAGGCAATGAGAAATATAATCCTGTGCCACCGCCATCAGGAGCTGCACACGTGGGCATAGCAATGGGGAACCTATGTGCCACACACTATTCATTCTGTCAAGGTGTCTGCATGCCCCAGTCAGACCGCATTTTTTTATAAATAGTCACAGACAGGTACAACTCCGCAATGGGAATTCCGTGTGCACCCACAGCATGGGTGGCTCCCTGGAACCCACCGGCTGTACATAAATGTATCCCATTGCAGTGCCCATCACAGCTCAGGTAACGTCCGATTAAATGCAGGTGGTCTTCGACCCACACTGCATGCCCCAGTCAGACTAGGGTATTTTAGAAGTGTACACATTGAGTTACAACTCCGTGTGGACCGACAGCATGGGTGGGTGCCAGGAACCCACCAGCGGTACATAAATATATCCCATTGCATTGCCCATCACAGCTGAGGTAATGTCATGTTTAATGCAGGTGGGCTTTGGCCCACACTGCATGCCCCAGTCAGACTGGGGTTCTTTAGAAGTTGACACATGCAGTTACAACTCCTTGTGGACCCACAGCATGGGTGGGTGCCAGGAAGCCACCGGCGGTACATAAATATATCCCATTGCAGTGCCCAGCACAGCTGATGTAACGTCAGCTTTAATGCAAGTGGGCAAAAATTAATTGGATTACACTGTAGGCGAGGGCCCCCAAAAATTGGTGTACCAACAGTACTAATGTACCTCAGAAAAATTGCCCATGCCCAACCAAGAGGGCAGGTAAAACCCATTAATCACTTTGGTTAATGTGGCTTAATTGGTAACTAGGCCTGGAGGCAGCCCAGTTAAAATAAAAATTGGTTCAGGTGAAAGTTTCAACGCTTTAATGAGCATTGAAACGTATAAAAATTGTTTAGAAAAATTATATGACTGAGCCTGGTGGGCCTAAGAAAAATTGCCCGTTCGGCGTGATTATGTCAGGTTTCAGGAGGAGGAGCAGGAGGAGGAGGATGAATAGAATACACAGATTGATGAAGCAAAAATGTCCCCATTTTTGATGGTGATCGAGAACAATGCTTCCATCCGCGGGTGCAGCCTACGTATTGTTTAGGTATCGCTGCTGTCCGCTGGTGGAGAAGAGAAGTCTGGGGAAATCCAGGCTTTGTTCATCTTGATGAGTGTAAGCCTGTCGGCACTGTCTGTTGACAGGCGGGTACGCTTATCCGTGAGGATTCTCCCAGCCGCACTAAACACCCTCTCTGACAAGACGCTAGCCGCAGGACAAGCAAGCACCTCCAGGGCATACAGCGCGAGTTCAGGCACGTGTCCAGCTTCGACACCCAGTAGTTGTAGGGGGCAGAGGCGTCACCGAGGATGGTCGTGCGATCGGCTACGTACTCCCTCACCATCCTTTTACAGTGCTCCCGCCAACTCAGCCTTGACTGGGGAGCGGTGACACAGTCTTGCTGGGGAGCCATAAAGCTGGCAAAGGCCTTGGAGAATGTTCCCCTGCCTGCTCTGTACATGCTGCCTGATCTCTGCGCCTCCCCTGCTACCTGGCCCTCGGAACTGCACCTTCTGCCACTAGCGCTGTCGGATGGGAATGTTACCATCAGTTTGTCCGCCAGGGTCCTGTGGTATAGCATCACTCTCGAACCCCTTTCCTCTTCGGGTATGAGAGTGGAAAGGTTCTCCTTATACCGTGGGTCGAGCAGTGTGTACACCCAGAAATCCGTAGTGGCCAGAATGCATGTAACGCGAGGGTCTCGAGAAAGGCATCCTAACATGAAGTCAGCCATGTGTGCCAGGGTACCTGTACGCAACACATGGCTGTCCTCACTAGGAAGATCACTTTCAGGATCCTCCTCCTCCTCCTCCTCCGGCCATACACGCTGAAAGGATGACAGGCAAGCAGCATGGGTACCCTCAGCAGTGGGCCAAGCTGTCTCTTCCCCCTCCTCCTCATGCTCCTCCTCCTCAACGCGCTGACATATAGACATGAGGGTGCTCTGACTATCCAGTGACATACTGTCTTCCCCCGCCTCCGTTTCCAAGCGCAAAGCGTCTGCCTTTATGCTTTGCAGGGAACTTCTCAAGAGGCATAACAGAGGAATGGTGACGCTAATGATTGCAGCATCCCCGCTCACCATCTGGGTAGACTCCTCAAAGTTTCCAAGGACCTGGCAGATGGCTGCCAACCAGGCCCACTCTTCTGTAAAGAATTGAGGACGCTGACTCCCACTACGCCGCCCATGTTGGAGTTGGTATTCCACTATAGCTCTACGCTGCTCATAGAGTCTGGCCAACATGTGGAGAGTAGAGTTCCACCGTGTGGGCACATCGCACAGCAGTCGGTGCACTGGCAGATTAAACCGATGTTCCAGGGTCCGCAGGGTGGCAGCGTCCGTCTTGGACTTGCGGAAATGTGCGCTGACCCGGCGCACCTTTCCGAGCAGGTATGACAAGTGTGGGTAGCTTTTCAGAAAGCGCTGAACCACCAAATTAAAGACATGGGCCAGGCATGGCACGTGCGTGAGGCTGCCGAGCTGCAGAGCTGCCACCAGGTTACGGCCGTTGTCACACACGACCATGCCCGGTTGGAGGCTCAGCGGCGAAAGCCAGCGGTTGGTCTGCTCTGTCAGACCCTGCAGCAGTTTGTGGGCCGTGTTCCTCCTATCTCCTAAGCTGAGTAGTTTCAGCACGGCCTGCTGACGCTTGCCCACCGCTGTGCTGCCATGCCGCGCGACACCGACTGCTGGCGACGTGCTGCTGCTGACACATCTTGATTGCGAGACAGAGGTTGCGTTGGAGGAGGAGGAGGAGGGTGGTTTAGTGGAGGAAGCATACACCGCTGCAGATACCAGCACCGAACTGGGGCCCACAATTCTGGGGGTGGGTAGGACGTGAGCGGTCCCAGGCTCTGACTCTGTCCCATTCTCCACTAAATTCACCCAATGTGCCGTCAGGGAGATATAGTGGCCCTGCCCGCCTGTGCTTGTCCACGTGTCCGTTGTTAAGTGGACCTTGGCAGTAACGGCGTTGGTGAGGGTGCGTACAATGTTGCGGGAGACGTGGTCGTGCAGGGCTGGGACGGCACATTGGGAAAAGTAGTGGTGACTGGGAACCGAGTAGCGCGGGGCCGCCGCCGCCATCATGCTTTTGAAAGCCTCCGTTTCCACAATCCTATACGGCAGCATCTCCAGGCTGATCAATTTGGCTATGTGCACGTTTAACGGTTGAGCATGCAGGTGCGTGGCGGCGTACTTGCACTTGCACTCAAACAGTTACGCTAGCGACGTCTGGACGCTGCGCTGAGAGACATTGCTGGATGGGGCCGAGGACAGCGGAGGTGAGGGTGTGGGTGCAGGCCGGTAGGCACTCGTGCCTGTGTCCTCAGAGGAGGGTTGGATCTCAGTGGCAGGTTGGGGCACAGGGGGAGAGGCAGTGGTGCAAACCGGAGGCGGTGAACGGCCTTCGTCCCACCTTGTGGGGTGCTTGGCCATCATATGCCTGCGCATGCTGGTGGTGGTGGCTCCCCAGCTGATCTTGGCGCGACAAAGTTTGCACACCACTGTTCATCGGTCGTCAGGCGTCTCTGTGAAAAACTGCCACACCTTAGAGCACCTTTGCCTCTGCAGGATGGCATGGCGCGAGGGGGCGCTTTGGGAAACAGTTGGTGGATTATTCGGTCTGGCCCTGCCTCTACCCCTGGCCACCGCACTGGCTCGGCCTGTGCCCACACCCTGACTTAGGCCTCCGCGTCCTCGCCCGCGTCCATGTCCTCTAGGCCTACCCCTACCCCTCAGCATGGTGTATTACCAGTAATACAGAAACAGAACGCTGTAATTAAATGTGCCGCTTATTGGCCTGTGGTTGAAGGCTGACTTCGCTTACGGAACGCACAGCAAAGGCAGGAAAGAATTTTGTGCAAGCCTGCTGTAACACTTAGCTGGCTGCGTATGAATTAGGACAACTACCCCCAGCAGAGACCCAGTACACTTGTGGACAGGAATACAGCGGTGATGTAACAGGCAACACAGAGGCAGGAAAGAATTTTGCGCAAGCCTGCTGTAACACTTAGCTGGCTGCGTACGAATTAGGACAACTACCCCCAGCAGAGACCCAGTACACTGAGGACGGTCACAGGCAGCCCAAATAGATTTTTTTCCCCAAATGTTTTTGGAAAGGCCCACTGCCCATATACACTAAATATGTCTTCTGTCCCTGCCTCACCACTAGTGGCCCTGGACAATGTAAAATTACTGCAGGACGCAATACTCTGCACGGCCGATATACAAAAAAAAAAAAGTGCAACACTGCAAAAAGCAGCCTCCACACTACTGCACACGGTTAGATGTGGCCCTAAGAAGGACCATTGGGGTTCTTGAAGCCTAAAATAACTCCTAACGCTCTCCCTATAGCAGCTCCGGCACCAACAGCACTGTGGCGAGCCGCGGGAGGGGCCGATTTATATACTCGGGTGACACCTGATCTCGCCAGCCACTCACTGCAGGGGGGTGGTATAGGGCTTGAACGTCGCAGGGGGAAGTTGTAATGCCTTCCCTGTCTTTCTATTGGCCAGAAAAGCGCGCTAACGTCTCAGAGATGAAAGTGAAAGTAACTCGAACATCGCGTGGTACTCGTCTCGAGTAACGAGCATCTCGAACACGCTAATACTCGAACGAGTATCAAGCTCGGACGAGTACGTTCGCTCATCTCTAATCCTTTCACCTTTTGGCTCGCCATGACACCTTGTACTTACTCCTCATGTGCATAGAAAACCTTTAGCATGCCCATTCTCCCTGTTTTCACACTCCCTCTGGGGTCCTGCGTGCTCTGACTCCCAGCCTCTCCCTAGCATGGTTGCACATGCAGAAGCACAGCTTCTCAGTTTGTTATCATAATGGCCTCCACTACTTTAATAGTGCAATTTCTGCATCCCTGTGTACCTTTTTTTTCTGTTTTTTTTTTATTTCCATCTGACTTCAGCAATTGACATTGTAAATCTGATATTTTACTGTTACTCATTCTAGGAGATATGGTTAAAACATCTATTTATATATGTATATTTTTTTCCTAGGCTATAAGAGTGCCGGTATCACAAAACTGGTGCAAGATTATATATGTAAAAAATTCACTCTGGACTTTTTGGTTAGCAGTAGGCTAAAACTGGATCAAATCAATGAAGCATTTGACATGATCAACAATAAAACCGGGTAAGTACATAAAATACACAAATGTGGATATGAGCTTTCCTCATGTGCAAACCATCACAGTACAGAGTATACATATATAGCGGTTATTGTGAGGCTGGCACTGAGAACTTGCCGGGTTAGTGAAATGGAATTTCCCTTAATTCAGAGCCCTATGGAGGGTGTTCAACTGCTACAAATGAGATAAAATTCAGACAACAGCCACTTCAGACGGTGCCCTCGCCATTTGTGAAAAAAATAAATTTGCCAGTTGGTGCTGTAGCTGACCAGATCTACCGTGACAGACCTGCATCAGTCTCAAATCTGAAGGATCGTATTCGGCAGCATACTGTGGCAATTAAAGCTGACTTGCTACATTCAGCAGTGGAAAGTCTACTTTTGAGCATGCAGAGTGTTGTTGGAAACCAAGGGGGATCATTGAACACTTGAAGTGGGATTTGCAGCACCTTCTATTGGTGCCTTTTTTTCATAAATGGCAAGCACAATGTCTGAAGTGGCTGTTGTCCTAAAATTGTCTCAGATCACCCTCCAAAGGCCTGAGTTGCGAAGTGTAACCCTGTACTTTGGATTCTTCTATTGTTGATGACAGTATGACCAGAAGCTCTCAGGAAGGTGTGAGCAGAGTATTAGAACAAGCAGCATTTGGTGCTCTCCATGTACCACACCTCCTCCATCTCCAATTCTGGAAAGTGAATGATGTGTCTATTCACAAAAAAATATAAACCTTGGGCCCGTTTTTCTTACTACTGTAAAATTCTTTTAAATAGGATCTGATTAATACCAGCGTATTATAGGAAGAAAAGCGTGCATCCGGCATCCATAGGCAGTTAATTAGTTCCCATAACATCCAACATGTCAGCTACTTCTTGTACTTCAGGCCAGTAGAGGCCTGACTCATAGCATGCGTCCAAATGATCAGAGACATCAGAAAGAAACGCTGACCAATTGGTAAGGACCTCTGGGTATGATCACATCGTGTACAGCAAAAAATACAATCTAAATTTGGTATTGTTGTAATTATACTGACCTATAGAATAAAGGTAAATCACGTTTGCTGCAGTATTAAAACAGACTACCTCAAAAAATGGTGGAATTGACTTTTTTAAATCCATTTTATATAGTAAATTAAGTGGTAAAATTAAAAAATACAACTTGTCCCACCAAAAAAATCTAGCCCTGAGACAGCTACGTCGCACGAGCTTCGTGTGAGATGCACAACTCTCATACATCTTTTTATTTTAAAAAAGTGTGAAGAAAGGTCTGAAAAGGGGGGGGGGGGGGGGGGGAGGGTTGAATATCATTCTCTTTTCATAGATGACCCAAAATTGGGTATATGTGTGTGTGTGTGTGTGTGTGTGTGTGTGTGTACGTGTGTGTGTACGTGTGTGTGTACGTGTACGTGTGTGCGTGCGTGCGTGCGTGCGTGTGTGTGTGTGTGTATAGATTTATTACAAAGCACGAGAACACAATGCTCTTTAGAGACCCTCTCTAGGCAGTCCCGCAAGCTGATTAACTGTAAATTCCTTGAACTGCTACTTCCCTCCTTCTTGTTGCAGGATTCGGAGTATTATGATCTACTAATCACACTGCAAGCTGATCTTCTGGCTCGGCCGATGAATCTTTCCTACTTCAGAAGAATTTCCAGCCTCTGTTTAATAACTATTCCTAGACACACATGTACTGACTGTGCTATATAGGGATATGTATCTTCTGCATATGATGGTAAAAATGACTTATGAAATATGATTCTAAGGCTAGTTGTTAATTCAATAAAATTTGGCATAAATATTGCTGTTTTACTGCCTTTATTTTAATGGCTAGAACATACAGGTATCCACTAGGGTTATAACTTTTTTTTTTTTTTACAACATTCTATTCCTGTATCCTAATTTGATGTACTTTTGCCTAAAAACAAAACTTAAAGGGGTTGTCCCGCGAAAGCAAGTGGGGTTATACACTTCTGTATGGCCATATTAATGCACTTTGTAATATACATCGTGCATTAATTATGAGCCATACAGAAGTTATTTACTTACCTGCTCCGTTGCTAGCGTCCCCATCGCCATGGTGCCGTCTAATTTCAGCGTCTAATCGCCCGATTAGACGCGCTTGCGCAGTCCGGTCTTCTGGCTGGTGAATGGGGCCGCTCGTGCCGGAGAGCTGGTCACCGCGTCGTCATCGTAGCTCCGCCCCGTCACGTGTGCCGATTCCAGCCAATCAGGAGGCTGGAATCGGCAATGGAACGCAAGGAAGTAGAAGAAAATCCAGGGTGCACCGTGGGAGAAGACCAGCGGCGCCATCTTCACAAGAAGAAAAGAAGAAGCTGCAGAACGCTGATGCAGGTAAGCGCAATGTGCTTTTTAAAAACTAACCCATGCTTTCTTTTTAAGAGGGCAGAATGCGGGGGTAAGTGAAAAAAAAAAATTTTCACTTTCGCCGCGGGACAACCCCTTTAATCATTTCAATATTTTTTTCCAGAAAAGGTCACCCTGAAAATATCATTGAGGTATATGGATGCATATAGAATGTTGCGTCCTTACTAGAGATGAGCGAACGTACTCGTCCGAGCTTGATAATCGTTCGAGTATTAGCGTGTTCGAGATGCTCGTTATTCGAAACGAGCACCACGCGATGTTCGAGTTACTTTCACTTTCATCTCTGAGACGTTAGCGCGCTTTTCTGGCCAATAGAAAGACAGGGAAGGCATTACAACTTCCCCCTGCGACGTTCAAGCCCTATACCACCCCCCCTGCAGTGAGTGGCTGGCGAGATCAGGTGTCACCCGAGTATATAAATCGGCCCCTCCCACGGCTCTCCACAGATGCATTCTGACATAGCTCAGGTAAAGTGCTGCTGGTGCCGGAGCTGCTATAGGGAGAGCGATAG
The DNA here is from genome assembly GCF_035609145.1 of Eleutherodactylus coqui. Classification (NCBI taxonomy): domain Eukaryota; kingdom Metazoa; phylum Chordata; class Amphibia; order Anura; family Eleutherodactylidae; genus Eleutherodactylus; species Eleutherodactylus coqui. Next base: position 167,818,158 of record NC_089843.1, on the reverse strand, counting down.
GAGTTATTTTAGGCTTCAAGAACCCCAACGGTCCTTCTTAGGGCCACATCTAACCGTGTGCAGTAGTGTGGAGGCTGCTTTTTGCAGTGTTGCACTTTTTTTTTTTTGTGTGTATCGGCCGTGCAGAGCATTGCGTCTTGCAGTAATTTTACATTGTCCAGGGCCAGTAGTGGTGAGGCAGGGACAGAAGACATATTTAGTGTATATGGGCAGTGGGCCTTTCCAAAAACATTTGGGAAAAAAAATCTATTTGGGCTGCCTGTGACCGTCCTCAGTGTACTGGGTCTCTGCTGGGGGTAGTTGTCCTAATTCATACGCAGCCAGCTAAGTGTTACAGCAGGCTTGCGCAAAATTCTTTCCTGCCTCTGCTGTGCGTTCCGTAAGCGAAGTCAGCCTCCAACCACAGGCCAATAAGCAGCACATTTAATTACAGCGTTGTGTTTCTGCACTACTGGTAATACACCATGCTGAGGGGTAGGGGTAGGCCTAGAGGACATGGACGCGGCCGAGGACGCGGAGGCCCAAGTCAGGGTGTGGGCACAGGCCGAGCTCCTGATCCAGGTGTCTCGCAGCCGCCTGCTGCGGGATTAGGAGAGAGGCACGTTTCTGGCGTCCCCACATTCATCTCACAATTAATGGGTCCACGCGGTAGACCTTTATTAGAAAATGAGCAGTGTGAGCAGGTCCTGTCGTGGATGGCAGAAAGTGCATCCAGCAATCTATTGACCACCCAGAGTTCTGCGCCGTCCACTGCTGCAACTCTGAATCGTCTGGCTGCTGCTTCTCCTTCCTCCCAGCCTCCTCACTCCATTACAATGACACATTTTGAGGAGCAGGCAGACTGCCAGGAACTGTTCCCGGGCCCCTGCCCAGAATGGCCAGCAATGGTTCCTCTCCCACCGGAGGAGTTTGTCGTGACCGATGCCCAACCTTTGGAAAGTTCCCGGGGTCCGGGGGATGAGGCTGGGGACTTCCGGCAACTGTCTCAAGAGCTTTCAGTGGGTGAGGAGGACGATAACGATGAGACACAGTTGTCTATCACTCAGGTAGTAGTAATTGGAGTAAGTCCGATGGAGGAGCGCACAGAGGACTCGGAGGAAGAGCAGCAGGACAATGAGGTGACTGACCCCACCTGGTTTGCTATGCCTACTGAGGACAGGTCTTCAGAGGGGGAGGCAAGTGCAGCTGCAGGGCAGGTTGGAAGAGGCGCTCAAAGGTCTGGCAGTTTTTCAGACGACCGACGAACAGTGGTGTGCAACCTTTGTCGCGCCAAGATCAACCGTGGAGCCACCACCACCAGCATGCGCAGACATATGATGGCCAAGCACCCCACAAGGTGGGACGAAAGCCATTCACCGCCTCCGGTTTGCACCGCTGCCTCTCCCCCTGTGCCCCAACCTGCCACTGAGATCCAACCCCCTCTCATGACACAGGCACTACCGTCTCCTGGCCTGCACCCACACCCTCACCTCCGCTGTCCTCGGCCCCATCCACCAATGTCTCTCAGCGCACTGTCCAGCCGTCGCTAGCGCAAGTGTTGGAGCGCAAGCGCAAGTACGCCGCCACGCACCCGCATGCTCAAGCGTTAAACGTGCACATAGCCAAATTTATCAGCCTGGAGATGCTGCCGTATAGGGTTGTGGAAATGGAGGCTTTCAAAGGTATGATGGCAGCGGCGGCCCCGCGCTACTCAGTACCCAGTCGCCACTACTTTTCCCGATATGCCGTCCCAGCCCTGCACGAACACATCTCCCGCAACATTGTACGCAGGGCCACTATATCTCCCTGACGGCACATTGGGTGAATTTAGTGGAGAATGGGACAGAGTCAGAGCCTGGGACCGCTCACGTCCTACCCACCCCCAGAATTGCGGGCCCCAGCTCGGTGGTGGTATCTGCCGCGGTGTATGCTTCCTCCACTAAACCACCCTCCTCCTCCTACGCAACCTCTGTCTCACAATCAAGATGTGTCAGCAGCAGCACGTCGCCAGCAGTCGGTGTGGCGCGGCATGGCAGCACAGCGGTGGGCAAGTGTCAGCAGGCTGTGCTGAAACTACTTAGCTTAGGAGAGAAGAGGCACACGGCCCATGAACTGCTGCAGGGTCTGACAGAGCAGACCGACCGCTGGCTTGCGCCGCTGAGCCTCCAACCGAGCATGGTCGTGTGTGACAACGGCCGTAACCTGGTGGCAGCTTTGCAGCTCGGGAGCCTCACGCACGTGCCATGCCTGGCCCATGTCTTTAATTTGGTGGTTCAGCGCTTTCTGAAAAGCTACCGCCGCTTGTCAGACCTCCTCGGAAAGGTGCGCCGGCTCTGCGCACATTTCTGCAAGTCCCACACGGACGCTGCCACCCTGCGCACCCTGCAACATCGGTTTCATCTACCAGAGCACCGACTGCTGTGCGACGTGCCCACATGGTGGAACTCTACGCTCCAAATGTTGGCCAGGCTATATGAGCAGCGTAGAGCTATAGTGGAATACCAACTCCAACATGGGTGGCGCAGTGGGAGTCAGCCTCCTCAATTCTTTACAGAAGAGTGGGCCTGGTTGGCAGACATCTACCAGGTCCTTGGAAACTTTGAGGAGTCTACCCAGATGGTGAGCGGCGATGCTGCAATCATTAGCGTCACCATTCCTCTGCTATGCCTCTTGAGAAGTTCCCTGCAAAGCATAAAGGCAGACGCTTTGCGCTCGGAAACAGGCGGGGGAAGACAGTATGTCGCTGGATAGTCAGAGCACCCTCCTGTCTACATCTCAGTGCGTTGAGGAGGAGGAGCATGAGGAGGATGAGGAGGAGGGGGAAGAGACAGCTTGGCCCAATGCTGAGGGTACACATGCTGCTTGCCTGTCATCCTTTCAGCGTGTATGGCCGGAGGAGGAGGAGGAGAAGGAGGATCCTGAAAGTGATCTTCCTTGTGCAGACAGCCATGTGTAGCGTACAGGTACCCTGGCACACATGGCCGACTTCATGTTAGGATGCCTTTCTCATGACCCTCGCGTTACACGCATTCTGGCCACTACGGATTACTGGGTGTACTCACTGCTTGACCCACGGTATAAGGAGAACCTTTCCACTCTCATACCCGAAGAGGAAAGGAGTTCGAGAGTGATGCTATACCACAGGACCCTGGCGGGGTCAAGCTGATGGTAAAATTCCCATCCGACAGCGCTAGTGGCCGAAGGCGCAGTTCCGAGGGCTAGGTAGCAGGGGAGGCGCAGAGATCAGGCAGCATGTACAGCACAGGCAGGGGAACACTCTCTAACGCCTTTGACAGCTTTCTGGCTCCCCAGCAAGACTGTCACCGCTCCCCAGTCAAGGCTGAATCGGCGGGAGCGCTGTAAAAGGATGGTGAGGGAGTACGTAGCCGATCGCACGACCGTCCTCTCCGTGACGCCTCTGCTCCCTACAACTACTGGGTGTCGAAGCTGGACACGCGGCCTGAACTCGCGCTGTATGCCCTGGAGGTGCTTGCTTGTCCTGCGGCTAGCGTCTTGTCCGAGAGGGTGTTTAGTGCGGCTGGGTGAATCATCACGGATAAGCGTACCCGCCTGTCAACTGACAGTGCCGACAGGCTTACACTCATCAAGATGAACAAAGCCTGGATTTTCCCAGACTTCTCTTCTCCACCAGCGGACAGCAGCGATACCTAAACAATACGTATGCTGCACCCGCGGATGGAAACATTGTTCTCTATCACCATCAAAAACGTGGACCTTTTAGCTTCATCAATCTGTGTATAATATTTATCCTCCTCCTCCTGCTCCTCCTCCTGAAACCTGACATAATCACGCCGAACGGGCAATTTTTCTTAGGCCCACAAGGCTCGGTCATATAATTTTTCTAAACAATTTTTATACGTTTCAATGCTCATTAAAGCGTTGAAACTTTCACCTGAACCAATTTTTATTTTAACTGGGCTGCCTCCAGGCCTAGTTACCAATTAAGCCACATTAACCAAAGCGATTAATGGGTTTCACCTGCCCTCTTGGTTGGGCATGGGCAATTTTTCTGAGGTACATTAGTACTGTTGGTACACCAATTTTTGGGGGCCCTCGCCTACAGTGTAATCCAATTAATTTTTTGCCCACCTGCATTAAAGCTGACATTACATCAGCTGTGCTGGGCACTGCAATGGGATATATTTATGTACCGCCGGTGGGTTCCAGGGAGCCACCAATGCTGTGGGTCCACAGGGAGTTGTAACTGCATGTGTCTACTTCTAAAGAACCCCAGTCTGCCTGGGGCATGCAGTGTGAGCCGAAGCCCACCTGCATTTAATCGGACGTTACCTCAGCTGTGATGGGCAATGCAATGGGATACATTTATGTACAGCCGGTGGGTTCCAGGGAGCCACCCATGCTGTGGGTACACACAGAATTCCCATTGCGGAGTTGTACCTGCCTGTGACTATTTATAAAAAAACGCGGTTTGACTGGGGCATGCAGACACCTTGACAGAATGAATAGTGTGTGGCACATAGGTTCCCCATTGCTATGCCCACGTGTGCAGCTCCTGATGGCGGTGGCACAGGATTATATTTCTTATTGCTTCTGTACAGCATTGTGGGCTATCGCCCCGCCCCTTTTAAAGAGGGTCGCTGCCTAGCCGTGCCACCCCTCTGCAGTGTGTGCCTGCGGTTCCTCCTCATGGCAGATGCACTTATAAATAGACATGAGGGTGGTGTAGCATGAGTGCAGCTGAAGGCTGCGCAGGGACACTTTAGTGTGCGCTGTGGACACTGGGTCGTGCGGGGGGGTTGGGCAGTATGTAACCCAGGAGAAGTGGCAGCGGAGTGTCATGCAGGCAGGGATTGTGCTTTGTTGGAGGTAGTGTGGTGCTTAGCTAAGGTATGCATTGCTAATGAGGGCTTTTCAAAAGTAAAAGTTGTTGGGAGGGGGGGGCACTCTTGCCGCTATTGTGGCTTAACAGTGGGACCTGGGAACTTAAGATGCAGCCCAACATGTAGCCCCTCGCCTGCCCTATCCGTTGCTGTGTCGTTCCCATCACTTTCTTGAATTGCCCAGATTTTCACAAATGAAAACCTTAGCGAGCATCGGCGATATACAAAAATGCTCGGGTCGCCCATTGACTTCAATGGGGTTTGTTACTTGAAACGAACCCTCGAGCATCGCGATAATTTCGTCCCGAGTAACGAGCACCCGAGCATTTTGGTGCTCGCTCATCTCTAGTCCTTACCAGACATGCAATATTCATAAACAAAAGAAAAGGCCCAACTGTGCAATGAATATACAAAACTAAGAGAATCCTTTCCCTGGACACCCCTAACCCAGGAGGGGGCCCTGCCTACTCTGCAGGTCGATTGCTTCCAACAGGTGCGGACCCACAACGCGTGCCTAGGCCACTAATAATTCCCTACCAGGGAGCCCTGATACAAAAAAGGGAACAGTACACCATAAACGCAAAGATACTTAGCTAAAGCAGCAATGTGGAGGAGCTTCAGTGGCAGGCTGCGCTCCTCAGTAGCAGTCCAGGCAGCAACTGAAAATTGACGAGCACTGAGGTCAATTCTAGCACAGCTTTTATAGGAGCAGAGCCACTCAGAAACAGGTGAGGACTGACATCACTCATCCAACCACCACACCCTTCCGCTCCAGGAAAGGTAGAGACACTGCTAAACCCTGGCCCGGCCTGAAAGGCAGGTGAAGACTTCAGAACGGCTACAACAGTACCTCCCCTTCTAGAAGGGGCCCCAGGACCCTTTGGACCAGGACGACCAGGGTTTGATCTGTGAAAATTTTTTACCAGATGATCCGCATGAACATCAACTGCAGGAACCCATGACCTTTCTTCTGAGCCATAACCGCGCCAGTGTACAAGGTACTGCAAAGAATTCCTGACTCGACGAGAGTCCAAAAGGCGACTTATTACAAACTGCACCTCCCCATCCACTAGCACACGAGTCGGGGGTGGTGAATCGATGAATCTTTTGAGCAGAGATTTGTGGAAAACCTTGTTAATCTTCATCGCACTGGGAATTTCTAACTGAAAAGCGACCACATTAATCTTCTCAATTGTTTTAAACGGACCGATAAATCGCTGGCCAAGTTTAGCGGACGGTTGTTTGAGTTTTTTATTTCTGGTAGACAACCAAACCAAGTCTCCAAAACAGAATTGCGCACACTCAGAGCGATGGCTGTCTGCAACTCGCTTGCTCCGCAGAACTGATCGCTGTAAATTTCTCTGGACCTCCGCCCACCTGCCTCAATATCAGAACAAAACTCATTTGCTCCTGGTACCTCAGAAACCCTCTTGGAAAGGGGGCCAAAGCATGGGTGAAATCTGTAGTTACAAAAGGACGGCGATGTCCCCGTAGCCTTCAGTGGTCTATTGTTTAGAGCAAACTCAGCTAGTGGTAAGAACCTCGACCAGTCCTCCTTCTGGTCTTCCGAGACGTAACAATGTAAATATTGCTCCAGGTTCTGATTACATCTCAGGCTGCCCGTGGGTCTCTGGATGGTATGCCGAGGAAAACGAGAGCTGGACACCCAAACGAGAGCAGACTATTCGCCAAAAGCTTAAAAACTAATTGTACGCCACGATCGGAGACTATATTTCCTGCAAACCATGTAGTCTAACAATCTGGCAAATGAACAAACTCGCCAACGTCTTAGCATTTGGTAAACCAGGGAGTGCCACAAAATGGCACTTTTTGCTAAACCGATCCACTGCCACTCAAAAAACTGTGTTGCCACAGGTGATAAATCCATAATAAAGTCCATAGAAAAATGAGTCCATGGTCTCATAGGAATAGGCAACGGTAATAACATTCCCGCTGGCCGACTGCGGGATGACTTGGTTCTGGTCACACACCTCACAAGACGAAACAAAACTGAACGTATCCTGTCGTAATGACGGCCACAAAAACATTCTAGAGAGTAGCCTACGGGTATTATTAATTCCCGGATGCCCGGCCAATACCGAACTATGAATCTCAGCCAGCACCTGTAACCTTAGATGTACTGGAACAAAAAGCTTCCCAACCGGAAGCTTTGATGGGGCCAAATTCTGTGCTCTACGTACTTGCTCCTCCAACTCTAATGATACTGCCGACACCACCACCCCTTCAGACAGGATAGGGCAGGAGGTTCATCCAAAACTACTGGAAGAAAACTTCTCGAAAAAACATCAGCCTTCACATTCTTTCAGCCTGGACGATATGTAACAAAAAAATTTAAGCAGGAAAAGAAAAGCGACCAGCGTGCCTGTCTGGAGTTATGTCTCTTAGCAGATTCCAGATTTATAAGGTTCTTGCGATCCGTAAAAATCGTTACTGTGTGTCGCGCCCCTTCTAGAAAATGACTCCACTCCTCGAATGCCCATTTAATCGCCAGCAATTCCCTGTCCGCAATATCATAATTTCGTTCCGAAGAGGAAAATTTATGAGAAGAATGCACACGGGCGGAGATCTTGTAATGTCTCCGTTCCCTGAGACAGAACTGCTCCAACCCCCACCTTTGAAGCATCGACCTAAACAATAAAATGTCTAGAAGAATCTGGCTGCACCAGAACCGGAGCTGTAGCAAAACACTTCTTCAATCTCTGAAATGACTGCATTGCTTCCGCTGACCATTTAGTAGGAAAGCACCCCTTCTTAGTCATATCAGTAAGAGGTTTAACTATCACCGAAAAATTCCTAATGAATTATATGCCCCAAAAATGTGATCTCTTGTACAGCAAACATACATTTTTCTCTTTTGGCGAACAAACAATTCTCGCGCAAAACTTGGAGGACCTGGCGAACATGGGAATAATGAGACTCAAAATCAGGGGAAAAGATCAAAATATCATCCAGGTATACTAGTATAAATCTGCCCACAAACTTATAGAGAACCCCATTGATAAAGGACTGAAATACAGCAGGGGCATTAGTGAGACCAAAAGGCATCACCAGACTTTCATAATGCCCCTCTGGGGTATTAAACGCAGTCTTCCACTCGTCCCCCTCCTTAATCCAGATTAAATTATATGCCCCGCGCAAGTCTAGTTTAGAAAACCAGTTGGAGCCATTCAACTGCAAAACAGATCCGGGATAAGGGGAAAAGGGTATGGATTGTGTTTCGTGATTTTGTTCAATTCCCTAAAGTCAACACAGGGACGTAACCCGCCATCTTTTTTCTTTACAAAAAAGAACCCAGCTGCTAGCGGGGAATTAGATGGCCGTATATGACTCTCTCAAACTGTCCTGGATATAATCTTTGAGCGCCAGTCTCTCAGGGGCAGATATGTAGTACATGCGACTCTTGGGAAACTTGCAGTCCGGGAGAAGTTCAATTGCACAATCCCCTTCTCTGTGCAGTAGTAATTTGTCTGTCCCCTCCTGGGAAAACACATCAGAGAAGTCACCAATAAATTCAGGCAATTCTTCTGCCTGAATAGAAGCTATATCAACAGAAATGCAACAGGACAGACAACCAGGGCTCCATTTTGCAATGTCCCCCTTCTCCCAGTCCACTACTGGGTTGTATAAGCGTAGCGAAGGTAACCCCAAGACTACTTGCGTAGAGAAGGATTCCATGACATATAATGTTATAATTTCCGTGTGGAACAGCCCAATCTTTAAATGGACACGCAAAACCTCAGACCTCTCTGAGATAGTGGAGCAGCATCAATGGCGGACACAGGGATAGGAAAATCCAAAGGATTCATCTCTAAGCCTAAACGTTTGACCGTTTCCTGATGTATTAAATTAATACTAGCTCCACAATCCAGAAAGACTTTTATGGGACTGCCCACGCTGTCACAAAGGATCTCAGCGGGAAGCACCAGCCTGGAGAATGATACCCAAGCAATTTGATGGCCTAGAGGGACCTTTTCACTAATCTCAAGGCCATCAAGTTCCGGCTGGCAATTATGATGGAGACAAAACTGAGCCATATGACCTGTGCGGTTACAGGAAAAGCATCGACCTTTACACTGTACCTTCCTCCCACTCCTAACCCTGCCAGCCAGTGACCCCAGCTGCATGGGCTCCTCCGCATCCGCAGGTAAGAAGCCAGAATCTATGGAGAGTTCCTGATGCCTCTCCCTGATCCGTCTCCCAACTCTAATAGCCAGAGACATAGCCTCATCTAGACTGCGGGGTACTGGATACCCTACCAGTACATCCTTGATCTTATTGGACAGACCACAATCGAACTTGCTCTTTAAAGCAGGGTCATTCCACTAAGTTTCTGCTGCCTACAGTTGAAATCCAGCATAATAATCCTCAACAGGGGAGTCTCTCTGTCACAAACTTCTGATATTTGCCTCAGCCACAGATATCTTATCTGGGTCATCATAGATAAGACCCAATGCAGCAGAAAAGGTATCCACTGAGGCCAAGACCTCAGACACCGGAAGCAATGAAAAATCCCATGCCTGCGCCCCCCCCCCTGCAGTCTTACAATGCCCCCCTGAAGTCCACTGAAGACCCTGGATGCAGTCTAAAATAGAGCTTACAGGCACCTGAAAAGATCCGAATTTCTGCCTATCACCAGCAAAACGATCGGGTAGCTCAATCTTTGGTTCCTTGTGGGAACCTGCAGCACAAGTTGTCGCTGTTTTACCTCTGTGACCTCAGCAGCCAGCACTTCAAGCTGGTGCAACAAAACCTCAAGGGGATTCATAATACACACACAGAATCTCCCTGAGTAAGTAAGGGCTGGTCAATCTGTTGCGTCCTTACCGGACGTGCAATATTCATAAACAAAAGAAAAGGCACAACTGTGCAACGAATATACAAAACTAAGGGAATACTTTCCCTGAACACCCCTTACCTGGGAGGGGGCCCTGCCTACTCGGCGGGCCGATCACTTGTGACAGGTGCGGACCCACAACGCGTATCTAGGCCACTAATAATTCCCTACCAGGGAGCCCTGATACAAAAAAGGGAACAGTACACCATAAACGCAAAGATACTTAGCTAAAGCGGCAACGTGGAGGAGCTCCAGTGGCAGGCTGCTCTCCTCAGCAGCAGTCCAGGCAGCAACTGAAAATTGACCAGCACTGAGGTCAATTCTAGCACAGCTTATGACGGGCCACTCAGGAGCAGGGCCACTCAGAGGACTGACATCACTCATCCAACCACCACACCCCTCAGCTCCAGGAAAGGTAGAGACATTGCTAAACCCTGGTCTGGCCTGAAAGCCAGGTGAAAACTTCAGAACGGCTGCAACATAGAATCTCTCTATACAACCATATAACTACTCATATGATTTCGGGGTGACCTCTTATTTGAGGTCTTACAAGGATGCCCTCTTTATCTTTGCATCACTGATCTTCAGGAATATTTTGTCTTAGGCAAATCCATCTCTATTTTGACCCATTGCTTAAACAAAGTTCTCTTGAGACCACACTTTAAAATGGAGGGTAAATACACTTTCTCTGGATCAACAAGTGGTTCATGGATATGTAGTGGCATAAAAAAGGCACTACATAAAGCTGTTTAGCTGTGGGGACCGGTAATATAATACACGGCTCTAGGGGTTTAATCTGAGTCACTTTACACAGATGATGCAGGTAGCCTAGCAACCAAATAGGTTGTGATTGGCTGCAAACAAACTGTTTAGGTGATAGAGGCAATAATAGCCAGACAACGGTCACAGTAGGCAGAGTAGTGACAAAGTGATTCGCCAGAAAGAGAGTAGGGGTGAAAACCCACTGTCAAATGCATGATAATGAAATCAATGATTTTCAATGGTTTACATCTTATTAGCAATGTTGTTCACTGTAACCTCGCATTGCAAAGAACAATCTCGCCCATTGTTCTTAATGGGGCCAGCGGCAGCAGCCCTATCCCCATTGAAAACAGAGAGTACAATACGCTCCCCTGACACTGCTATGGCAGGGGATTCCTTCATCCTCGTGGGGATGAAGGAATGCCCTGTCACAGCCGTGGCAGAGGTCCGCGATGCTATCCCATTGCTTTCAATGGCGCCAGCGCTGCAGCGCCATTGAAGGCAATGGAATGAAGGCTACCACCGTGGCAATGATTTTCGTGAAGGACTTGAAATATAAGCCCTTTCCTGTAAAGCATGGCTAGCTGTAAGAAAAAAAATATACAAATAAAAGAAAAATCATTTAACTAGAAGAGCCGTCCGTCTCTTCTCTCTGGCCCTGGCAGTTGTCTTCTGTGTTCTAGAGGCTGGGGATTGAAAAATCTCCACCTCCAGGAAGTGCTTTCTCTGATTGCTTGAGCGCTCAGCCAATCAGAGGCAGCACTCTGCTGTCATTCAATGACTGCTGGCCGCTGCCTCTGGCCACCCCAAAAATCATTGCCGCAGTGGTAGCCTTCAGGTCATTGCTTTCAATGGGGCTGCAGCAGCGCCAGCCCCATTGAAAGCAATGGGATAGCATTGCGGACCTCTGCCACAGCTGTGACAAGGCATTTCTTTGTCTCTGCGAGGATGAAGGAATCCCCTGCAATACTTGTCACAGCTGTGTCAGGGGAGCGCAATGTACTCCCTATGTCTTCAATGGGCTTAGCGCTGCGGTCGCTGGCCCCATGGAAAACAGTGGAAAATATCACAGATTCTTCTTTGCGATCGAGGTTACAGTGAAAAACATCACTAATAAGAAGGAAACCATTGAAAATCATTGGTTTCATTATCATGCGTTTTCACTCGCATCGCAAGGATATTGTATCGCCAGTGGGTGTGAGCCCTAAGAGAAAAAGTGCCAGGCACTAGAGAGAAGAGGCAGAGGGCAACAGACAGGGAGAGCTGAACAAACAGGAGCAAGAAGAAAAAAAGACAGAAACCTGAGTAACTGAGTCAGCTGTGACAGTGAGGGAGATAAAGAGATGTAAATACGAAGAGGAATAGAAAAAAGAAATCCAGAGTAAGCTCCCAGTATATAAATGTGCTAGACACAGGTGTCTTCATTGTGCCAAATTGTGTAACCTTATGATTTGCTGTGTGTGGAAGGAAATTGCTTCATCTCCCTGCTTTATTTAATAATACCATGTTCACAATAAGTTAAGCAAAATATCTGACTCCATGTATTATTCAGAACCTCACCACTACTACAAATTGTGCCCAAGGGTACTGGCGTCAGAGCTGAAACAAAAGGAGAAAACTAATCCCAGTTAGACAATCCCACATAAATTAGCGCTCACCATATATAAGATTGTTCTGTCCTCCCAGGTTAATGATTGCTTTTTTCACTATTTAGGTTTAGTAATTTATTTATTCACTGTTGTCCCATTGACAAACAAAATAGTACTTTGTGAAACCAAACTAGTCCAACAAGAGAAATGACTTAAAGGGGTTGTCCCGCGAAAGCAAGTGGGGTTATACACTTCTGTATGGCCATATTAATGCACTTTGTAATATACATCGTGCATTAAGTATGAGCCATACAGAAGTTATTCACTTACCCACTCCGTTGCTGGCGTCCCCATCTCCATGGCTCCATCTAATTTCAGCGTCTAATCGCCCGATTAGACGCGCTTGCGCAGAAGGGTCTTCTCCCTTCTGGTCGGTCCGGGCACGAGTGGCGTTCTGGCTCCGCCCCCTTCTAAGCATCATCGCATAGCTCCGCCCCGTCACATGTGCCGATTCTAGCCAATCAGGAGGCTGGAATCGGCAATGGACCTCACAGAGCTCACGGTGTACCATGGGAGAAGACCCGCGGTGCATCGTGGGAGAAAACCGCGGTGCATCCCTGGGAAAGGACCGGCGGCCATCTTTGGAAGAAGTTTTATAAGTTGATGAAACGCTAGAATGGTGAGTAGAAACCTTCTTTACACGTGTACATTGTAATGTTTTATTTAGAAGGGGGACTGGGCAGAAAAAAAAATGTCACTTTTGCCTCGGGACAACCTCTTTAAATCCCCACAAATGATCCATTGCTTTTCTTCACATTTGATTTTATCCGACAATTTCACATTCTTATGTCTTTTTAATATTGGCAGCATATGCTAGTGCCACTAATGGAAACCTATTTCCATCTGGAGAAGTTCAGCTTTCACGCTAACTTGAAGCATAATTCTTCTGGTTTAACAACCGTTCATGCAACAAAATGCAGGTTTAATTTGGTGATGAAAAACCACCTACAAGAAAGTCTATAAAATGTCATGTATTGTATAATAAATTATACGTATTATCATAGAGGCCAAAATGGTAAATCTAAGGGTGGTCTCACACAACCTGATTTGAATTGCGAATTCCACTATCTGCACTGACTAACCATGGTAAAACACGGGCATTGAACAGTATGCATTTTCCAATTTTCCTTTACACTCGTCGATACGAATTGTGTATTCCGGGAGCAGAAGAAGAATCGCAACATGCTCTATTTTACCGTGGATTACACATGGATGGCCTCCATTGATATCAATGGAGGCATCCGACTGGCAGCCAATACGCAATTAACATTGTGCTGCGGGCCTCCCACATGCAAAATCCAACCTGGTTATGTGAGCCCGACCTAAGGGTGATAGAAAAATTCTGAGGTCTTTTAGTAGTTTGTGGAGAAAAATTTCATATAGCAAACTACATTTCTTGCCATGCTACAAAATGTTTGTAGACCAGTGTAATTTTTCCACACTTGCCCTGTTGCCCAGTTTTCTCTTCTATATCCATGAGTAGTTGAGTAAACAACTTGGAAACAGAGCTGATCCAGGCTGAATTAAGTCTATATTTTCAGTTATGTGTTAATGAGGGCTGACCAATAGACAAGGAAGCCTATGTATTTTGAGTGGCACTTATGGAAACCCATGAGCAACCAAATAAAAGAATGATTTTGTTAACTTTGAATAACTTCTATTATCAACTCCCTGAAGGGAATAAATGGAAAGTTCTTTAAATATCCTGCTCAGCAATTTGGGAGGCTATTTGTATTGTACCCACAAGTACAGTGTTACCTTTTACTAATGGTCAGTAAATGGCTCTGATCAGGAGCATGGCTATAGGGGGTTGTGTCTGGCCCTAGTGATACCAGTATTATACATGGCACGTGGTAGGCAGGTGCCCCTGTTAAAGACACTACTTGAAGCTCATGGGTCCTAACGTAAAACCTATAACAGTGGCCCAGAGATTTTTGTTTGGGTCGGTGGATGTGGAACTGGTTCGACTTTGGGGCAAATCTAGAGGCAACACCGCAGGAACACGCTCTTCACTATTACCCCCACCAGTTTGGACATGGGTTTTGCTGCGGGAGCTCCAGGATGTTACACTGAAAATTGGTACTAGTAATGTGGCAGCTGACACAACTATAGAACAAGACGCATGAGGGTATCACCCCTAACTAAGATTCCCTAATAAGGTATATAAAAATGATTTTTCTAAACAAACTTTTTTTAGGCTTTTCAAACCATTAAAATTTGGTCATTGATATCCCTTATAAAAATAGATCTATGAATATGGGAAGCCACCAGAGCAGAAGATTGGAAACACAGTCAAGTCCTATGGAGTAGGTGTCTGTAAGCTTCAGGCTTGTAACTGCATTTGGTGACCACTGATTTTAATTTTTATGTATAGTATGAAGTGTACTCGGGGTTTGAAAACCTTTTTTACTAATGGTAGAATTCATCTACTACAGCAATTTAAAACCTTTTGTTGCTGTTGCCACCTGATCCTGTACAAATTCCTGTGTCTCCCAATACTGTTCACCATCCAAATGAATACAAATATGAAGCTGAAGAACAGACTCGGACTCTTACAAAATAGTCTCTATATGCAGTAATAGGCTCAAATACTGTTGTACAGACGCATGCATGAGAAATGGGTGAAATTATTCCCAAAATGTCGCTGACATATGGCTGCATCCTTTCCTCCTCCTGACTGCACTCCACGTGAAGTGGAGAATCACCCCCTGAATATCTGTTTGGTAGTACAGTGTCTGAGTGATACATGCCAAAGTGGAGTAGACCATGGGGATTGCAAGATGGATGTCACGGGTAGCTCTGCAATCTCTCCCAACAATGGCGACAAGGATGTCCTACTCGGTTGCCACACAATGGCACAATTAATAGATATATTATTACAATCAATGGTGGTTTGTCACGTGATGCTAGCACTTCATCCGGGACTGTAAGGGTCAATTTCGGAAATAATTTGATACGAGTCCTCGTAGCTTTTAAATTAGTAAACTGGAAGTGCACAGTTTTACAGAAGCTTGAATTTGGTAATCCAATACAACAATGGCAGTCTTGCAGAAGTTTGACAGAGCAACTGATCATTCTCGCGGCCATGCCATGTCACCCATGTGAAGGAGGCCTAAAAGTCTCTCAGGATGCTCGGCTCATTTGTGCTGCTGTCCTGTCAGGGCTGAATCTGCCGGCAACCAATGAGAATTAACTGGTCACCAGGCAGATTAATTATAGCTGAGTGGCAGGGCAGGTTAACTAGTGGTTAACCCCTGCTTGCCCTGCTGAATTTAAACTACAGCAAATAATGATAAAGGCGCTTTTGTAGGACCCATTTATTGGGCACTACACCAATGCTCTCAGGCTGGGAGGCCATCCTATGGTCATATTGTCAAGCTGTTTGGAAAGATAAATAATGCAGGAGAAACCATTGAAGATGACGGAGGGAAGGCAAACCTATTAAATAGTTTCGTTTTCATAAACGAAAAGAAAATGCCACATGAGATGCAGGGGAATAAAATGAACCCCTCACAAAATATCTCCTACCTAACGCAGGAGGAAGTGCGGAACAGGTTAAAGAAGATTAAAATAACTATGTATAAATACATGAGGGGACAATACAAGGATCTCTCCCTTGATCTGTTTGTACCCAGGACTGCGACGGTAACGAGAGGGCATCCGCATGAAAGCAGGTTTCATCGCCAACACAGAAAAGGGTTCTTTACTGTAAGAGCAGTGAGACTGTGGAACTCTTTGCCTGAGGATGTGGTGATGGCAAAATCCATAGAGGAGTTTAAAAGGGGACGTGATGTCACTGGAGGGGAAGGATATTACAGGATATAAATCTTAGGTTAACTGTTAATCCGGCTATACAGGCAGGTAGGAACTATTAGAGGTTGATCCAGGGATTTGTCTGATTGCTATTAGGGAATCGGGGAGGAATTTTCCTCCAGAAGGGCTAATTGGCTCCTGCCTCTTGGGGTTTTTTGCCTTCCTCTGGATCAACAACATAGGAGGATAAACAGGCTGAACTAGATGGACATTGTCTTCATTCGGTCTTACATACTATGTTACTATGTAGATGGGTAACATGATCCCAGCATCTGGGTGAGAATACTGATCACCAGTTCCTTCTTCTCATGAATATACAGAATAAATGGTTTCTCCATACTAGGCAAGGCCAGTGTGGGTGATTTTAGGATAGCTTGCTTGATGTGGTCATAGGCCCTTGTTTGTTCCTGCTCCTAGTAGAAGGGGGCATCTTCACCTCCCTTTGGGACTTCATTAAGGGGTTTGGCATATTCCAGCAATACAGTGCCTGGCTAGGAAGGAAGAGAAAGTTTCCTTAGGTCAGTAGCAAGAGCTTTTTCGAAGACTGTGGGTGAATTCTTGAACCCTTGGGGAAAATTGGTCCAGGTAAGCTTTTACTTAGGTCTTCCCATTGGAAGGCAAAGATGAGCTGGCTATCCTCTGTCAGCCTGACGGTGAAGAAAGCATCTTTTTTTTTTAATTCCTGAACAAAGTGGTACTTCATTATTTTGGGCTTCTTTACAGGCAATAGAGGGGTGATCCAGGGTGATTAGCATCTCCTCAGCATAGTGTACTTCACAAACGTCTCCAGGTGCACTGCAATACCATGGTAGGCGGCTGATGGCAGGCGGTATTGCTTAATGAACACCGATCATGCTCCTGGTTTCAGCTGTACTGAGACTGGGGGTATATTCAGAGCTAGTCCTGGTAGATTATCTTCTGCCCAGACTCCTGGTAGCTTCATTACCAGGTCCAGGGTGGGACCCGGGTGATCTTGCTCATAAGTTACAGCAAACAATCACCATTCTTCCATAATGTCGTAGTGATGTCAAAGCGTCATGAACAGCTTTCATGCATGAAATATTATAGTGTTCTGGAAAGGAACGCTGTTTTATCATTTAAATGTTAAATTAAATGTAGAAGAAAAATGTTTTTTGTTTTTTTTGTGTCTGTAGTGTGTGATCATTATGGATAATACATTTATGTGAAGGCTATGTCACACAGCCTTCACATAAATGTATTATCAATACTGATCACAAACGACAGACACAAACAAAATGTAAAGACATTTTTCTACCTTTTTTTATAATATTCCATGCATGACAGCTGTTCATGATGCTTTGACGTCACTATGACATTATGTCGTTTTTGAAACACACAACA
Source organism: Eleutherodactylus coqui (assembly GCF_035609145.1). NCBI lineage: Eukaryota > Metazoa > Chordata > Amphibia > Anura > Eleutherodactylidae > Eleutherodactylus > Eleutherodactylus coqui. The sequence continues at coordinate 167,800,876 of NC_089843.1, read as the reverse complement.
TTGCATTCCACTACTTAAACAGACATTGTGGCTGCCTCTTTAGAGCAAACTGAGATGTATCTACGTCATCACGTCATTCCCCCTCTTTGGAACGTAGTTCCTTGTAGTTCCCATCAATGTCAGCACATTACTGCGCATTGACGTTATTGTACGCCGCCTCGCCATGACTGCACCATGTAAATCTGTAAGTTATGTATAAATGTATTATGTTGTTGTATGTTTTTAAAGCTTGAAATAGGCTCAAACGCGTTAATTTATTCAGTAGAATGCAGTCACAGATAAAGTAAACCCTTGTTACATCTTTGGGTTCGGAGATCTATTTCTCTTCATCGTTGTGACACACTTCAGGGGGGATCCAGGGAGGAATCCCCCCAATCTAGTAAGTGATGTTTCTATCATTACATAGGTACATATATGTGACATCTAACACAGAGATGTCTCATTCATTGTGAACCGTTTCCATCACATCCATTGAGCACAGCCTGTTTTTTTCTTTCTTTTTACATTTCATTTGCAATAGATACATTTGTAATAAACAGAATAATATATTACATGTTTCTGCTTTCTGGCTGATAACAGAGAAACAATAGCTTCCTCTAAGTCATCGTACCAGACTGTGATGTGGTAGAAAATGGAGCTTACTGATATGGCATAAACACCTTTGAACCTTTTTCTGTGATCTGTAGATTGTGTTCCTGTCTTTTTGCTTCGTTTGCTGTTAAATCCCCAAATCTGTTTCTTCTTTTTGAATAACCCAGTATTACTTTTAGGTCTTGAGTGAAGGAGTACTTAAAACTGGGAAAGTTAGAAGTTACACTGATGATGCAAGGATAATTATTGGAGATGAGCGAGCACCAAAATGCTCGGGTGCTCGTTGCTCGAGTCGAACTTTTCGCAATGCTCGAGAGTGCGTTTCGAGTAACAAACCCCATTGAAGTCAATGGGCGACTCAAGCATTTTTGTATATGACCGATGCTCCACATAGGTCTTCACCTGTGAAACTCTGGAACACATCCGAAAGTCATGGAAACACCACAGAAACGGATAGGGAAGGGCAGGGCCAGCATGCAGGGCTGCATCTCAGGCGCCCAGGTCCCACTATTAAGCAACAATAGGGGCAAGAGTCTGCCCCCCCCCCCCTAACAATTTTTACTTCAGACAAACCCTCATTAGCAAGGCACACCTTAGCTAAGCACCACACTACCTGCAACCAAGCACAATCACTGCCTGCGGGTCACACCGCTGCCTCTTCTCCTGGGTTACATGCTGCCCAACCCCCCCACACAACCCTGCATCCACAGCGCACACAAAAGTTTCCGTGCGCAGCCTTCAGCCGCCCTCATGCCACACACCTTGCTTCATAGCTACACCACCCTCATGTCTATTTCTAAGTGCGTTTGCGATAAGGAGGAACCGGAGGCACACACTGCAGAGGGTTGGCAAAGCCAGGCAGCGACCCTCTTTAAAAGGGGGGAGTGATAGCCCACAATGCTGTTGAGAATTGAGGATAAATTGACATTTGATCATCATTCCAATCCCGTGCCACCTCAGTCGCAAAATTGTCAGGAGCCGCAAACGTGGCCATAAAGGGGACTCAGTGCCAGCCCACCACTTCTACACATCTCCACAATGCCGCTATAGTCTGTGTGGGAAGTATGTAAGCGGACCCTGGGTCAGGCTGGGTGCCAGCAAACACCGTGTGTAGCCCAAGGTGCCGCGAGTGACATAGCAATGGGGAATCCATGTGTCCATATACTACTTATTCTGTTTGGGTGCCGGATACCTCATCGACTACGCAAGGGGAAATCCATCTGCACTCTGTACCCTACCCAAGTTAGTCAGTGACTTTGTGCCAGACAGGTAAAACACCGCTATGGGAAGTCTGTGTGCACCCACAACATAGATGGGTCCTAGTCAACCCAAGACATGAAGGATGAAGAAATCAGAGTGCCAAAACATGGCAGACTTTCACTGCACCGAGGACATAGGCCTCTGCACAAACCCTCAGCAATCGCAGGCATAGAGCGGACTCCGATGCTAGTGCAGCTGTGAACGTCTCATTTCTGCAGTATCGCTCCTCTTGTTTGGACCTAAGCAGTGCCCCGGATAACTGTGGTAACCCGAGAGAAAATACATATTGGCCTCGGCCCACAATTCATGCCATAGTCAGTCAGTGTTTTTGGTCCAGATCGGTAAAACACCGCGATAGGGGGTCTGTGTGCACCCATGGTATAAACAGACCCCTGTAACATTCCAGTAGCAAAGGTAAAAGCAGAACCCAGTACCATTTCTGTAGCAGTAGTATAGGCAGACCCCAGTGCCATTTCTGTAGTAGAAGTATAGGCACACCCCAGTAACATTTCTGTAGTAACAGTATAGGCAGACCCCTGTAACATTTCTGTAGCAGAAGTATATGCAGACCCCTGTGATATTTCTGTAGCAGAAGTATAGTCAGACCCCTGTAACATTTCTGTAGCAGAAGTATAGGCAGACCCCAGTACCATTTCTGTAGCAGACGTATAGGCAGACCCCAGTAACCTTTCTGTAGCAGAAGTATAGGTAGACCCCTGTAACATTTCTGTAGGAACTGTATAGGCAGACCCCACTAACATTTCTGTAGGAACAGTATAGACTGACCACAGTAACATTTCTGTAGGAACTGTATAGGCAGACCCCACTAACATTTCTGTAGGAACAGTATAGACTGACCACAGTAACATTTCTGTAGCAGAAGTATAGGCAGACCCCTGTAACATTTCTTTAGCAGAAGTATAGGCAGACCCAAGTATCATTTCTGTAGTAGAAGTATAGGCAGACCCCTGTAATATTTCTGTAGCAGAAGTACAGGCAGACTCCTGTAACATTTCTGTAGCAGAACTATAGGCAGACCCCTGTAACATTTCTGTAGCAGAAGTATAGGTAGACCCCTGTAACATTTCTGTAGGAACTGTATAGGCAGACCCCACTAACATTTCTGTAGGAACAGTGTAGACTGACCACAGTAACATTTCTGTAGGAACTGTATAGGCAGACCCCACTAACATTTCTGTAGGAACAGTATAGACTGACCACAGTAACATTTCTGTAGCAGAAGTATAGGCAGACCCCTGTAACATTTCTTTAGCAGAAGTATAGGCAGACCCAAGTATAATTTCTGTAGTAGAAGTATAGGCAGACCCCTGTAATATTTCTGTAGCAGAAGTACAGGCAGACTCCTGTAACATTTCTGTAGCAGAACTATAGGCAGACCCCTGTAACATTTCTGTAGCAGAAGTATAGGTAGACCCCTGTAACATTTCTGTAGGAACTGTATAGGCAGACCCCACTAACATTTCTGTAGGAACAGTATAGGCAGACCCCTGTAATATTTCTGTAGCAGAACTATAGGCAGACCCCTGTAACATTTCTGTAGCAGAAGTATAGGTAGACCCCTGTAACATTTCTGTACGAACTGTATAGGCAGACCCCACTAACATTTCTGTAGGAACAGTATAGACTGACCACAGTAACATTTCTGTAGCAGAAGTATAGGCAGACCCCTGTAACATTTCTTTAGCAGAAGTATAGGCAGACCCAAGTATCATTTCTGTAGTAGAAGTATAGGCAGACTCCTGTAATATTTCTCTAGCAGAAGTACAGGCAGACTCCTGTAACATTTCTGTAGCAGAAGCATAGGCAGACCCCTGTAACATTTCTGTAGCAGAAGTATAGGTAGACCCCTATAACATTTCTGTAGGAACTGTATTGGCAGACCCCAGTAACATTTCTGTAGGAACAGTATAGGCAGACCCCTGTACTATTTCTGTAGCAGAAGTAAAGGCAGACTCCTGTAACATTTCTGTAGCAGAACTATAGGCAGACCCCTGTAACATTTCTGTAGCAGAAGTATAGGTAGACCCCTGTAACATTTCTGTAGGAACTGTATAGGCAGACCCCACTAACATTTCTGTAGGAACAGTATAGGCAAACCCCAGTAACATTTCTGTAGCAGAAGTATAGGCAGACCCCTGTAACATTTCTGTAGCAGAAGTATAGGCAGAACCCTGTAACATTTCTGCAGCAGCAGTATAGGCTGACCCCAGTACCATTTCTGTAGTAACAGTATAGGCAGACCACTGAAACATTTCTGTAGCAGAAGTATAGGCAGACCCTTGTAACATTTCTGTAGCAGAAGTATAGGCAGATCCCTGTAACATTTCTGTAGGAACAGTATAGGCAAACCCCACTAACATTTCTATGTGAACAGTATAGGCAGACCCCAGTAACCTTTCTGTGGCAGACATATAGGCAGACCCCTGTAACATTTCTGTAGCAGAAGTATAGGCAGACCCCAGTGCCATTTCTGTGGTAAAAGTATAGGCAGACTCCAATACCATTTCTGTAGTTGAAGTATAGGCAGACCCCTGTAACATTTCTGTAGCAGCAGTATAGGCAGACTCCAGTACCATTTCTGTAGCATCAGTATAGGCAGACCCCTGCAACATTTCTGTAGCAGCAGTATAGGCAGACTCCAGTACCATTTCTGTAGCATCAGTATAGGCAGACCCCTGCAGCATTTCTGTAGCAGCAGTATAGGCAGACCCCTGTAACATTTCTGTAGCAGCAGAATAGGCAGACCCCTGTAACATTTCTGTAGCAGAAATATAGGCAGACCCCTGTAACATTTCTGTAGTAGAAGTATAGGCAGACTCCAGTAACATTTCTGTAGTAACAGTATAGGCAGAGCCCAGTAACATTTTTGTAGCAGAAATAAAGGCAGACCCCTGTAACATTTCTGTAGCAGAAATACAGGCAGACTCCTGTAACATTTCTGTAGCAGAAGTACAGGCAGACTCCTGTAACATTTCTGTAGCAGAAGTATAGGTAGACCCCTGTAACATTTCTGTAGGAACTGTATAGGCAGACCCCACTAACATTTCTGTAGGAACAGTATAGACTGACCACTGTAACATTTCTGTAGCAGAAGTATAGGCAGACCCCTGTAACATTTCTTTAGCAGAAGTATAGGCAGACCCCAATGCCATTTCTGTAGTTGAAGTATAGGCAGACCCCTGTAACATTTCTGTAGCAGAAGTATTGACAGACTCTTAGTAACATTTTTGTAGCAGAAGTAGAGTCAGACCCCAGTAACATTTCTGTAGCAGAAGTAAAGGTGCCAAAACATGGCAGACTTTCACTGCACGGAGGACATAAGCCTCTGCATAAACCCTCAGCGATCGCGGGCATAGAGCGGACTCCGATGCTAGTGCAGCTGTGAACATCTCATTTCTGCAGTATCGCTGCTCTTGTTTGGCCCAAAGCAGTGCCCCGGATAACTGTGGTAACCCGAGAGAAAATACATATTGGCCTCGGCCCACAATTCATGCCATAGTCAGTCAGTGTTTTTGGGCCAAATAGGTAAAACACCGCGATGGGGGGTCTGTGTGCACCCATGGTATAAACAGACCCCTGTAACATACCAGTAGCAAAGGTAAAAGCAGAACCCAGTAAAATTTCTGTAGCAGCTGTATAGGCAGACCCCAGCACCATTTCCGTAGTAGAAGTATGAGCAGACGCCTGTAACATTTCTGTAGCAGAAGTATAGGAAGACCCCTGTAACATTTCTGTAGCAGCAGTATAGACAGAACCCTGTAACATTTCTGTAGCAGCAGTATAGGCAGACCCCAGTACCATTTCTGTAGCAGCAGTATAGGCAGACCCCAGTACCATTTCTGTAGCAGAAGTATTGACAGACTCTTGTAACATTTTTGTAGCAGTAGTAGAGTCAGACCCCAGTAACATTTCTGTAGCAGAAGTAAAGGTAGAGCGCTGTAACATTTCTGTAGCAGCAGTATAGGCACACCCCAGTAACATTTCTGTAGTAACAGTATAGGCAGACCCCAGTAACATTTCTGTAGCAGAAGTATAGGCAGACCCCTGTAACAGTTCTGTAGCAGAAGTAAAGGCAAACCCCTGTAACATTCCAGTAGCAAAGGTAAAAGCAGAACCCAGTAACATTTCTGTAGCAGCTGTATAGGCAGACCCCAGTACCATTTCTGTAGTAGAAGTATGAGCAGACGCCTGTAACATTTCTGTAGCAGAAGTATAGGCAGATGTTACGGCACTCTGCCCCCCGAGCGCCAGTTGGGGTGCCCTGATCTCCCGCACCCCCACTGTCCCTGCCTACTTGCCTCGGCCCTGGCTAACCCCAGGCGGACAACTGGACGGCGGTCCCTGCCCTGGCTAGGGACCTGGCGACTGACAAGCAGGAACCTACCTAATGGGGGGGACAGAGTGCCGACAGAGGAGGCAGATGAATCACCGAAGAGACAACAGGTTTCGACAAAGACTTATGGCACCCCGTGCGACCCCTCCTTTTGCGATTTCCAGAGGACCGGTACCCATTCTGTTCGACTGAGCAGGGGGGAGGGGGAGCGCGATGGCTATGGCAGGACGGCCCCCACTGGGTTAGCTCCCCAGTGGCCCAATCGAATTGGGGGTTGTGCAACGCCAGCCACGGTATCCCTAGTACCATGTCTACCGACATTTTCTCCATCACCAGGAATGATAGACCTTCCGAATGGCGACCCCCCACCATGAATTGTAACACTGGGGTCCTCCATCGAACCAAGCCCGAAGCAAGAGGAGTAGCATCAATGCTAGCAAAACGAATTGGCGTCTTCAGCGCCACAAATTCAGCCCTCAGGGGCTCAACGAGACGCATGCTTATCAGGTTAGCAGCTGCTCCGGAATCAATAAACGCCTGCCCTAGGCGGGAGAAGTTCCGGAATCTAACCTGGCAGGGTATCAGAAGTCTAGGACGTACCTGAGGTCCTAGGCGACCCTCCCTGCAGTCGCCTAGGACTGGAAGTCTTTCTGCCGATTCAGACTGCGGACGCGGAGGCCTCCAGGGGCAAGTTATCACCCGATGTCCAGCTTTCCCGCAGTAGAGACAGAGATTATGTAACAACCGAATCCGGCGTCGCTCCTTGGGGTCCAGCGGGTCCAGTTCCATAGGTTCGGGAACAGAGACTGGTACGGACGGGGAGGGAACAGGACAAATGACCTCCCTGACTCTATGGGTCGGTCTATCTTGCTTCCCAGCCCTGAGCCTCCTATCTGCCTTCACTGCTAACTCCATAGCCTCCTTTAAGGACCCGGGAACGGGATGGGAGATCAACAGTTCTTTGACCGCGTCTGAGAGACCTTGCATAAGAACGTCTTTCAGGGCACTATCGTTCCATGCAGTATCACCCGCATAGCGTCTGAAATTGGAGCAATAATCCTCCACACAAAGGGACCCCTGATGCAGCGCCAGCAACCGAGAAACCGCCAACCCCACTCTGTCCGGTTCATCGAAGATGCCCCCAAGTTCCTGAAAAAAGGAGTCCACCGAATGCAGGAAGGGGGAACCCTCGGGAATGGAAAAGGCCCAAGTCTGGGCAGAGCCCCGCAGCAGGGACATTATGAGCCCGACCCTCTGGACCTCCGAGCCGGAAGAGCGGGGACGCATCCGAAAAAACAGGCGACACGCCTGTTGAAAAACAAAAAACTTGTTCCTCTCCCCAGAGAACACCTCGGGAAGAGGGCACTTGGGTTCGGGACTGGTAATGGCATTCTGCTCCTGCGACAATGCCCACTGCTCCTGGGCCACCATGCGAGCTGACAAATCCCGGATCACCGGCACCAGGTCTTGCAGCTGGTTTGCGAGGGCGCTGATCGCCGCCATGAAAAGAAAAACAGTATTTTAAGGGCCAGTTATTATGTTACGGCACTCTGCCCCCGAGCGCCAGTTGGGGTGCCCTGATCTCCCGCACCCCCACTGTCCCTGCCTACTTGCCTCGGCCCTGGCTAACCCCAGGTGGACAACTGGACGGCGGTCCCTGCCCTGGCTAGGGACCTGGCGACTGACAAGCAGGAACCTACCTAATGGAGGGGACAGAGTGCCGACAGAGGAGGCAGATGAATCAGACCAACAAAACTGACAAGGCTGGAGATGGAACTCACAGGCAAACTGGCAGGGTGCTGGATAGCAACTAGTGCTGACTGGGCCAGACTAGATTAGAGGCAAACAGAACCAACTAAAACAGACTGAGTAACAGGGGACCAGAGGGAGCTGACCGACAACTAGGGACTGACTGAGGAGAACCGCAGACAGACTGGCTAGGTGCATGCAGAACCAATAACTGGCAATGAGCTCAGTTCACTGCCAGTCTTTTAACCACAAGGTTCCGCCCAGGGGCGGAGAGTGGGAGGAGGCAACTCCACCCACTGCTGTATAAGAAGCACAGAGGAGTGCGGGCGGCACCCTACGGGCGGGCCCGCCCACGCCGCCGCCCACTGGCCAACCCAAGCTGCTGGGATGACCTCGACACAGGGCTCCAGGCTGCTGGAGCCGACGCCGGAGCGACGCGCGCCGACTGCGGGACCCCATGCCGCACTGTATGGTAACAGCAGACCCCTGTAACATTTCTGTAGCAGCAGTATAGACAGACCCCTGTAACATTTCTGTAGCAGCAGTATAGGCAGACCCCAGTACCATTTCTGTAGCAGAAGTATTGACAGACTCTTGTAACATTTTTGTAGCAGTAGTAGACTCAGACCCCAGTAACATTTCTGTAGCAGAAGTAAAGGTAGAGCGCTGTAACATTTCTGTAGCAGCAGTATAGGCACACCCCAGTAACATTTCTGTAGTAACAGTATAGGCAGACCCCAGTAACATTTCTGTAGCAGAAGTATAGGCAGACCCCTGTAACAGTTCTGTAGCAGAAGTATAGGCAGACCCCTGTAACAATTCTGTAGCAGACGTATAGGCAGATCCCTGTAATATTAATGAAGCAGAAGTATAGGCAGACCCCTGTAACATTTCTGTAGCAGAAGTATAGGCGGACCCCTGTAACATTTCTGTAGCAGCAGTATAGGCTGACCCCAGTACCATTTCTGTAGCAGAAGTATAGGCAGACCCCAATAACCTTTCTGTAGCAGAAGTATAGGCAGATCCCTGTAACATTTCTGTAGCAGAAGTATAGGCAGATCCCTGTAACATTTCTGTAGCAGAAGTATAGGCAGACCCCTGTAACATTTCTGTAGCAGAAGTATAGGTAAACCCCTGTAACATTTCTGTAGCAGAAGTATAGGCAGACCCCTGTAACATTTCTGTAGCAGAAGTATAGGAAGACCCCTGTAACATTTCTGCAGCAGCAGTATAGGCTGGCTCCAGCACAATTTCTATAGTAGAAGTACAGGCTGACCCCAGTACCATTTCTGTAGTAACAGTATAGGCAGACCACTGTAACATTTCTGTAGCAGAAGTATAGACAGACCCCAATAACCTTTCTGTAGCAGAAGCATAGGCTGACCCCTGTAACATTTCTGTAGCAGAACTATAGGCAGCCCCCAGTACCATTTCTGTAGTACAAGCATAGGCATACCTCAGTAACATTTCTGTAGTAGCAGTATAGGCAGACCCCAGCAACCTTTCTGTAGCAGAAGTATAGGCTGACCCCTGTAACATTTCTGTAGCAGCAGTATAGGCAGCCCCCAGTACCATTTCTGTAGTAGAAGCATAGGTATACCTCAGTAACATTTCTGTAGGAACAGTATAGGCAGACCCCAGTACCATTTCTGTAGCAGAAGTATAGGCAGACCCCAGTAACCTTTCTGTAGCAGAAGTATACGCAGATCCCTGTAACATTTCTGTAGCAGAAGTATAGGCAGACCCCTGTAACATTTCTGTCATTAAAGTATAGGCAGACCCCTGTAACATTTCTGTAGCAGAAGTATAGGCAGCCCCCTGAAACATTTCTGTAGCAGCAGTATAGGCAGACCCCTGTAACATTTCTGTAGCAGCAATATAGGCAGACCCCAGTAACATTTCTGTAGCAGCAGTATAGGCAGACCCCTATAACATTTCTGTAGCAGAAGTATAGGCAGATCCCTGTAACATTTCTGTAGGAACAGTATAGGCAGACCCCACTAACATTTCTGTGTGAACAGTATAGGCAGACCCCAGTAACCTTTCTGTGGCAGACATATAGGCATAGCCCTGTAACATTTCTGTAGCAGAAGTATAGGCAGACCCCAGTGCCATTTCTGTGGTAAAAGTATAGGCAGACCCCAATACCATTTCTGTAGTTGAAGTATAGGCAGACCCCTCTAACATTTCTGTAGCAGCAGTATAGGCAGACTCCAGTACCATTTCTGTAGCAGCAGTATAGGCACACCCCAGTAACATTTCTGTAGTAACAGTATAGGCAGACCCAAGTAACATTTCTGTAGCAGAAGTATAGGCAGACCCCAGTAACAGTTCTGTAGCAGAAGTATAGGCAGACCCCTGTAACATTCCAGTAGCAAAGGTAAAAGCAGAACCCAGTAACATTTCTGTAGCAGCTGTATAGGCAGACCCCAGTACCATTTCTGTAGTAGAAGTATGAGCAGACGCCTGTAACATTTCTGTAGCAGAAGTATAGGCAAACCCCTGTAACATTTCTGTAGCAGCAGTATAGACAGACCCCTGTAACATTTCTGTAGCAGCAGTATAGGCAGACCCCAGTACCATTTCTGTAGCAGAAGTATTGACAGACTCTTGTAACATTTTTGTAGCAGTAGTAGAGTCAGACCCCAGTAACATTTCTGTAGCAGAAGTAAAGGTAGAGCGCTGTAACATTTCTGTAGCAGCAGTATAGGCAGATCCCTGTAATATTTCTGTAGGAACAGTATAGGCAGACCCCACTAACATTTCTGTGTGAACAGTATAGGCAGACCCCAGTAACCTTTCTGTGGCAGACATATAGGCATAGCCCTGTAACATTTCTGTAGCAGAAGTATAGGCAGACCCCAGTGCCATTTCTGTGGTAAAAGTATAGGCAGACCCCAATACCATTTCTGTAGTTGAAGTATAGGCAGACCCCTCTAACATTTCTGTAGCAGCAGTATAGGCAGACTCCAGTACCATTTCTGTAGCAGCAGTATAGGCACACCCCAGTAACATTTCTGTAGTAACAGTATAGGCAGACCCCAGTAACATTTCTGTAGCAGAAGTATAGGCAGACCCCTGTAACAGTTCTGTAGCAGAAGTATAGGCAGACCCCTGTAACATTCCAGTAGCAAAGGTAAAAGCAGAACCCAGTAACATTTCTGTAGCAGCTGTATAGGCAGACCCCAGTACCATTTCTGTAGTAGAAGTATGAGCAGACGCCTGTAACATTTCTGTAGCAGAAGTATAGGCAAACCCCTGTAACATTTCTGTAGCAGCAGTATAGACAGACCCCTGTAACATTTCTGTAGCAGCAGTATAGGCAGACCCCAGTACCATTTCTGTAGCAGAAGTATTGACAGACTCTTGTAACATTTTTGTAGCAGTAGTAGAGTCAGACCCCAGTAACATTTCTGTAGCAGAAGTAAAGGTAGAGCGCTGTAACATTTCTGTAGCAGCAGTATAGGCACACCCCTGTAACATTTCTGTAGCAGCAGTATAGACAGACCCCTGTAACATTTCTGTAGCAGCAGTATAGGCAGACCCCAGTACCATTTCTGTAGCAGAAGTATTGACAGACTCTTGTAACATTTTTGTAGCAGTAGTAGAGTCAGACCCCTGTAACATTTCTGTAGCAGAAGTAAAGGTAGAGCGCTGTAACATTTCTGTAGCAGCAGTATAGGCACACCCCAGTAACATTTCTGTAGTAACAGTATAGGCAGACCCCAGTAACATTTCTGTAGCAGAAGTATAGGCAGACCCCTGTAACAATTCTGTAGCAGAAGTATAGGCAGACCCCTGTAACAATTCTGTAGCAGACGTATAGGCAGATCCCTGTAATATTTATGAAGCAGAAGTATAGGCAGACCACTGTAACATTTCTGTAGCAGAAGTATAGGCGGACCCCTGTAACATTTCTGTAGCAGCAGTATAGGCTGACCCCAGTACCATTTCTGTAGCAGAAGTATAGGCAGACCCCAATAACCTTTCTGTAGCAGAAGTATAGGCAGATCCCTGTAACATTTCTGTAGCAGTAGTATAGGCAGACCCCTGTAACATTTCTGTAGCAGAAGTATAGGTAGACCCCTGTAACATTTCTGTAGCAGAAGTATAGGCAGACCCCTGTAACATTTCTGCAGCAGCAGTATAGGCAGACCCCTGTAACATTTCTGTAGCAGTAGTATAGGTAGACCCCTGTAACATTTCTGTAGCAGAAGTATAGGTAGACCCCTGTAACATTTCTGTAGCAGAAGTATAGGCAGACCCCTGTAACATTTCTGTAGCAGAAGTATAGGCAGACCCCTGTAACATTTCTGCAGCAGCAGTATAGGCTGGCTCCAGCACAATTTCTATAGTAGAAGTATAGGCTGACCCCAGTACCATTTCTGTAGTAACAGTATAGGCAGACCACTGTAACATTTCTGTAGCAGAAGTATAGACAGACCCCTGTAACATTTCTGTAGCAGAAGTATAGGTAGACCCCTGTAACATTTCTGTAGCAGAAGCATAGGCTGACCCCTGTAACATTTCTGTAGCAGAACTATAGGCAGCCCCCAGTACCATTTCTGTAGTACAAGCATAGGCATACCTCAGTAACATTTCTGTAGTAGCAGTATAGGCAGACCCCAGCAACCTTTCTGTAGCAGAAGTATAGGCTGACCCCTGTAACATTTCTGTAGCAGCAGTATAGGCAGCCCCCAGTACCATTTCTGTAGTAGAAGCATAGGTATACCTCAGTAACATTTCTGTAGGAACAGTATAGGCAGACCCCAGTACCATTTCTGTAGCAGAAGTATAGGCAGACCCCAGTAACCTTTCTGTAGCAGAAGTATACGCAGATCCCTGTAACATTTCTGTAGCAGAAGTATAGGCAGACCCCTGTAACATTTCTGTCATTAAAGTATAGGCAGACCCCTGTAACATTTCTGTAGCAGAAGTATAGGCAGCCCCCTGAAACATTTCTGTAGCAGCAGTATAGGCAGACCCCTGTAACATTTCTGTAGCAGCAATATAGGCAGACCCCAGTAACATTTCTGTAGCAGCAGTATAGGCAGACCCCTATAACATTTCTGTAGCAGAAGTATAGGCAGATCCCTGTAACATTTCTGTAGGAACAGTATAGGCAGACCCCACTAACATTTCTGTGTGAACAGTATAGGCAGACCCCAGTAACCTTTCTGTGGCAGACATATAGGCATAGCCCTGTAACATTTCTGTAGCAGAAGTATAGGCAGACCCCAGTGCCATTTCTGTGGTAAAAGTATAGGCAGACCCCAATACCATTTCTGTAGTTGAAGTATAGGCAGACCCCTCTAACATTTCTGTAGCAGCAGTATAGGCAGACTCCAGTACCATTTCTGTAGCAGCAGTATAGGCACACCCCAGTAACATTTCTGTAGTAACAGTATAGGCAGACCCAAGTAACATTTCTGTAGCAGAAGTATAGGCAGACCCCAGTAACAGTTCTGTAGCAGAAGTATAGGCAGACCCCTGTAACATTCCAGTAGCAAAGGTAAAAGCAGAACCCAGTAACATTTCTGTAGCAGCTGTATAGGCAGACCCCAGTACCATTTCTGTAGTAGAAGTATGAGCAGACGCCTGTAACATTTCTGTAGCAGAAGTATAGGCAAACCCCTGTAACATTTCTGTAGCAGCAGTATAGACAGACCCCTGTAACATTTCTGTAGCAGCAGTATAGGCAGACCCCAGTACCATTTCTGTAGCAGAAGTATTGACAGACTCTTGTAACATTTTTGTAGCAGTAGTAGAGTCAGACCCCAGTAACATTTCTGTAGCAGAAGTAAAGGTAGAGCGCTGTAACATTTCTGTAGCAGCAGTATAGGCAGATCCCTGTAATATTTCTGTAGGAACAGTATAGGCAGACCCCACTAACATTTCTGTGTGAACAGTATAGGCAGACCCCAGTAACCTTTCTGTGGCAGACATATAGGCATAGCCCTGTAACATTTCTGTAGCAGAAGTATAGGCAGACCCCAGTGCCATTTCTGTGGTAAAAGTATAGGCAGACCCCAATACCATTTCTGTAGTTGAAGTATAGGCAGACCCCTCTAACATTTCTGTAGCAGCAGTATAGGCAGACTCCAGTACCATTTCTGTAGCAGCAGTATAGGCACACCCCAGTAACATTTCTGTAGTAACAGTATAGGCAGACCCCAGTAACATTTCTGTAGCAGAAGTATAGGCAGACCCCTGTAACAGTTCTGTAGCAGAAGTATAGGCAGACCCCTGTAACATTCCAGTAGCAAAGGTAAAAGCAGAACCCAGTAACATTTCTGTAGCAGCTGTATAGGCAGACCCCAGTACCATTTCTGTAGTAGAAGTATGAGCAGACGCCTGTAACATTTCTGTAGCAGAAGTATAGGCAAACCCCTGTAACATTTCTGTAGCAGCAGTATAGACAGACCCCTGTAACATTTCTGTAGCAGCAGTATAGGCAGACCCCAGTACCATTTCTGTAGCAGAAGTATTGACAGACTCTTGTAACATTTTTGTAGCAGTAGTAGAGTCAGACCCCAGTAACATTTCTGTAGCAGAAGTAAAGGTAGAGCGCTGTAACATTTCTGTAGCAGCAGTATAGGCACACCCCTGTAACATTTCTGTAGCAGCAGTATAGACAGACCCCTGTAACATTTCTGTAGCAGCAGTATAGGCAGACCCCAGTACCATTTCTGTAGCAGAAGTATTGACAGACTCTTGTAACATTTTTGTAGCAGTAGTAGAGTCAGACCCCTGTAACATTTCTGTAGCAGAAGTAAAGGTAGAGCGCTGTAACATTTCTGTAGCAGCAGTATAGGCACACCCCAGTAACATTTCTGTAGTAACAGTATAGGCAGACCCCAGTAACATTTCTGTAGCAGAAGTATAGGCAGACCCCTGTAACAATTCTGTAGCAGAAGTATAGGCAGACCCCTGTAACAATTCTGTAGCAGACGTATAGGCAGATCCCTGTAATATTTATGAAGCAGAAGTATAGGCAGACCACTGTAACATTTCTGTAGCAGAAGTATAGGCGGACCCCTGTAACATTTCTGTAGCAGCAGTATAGGCTGACCCCAGTACCATTTCTGTAGCAGAAGTATAGGCAGACCCCAATAACCTTTCTGTAGCAGAAGTATAGGCAGATCCCTGTAACATTTCTGTAGCAGTAGTATAGGCAGACCCCTGTAACATTTCTGTAGCAGAAGTATAGGTAGACCCCTGTAACATTTCTGTAGCAGAAGTATAGGCAGACCCCTGTAACATTTCTGCAGCAGCAGTATAGGCAGACCCCTGTAACATTTCTGTAGCAGTAGTATAGGTAGACCCCTGTAACATTTCTGTAGCAGAAGTATAGGTAGACCCCTGTAACATTTCTGTAGCAGAAGTATAGGCAGACCCCTGTAACATTTCTGTAGCAGAAGTATAGGCAGACCCCTGTAACATTTCTGCAGCAGCAGTATAGGCTGGCTCCAGCACAATTTCTATAGTAGAAGTATAGGCTGACCCCAGTACCATTTCTGTAGTAACAGTATAGGCAGACCACTGTAACATTTCTGTAGCAGAAGTATAGACAGACCCCTGTAACATTTCTGTAGCAGAAGTATAGGTAGACCCCTGTAACATTTCTGTAGCAGAAGCATAGGCTGACCCCTGTAACATTTCTGTAGCAGAACTATAGGCAGCCCCCAGTACCATTTCTGTAGTACAAGCATAGGCATACCTCAGTAACATTTCTGTAGTAGCAGTATAGGCAGACCCCAGCAACCTTTCTGTAGCAGAAGTATAGGCTGACCCCTGTAACATTTCTGTAGCAGCAGTATAGGCAGCCCCCAGTACCATTTCTGTAGTAGAAGCATAGGTATACCTCAGTAACATTTCTGTAGGAACAGTATAGACAGACCCCAGTACAATTTCTGTAGTAGAAGTATAGACAGACCCCAGTAACCTTTCTGTAGCAGAAGTATACGCAGATCCCTGTAACATTTCTGTAGCAGAAGTATAGGCAGACCCCTGTAACATTTCTGTCATTAAAGTATAGGCAGACCCCTGTAACATTTCTGTAGCAGAAGTATAGGCAGACCCCTGAAACATTTCTGTAGCAGCAGTATAGGCAGACCCCTGTAACATTTCTGTAGCAGCAATATAGGCAGACCCCTGTAACATTTCTGTAGCAGCAGTATAGGCAGACCCCTATAACCTTTCTGTAGCAGAAGTATAGGCTGACCCCTGTAACATTTCTGTAGCAGCAGTATAGGCAGCCCCCAGTACCATTTCTGTAGTAGAAGCATAGGTATACCTCAGTAACATTTCTGTAGGAACAGTATAGACAGACCCCAGTACAATTTCTGTAGTAGAAGTATAGGCAGACCCCTGTAACATTTCTGTAGCAGCAATATAGGCAGACCCCTGTAACATTTCTGTAGGAACAGTATAGGCAGACCCCACTAACATTTCTGTGTGAACAGTATAGGCAGACCCCAGTAACCTTTCTGTGGCAGACATATAGGCAGACCCCTGTAACATTTCTGTAGCAGAAGTATAGGCAGACCCCAGTGCCATTTCTGTGGTAAAAGTATAGGCAGACCCCAATACCATTTCTGTAGTTGAAGTATAGGCAGACCCCTGCAACATTTCTGTAGCAGCAGTATAGGCGGACTCCAGTACCATTTCTGTAGCATCAGTATAGGCAGACCCCTGCAACATTTCTGTAGCAGAAGTATAGGCAGACCCCAGTAACATTTCTGTAGCAGTAGTATAGGCAGACCCCTGTAACATTTCTGTAATAGAAGTATAGGCAGACTCCAGTAACATTTCTATAGTAACAGTATAGCAAGACCCAAGTAACATTTCTGTAGCAGAAATATAGGCAGACCCCAGTAACATTTCTGTAGTAGAAGTATAGGCAGACCCCAGTAACATTTCTGTAGTAACAGTATAGGCAGAGCCCAGTAACATTTTTGTAGCAGAAGTAAAGGCAGACCTCTGTAACATTTCTGTAGCAGAAGTACAGGCAGACTCCTGTAACATTTCTGTAGCAGAACTATAGGCAGACCCCTGTAACATTTCTGAAGTAGAAGTATAGGTAGACCCCTGTAACATTTCTGTAGGAACTGTATAGGCAGACCCCACTAACATTTCTGTAGGAACAGTATAGGCAGACCCCAGTAACATTTCTGTAGCAGAAGTATAGGCAGACCCCTGTAACATTTCTGTAGCAGAAGTATAGGTAGACCCAAGTATCATTTCTGTAGTAGAAGTATAGGCAGACCCCTGTCACATTTCTGTAGCAGCAGTAGAGGCAGATCCCTATAACATTGCTGTAGGAACATTATAGGCAGACCCCACTAACATTTCTGTACGAACAGTATAGGCAGACCCCAGTAACATCTCTGTAGCAGAACTATAGACTGACCACAGTACCGTTTCTGTAGTAGAACCCCTGAAACATTGGTGTACCATTAGTGTAGATGAAGTCTGGAAAAATTAGTTAGATAACAGTATAGGCGAGGGCCAGAAAAATTAGTCTACCAAGAGTAGAAGTGTACCTCTGAGAAATTTATCAAATTTATCAAACTTTGCTTAATTTGCAACAGAGCCTGGAGGCAGCTCAGTGAAAAAATTGGTTTCTGGTAAAGTATCAATACTTGTGAAACGTTGAAAAATTGTAAAAAAAAATTGTAAGCAGAGCCTTTTGGGCCGCAGAAAAATTGGCAGTTCAGCGTGATGAAATGTTGTTTCAGGAGGAGGAGGAGGAGGACTAATATCCGAGACTGATTGATAAAGGTAATTCACCCTTTTTTCCGGTGATAGAGAATGCTTATTTATCCAGTTACAGCGAAAAGAATCTTTAGGTACCGCTGCTTTCCGCCGGTGGAGAAGAGAAGTCTGGGGAAATCCAGGCTTTGTTCATGTCGCAAGCATGTCGGCGTCGGCACTGGCAGTTGACAGGCGGGTACGCTTATCCATTATGATTCCCCCAGCTGCACTAAACACCCTCTCTGACAAGACGCTAGCGGCAGGGCAAGCCAGCACCTCCAGGGTGTACAGCGCAAGTTCATGCCACATGTCCAGCTTTGACACCAATAAGTTGTATGGAGCAGAGGCATCACGTAGGACGGTGGTACGATCGGCTACGTACTCCCTCACCATCTTTTTACAGTGCTCCCTCCGACTTAGCCTTGACTGGGGAGTGGTGACACAGTCTTGCTGGGGAGTCATAAAGCTGGCAAAGGCCTTGGAGAGTGTTCCCCTGCCTGCGCTGTACATGCTGCCTGATCTTCGCGCCTCCCCTGCTACTTGGCCCTCGGAACTACGCTCTCTGCCTCTAGCGCTGTCAGATGGGAAGTTTAGCATCACTTTTTCCACCAGGGCCCTGTGGTATTGCATCACTCTCGTACCCCTTTCCTCTTCGGAAATGAGAGTGGAAAGGTCCTCCTTGTACCGTGGGTTGAGAAGGATGTACACCCAGTAATCCGTGTTGGCCAGAATGCATCTAACGCGAGGGTCACGAGAAAAGCAGCCTAACATGAAGTCAGCCATGTGTGACAGGGTGCCAGTACGCAAGACATGGCTGTCCTCACTAGGAAGATGACTTTCAGGGTCCTCCTCCTCCTTCTTCTCCTCCACAGCCCATACACGCTGAACAGATGAGAGGCAAGCAGCATGGGTACCCTCTGCAGTGTGCCCAGCTGTCTCTTCCACCTCCTCCTGCTCCTCCCCCCCTCCTCCTCCTCCAAAACGCACTGAGATATAGACATGAGGATGGTCTGGCTATCAAGCGACATGCTGTCATCCCCCGTCTCCTGTTCCAATCGCAAAGCGTCGGCCTTTATGCTTTGCAACAAACTTCTCAGCAGGCATAGCAGTGGGATGGTAACGCTTATGATTGCAGCATTGACGCTCACCCTCTGGGTAGACTCCTCAAAGTTTCCGAGGACCTGGCAGATGTCTGCCATCCAGGCCTACTCCTCGGTAAAGAATTGGGGAGGCTGACTACCACTACGCTGCCCATGTTGGAGTTGGTATTCCACTATTGCTCTACGCTGCTCATAGAGCCTGGCCAACATGTGCAGAGTAGAATTCCACCGTGTGGGCACGTTGCACAGCAGTCGGTGCTCTGGCACATTAAACCGATGTTGCAGGTTGCCCTGGTTGGCAGCGTCCATGGTGGACTTGCGGAAATGTGCGCAGACACGGCGCACCTTGCCTAGCAGGTCAGACAAGTGAGGGTAGTTTTTAAGAAACCGCTGAGCCACCGAATTGAAGACGTGGGCCAGGCATGGCACGTGTGTGAGGCCCGAGCTGCAGAGCCGCCACCAGGTTACGGCCGTTGTCACACACGACCATGCCCGGTTGGAGGCTCAGCGGCAAAAGCCAGAGGTCGGTCTGCTCTGTAAGACCCTGCAACAGTTCGGGGGCCGTGTGCCTCTTGTCACCTAAGCTGAGTAGTTTCAGCATGGCCTGCTGACGCTTGCCCACCTCTGTGCTGCCGAGCCACGCCACACCGACTGCTGGCAACGTGTTGCTCACACTTCTTAATTGAAAGGTAGAGGTTGTGTAGGAGGAGAAGGGGGAGGGTTTAGAGGAGTTAGACTGCCGCAGATACCAGCACCGAGGTAGGACCCGCTATTCTGGGTGTGGGTAGGACGTGAGCGGTCCCAGGCTCTGACTCGGTCCCAGCCTTCACCAAATTCACCCAATGTGCCGTCAGGGAGATATAGTGGCCCTGCCCGCCAGTACTTGTCCACGTGTCCGTGGTTAAGTGGACCTTCCCAGTAACCGCGCTGGTGAGGGCACGATTTATGTTGCGGGAGACGTGCTGGTGTAGGGCTGGGACAGCACACCGGGAAAAATAGTGGCGACTGGGGACCGAGTAGCGAGGGACCGCTGCCGCCATCATTTTTTTGAAAGCCTTCATTTCCACAAGCCTGTACGGCAGCATCTCCAGGCTGATTAATTTGGCAATATGGACATTTAAAGCTTGTGTGTGCGGGTGTGTGGCAGCGTATATGCGCTTTCGCTTCAACGCTAGTGCTAGCGACAGCTGAACGCTGCGCTGAGGGACATTGCTGGATGGGATCGAGGAGAGTGGAGGTGAGGGTGTGGGTGTAGGCTGTGAGGCACTTGTGCCTGTGTCCTGAGAGGGGGGTTGGATCTGAGTGGCAGGTTGCGGCACAGGGAAAAAGGCAGTGGTGTGACCCGGAGGCGGTGAACGGCCTTCATCCCACCTTGTGGGGTGCTTGGCCATCATATGCCTGCGCATCCTGGTGGTGGTGAGGCTGGCAGTGGTGACTCCTCGGTTGATCTTGGTGCAACACAGGTTGCACACCACTGTTCGTCAGTCGTCCGCGCTCTTACTGAAAAACATCCATACCTTTGAACACCCAGCTCTCTGCACGGAGGCTTGGCGCGAGGGGGTGCTTTGGGAAACATTTGGGGGATTCTTCACTCTAGCCCTGCCTCTACCCCTGGCCACGCCACTGCCTCTTCCAACTTGTCCTGCTGCTGCACTTGCCTCCCCCTCTGAAGCCCTGTCCTGAGTGGGCTTAGCAAACCAGGTGGGGTCAGTCACCTCATCGTCCAGCTGCTCTTCCTCTGAATTCTCTGTGCGCTCCTCCCTCGGACTTACTGCCCTTACTACTACCTCACTGATAGACAACTGTGTCTCATCATCATCATCCTCCTCACCCACTGAAAGCTCTTGACACAGTTGCTGGAAGTTTCCAGCCTCATCACCCGGACCCCGGGAACTTTCCAAAGGTTGGGCATCGGTCACGATGAACTCCTCAGGTGAGAGAGGAACCATTTTTTCCCACTCAAGGCAGACCTGAGAACAGTTCCTGGGAGTCTGTCTGCTCATCAGAATATGTCATTCTCATGGAGTGAGGAGGCTGGGAGGAAGGAGGAGCAGCAGCCAGAGGATTCAGAGTTGCAGTCCCTAAGCCGGGAGCAGTGGACTGCGTAGATGACTGGGTGGCCGATACATTGCTGGATGCATTTTCTGCCATCCACGACAGGACCTGCTCACACTGCTCTGTTTGTAATAAACGTCTACCACGTGGACCTATAAATTGTAATATGAAGCTGGGGACCCCGGAAACTTGCCTCTCTCCTAATCCCGCAGCAGCCGGCTGTGATTCACCTGGACCAGGAACTCGGCCTGTGCCCACACCCTCACTTAGACCTCCGCGTCCTCGCCTGCGTCCACGTCCACGTCCTCGACCCCTACCCCTCAGCATGGTGGAATACGAATAGAGCAGACACAGAGCGGTGTAAATAATTATGGAATTATTTCCGTACAGTTTGAGGCTGAGAGTGGTATTGTAACGCAAACTGCAGCCAGAAAAAAATTATACAAAAGGCTGCAAACAGGCCTAGCTGTGCAATACTGATGCACTACAACTCCCACCAGACACCCTGTAAAATGCAGAGGGTCAGAGGTAGCCCAACGAAGGAGCTTTTTTTTAATTTTTTCGAAAAAGAATACAGGCTATATAGTGTGTATTTGACTTTCCCTCTATCAGTGGCTGTGGCCGTACGCTGTGCGTTAAGTTCACTGCAGACACAGACTGGTATAAAAAATTATGGAATTATTGGCGTACAGTTTGAGGCTGAGAGCGGTATTGTAACGTAAACTGCAGCCAGAAAAAAATTATACAAAAGGCTGCAAACAGGTCTAGCTGTGCAATAGTGATGCACTACAACTCCCACCAGGCACCCTGTAAAATGCAGACGGTCAGAGGTAGCCCTAAGAAGGACCGTTGGGGTTCTTGTAGACAGGATCCTACACTACCACTGTCCCTATCTCAGCAGCACTTTCCCTATACTCTGTATTACAGACTGCAGACTTAGAACGCTATAGCTGTAATAGCCTGCACAGCCCGAGATTTAAAAAAAAAAAAAAATTGTGCAAAACTGCTCCCAGCCAGCCACACAGTTATGCACATGGTCAGATGTGGCCCTAAGAAGGACCGTTGGGATTCTTGTAGACAGGATCCTACACTAACACTTTCCCTATAGCAGCAGCAGCACTTTCCCTATGCTCTCCCAGTGTGTGTCAGAGTCGAGCCGCGGGCGGGACCGCTTTAAGTAGTCGGCGGTCACTTGATCTCACCAGCCACTCACTGCAGGAGGGTGGGATAGGGTTGGCATGTCACAGGAGGAAGTGGTAATGCCTTCCCTGCATGTCTATTAGCTAAAAAATGGTGCTAAACATGCAGAGAAGGTAATGGAATTGACTTGAGTACCGCGTGGTGCTCGTCTCGAGTAACGAGCATCTCGAACACCCTAAGGGCGCCCACCCACTGTCGATTTTTTTTCCCTGCGAAATTCGCAGCATTTTTTTCTCTGCAGGGGTCTATGGGACTTGTAATGTTAAAATCGCGATCGCGCAAAATCGCGATTTCGTGGTAAATTGCGATTTTGCGCGATTGCGATTTTAACATTACAAGTCCCATAGACCCCTGCAGAGAAAAAAATGCTGCGAATTTCGCAGGGAAAAAAATCGCCAGTGGGTGGGCTCCCTAATGCTCGAACGAGCATCTAACTCGGATGAGTGTGTTCGCTCATCTCTATATATGAGATTATATGTAGGGCTGTACTTAGCTAGGCACTTTAGTGCTCATACTCCCTATTGCTGAGTCAGATTAAAGCTGCTGCCTATACACTTTAGATACGATTCAGGTAAATGCTCATTAGGACAACAGTTATCATTCCAGACTCCCCCACACACATGCATGCTCAGACAGATGTGAGAACTAAGCTTCCTATGTAGATCCGGTACCAGGACTGAGTTTACTACACAAATGTGGTAGCAGAACCGAGCTTATTACATAGGTGAATCTACATGCAAGGCTGCATTTGCACCTCATTCAGACACCTTCTGTGTGAAAGCTCAGAAGCGATAGTCATTGGGAAGACTGTCAGATGCTTTTGCACCCAACAGTCGTCCCATGTAAAGGTGCTTTTAATTATTTAGTATAGTGCACTATGCCTATTAAGTCAACCTATTAGACTCTGCGAGAGGCAGGGTCTAATAGGCTGAGTTATATGGCGGACACGGAAGGGACCTTGTCATGGGAACCAATTAGTACCTTGCAATTGCATTCCGGGGTGCCAATAGGTGACAGGAGAAGCCGCCTCCCACTGTCATCTTTGTACATGTTGCAGTTACTATTAACTGTGGCATTCAAGAAGTTAAACTTACAGGATCTGAGGTTTATCTGCTCCTGGCAGTTGGAGCAGGAGCCTGGATGTCAGTAGTCAACCAAGCCACCTCCTTAAAAAGATGTATATGCAGGTTTAAAGTCCACTAGTGAGGTTAGTAAAAAGGCATATTGGCTGTCACTTAAGGGTTAAGCTGGCTGCACACGGGCGAATTTGCATTGCTGGATCCAGAACAGGCGTCCGCCTCTGGGTTCCACAGCAAATATCGTCCATAGCATGCTATGGAAAAGTGATTCTTCCTGCACACAAGCGTAAACCAACTGTGGTTTCCGCTAACATAGGAAAAATCGCAGTATGCTCCATTTCTGAGCAGATTCCATGTGGACAGTTTCCATTGAAGTCAATGGAAGCCGTCTGATCCGAAGCCCTTCCGCAATTGACAATGTAAAAAAGTTGTGGACTCCGAGTCATCAGTTGGCAATGATGCAGGAAAAGCAAAAGTTAAAAAAAAAAAAATTGAGCTGCGCATATCCAAGGGCGAGCCGAGCGGACCATCCGCAGTACAAAAAAGGACGCCGCTGCAGCCAGGGCCGTATTCCACTGCGGGAATCCGCATTCAGTTTCCGACCCACCCGTGTCCAGGCAGCCTTAGGCCTCCTTCCCATGAACGGATTTACGCCGCGTAAATCCGCGGCAAAAATCCGCTGCGTTGCCCCATGCTATTAGGTTCTATTGAACCTAATAGCACAATGCTCACGATGCGTAAATCCACCGCGGAATTACGCACCGTGAAAACTCCCGTCCTCACCCGCAGCATGTTCTATTTGCCGCGGGTGTACGCGCTGACGGCTTCCATTGCAGTCAATGGAAGCCGTCCGTTCACGCTATCTCCCGCTGCAACCAGCGGAAGATAGCGTGAAAAAACGCTTCCCCGCCTACCGCCGCGCGTCATATGATGCGGCCGGCGCGTCATATGACGCGGCCGGCGCATCACGTGACACGGCCGGCCGCGTCATGTGACGCGGTGGGCGTGTCACATGACGCGACGGCGGTGGGCGGGGAAGCGTCTTCACGCTATCTTCCGCTGGTAAGTATGGGGTCTCTGGGGGGCGCCGTGACGGGCTTCACTGCGGAATATTACGCGGTGGAGCCCGTCACGCTCGTGGGAAGGAGGCCTTAATATGAGAGAATAAAGCAAGCACTTTATATTTTTGGGTGGTAACATAAAGTGGAGTCCACAGTTGCTAATATTTGCTACGTGACATGCAGCATTCCAATAGATGAAGCACTGAATAATGTTACCTGAACAAATGACCCTTTTCATATCTTTTGGAGATGCCCACTAATTTCTAGTCTGTGGGTTTCAATGTTCCATTTCTTGAAATCACTCTCCCCTTCACCCTAAATTAAACGTAGTCCGGGCCTGGCCCTTTTGCTGCTCAGCAGTGACATCCTCCCACTGAATTTCAGAACTATCTCATGTCATGTTCTTCACACTTCCCGTTTTACGTTAGCACGAAACTGAAAAAGCAATAGAATATCTTCCATGGAAGATATCACACTGATAGTTTCAAACAACTGCTTATATGAAAATTGCTAGCAGTCCAAGGTGGGAAACTAGATGCCTTCAATGACAAATGGAACGTATGACTCAACCGTTATCCTCTGTTAATCTAAAAACTAAACTCCTCCCCTAATTCTACCATCCATCAATACCCCAAGCCTATAAGAATGTATAATCTATTCTTTGTAATTAATACTGATGTCCACAACCATAATTACACCTGTATGTTATGGTAATAAAAATACCAATAAAAATCATTGGAATAAAAAATGTGTCAAATTTATTTATCGTTTTTAAAGCGCCGCATGCTCTAGCTGCAGTGGTCTTTAAATGAGTTTGACCATAGGCATCTCTATAGGACTGGAAAATGCATGAAAAAAAATCATGAATTAGAGAAAAAAAACACCTACAAAACAATTGCAAAAGACACATGAAAATCCTGGCATTTTTGTGAGCAAAATCAAACAGCAACAAAAAAAATTGAGTAAATGAAGCCTTAGGGCTCCTTTCCACTGGCGAGGTAATCGCACGTTTTCAGTGCGATGCGAGAGTGCGAGCTCTTGCAGGAAAGTCCCACATATGTTGTTCTATGACACCCATTCCACTAGCGATGTTTAAGGGCAAGCTGCGATGCGAGGATTAAAAATCGCAGCAGGAGGATTGTTTCAGCATTTTGCATTTTTCTGTCGCCCATACAGTGCAATGGCAAAACAGATTCTCGCATCGCAACGCAAAAGCTTGCGATTTTGCAGCATTGCGATGCGATTATAATATTGTGATTTTCTCGCAGCTATATCGCTATCGCCAGTGGAAAGGAGCGCTTAAAGAAATACTAACTTTGGAGCAGTATAACTCCCTTTTTTGCTAAGTAAGCGCGCATTCAGAAGACCGTATATCGGCCGGGTATTTACGAGCAGCCGATATACGGCGTCCCTCTCTGCAGGGGGAGGAGGCTGGAAGAGCCGGGAGCAGTGCTCTGAGCTCCCGCCCCCTCTCTGCCTCCTCTCCGCCCCTCTACACTATTTGCAATGAGGAGAGGCGGGACAGGGGTGGGGCTAATTCTCGAAACTTAGCCCCACCCCCCATCCTGCCTCCTTTCATTGCAAATAGTGCAGAGGGGCGGAGAGGAGGCAGAGAGGGGGCGGGAGCTCAGTTCCTGCTCCTGGCTCTTCCATCCCCCCCCCCTGCAGATGAGGACACCGTATATCGGCTCAGCATGAAAACCGAGCCGATATATGGTCGTCTGAATCCACCCTAAGGGCGCATTCAGATGACCGTATATCGGCCGGGTATTCACGCCGGCCGATATACGGCGTCTCTCTCTGCAGGGGAGGAAGCTGGAAGAGCCAGGAGCAGTGCTCTGCGCTCCCGCATGCTCTCTGCCTCCTCTCCACCCCCTGCACTATTTGCAATGAGGAGAGGCGGGATGGGGCAGAGCTAAACCCCCCTCTGGAACTTAGCTCCGCCTCCTCTCATTGCAAATAGTGCAGAGGGGCGGAGAGGAGGCAAAGAGGGGGCGGGAGCTCAGATCACTGCTCCCAGCTCTTCCAGCCTCCACCAACCGGAAGAGAGAGCCGCCGTATATCAGCCAGCGGCCAATATATGGTAGTCTGAATGCGCCCTTAGGCTGGATTCAGATGAACGTATATCAGCTGGGTTTTCACGCCCAGCCGATATACGTCGTCTCTCTCTTCAGGGGGGGGGGGAGAGGTTGGAAGAGCCAGGAGCAGTGCTCTGAGCTCCTGCCCCCTCTCTGCCTCCTCTCCACCCCTCTGCACTATTTCCAATGAGGAGAGGCGGGACGGAGGGGTGGCTAATTCCTGGTGCTTAGCCCCGCCCTGTCCTGCCTCCTTTCATTGCAAATAGTGCAGAGGGGTGGAGAGGAGGCAAAGAGGGGGCGGGAGCTCAGAGCACTGCTCCTGGCTCTTCCATCCCCCCCCCCCCCCTGCACATGAGGACGACGTATATTGGCTCGAAGTGAAAACCAAGCCGATATATGGTCGTCTGAATCCACCCTTACAGTGGATGACATTGCCAAAATCTTATCCAGACAGAAGTTGTAAAGCTACCAAGGAGGCATAGCTGAGAGAAAACCTCAGGGCGGGGCACATACTTAAATGGGACACAGCAACACAAGCTTGTTACAGAAACAGAGTGCAGAACGCTGGAGAGTACACTGCCAGCAGCATGAGCACCGCAGGGAAGGTATTCTACTATTCCCATTCTAACATTACTCTGCTGCCTGCTTTCTTCTTAGCTGCTTCCTTCTCTTCCAGGAACTTTATTTCTTTAGGTTTGTGAGGAGTTTTATGAAGGAAGATGTGCAGTTTGTGTTACTTTCTACATTCTTGTAATACTTTGTAGCAAATGGATCTTCCAGGTTTGTGACTGACTTGTATCTTAGAGAAGAGAAATCTACAACGTTACAGGGAGTCGGGCTCACTTGATGAACAGGGGGGAAATGTTTTACATTCTTCCTTTTTATCACTGATGTTTCAATATGACATAATGTAGATATTCAGATGTTGGCGGTTTTTGAATGGTTTGTGCGCTTGTACATAATGTGCTTGTACATAAGATGGAATGATAGACTGCCTCCATTGACTGCAATGGAAGCCGCCCACGCGTACGCTCCCGGCAAATAGAACATGCCGCGGGTGAGTACGGGAGAATTCACGGAGCGGAATTCCATGGTGGAATTCTGCACTGTGGGCATTGCCCTATTAGGTTCAATAGAACCTAATAGCTGCGGGGCAACACCGTGGATTTCACGAGGTGAAAATTCGCCCGTGGGAATTAGCTCTTACTGTTTTTCTGCTTCTGACCAGAGTTATCGAGCTTTGCAAAACTTGCTGCATGTATTTTGTATATGAAGTTGTGCCTTTTTATGTACAAGTTTTTCTTCCGTGGAATGTGTTGTGTTTTTGTTATATGGGAGCCGGAGTTCCTGCACTGGCAAACTTTTTCAGCCCTCAACATACTCGGCTTTTGAAGCAGATTCAGTACATTTCCACAGCGGAAAAGCAGCAAAACATACAACTTTACTCTTTTAGCGGACTTTGGTGCAGATTTTGTTACTCATTGACCTCTATGTAGAATTCTGCAGCCGATATGCGCCGATAACTAGATATGCTGCAGAACTCAACACCGCAGTGGTTGTTTTGTTTGGTTTTGTTTTTGTTTTGTGTTTTTTTTTTCAAATTCTATTCTCCGCAGCAGAAACAATCTGTGACCTTTTTAAAGGAGGTTAGTAAAATCTCATTCACTTGCCTGCGATTGCTTCCCGCTCACGCAGTCCGCACACCTGGAAAAAACAAAATCACATCCGCATGCATTTATTTGCCCTGTGGATGCTAATGCCTATGGGCTTCTGGAGCTGCGGGAGACACGTGTGGACTCTATAATTAAAATCCACATGTGGACATTGGGCCTCACTGCTGCCTTGTCCGTTGCTTGTTTTTCATAAATGTGTTGAAAAGCTCTTCCGGTTAGGATTACATGTGGCATTTATGTTGGCATTTTTAGTGCCGTCTGTTTTGACAAAGTTTCAAACTTATGATATATAGAAAACGCTACATATAAGGGCTCGTGTATGCATGACAATTGTGCTATGAAGAGAGCGCTATTGCTGGCTATCATGCATGTATCCCCGCAGCCTACTATACTCTTCTACGCCGCTGGGCTCGTTCACATTGGTGCGAGGCCCACCCATGCCATGACTGAACAGGCTGAGTAGCCTAATTAGTCAGTTATTAATTAACACATCAGAACCATGCAGACAGGGTACACACTCCCATAGACTCCTGTGGTGCCTTGAGTGGCAAATGGAGCATATCGCATATATCTCCGCAAGTGTGACAATAGAGCACAGAAACGCTAACTGTGTGAGGGAATCCATTGACATCAAAGGGTTTTATTCTCTGAGCAAAATTACCCCTTCTGCAGAAGCCCTAAAACATCATTATTTTTTGGCTTGATTTGAAAACAGGGTTTAAATGAAGCCTTAGGCACTTTCGTTGGGACAGAATTGGGAATTGGTCCTGCTAAACTGTTCTTACTAGGGATCTCATGTGGGCTGGAATTACCCCACAGAACGCACCTCACGCCGCAGTAAACTCTTCAGCAAAATACACAGGCTAACTGCAGAATTAAAAGTGGCTGGAAAACTGCCTGCAATTCTGCATGAAAATCTGCAGTTACACCTGTGGATTTTGGCATGGAATTCCACAGCTATGGATTTGGGTGTGGTTTGCCATAAGGATGTATCTTTATTCCTTCACAATCAAGAAAGTCTTTGTCAAGCTCACAATGTAGAGATAGTCACCCTTAGGCTGGATTCACACGAACGGATATCGGCTCGGTTTTCATGACGAGTTGATATACGTCGTCCTCATCTGCAGGGGGGTAGGATGGAAGAGCCAGGAGCAGGAACTGAGCTCCCGCCCCCTCTCTGCCTCCTTTCCACCCCTTCTGCACTATTTGCAACGAAAGGAGGCGGGGTGGGGGTGGGGTTAAGTTCTGTGAATTAGCCCCCGCCCCACCTCTCCTCATTGCAAATAGTGCAGAGGGGTAGAGAGGGGGCGGGAGCTCAGTTCCTGCTCCTGGCTCTTCCAGGCTCCCGCCCCCCCTCCCCCCTGCAGAGAGAGCCGACGTATATCGGCTCGGCGTGAAAACCGAGCCGATATACGTTCGTGGGAATGCAGCCTTAGGGTAGGTTCACACGGGGCAGGTTTGGCGCTGTCTTGCTACGTCTTTTCCACTGCGGTTTTTGCCACAGAAGAACCTCTTCAAAGGCTATTTTTGGCTTCAGGGTGTTCTTGCGTATTTTCGCAGCTTTTTTCAGCTCTGAAAATCTGCAAGTATTTTTTTTTTTTCCGCAGCACTTTTTATTTTTGCAGCGTATCTAACTGCGGCTCTTGCTGCGTCCATGGAGGCTATTGTCAAAAAAGCGCTGCAGAAAATCCAAAAGAATTGATATGCTACATATTCCAAAACCACGCTGCAGCTGCAGAAGAATTCCACCCTGTGAGAACAGCTTTTTGGCCAAACACATCTGCACCCCAAACGCAGCGGTTTTGCTGCAGTGCGGATATGCAACAGCAAACCGCAGCAAATCCGCACCAATGTGAATCTAGCCTTATAAAGAACCATAGACAAATTGCATGACGCCACATAAATTAAAAACATAGAACATGTGTGTAAATGCCTAGCTCCTTCTCCGGTTTAGATTGCTCTCTGATGCCTGGCACTGCCACACAATGTCTGTATCAGCATTACCATGATCCTACTGTGTGAGAATCCAGAAGGCTCCCGTGATATGTTCTACAACATCTCATTCCTCTCGATTACCATGGACGCTAGGAGTGCCAACGTCATCACTATTCTCCCATCAGGGTGTGCAATCCACATGGCCCTGTTATTGTAATCCAATAATATTAGAGGCACGATTACTATAGTGACCTAACAGATTCGCTATACCAGTCATGCAAAGCACTACTGTAATGTTAGTCGTCACTTATATCTGTATCTGCCATATCCTACGGGTATGTAATCTCCCCCGCCCTTCTACACACTTTACCACTTAATTATTTTAAAACCTTGTTATATCACACATAGTAACCAAGTAAGTAGCCCTATGTCCTTCTAACAAATGGACAGAACTGTAACACACCAGATCCCTGAACATAAGCATAAAAAGATAGGCGGGCCAGTCACTGTGTGAATTTAGTCTTGTTTACTGGATACTAAAAAAAAAAAGTTAAAAGATGCACCAGAATATAATCACGTCAGTATTTTATATGTAATACATCCTTCCCAAAGACCAAATCCACCCATATTCTCATGGTATCAAAGAAATCAATGTAAATGCCAAAATCTACCGAGGCTGTCTGAACTAGAATCCTATATAAATGGGAGAACATTGTATTCGATATTTAGCCCTTTTGGACTAAGTGTATTGAGGTCCTATATCCATTTTGCCTCTTTTCTGTTAAGTAGATGTAAGCAATCCCCTCCCCTGATGATGGGTACATGGTCGACCACTCTGTATTTGAGTTCCCATACACTGTCACTTATCCACAAAGTGTTTAGGAATAGGGAGGTCCATATTCCTAGTTCTAATCATGCTTTTATGTTTTGTGATTCGTGAACCTATTTCCATTGTGGTCTCCCCCCACATAGAGGAGACCACATGGACATGAGATCACATAAACCACATAACTCAAGCTACATGTATATCTTGCTTTTATTCCAGAAGCTTGTCCCGTTGAGTGATGAAAAAACCTATCCTCTTTTACTTATTTCCACAACAAGCACAACTAAGGCATGGAAAATTACTGTTTTTAATAGAGGCAAAAGCACTTTGTCTTTCAACCTGAGTGCTGTGGATATGAGCGTACCAGATGGTCCCTCAGATTAGGGCCACGCCTATATGCCATTATTGCCATTTGTTGAAACTTCTTAATATGCGAACAGTTCCTCATTATTATCAGCCAATACCATCTCAAAATATGAGAGCTATAACCACTATTGGGGTCCATAACTGGACACAATGGTATTCTTTGTACTTTAGATTTTTTCTTTCTAAAGATTAATAGCTCTTCTTGTATCAGTTTTCTGGCCTTCTGAGACATCGTGGAGATGAGGGAAGGTGGGTAACCCCTTGCAATAAACCTATTACACATTTC
Organism: Eleutherodactylus coqui; assembly: GCF_035609145.1. Lineage (NCBI taxonomy): Eukaryota > Metazoa > Chordata > Amphibia > Anura > Eleutherodactylidae > Eleutherodactylus > Eleutherodactylus coqui. Next base: position 167,769,507 of record NC_089843.1, on the reverse strand, counting down.
TTCAAGTCAAACATCGACACTTTCATCATTCACAATTCTTCGAACTCTCAGGAGCTGGCTCCATGGGAGCGATTTTAGCATTTCCTGAGGGTGGTAGCTATTGTATGCCCATAAGTTGTTACGATATTTGCATTGGGGAAAATGTCAGTATACAACTGTATCTTTTTTTTTTTCTTTTTTATATATACACTAACACATACAAAAATTGTAGTTCTTTTGTAGAGTATGCTAAAGTAAATTTAAGCTCTGGAAAGATGTTGTTTAACTCTGCCTGAGTTCCAAACGTGACCCCTTTCACACCATAAACACGTAATCAATATACCTCCACAATCGGTGTATAAACTGCCAGGATGGGCACGTATATATGTGAGTTCCTTCCATAAAATCCATGTAGATATTGGTGTAGGTTTGAACGTGGTCCCTACCTATCGCAGTCCCACAGCGTTGGGGACAAAATCTCACGCCACAGATGAAGAAATTGTAATCACTATGCTAGAGTTAATTTTGAAGAACAAAGCTCACAGTATTGTTTCCCCAATTAGAGGAGTCAATACAGTCTCCTACAGCAGCAATACCTTTTTCAGGGGTAATTTTATACAGTGAGACCACATGCATGGTGTCCAAGGTGGTCTCACTATGTTCTTTAGTTTCTTTAATTTTAGGTAAGAAATCGCTTGTGTCTCTGATATATGATGCTGCACAAAATGCAAATTTTTTTATTTCCGGTCAAGGAACCGAGATACATTACAAAACAAGGAGCCTTTGCTGGAGATTATAGGCCTACCTGGAGGCGCTTTCAAATTTTTACAACTCTTTGGAAGTGTATAAATACTGGGAACTCTTAGATAGGACTTAAATAAGAAGTCTGCGAGGGCTTTATTTATGATACCCCACAAGAATGCCTCATCAATTTAGTATTTTTAATTGTGTCTGAAACTGAAGTTGGATTGCCTCTCAGTTCATATACCTCCACATCATTTATCTGTCTGTTCACCTCATTAAAGTATTTGAGTCCATTATGACCACAGCCCTGCCCTTGTCGGCGGGCTTGACATGGCTAGTTATAAATTTAATGTTAAGTCTTCCACGTTCAACATAATGATTGTGATAGGCCGGTTTCACATTTGCGTTTGAATGTCCATCACAAGCCTGGCTTAAAATGGCACAGATGGGCACAGATGTGAAACCACCCTTAGATAATTATATGAAACATTAACCAAAACAATGGCTTTGTTTTTCAGGTTATTAAATGCAAGGCTGCTGTTGCCTGGGAACCTTCTAAACCTCTCAGCCTTGAGGAGATTGAAGTGGCTCCACCAAAAGCTCATGAAGTCAGACTAAAGGTAGGAGACCTGTAACTAAAATGTGTAGTACATGGCTTGCTGAGAAAATCCTGTAGGTTACATGAGTTGTGTAAGTCGAATCATGACCAATATAACATAACGGTAGTGTCTATCAGCTATATCCTCCTTTTTACCTCCCTATTTTTAAACTCCATGGGGTGGGGAGAGGGTGAACTCTGTTTTTCGCTCAATTCTCCTGCAAGGATTATCAATCACCCGTAAGATCCAATTATATGAGATGATTGTCATGCAAAAAAAAAAAAAATGTACGAAAATGTGCATTAATCATTGCAAATGCAAAGCCATCATGCACTAGTCGTTTAGTTCTCTTTTATTCACTCATTTCAACCAGTATAAAACATCGCTGGATCGCTGACTTCTTGCTGCGTGTAAACGCGAAGTGAGTGATACTCGGTGGGGATCTGGCTTTCTAAATGCTCTGCATGAGCGCAAACTAGCAGTGACCTCACCCACTCACTTAGCCCATTCAGATCATTTAGCCAACAGTCTACCCGTATAAATGGGGCATTAATGACTCCGCGCTTTTTCCGTTCTCACAAGTCCACTACCCCTGGATAACCTTGGATTTCACCATCTCTTCAAAACTGTACATACAAGCCCCTGCTGCACCCAACTCTAAATGTTTCTTGAATCAACCTGGAGTGAACAAAAATGCTAGTCTATGCCCTTATATCCCACCTAGACTACTGCAACAGTCTTCTCTGCGGCCTACAGTCAAATACTCTTCCACCACTCCAATCCATAATCGACTCTGTTGCCCAGTTAATCCACCTCTTCCCACACTTCTCCTCTGGCAATCCCTTCACTGGCTGCCCATTTCCTAGGGAATGTGATTCAAGATGGCCAAGAAGGCTGTCCACAACCAGTTTATGCCACACTAATAAACTACTCCTGGTGAAAAATAACGTGGGGTGATGCATTAATTCACAGAACTGCCGTGATGAATGAGGACACACATGCAACTTAAAGCACAAATTCACCAATGGAAATCACATAACATACAGGGGAAAGCACTTTTAACCCCTGTCTCTAACTAGAACCCGTCTTCAGTTTTGTTTTTCAGATGGAACATGCTTTTATATATAGGGTCTTAGTGTATACAGCCAAAGGTCATTAAAACAACACTTTTACTCCCTTAAGGGCCACCCACCCTAAAGCAGCTTCACAACCAGTTTCTGCCAGCTACCTGCAATGGCTACAACCAGAGCTAGCTTGGATTATCCCTGTTAACTGTTTAAATGTGGCTGTCAAAGTTTACAGCGTATCTGAGCCCATTGGGGTATTCAAAAGACAACTAAGACCCTTGATGTGGGTTGAGATCTTCCTTATTTTGGCCAAAACCTTAAACAGTACCTTATATTTATTGCTGTATTTGCAAGAAGCAGTCTGGCTTTAAAATGTTAAGGTGTCTGTGCTTCACTTATGAGCTCCAGGCCAGTATGCTGGGCTGAATTGTATGGGTCATCAATAATGGGCAGTACTTGGTGATCTGAAGGCCCAAGTACTTGAAGTCATTAGTAATTTGAAGGCCTCAGAGAATCCATGAGCCTTAGGGGACTCTGCAGGGACACTAGCATTAGGGCAGATTTGGACCAGTTGATGTGTAAACCCAAATCTGTTGCTGTCCATTGATTGGGCATGAAAAGCATAAGATCATTGGCATTTAATGCCACACGATCCTCTGTCCCCACCACAATCCTATGTTCTGTTTGGATCAATTGTTGTAAGCCGCATTATATGCTACCAATAGTGTCGGTAGTGTCAACAAGTATCTCTTGTTTTGTGTAGACCTCAATTGGCAGACCATTGGGGCCTGGTGACTTTTCACAGGATATTTCTAAAAAGGGCCTCTGACAATTCTTAAAATGTGAATGGGGCATCTAAGTGACTGCTGGGCCAGGGTGAATACAGGAAAGATAAGGCCAGAAAGATAGTCCACAAGCTTTTGCTGAGTGGCATGGAACCCAGTAGCATACAGCTCACTCTAAAAACCGCTGAAATCGCCCCCCACCAGGTTCTTTTCATGTAGGATCTCTTCAGTTTTAGATCGGATATGAAGTATCGATGGAGATGTGGAATTTTGATGTACCAGGTGCGCTAATGGGCTACTAGATTGGTTTCGCAATTCATAAAGACATTTTCGAAAAAAAGGATGCTCTATGGACCTTGTCTTGCAGGATTAGGTATTGCCTTCCTTTCCCCAACCACTGTTCCCTATTATCAGCAGATGGATCCGCAACATATATCGCCTCTAGTCGCACATACTGAGATGCCATCTCTCGCTTGTGTTAGGAAGGGTCCCTTTAATATGTGAAATAGACGACTTTAGGGCACCCCGTAAAAGCTTTTAGTGTCTTCCATAGCAATACAGGATTCGTATCTGGTTGATGTAACTGTAAAAAGCTAGTAAGTTGGTCAGGAATCTTATCTTTTAAGCCAAGCGGGCTAAGCCAGAATAGGTGCATGTGCCAATTATGTCTGTGTGGCCTGTGCGTCCGCTGTAGGGATTTCAGTACATAGGGGGAGTGATCTGATATGCCTCTAGGGAGTTATTTGACTTGAGTTATAGCTGTAAATAGTCTAGCGCTCCCAAGAAAGTAATCTATCCTGCCGGCTGAGTGACATGAATACACTTGCACCGACAGTCGCCGAATTCTCCAAATATCTTCCTAGCTGACCTCCTGTACAAATGGGGCCAGTAAACGGCCAATAGATTTGTTTTACGTGTGACTTGTTTTACGTGTGACTTTTTTTTATTTTTTATTTTTTTCCCCAGTCACACAAAACAAAAACCTGTTCTACTTTCTGGTGCATTTGCACACTGACAGATCTCATAGAAGTCAATGGGGTTGCACAAATGTGTGTAATGCATTATGAGATGCACGAAACCCTGCGTAAGGGCTTATTTACACAAATGTAAATTGGCGCTGTCTTCACATCCGGCCGATATACGCTACCATCTGAGCTGTCGTTTCTCCCCCCCCCCCCCCCCATACAAACTAAATACAAAATTCAAATACACCCTTGTGAGCCTGAAGCTAAACTTGGCGTTCCGCTGGCTTTCTGCAGTGCATTGTGGGAACAAATGAGTTACAAGTACGCTATTTTATCATGTGTCTGGCTTCTGAGTGCAGGTAAGCCTTTATCTATTTCCATGGGCGGCCAGCAGAATCCTGACAGCCTCAATGTGTACTGAATTAAACAAAACCTGAAATAATCCCAAATCAATATAGCAAATATTCAAATTTGCAGACTTTTTTTTTCTATTCAACCTGAAACTATGACGTTTTTTTGAAGCTAAATCTATTTAAACCTTTTAAGAATTGTGGCGCAGCACCTTCTCCACTGCCAGGACTGCACGTTCCGCGGTATTGTCGTATGCGTCATTTATCCTAAATCTAGTTGATAAATTGGTAACCATTCTCAGGTGTTTCAGCTGAATAATTATCACTCAAAAAAAATTTGCTGGATCATTTGAATGATGATCCTTTAGTGTAAATGCAGCCAACGATAATTTGTTCACTCGTCCTCTTCATGGAAGCATGAAAATCAGTGTCGGCTCACTCGCTAATCGTTTGGTTTAAAGACCGATTGTTCAGTCGTTCTCATTTATTATACAATGTATGTGAGTGACTTATCTGCCTGTATAAATGAGCGTCACGAACCATAGATCACTCCATAGAAGGGGAACCTTCCAATTATTCATGTTGGTCTTCTGATCTTTACACATTATGTTTAGTTTCTCATTATATCGACTTGAACGGATGAACAAAACACATAATTTACAGATAATTTGCACTAACATGTAAAACAGGTTGCTTAAACCAGACCTTCTGCTAGCACCAGGCTCCCTGGAAGTAGCACCAGTCTCAGCTGTATCATGTCCTCAGGACATATGGATGAAAAATAACATGGAGGTTATACAATAAGAGCTATGCTCGCCTATCGCTTGGATCCTGGTTTTGTCCAGTTGTGCAATGAGGCACCACATGGTTATAGAACTCAGACATTATGTTGCATCTTTCTCACTTTGCAGATGGTTTCTTCTGGCGTTTGTGGAACTGATAACAGCGTACTTCATCAAAAAATGATAACCCCATTTCCAGTGATTTTGGGTCATGAAGGTCTTGGAGTGGTTGAAAGCGTAGGTGAGGGAGTCACTAATGTTAAACCAGGTAAGTCAGAAGTAATCAGAATAGTTGTATGGACCTTACCATAGACATACTAAAGACAAAGCAATCATGGCCACTTTTTGTGACCAGTTATATTTTTCAATTGCACTATTTAATGTACCGAAAGACTATTTAAAATTCCAAAGTGTGTGTGTGTGTGTGTGTGTGTGTGTGTGTGTGTGTGTGTGTGTGTGTGTGTGTTTTCCATACATGAACTTTTGATTTGATCACTACTATAGTGGCATGTAATATCTTAGTATTATACTGCAATTGGCAGCCCCAGTGACCTTCAGAAATACCACCCCCCCACCCCACACTGGCACCCTGCAATCTCATCATGGGGATGGGGTGTAGGGGAAGCCATTCAAGATCCCCTAAACAGATTGGGGATTTTAAATATCTCTGTCACAATTGTTGGGGGCATTTTAAAGGGGGTTAACACTTCAGTGGCAGTGCTGATTTGGAGCTGTTATGGGTGGATGTTGGCTGTAAGAGACAGCCAATACCCACACTGTATGGTGTGGGATTGAACACCGCCCCCCCATCCCCTATTCCCGTCCATACAAACCCCAAAACTCAGTAATAGTTGATTGGTTGGGCCCACTGCATGGGACCCCTGCCAATCAGTTAATTGGGTGCCAGCTCTTAGCATCAGGATACACAGGGGTTAAAGTGGAAGCCTATGCTCTGACTCCCCTTGTATAACGGCCCTCTCTCGTAACTGTAGATTGGTGTCAATAAAAATCAATGAGCTGCACGTGCAGGTATGAGCACTGGTGTTGTGGGAGCAGTGTCCACTCCGAACCGCTGTACATCCCAGCGCTGATAGCGAGCGCCCAGTCAGCTGATTGTCTGGGGTCAACCTTTCAGGATCCTGGCCTAACAACCATTGATGACCTGTCCTGAGGACACCTAATCGACAAATATTGTGCTGCACTAGCTCTCAAATGAGTATTTTCTCCCTTGGTATTTTCTTGCTTTTGTTCATTTACATTGGTGCATTTCATTGAAGAGGGGGGGGGGGGGGGGGGGAGTTTTTACATAAATCAACAGCAACTAAAGCTTAAGTCTGTTTAGACAAGATTAGCTCCCCTTAAGGTGCGTCCGCACATCGTAAGTACTGCGGTAACGTTTTACATTACAGACAATGCGGATGGGAGTTGAAGAAATCTTGTCCACATGCTGCAGAAAAATCTGCACTATAAATTGAGCTATTTGAACCCCTTAAGGATGCCACCCGTGTTTTTTGCTCCCCTAGGGGACCACAACTAGGGATGCTTTGATTGCTTCTGCTATATCATTACATCATACTGCAATCTGATAGGCAGTCTACTAAATCAGCCCTGAGGCCTTTCTGTAGGACCCTGGCTGCCATGACATCCATACGGCTTGGGGGGATATAAATGCCACTGTCAGAATTGACAGCAGCATTTAAAGGGTCAATGGCCGCAATCGGGCGCGTGGCTGATTACAGCTATTGTCCGTGGGTGTCAGCTGTAATAAAAAGCTGACGCCCATGCTGTATGAAGAGAGATTGACCCTCAATCTCTCTTTATACATGGACCATCAAAAGGCGTATCAGCGGTTGTTAGGGGATTTAAGTCCACAACAACATGCTTCCTCCTAGAGGGATGCACGTAGCCTTGGCCAGGGCAGCGCTGGGCCTCTTCCAGACACCCCTTGGAGAGTGATGTCCAATAAACTTGGACAGGTATAAGGGTTGTCATGGATGATGCCACCATTCCATAACCCACTGGAAAGACCCTCAGCGGTAGATAAATGAGCCACATACTTGTATAACGTACTTCAGGTCCCTGGGAATGGTCAGGGCCTGGCAAAACTTTACTTGCAATAAACACTGGGTGGGAGGCACAATTTACACAAAATTGACGTGCAGGCAGACAGCAATCGGATAGTACCTCTACACAGTAATACCAGGCACAGAATGGCCATGTTGGAAAAACAGTAGGTGAGTACCTCTGCATGGGGAATTGGCCTCGACTTGACACAATCATGCTCTCTCTCCTTTGGGACTCACTCATCCACAGTCACTCACACACAGAAGATCAGGAACCGCTCTTTCTCCTCCATTCTTTACCACATGGGAGTCAAAGCTACCTTCATGTGGCTGGCACTCAAGAACCTGGAAGCAATGGAAATCTCAACACGCCTAAAACACTCATTTATAAGCTCACTCATACCACGTGACATGACAAAATGATTGCAAGCATCTCCCAGTCTCTTAACTCCTTACTTGTTACAGCTGTGCAATACACATAACAGAATGACAAAACAATTTGTACAGCCCACCTACAAAAGACATGACATATATGACATTATGAAGGGGCCAGAAATGGATATACTGGACCACTACACTCATCACATGCACTATTCTGACTTGTTTTATGGAAAAGATTCACCCATTCAGGTGAACTTGAAGGGGGGGGGGGGGGGGGGGGCGGGGGAGAAAGCGCACAAATGTCAATTATGTGCAATCCATGTGTTTTGTTTTTTTTTTTATTTCTACAATGTAGCACAAAATACTATGGTAACATGTTGGCTAGAAAAACCTGTGATCATAGAATGCTATAACTAGAAGGGACCATCAGGTCCAATCCACTGCTCGATGCGAGGTTTACTAAATCATCTAAGACAGATGCCTGTCCAGCCTCTGTTCGAACAGTTCCATTGAAGAACTTCCCACCTCCAGTGGTACCTGTTCCACTCATTGATCACCCTCACTGTCAGAAAATTGGTGTGTGGGTTTTTGTTCTCGTATCTAATCTGTGTTTTATCACATTGCTTCCAGTCTTTCCTTGTGCAAATGATAATAGGGCTGATTCCCCTGCACTGTGACAGCCCTTCAGATATTTGTAGACAGCTATTACGTCTCCTCTCAGCCTACTTTTTTGCAAACTAAATCTTCCCAGATTCTTCACCCATTCCTCATAGAACATGATTTGCAGATCGCTCACCATCTTGGTAATGCCTCTCTGAATTCGCTCCAGTTTGTCTGTCTTTTTTAAAGTGGATCTGACCAAGGAAGAGTAGAGGGGGGATAATTACCTCAAGTGATCCAGACTTTATGCCTCTCTTAATACATCCCAGAATTCTTTTGCCTTTTTGCCACTGCATCACATGGTTTACTCATGTTCAGTCTGTGATGTATTAGTTAGAGATGAGCGAACGCGTTCGTCCGAGCTTGATATTCGTGCGAATATTAGGGTGTTCGGGATGTTCGTTATTCGTAACGAACACCATGCGGTGTTCTGGTTACTTTCACTTCCTTCCCTGAGACGTTAGCGCGCTTTTCTGGCCAATTGAAAGACAGGGAAGGCATTACAACTTCCCCCTGCAACGTTTAAGCCCTATACCACCCCCCTGCTGTGAGTGGCTGGCGAGATCAGGTGTTCGCCTAATATAAAAGTCGGCCCCTCCCGCGGCTCGCCTCAGATGCGGTGTGAGTTAGATGAGGGACAGTGCTGTTTATACCGGAGCTGCTGTAGGGAAAGAATTGGTAGTTAGTGTAGGCTTCAAGACCCCCCAAAGGTCCTTATTAGGGCCACTGATAGCTGTGTGTTGGCTGCTGTTAGCAGTGGCATTTTTTTTTTTCTCAAAATCGGCTCTGCAGAGCGTTGCACCTGGCATTAGGGACAGAAGTGCTGCATAGGCAGGGAGAGTGTTAGGAGTGCGTGTAGCCTTCAAGAACCTCAACGGTCCTTTCTAGGGCCATATTTATCCGTGTGCAGTACTGTCCAGGCTGCTGTTAGCTGTGCTGCATTTTTTTTGGGCTTCTCAAAATCGCCTCTGCAGAGCATTCCACCCTCCATTGATACTGCAGGGAAAGAATTGTATAGGCAGGGCCACAACACAGTTATTATTCATAGAATATACGCAGTGCTGCCTTTTGGTGGAAAAACAAGTGGAAACAAATCTATTTGTCCAGCCTGTGTCCGTCCTTACGGGCGGTGGACACGTCTGAGCTGCGTGAAAAACATTGCTAAATCATACGCACCCAGCTACGCTTTACTGCTGGCTTCGCCATTTGCTTTCCTTAATTGGGAAAAAAAATACCTGCTCTGCCAGAGTTATAATAACTCTGCTACCCTCACGTTCTGTGACACATAAGCAGGGACACAGCACAGTTATTAAACTTAGATTATTCATTCACTAGAGGCAGTGGGGCCTTTCGTTTTCCCAAAAGGGCAAAAATTATATTTGGCCTGCAGTCTTGCGCCAATTTATTTCCTGCCTGTGAAATCAAATCACTGGTAATACAGCATGCTGAGGGGTAGGGGTAGGCCTAGAGGACGTGGACGCGGCCGAGGACGCGGAGGGCCAAGTCAGGGTGTGGGCACAGGCCAAGCTCCTGATCCAGGTGTGTCGCAGCCGACTGCTGCGCGATTAGGAGAGAGGCACGTTTCTGGCGTCCCCACATTCATCGCCCAATTAATGGGTCCACGCGGGAGACGGTTATTAGAAAATGAGCAGTGTGAGCAGGTCCTGTCCTGGATGGCAGAAAGTGCTTCGAGCAACCTATCGTCAACACGCAGTTCTGCGCCGTCCACTGCTGCAAATCCGAATCCTCTGCTGCTCCTCCTTCCTCCCAGCCTCCTCACTCCACTACAATGACACCTGCTCAGGAGCGGGAACACTCCCAGGAACTGTTCTCGGGCCCCTGCTTAGATTGGGCAGCAGCGGTTCCTCTCCCACCAGAGGAGTTTATCGTCACTGATGCCCAACCATTCGAAAGTTCCCTGGGTCCGAGGGAAGAGGCTGGGGACTTCCGCCAACTGTCTCAACAACTTTCTGTGGGTGAGGAGGATGATGACGATCAGACACAGTTGTCTTGCAGTGAGGTAGTAGTAAGGGCAGTAAGTCCAAGGGAGCAGCACACAGAGGATTCGGAGGAAGAGCAGCAGGACGATGAGGTGACTGACCCCACCTGGTGCGCAACGCTTACTCAGGAGGACAGGTCTTCAGAGGGGGAGTCAAGGGCATCAGCAGGGCAGGTTGCAAGAGGCAGTGCGGTGTCCAGGGGTAGAGGCAGGGCCAGACCGAATAATCCACCAAGTGTTTCCCAAAGCGCCCCCTCGCGCCATGCCACCCTGCAGAGGCCGAGGTGCTCTAAGGTCTGGCAGTTTTTCACAGAGACGCCTGACGACCGACGAACAGTGGTGTGCAACCTTTGTTGCGCAAAGCTCAGCCGGGGAGCCAACACCAACAGCCTCACCACCACCACCATGCGCAGACATATGATGGCCAAGCACCCCACAAGGTGGGACGAAGGCCGTTCACCGCCTCCGGTTTGCACCCCTGCCTCTCCCCCTGTGCCCCAACCTGCCACTGAGATGCAACCCCCCTCTCAGGACACAGGCACTACCGCCTCATGGCCTGCACCCACACCCTCATCTCCGCTGTCCTCGGCCCCATCCAGCAGTGTAGTTCAGCGCACCGTTCAGCCGTCGCTTGCGCAAGTGTTCGAGCGCAAGCGCAAGTACGCCGCCACGCACCCGCACGCTCAAACGTTAACCGTCCGCATAGCAAAATTCATCAGCCTTGAGATGCTGCCGTATAGGGTTGTGGAAACTGAGTCCTTCAAAAGTATCATGGAGGCGGCGGCCCCGCGCTACTCAGTTCCCAGTCGCCACTACTTTTCCCGATGTGCCGTCCCAGCCCTGCACGACCACGTCTCCCGCAACATTGTGCGCGCCCTCACCAACGCGGTTACTGCCACGGTCCACTTAACTACGGACACGTGGACAAGCACAGGCGGGCAGGGCCACTACATCTCCCTGACGGCACATTGGGTGAATTTAGTGGAGGCTGGGACAGAGTCAGAGCCTGGGACCGCTCACGTCCTACCCACCCCCAGAATTGCGGGCCCCAGCTCGGTGGTGGTATCTGCGGAGGTGTATGCTTCCTCCACTAAAGCACCCTCCTCCTCCTCCTGCTCCTCCTCCTGAAACCTCACGTAATCACGCTGAACGGGCAATTTTTCTTAGGGCCACAAGGCTCACTCAAATAATTTTTCAGAACAATTTTTATAAGTTTCAATGCGCTTAAAAGCATTGGAACTTTAACTTGAACCAATTTTTCGTTACACTGGGCTGCCTCCAGGCCTAGTTACCACTTAAGCCACATTAACCAAAGCGATTAATGGGTTTCACCTGCCCTCTTGGCTGGCCATGGCCAATTTTTGGGATGTACATTAGTACTGTTGATACAGCAATTTTTGTGGGCCCTCGCCTACAGTGTAATCAAATTAATTTTTAGGCCACCTGCATTACAGCTGACGTTACCTCAGCTGTGTTGGGCAATGCAATGGGATATTTTTGTGTACCGCCGGTGGGTTCCAGGGAGCCACCCATGCTGTAGGTGCACACTGAGTTTTTAATACATCTGTACACTTCTAAAGAACCCGTCTGACTGGGGCATGCAGTGTGGGCCGAAGCCCACCTGTATTACGCACGACATTACTACCTCAGCTGTGTTGGGCAATGCAATGGGATATTTCTATGTACCGCCGGTGGCTTCCTGGCACCCACCCAGGCAGTGGGTCCACAGGGAGTTTAACCTACATGTGTCCACTTGTAAAGAACCCCAGTCTGACTGGGGCATGCAGTGTGGGCCGAAGCCCACCTGCATTAACCCTTTCCAGTCCACTGTGTGACCTGTGAAGACATTAGGGTTTAAGGCTGTACAGCTCCGTTGTTGGTAGACGTCCGTCGGGGTTCTCTTACTGTATATTGCCAGCCTCTCTGCTGTCGGAGCCTATCCTACGTGTCAGCTCATGCAGTACTGGCTTTAGCCAGCATATAGCGCCGTTGTATAACGGCAGAAAAAGAGTAAGCCCCCTAGGAAAACCATATACAAATTGGATTGGAAAGGGTTAAGCACAACATTACTACCTCAGCTGTGTTGGGCAATGCAATGGGATATTTCTGTGTACCGCCGGTGGGTTCCAGGGAGCCACCCATGCTGTGGGTCGACAGGGACTTCACAATAGGGAGTTGTACCTGCCTGTGTCTATGAATTAAAAAGCCCGGTCTGACTGGGGCATGCAGACACCTTGACAGAATGAATAGTGTGTGGCACATAGGTTCCCCATTGCTATGCCCACGTGTGCAGCTCCTGATGGCGGTGGCACAGGATTCTATTTCTCATTGCTTCTGTACAGCATTGTGGGCTATCGCTCCGCCACTTTTAAAGAGGGTCGCTGCCTAGCCGTGCCAACCTCTGCAGTGTGTGCCTGCGGTCCCTCGTCATGGCAGACGCAATTCTAAATAGACATGAGCGTGGTGTGGCATGAGGGCAGCTGAAGGCTGCCCAGGGACACTTTGGTGTGCGCTGTGGGGGGGGAGGGGGGGGGGCGGTTGGGCAGCATGTAACCCAGGAGAAGTGTCAGTGGAGTGTCATGCAGGCAGTGATTGTGCTTTGTTGGAGGTAGTGTGGTGCTTAGCAAAGGTATGCCATGCTAATGAGGGCTTTTCAGAAGTAAAAGTTGTTGGGAGGGGGGGGGGCCCACTCTTGCCGGTATTGTGGCTTAATAGTGGGACCTGTGAACTTGAGATGCAGCCCAACACGTAGCCCCTCGCCTGCCCTATCCGTCACTGTGTCATTCCCATCACTTTCCTGAATTGCCCAGATTTTCACACATGAAAACCTTAGCGAGCATCGGCGAAATACAAAAATGTTCTGGTCGCCCATTGACTTCAATGGGGTTCGTTGTTCGAAACGAACCCTCGAGCATCACGGGAAGTTCGTTCCGAATAACGAACACCCGAACATTTTGGTGTTCGCTCATCTCTAGTATTAGTATATCCAAGATTTTTTTTCACATGTGCTGCTTAGCTCAATTCCTTTCTGGATGTGCTTTTTATAATTTTTCTTGCCTAGCTGTAGTACTTTGCATTTCTCTTTGTTAAATATCATTCTATTAGTTGCTGCCCACTGCAAGGTTGTCCAGATCTTTTTGAATCCACTCTCCCTCTTCTCCAGTGTTTGTTAGCTATCCTTTTTTTAGCTTTGTGTTGTCAGAAAACTTGATTAGTTTCCCCTCAATTCCCTCATTTAGGTCCTTTTTATAAAAGGTTGAACAATACTGATCCCAAAACAAAGCCTTGTGGTACCCCACTTCAGACATTCTTGCCCATAGATGTGCAGCATGTAAAATCACTCAGCCAGTTGTGAATCCACTTAACAGTTGCCTTATCAATCCCATATTTTTTAAATAAGAAGGATGGTATAAGATACTTTGTCAAATGCTTTAACTAAAAAAAAGTATATGCTAGTTTTCCGATGCCACTTAGCTTGCTGAAGAGGCCTAATTGGCCTTAAAAGCTTGCATAATGTAATATTCATACTTTTTAAATAGTAAAACCTAACTTAAAAAATTAAAATTACATATTTCCATGATCTTACTGACTAGATAGACAGATATCATCTTTACCACACAGTGAATGCTCTAAAAACAAAATCCCCAAAATTGCTCAATTACATTTTCTCTTAGGCCGCCTGCAGACGGCCAGGTCGGATCTAACTGCGAGAATCCTTGCAGCGGGACCTGACCCGAGCCCTTGCAGAGAGCAGCGCGGGCACTCCCCTCTCCCGTGGCCCCGGCTCCTTCATGTGCCGGCAGCCAGTGCATGCGCAGAGCGGAGCCGGCGAGTGAAGTTTCTGTGCAGAAATAGGGCATGCCACGATTTGTTTGCCGCGCGAGATGTCATGCGGCCAAACCACGTCCATCTGCATAGGATTGTGTTTGTTAACGCAATCCTATGGCAGCTTTCAGCGGCGGAAATCCCGCCGCGGAATTTCCACCCGTCTGCAGGCGGCCTTATAGATAGATATTTTTTTTTTTTTTTTCTCCCAGTACACTTAAAGGGTGCCATTAAAATATACAACACATCCTGCAAAGAAATCCCACAGTACACATGGAAGTCCAAACCTGTACAATGACCTATTATAACCATTAAACAGTTCAGAATTTACAAAGACTGTCCCCTACTATTTTCACAGGTGACAGAGTCATCCCACTGTTTGTCCCAGAATGTGGAAAGTGCCGAGGTTGCAATACTCCAAACAGTAACGTGTGTGTGAAACTTGAGTAAGTGTTGTATTTATTTAACTGATCATCCTTTTGGGTACTTCCACATTATCTATTCTTGCAATATGCTTCTTGATGCATAACGATGCGTTTCTGCCAATGGAGGTGAATAGAATATGTTGAGTAACACATTTGGATTTTTTTTCTTAGCGCCCCCCCCCCCCCCCAACAAATGCTAGTGTAGCTGTACGCTCTTGTTCAGACTCCATTACTTCAACCCTAAAAGCACAACTGAAATCTTAGCGTGTGATATCCAAATGTTGACTATATGAAAAATGAGTAAGAAATAGTTTAACAGTTATTTGGATCTCATGGGTCATTTTTATTATGCAAGTCATCATCCCCTGTATTCATGAATTGCACATGGAGCACCAACTATTAAAGAAACCTGCAGTAAAAGGAGCATTTCAAGGTTATTCTATGCATATACAGCTGACAATCCCTTTAAGGTGCAGACCAGTTTGTTGAACCATAGGAAAAAGGTATTCTACAGTGGTTTCATAAAACATGGCATACCCAAACCTAAAGTTTTCTTAGATTTCTTTTCTGGATTCTCTATATGAAACTTGTATACAAGATGTTTCGAGCCGTCCATGAGATTACATTTATGGTTAAAATATTAGAACACTGGTAAATGGTTACTATTGTACAATAGAAACTTCTATTTTCCCGGTCGTCATCCCGATGGCCCCATTTGCATATGGAGGTTGACCTCTGACCTCAGTAGGGACTGGAAGAGCCCTTAAAGCACCTCCCCCTTCCACCATCTCTTCAGTGTCTTCCTGTCCCTACGGTGGCCAGGTGGAGCAAGCTCTGGGGACTACTCGCCAAGGGCATGCTGTGCCGAAGATCCCCTGGAGGGAAGAGGCTGGGTCTGCACACTGCTCAGAGTCCCTGCATTCCCGGCCTGCACCGCCATCGAGCCGTTAGTCGCTTTGTAGTGCGGGTCTCCATGGGCAGGTCTGCTTCAGAGACGTGCTCGATCAAGGAACGGGCTCCCAGAGAGGAGTTAGCTAGCTGCCTCCCCCTTCTGAAGATGAGTGGAAGAATGAGATTAGCGCTCCAATGTGAGGTGGAGAAAATGGCAGAGTCGAGAGAAGTAGAAAGAGAAGAAAAGGAAAATCAAATTGGACTCACCCCAGATGTATCGGACCCTGTGTAAGGTCACGGTGCGTCTAATGATCCTGGAAGGCAATGATATCCACGGTAGAAGCTATGGTGTCATCAAGGAATCCTGATCACTGGTCAGAGTGACATCCCAATGGGGGAGAGCATCGCAGGGTGACTCTAGGTAGAATGTATACCAGAGGCGCAGCAAAGGCAGTAGACAATAAATTAGAAAAAAAACCCTGTGCTCCAGTAACCGGATAGGTGGAATGAGAAGGCAGAAGGAACTTGCTTAGCAGGGGTGTCAGTGCAATTGACACCCCTGAAAATCCAGGTCAGCTTGTAGAAATGAATCTTGTCCAAGTTATGACGAGAAAGGTTCTTTATTCACAAGGTGCAACACGTTTCGGCTGAAACATCAGACTTTATCAAGCATACAGGATGGTTAAAACATGGTTACATTTATAGTGAACATAGCTGAATGAGTGGAGGCAGTGTCTGCTGGTTACCGCCCCTTGCGGGTCACGTGAGTTGCCACGTGGTGGGGGGTAGGGGGGAGGAGGATATTATAGGATGATGAGGGGAAAAATATAAAATAAATAAAAAAATATATATAAAAAAAAAAAAAAAGGAAATAACTGGTGGCTGAATAAATCCCCTGAATGAATAACAGAGGAACGCTATGTGGAATGGACTCAAAGAGGAGCGGGGGGGGGGGGGGTCGCTACAGGAGAGCGTTGGGAGTCACATGATGGCTCGTATACTGAAGGGGCGGGTGTTGGGCCGGAGAGTGACCCATAGCAGGGGCACATGACTTGCCATGTGATCCGTAGGTCCTATACATGCATAAATGAGCTGAAGGAATGTTGGCGCTGTCAGCTGGTAGGCTTAGACAGCGCATTATGCAATCTATATGCTCAAAGGGTATGGCTTGTCTAAAAAAGGTGGATTTGGTGAGTAACACATGATGATGGATATAAAATATGCTTGGTTAAAAAATGCATATATTGGACAGAGAACACTAATGGATACGAGGTGTACTATTGTAACAAGCATATTCTGGGATAACGAAGGGGGGGGGGGAGGGGGAGGCAGAAGGTGAGCTGTGCTGCAGAAAATCAGCTATATAGCATATTAAGGACTAATAAAACTGTAAATACTTATGGGTGTGAATATTAAAAATGTATATAAATACATATAGATATAATTTAAAAATTATTATATGTAAAACAAATAGAATATAAAAACTACCACGCATCGGACAATAGGATCCATAAAAATGAGTATGCATAAAAAATAGTAATATTACTGCATAAAAGACTAAAGATAATGCTAAAGCATACAATTAATATACATCATAGTGGTAGCATGAACAAAATGGATAAATATAGCTGAAGTGTTACACCAAACATATAGATAATCAGGTAGTTGGTTGTTATTGGATTTGTTCTCAGATTTTTTTACTCTTAAATTTTTTTCAAGGACCTCATTTAGGCCATGGGGATGTAACGTATTGAAATGATATATATATATAAAACATCTCCTTGGCTTTTAGTCAGGAGAATTCAGCCTTGGGAATTTGCTCAATAGAGGTGACTTTCAATAAAGAAGGATCAGAATTGTGATGTGAAAGAAATGTTTCGATAAACTATGTTTGAGAGAATTTTTGTTAATATTGTGTCGATGGTGGTTTATGCGTGTGCGTAGTGAATTGATTGTCCGGCCAATGTATTTGTTCGGGCATGGGCACTCAATCAAATAAATCAGGTGCTCAGAGGCACAATTTAGATATTATTTTATTTCAAAGGGATTGTTCGGTTGCCCTATATCCACATGTTTTCTCCTATGGCAGATGTTCATACAGCATTTGCATCCTGAAGCTCCACACTTATAGGTCCCTTTTTATGGTGGAAAGTGTGGGATTAGTGTTTGCATTTCTATTTCTATTCTTGTTTCTAGGACATGATGGAGCTAAAATATTACCCAGTGTTTTGTTCCGTTTGAAAATTAGGTTAGGGTTAGTAGCTAAGGTATCCATAATGAAAGGGTCGCTCTTTAAAATTTTCCAATGTTTTTTAAGAATATCTCTGAGGTCTTTTTGTTTAGAGTTATACCTTGTTATAAAACAAAGATCGGGAGGATTAGTCGAATGTGTAGGTGTCCCCTTTTTGGTCAAGAGAGATCGTTCTTCCAATTTAGCCCTATTAAGGGAATGATCTAGGAGAGTTCTGGGGTATTTTTTCTCCTCAAATCTTTTATATAAAATTTTGGATTGTTCATCAAATGTCTCCATGGTTGAGCAATTCCTACGTATCCTCTTAAACTGACTAAATGGTACATTCGTCTTCCACTGTTTTGTGTTGCAGCTTCTAAAGTCCAGGAAGCGATTTACGTCCACTTGTTTGAAATGGGTCTTTGTATGCAGATTTCCTTCTTTGATAGAATATATATATATATATATATATATATATATATATATATATATAGTTGTTATGAAGGATAAATTCTAAACTGTTTAATATGAATTGTTTTTGTTTGTGTAGTAATAGAGTGTCATTTTTTAGAAACAATGCGGTGGCTTGGACACCTAGAGAATGTGGGATGCTGGAATACAGGGAGCAGACATCTAAAGTTATCAGGGTATAAGTGGCCTTCCATGTAAAGTTTTCTAGTAGTTGTAATAAGTAAGTGTCCTTTAGATATGCTGGTAGTTGAACCACAAATCTCTGCAATTGTCGATCGACATACTCTGAGAGGTTGCTGGTAAGGGAGCCTATACCCGCAATAATCTGTCTTCCTGGTGGTTTTTCAAGGCTCCTATGGATCTTTGGTAAGATGTGAAAATAGGCCACATCTGGGTGAGAAGGAGATAGAAAATGTTTTTCGTCCTTAGTTATGCATTGGTTGGCATAAGCCTCTTCAATCAAGAAGTGCAGGTTCTTACAGAGGGTGGGAGTAGGGTCTTCTGTTAGTGTTTTGTATTGTTCTTTATCGTTCAGGATCTGTTGGATTCTTCTTGGTAATATTCTATAGTCATTAATACAATTTTCCCCCCCCCCCCCCCCCCCCCCCCATCCTTATCTGCTTGTTTGATTTACTAGATTATTGTTCTTGGTTAGTTTTTTTTTATGAGATTCCACTGTTTTCTGTTGGGGTTCCCCTCTTTCTTTATTTTGTTGTAGTCTTTTTCAGTATTTTTCGTAAGGCATCTGAAGTCTTCTAGAACTTTATTATAGAATGTGATAATGTATGGGCCTTTAGCATCAACCGGGTAAAAGTTACTGGGTAGTTTTAAGTTGGTAGTGATTGGTTTGTCAGCAGTATTACTTGGATCTGTAATGGTGATAGTATCTGTATGGATCAATTTATCTAATCCCTCATTGGATGAGGGGGTGGGGTGAATTTTATTGCTGTTAATGGCAAAATTCCTTTTTAGTGTGAGTTTTCTTATAAAGCTGTTTAAATCTAGAAAAAGTTCAAATGAGTCTGGGTTGCTCGAAGGACTGAAAGAGAGGCCTCTTGATAAGATTTCTGCCTCTCCAATTTTTAGAGGATAGTCAGACATGTTAAAAATCCCCATCTTCATGGCTTGGCTAGGGGAGATAGGGTTTTCCGGGTTGTTAGAGATTTTCTTATGTTTTTTTTCTCCCAGCCCATTTCCCCCTTTTGGTGCGTCTTTTTCTATTTGGTTTGGAGATGAATAGAAGTGTGTGCTCTTGGATAATCCCGCTGCATGATTCCCCACTGGTCGGGGCAATGTTTTGCCTTTTTGTTGTACAGATTGCGTCGTGCTTCTGGTGATTCGCATGTTGGAGTTGACCGAGGTATCTTTTCCCCTAAAGGCTCCATCGTGGAAATATTTGTATTAGCAACAATCTCTTCTGTGTTGTTCACAGCTAGATGAGTTATAGGATCAATGGTGTTACTTTCGTTATGATGGGTGGAAATTTCAAAAGGGCCTATCGGTTCCGTATTCCTATCCCCAAGAGATGGAGCACTTGGAGATATATTGTTGTTCAAAAATTTAATTAGATCAGATGGGCTTCCTGGGGTATTGTCAAAAGCTGGTGCAATACAATTCAGGGTTGGTATCAATGGTGGTTGTACAATAATTGGTATAGGCATATCTAGGGAGCCCTGAGTAATCTCCTGTGTGGAGGAAATGGGGGCTATATGATGGTTATTGGCTGGCATGGGTGTTATTGTAGATACAGGGGAAAGAGGATTAGAGGTATGTGGGTGGCAAGGCTCAGTGGAAAAACTGGTATTATTTGTGGAAACATTTACAGAACCTGTTGCAATCCTGGGGTTCCTATTTGTAGGAGGATTCCGTGTGCCATATGATCCTGAGTTTGATCGATTGTTATTGGTCGAGTATTTTGACCAAGCTTGAGACCTCGGTTGGGCTCTACGAGTATATCAATCTCTTGGCGTCCAAGAGGAGTTGATTCCATAAGGAAAATCCCGTTCATAGATCCCAAAAGGAGTAACAATGTGATTATCAAATTGGGGGTGGGGGGTGAGGGACATGAGGGTATTGATTGACCCGGTAGGGGGGTAGGCAATCACGTCTAGTATTCACATGGTCATATTCTGAAGGACGGACCTGTCTATTGTTTCTCAGGTGTGGATTAGTATAATCGTCCTTAAGGGGACGATCATGTCTTCTATTCATGGGATCATGTTTGGTAAAGTTGTTCCATGTCATATTTTGTGATGTATCGTTAATGTGAGTATTTTTGCGTGGGTTGGATTTGTATTCCCATGGGAAATATTTTTTACTTTTTTTATCATTCCAATCCCTCTGAAGTTTTTTTATTTTCCTAGTTGTAATTTCTTTCTCTATTTTATCTATAAAGTTGGAGATGAAGGAGACATTGTTTGTCCCACATTTCAGGCCCAAATAGAGGGCTTTGGGTAATAAGTCATTGCTAAACTGTTTTCGTTTGTCTATCAGCTTATTTAACATAAGGTCGGAGAAAGGCTCTACCATAATTTTCCATTCCCCGAGAAGGGGGAGTCGTTATGGAAAGCAGGTTTGATGGCTACTCGAAGGCCTCTAGGAGCCATGTTATTTTCTTTATAAAGAAAAAGGGACAGCCAGTCCAGACTGTGCCGCCATAATTTGTCAATAATATCTTTTAGTGTATATTTCAGTTTGGTTGCATTGGTAAGAATATCAGAAAATTCATCATAGCATAAAGAGTTTAAAGTGGTTATGTCCCAATTTTTATCTAGAGTCTGAAAGGAAAACATGTTGAACGAGTCAATTTGATTGAAAGAGTCTTGCTTGATGAGGTCTGAAAGTCGTCTTGGTAAAGAGAGCCATTTTTCCTCAATGATCTCCACCGCGGTTCGCCCAATCTCTGGAATAATGCATCCGGTGTTCTCTGTCCAATATATGCATTTTTTAACCAAGCATATTTTATATCCATCATCATGTGTTACTCACCAAATCCACCTTTTTTAGACAAGCCATACCCTTTGAGCATATAGATTGCATAATGCGCTGTCTAAGCCTACCACCTGACAGCGCCAACATTCCTTCAGCTCATTTATGCATGTATAGGACCTACTGATCACATGACAAGTCATGTGCCCTTGCTATGTGTCACTCTCCGGCCCAAAACCCGCCCTTTCAGTATACGAGCCGTCATGTGACTCCCAATGCTCTCCTGTAGCGACCCCCCCCCCCCCCCAGCTCCTCTTTGAGTCCATTCCACATAGCGTTCCTCTGTTATTCATTCAGGGGATTTATTCAGCCACCAGTTATTTCCTTTATATATATATATATATATATATATATATATATATATATATATATATATATATATATATATATATATATAATTTTTTTTATTTATTTATTTTCCCCTCATTATCCTCCCCCGAGCCACGTGACCACTCACGTGACCCGCAAGGGGCGGTAACCAGCAGACACTGCCTCCACTCATTCAGCTATGTTCACTACGAATTTAACCATGTTTTAACCATCCTGTATGCTTGATAAAGTCTGATGTTTCAGCCGAAACGTGTTGCACCTTGTGAATAAAGAACCTTTCTCGTCATAACTTGGACAAGATTTATTTCTACAAGCTGACCTGGATTTTCAGGGGTGTCAATTGCACTGACACCCCTGCTAAGTAAGTTCCTTCTGCCTTCTCATTCCACCTATCCGGTTACTGGAGCACAGGTTTTTTTTTTTCTAAGTTATTGTCTACTGCCTTCTAAAGATGGCTACAGTATTCCTAGTAGACGCATCAGCGGAATCAGTCAGATGTGTTGTGCGAAAACTGCAGTCCTGAGCAATACTGCAAGGGCAGACGTCACTTCGAAGAACAAGCTCTATGTAATTCCTTTCCAGGGAGAGTACATGTTCGGTCCTTTCCTAGATAAAATCCTTGAAGCGGGGGACAAGAATAAAATCCTTCTGGATAGGATTCTTCCCAAGAACAGGAAAATTTTGATAAAGGGCATTTAGAAACTAAAAGACTTAGGAGTCATTATTCAGGTTTCCGAACAGGTAAGGGGTGAGGGCCTCTTATAACCCCCCCCCCCCCCCCTTTGGTTTTTTTGATGATAAAAAAAAAAAAGGCTCTCTAAGAACCATATTTAATCTCAAGGCCCTAAACAAATTTATTTCCTACAGAAAATTTAAAATTGAAACTGTCAGATCTAATAGATCTCGACAGCGCCATGTGTACCATAGACCTTAAAGACGTGTACTACCATGTCCCAATACCTGCCGCCCATTACAAATATCTAAGATTTGCCCTGCAAATGGGAAATGTAATTTATGGCTCTGCCGTTCGGTATCTCTACTGCCCCTAGAGTCTTCACGGAAGTAGTGATAGAAATGATGGCCTACTTTAGGAGAAATCAAATCGTTATCTTCCTTTATCTGGACGATTTGCTGTTAGTGTCAAGATCCGCAGAAACCATATGTACAGACTTGTCCATAGTCTTGTCTGTTTACTATACACACAGTCATCCAATTTAGACAAAAGTCAGACCTGATCCCGGGTACTCAGAAGATATATCTAGGAGTACTCCTAGATTCCTGCATCCAGGAATCATGCCCCCCCCCCCCCCCCCATCCAAGAGTAAGGACCCTATCCAATCCCTATGTCAAGCAACAACAGTATCCATTAGGGATGTAATGAAACTTTGGGCCTACTAACAGCTTGTATACATATAGTCCCATGAGGCCAAGCCCATACCTGACAGCTGCCATGGTTTATCCTTGGCAGTTGGGACAAACTGCAAACGTCCCTAGATAAAAAGGTGTGGCTGACCTCTCAAGTCAAATAGTCCTTGCACTGGTGGACTTCTCAGAGTAACCTTAACAAAGGTACCCCTTGGTCACGAGAACTCTCTAGCAATCAACATGAATGCAAGCAAGACGGGATGGGGAACACAAGTAGTGGACCTAACCTTCAGAAGAACTTGGGACTCCCAAATAGCTGCATGCTCATCCAACTATAGGGAGCTAAGGGCAATATGGGAGGCCCTTTGTGGCTGAACCCCAGGGAACATGACACCCGCACCTTCAACAGCTGGCGGCAAGGATACTACACTGGGCAGATTCCATGGTGCTATCCCTCTCAGCAATCCACCAGAAGGGATCTATAAATCCCATGTCAGATTTCCTCAGCAGGCAAAGCGTCCTCCCAGGAGAATGGCGTCTGAATCAACAGGCCTTCCATCTCCCAACGTGTCAGTGGGGGCAACCACCGATTGACCTCTTTGCCACAAATACAAAATGCCGAGACTTTTATACCCTCAATCCAAGGGACAATTCATGCGGGTTAGATGCCTTGTCTCTGAGCTGGGACATAGATCTGGCGTATGCATTTCCAACCTTTGCACTGAACCCTCATATCCTCAAAAAAGGTTCAGGTCAGCCGAGCAGCTGTAATCCTAGTCGCCCCTATGTGGGACAAGAGACGTTGGTATCCCCTACTGAAGAACCTAGCAATCCAGGGCCCACTCCAGCTACCAGTCAAGGAAGATCTACTGTTCCAGGGTCCACTAACTTTCTCGGGAGCTGAGAAACTGAAGTCAGCAGCCTGGATGATGAAGGCATAATACTTCAGGGAAAAGGGCTCTCACAAAAAGTAACTACTACTTTGGGTAAAAGCTGTAACCACAGCTATTTACAATAAAGTGTGGAGGAAATTCTCAAAATACCGTAATCTAGATCCGAGTGAGCCCCCAAACATGGATATACCCATAATCCTGGATTTTCTGCAAGCAGGCCTAGGAAACAGCCTAAGTCCAAGTCCTCTTAGAGTACAGGTGGCAGCATTAGGATCCTGCTTGGACTTTCCCTTAGCAGAGCATCGCTGGGTCCGCAGGTCCCCTTAAAGGGGCTGACAGACTCCAGCCCTTTATCAGGGAAACCTTTCCTACATGGGACCTAAACTTGGTCCTTAACAGTCTTTGTAAGCCACCCTTTAAACCCCTCTCCCAACTTCCCATAAAGTTGCTCACGCTTAAAGCCTGTCTCCTGGCTGCCATAACCTCAGCACGGATAGTGGGGGATTTACAGACATTATGTTGTGTGGAGCTACATATGATGGTGCAAGGTGATAGAATCATCTTTAACCTAGATCCCACCTTTCTTCCAAAAGTTGTCTACATTCCAC
This sequence comes from Eleutherodactylus coqui, assembly GCF_035609145.1. Lineage (NCBI taxonomy): Eukaryota > Metazoa > Chordata > Amphibia > Anura > Eleutherodactylidae > Eleutherodactylus > Eleutherodactylus coqui. The sequence continues at coordinate 167,745,107 of NC_089843.1, read as the reverse complement.
AGAACAGTCAATTGCCCTACCCTCTTCCTGCCAGAACCCCTGTAACGACAGAGAATTCCATAGCCTAGATGTCAGGAGGGCTGTTTTAGCATATCTAGAGGTTACCCAATCCTTTCGGAAGCATAATAACTAGAGATGAGCGAACACGTTCGGCTCCGCCCCTTTTTCGCCCGAACACCGAACTTTGCGAACACTTCAGTGTTCGGGCGAAAAAGTTCGGGGGCCGCCGTGGCAGCGCGGGGGGGTGCGGCGGGGAGTGGGGGGGAGAGGGAGAGAGAGAGGGCTCCCCCCTGTTCCCCGCTACTGCCGCCCGCGCCGCCGCGCATCTCCCCGCCCCCCGGCGGCACCCGGACACTTACGCGCGAACACTGCAGTGTTCGGCAAAGCCGGTGTCCGGGTGCGGATGTGTCCGTAACGGACACGTTCGCTCATCCCTAATAATAACCTCTTTGTCCAATTTCAGGGGCTGGGCAGAGGAAAGACAGCGTCTAAAAGTACCATTGCAAGATGGATCACCGGCATACAAAGCCCAGGGTCTTGACCCTCTGGAAAATATCAAAGCCCACTCTAGAACCCCCCCCCCCCCCCCCCTCGTGGGCAGAAAAAGCTACCTGGTCCAGTCTGCGCACATTTATTAAGCACTATAGGGTTAATGTGCAGTTTGACGAAGACCTGGGATATGGACAGAAGGTCCTCCAGGCAGTAGTCCCGCTCTAAAATTCTTATCATTTGATATTACTCCATATATAAATGGGGCCGTCGGGATGACGACCGGGAAATGAACGTATTACTTACTGGTAGTTCTTTTTCCAGGAGTCATCACGACGGCCCATAATTCCTCCCCTATAGAATATTTATTTATTTATTTTACCAATGTAAAATATGACCGAATAAAAATTTTTTTTGGTTCCATATACATTATCCACCGTGATAATTTGAAAGTCCCTGAGGAGATGGTGGAAGGGTGGATGCTTTAAGGGCTCTACCTGTCTCTACTGAGGTCAGAGGGCAATCTTCATATGTAAATGGAGCCATCATGATGACTCCTGAAGTAATCCATTCATTTCTAATACACATACTGACTCTATATGGGTCAGCATGTTGTGCTAGTTCACAGGTTTAAGAGAAATTGGTGAGAGACTCTCCAAAGAAAACCTCTGCAGCAAATGTGAATGAGCCTTTATTTACTGAAGGCAGAACACCTTTCAATATCAATTCTTCAAACTATTCAATTTTATCTTATTTAATTTTTTTCTTTTTTTTGCCTAATAGTTTGGGATCTGGTGAACTAGCCGGACTCATGCAAGATGGTACAAGCAGGTTTACTTGTAAAGGCAAACTGATTCATCATCATATGAGCACAAGTACATTTACTGAATATACTGTTGTGTCTGACATTTCCATTGCCAAAGTGGATGCCAATGCCCCTGTTGAAGCTTGTCTTATAGGCTGTGGATTTGGATCTGGATATGGTGCGGCCATAAACACTGCTAAGGTAAGAATTTTCATGCACCAGTTTGGTTCATATACTACATAAACTGGAGTAACATGGTGAAGGACAAGCTTTTGGCATCAATCTGTCCTAGAGAGAATGTTTGGGTCCAATAGTCTTCATGTAGATACTCCACCCCTCCCCACCAAAGCCCCTCCTCCTTCTAGGGCTTCTGAACCATCATATAGCCTCCCTTCACGTGGCCCTGCTGTATACACGATATTGTACGGTATTGGGGGCAACAGCAACTTCAGATGCAGAGCAAGACATTTTAAAGTCATAGATGTAAGCAGAATCTATGAATTCACAAGTTCATATCCTTTCATAAATGTAACTTCTAATAAACTTTAATCATTTACTGATATCTGATACTTTCCCTCTTCTCAGGTGACAAAGGGTTCAAGCTGTGCTGTGTTTGGCTTGGGAGGAGTTGGTTTTTCAGCAATAGCAGGATGCAAAGATGCAGGAGCTTCACAAATTATTGGAGTGGGATCACATAAGGAGAAGTTTCCAAAAGCCATGGAAATGGGAGCCACTGAGTGTGTAAACACAAAGGATCATGAGAAACCCATTCATGAGGTCATTTGTGAAATGACTAATGGAGGAGTGGATTTTGCCATTGAATGTGCAGGACGTATTCCGACGATGGTACGAGGAAAATGTCATGTGGTGTGAAATAGTTGTGAAATCTATCCTATTTGTGAAATCTTAGAGTTTGGAAGTGACCTCTAGAGTCATTGGATCCAATCCCCTGCTTAATGCAGGATCACTAAATCATCGCAGACAAGTCTGTCCGATGTCTGTTTAAAGACTTAATTAAAGGAGAACTCGCCACTTCCAGTGCCACTCAGTGATCACCCTCACTGTCAAAAAGCGCTTTCTAATATCTAATCTGTGTCTCCTCTCATTGTTTGCAGCCTTTCCGTGTACAAATAAGAATAGGGCTGATCCCTCTGCACTGTGACAGCCCCTTCAGATATTTGTAGACCGCTATTAGGTCTCCTCTCAGCTTTCTTTTTTTGCAAGCTTAACCGTTACTCATACGACATCATGTGCAGACCACTCAAAACCTTGCTAACTCTTCGAACTTGCTCCATTTTGTTATTTCTTATTTTAAATGGATGGTTGCCCTTCTGCAGGAACTTTCAATGATTACAGTGAGTGGTTCAGCAATTAAATCTGCTGCTTCCTTCAGTAATCTAGGATGTAATTCATCTGAACCTTGAGACTTGAATTCATTTAAGTTAGCAAAGTGTTCCCTCACCATCTGTTTATAGATGGCCTGCATTCTGTCTACACACACACTCACACTGCAGTATCGCTGATGCATGTACTTTCTGATAGAAAACTGATACAAAATAAGTTCATCCTTCATTTTTAACATTCACCATTTTCATCCTGTAAACTCTTATAGAATCTCTTGACTCTTCCTTTTGCTTTTGACATATCCCTAAAATCCTTGTTATTGCATTTGGCCTCTTAGAAAGCTACAGCTAATAAGTAATTAATAGAGATGAGCGAGCACCAAAATGCTCGGGTGCCCGTTGCTCGAGTCGAAGTTTCCGCGATGCTCGAGGGTTTGTTTCAAATAACGAACCCCATTGAAGACAATGGGCGACTCGAGCATTTTTGTATATCGCCGATGCTCTCTAAGGTTTTCATTTGTGCAAATCTTTAAAACGTACGAAAGTGATGGAAATGACAGATACGGATAGGGCAGGCGAGGGTCAACATGCTGGGCTGCAACTCAGGTTCCCAGGCCCCACTATTAAAGGGGTTGTCCTGCGCCGAAACGGCTTTTTTTTTTTTTTAATAGGCCCCCCCGTTCGGCGCGAGACAAACACAAGGGATGGGTTAAAAAAAAAAAAAGTTTAGTACTTACCCGAATCCCCGCTCTGCGGCGACTTCTTACTTACCTTACCAAGATGGCCGCCGGGATCTTCACCCACGATGCACCGCGGGTCTTCTCCCATGGTGCACCGTGGGCTCTGTGCGGTCCATTGCCGATTCCAGCCTCCTGATTGGCTGGGATCGGCACACGTGACGGGGCGGAGCTACGCGATGATGCGTAGAAGGGGGCGGAGCCAGAACGCCGCTCGTGCCGAGACCCAAGAGAAGGGAGAAGACCCTTCTGCGCAAGCGCGTCTAATCGGGAGATTAGACGCTGAAATTACACGGCACCATGGAGACGGGGACGCCAGCAACGGAGCAGGTAAGTGAATAACTTCTGTATGGCTCATATTTAATGCACGATGTATATTACAAAGTGCATTAATATGGCCATACAGAAGTGCTTACCCACACTTGCTTTCTCGGGACAACCCCTTTAAGCCACAATAGTGGCAAGAGTGAGCCTCCCCCCCCCCCCCCCCCCCCCCCAACAATTCTTACTTTGGACAAACCCTCATTAGCAAGGCACACCTTAGCTAAGCACCACACTTCCTCCAACCAAGCACAAGCACTTCCTGTGGGACACACTGCTGCCTCTTCTCCTGGGTTACATTCTGCCCAACCCCCCCCGCACGACCCTGCGTCCGCAGCGCACACAAAAGTGTCCCTGCGCAGCCTTCAGCTGCCCTCATGCCACATGCTGGCTGCATAGCCACACCACCCTCATGTCTATTTATAAGTGCATCTGCCATGAGGAGGAACCGGAGGCACACACTGCAGAGGGTTGGCAGGGCCAGGTAGCGACGCTCTTTAAAAGTGGCGGGGCGATAGCCCACAATGCTGTAGAGAATCGATGAGAAATTGACATTTGATCTTCATTCCAATAAAGTGCCAACCTCCGTCAGGAGCTGCAAACGTGGACATGAGTTACATAGCTATGGGGAATCCATGTGCCCACACAGTATTCATTCTGTCTAGGTGTCAGATAGCTCAATCGACACCACAAGGGGAAAGCCATCTGCACTCTGCCGCCTACCGAATTCAGTCAGTGTCTTTGTGCCAGACAGATCAAACACCGCGATGTGAAGTCAGTGTGCACCAACAGCATAGGTGGGTCCAACTTAACCCAAGACCTGAACAATAAAGAAATCCTAGTGGCCAAACATGGCAGAATTGCACTGCGCCGACGACATAGGCCTCGGGCTACAGCTTCAGCAATCATAGGCATGACGTGGACTTCAATGCTAGTACACCTGTGAGGGTCTCATTAAATCACTTACATTTTCTTTCACCGCTCCAAAGACTGGATTAGCCAGGAAAAAGTTCCACAGGCCCAACCTGGCACCATTGCAGTTCCCCCGGGACATAGGCCTCGGCCAACAGCTTCAGGAAGCGGACTTCGATGCTAGTACACCTGTGAAGGTCTCATTAATGCAGTTATGCTCCTCTCCTTTGGCCCAAACGAGTTTCTCAGATAACTGTGGTAACACAAGAGAAAATACATGATGTGCAATGCTGACCCCCTGACCCCAAGCAGGAGGAGGAGGAGGTGGCCTCACAAGGCCCTGAAACCATGACCAGGACCCGCTGTAGCCTGTGCTGAAAGGATGTGAGCGGGCCCTTGGCCAGGCTCAGTCCCAGCAAACACCTTGTGTGGCCCAAGGTGCTGCGAGTGACATAGCAATGGGGAATCTATGTGTCCACACACTACTTATTCTGTTTGGGTGTCAGATACCTCATCGACAACGCAAGGGGTAAACCATCTGCACTCTGCACCCTACCGGAGTCTGTCAGTCTTTTGAGGACAGACAGGTAAAACACCTCTATGGGAAGTCTGTGTGCACCCACAGCATGGGTGGGCCCAAGGTACTTAAAGACAGTACACATAAAGAAATTAGAGTGCCCAAACATGGCAGATTTTCACTGCGCCCAGGACATAGGCCTCTGCACAAACCCTCAGAAATCGCGGGCATAGAGCGGACTCCGATGCTAGCATAGCTGTGAACGTCTCATTAGCGCTGTATCCCTCCTCTTGTTTGTCCCAATGCAGTGCCCCGGATAGCTGTGGTACCATGAGAGAAAATGCATGTTGGCGTCAGCCCACACTCCATGCCCTAGTCAGTCTGGGTTTTTTTTTTTTAAGTGCCAGGCAGGTACAACTCCGCTATGAGAAGTCTGTGTGCACCCACAGCATGGGTGGGTCCCAGGAACCCAGAGAAGGTATATAAAGAAATCCCATTGCAGTGCCCCGGATAGCTGTGGTAACGTGAGAGAAAATATATGATGGCTTCGGCCCACACTCCATGCCCTAGTCAGTCAGTTTTGTTTGTTTGTTTTTTTTGGGGGGGGGGGGGCAGATAGGTAGAACACCGTGATGGAAAAACTTAGTGCACCCATAGTATGCACAGACCCCTGTAATATTCCTGTAGCAAAGGTATAAGCTGACCCCAGTAACAGTTATGTTGCAGAAGTCTAGGGCGACCCCAGTAACATTTCTGTAGCAACAGTATAGGCAGACCCCAGTAACATTTGTGTAGCAGCAGTATAGACAGCCCCCAGTAACATTTCTGCAGTTGAGGTATAGACAGCCCCCAGTAACATTTGTGCAGCAGCAGTATAGACAGCCCCCAGTAACATTTCTGCAGTTACGCTCCTCTCCTTTGGCCCAAACAAGTTTCTCAGATAACTGTGGTAACGCAAGAGAAAATACATGATGCACATTGCTGATCACCTGACCCCAAGCAGGAGGAGGAGGTGGCCTTACAAGGCCAAGAAACCATGACCAGGACCTGCTGTAGCCTGTGTTGAAAGGATGTGAGCGGGCCCTTGGCCAGGCTCGGTCCCAGCAAATACCTTGAGACCCAAGGTGCTGCGACTGACATAGCAATGGGCAGTCCATGTGCCCACACAGTATTCATTCTGTCTAGGTGTTGGGTAGCTCTATCGACAGTGCAAGGGGAAAGCCATCTGCACTATGCACCCTACCCAAGTCAGTCAGTGACTTTGTGCCGGACAGGTAAATCACCGCTATGGGAAGTCTTTGTGCACCCACAGCATAGGCAAGCCGAAGGAACCCAAAGACAGTAATAAACATGAAGAAATGGTCAGATGTGGCCCTAAGAAGGACCGTTGAGGTTCTTGAAGACAGGATCCTACACTAACACTTTCCCTATAGCAGCACCAGCACTGTCCCTGATCTCTCCCAGTGTGTGACTGTGGCGAGCCGTGGGCAGCCCCAGTTTAAATACTCGGGGGTCACTTAATCTCGCCAGCCACTCACTGCAGGGGAGTGGGATAGGGCTGGAATGTCACAGGAGGAAGTTGCAATGCCTTCCCTGCGTTTCTATTGGCCAGAAAATGGCGCAAAACTTTCAGGGAAGGAAATGGAATTGACTCGAACATCGCGTGGTGCTCGCCTCGAGTAACAAGCATCTCGAGTACTCTAATACTCAAACGAGCATCAAGCTCGGACGAGTGCGCTCGCTCATCTCTAGTAATTAAGCATTGTGACACTTTCCCTACAGTTTCTGCAGACTGCATTATAGTCTTTAGACATTCCCCCCCCCCCCCCTCTCTCTCTCATTTGAGATAGAGCTATATATTATGTGTATATATATATATTTTTTTTTTTATGCTTCCAATCCTTTCTCATTTTTAGGGATTGTTAACAATTGTGCTTTTGAGAGTCTCATTTTGCAATCTTTCTTGGACATGTCTTTAACATCCACCATTGAATCCTTCTTAACCTATCTTTGACTTTATTAAAATCCTGCCTTTCTGAAATCCAGTCTTTTTGAAGTCTGTCTTAAGTCCTTCTTCCCCTTGTTATTCAAAATTCAAGGATGGCATGATTGCTGCCTCCTAAGGTCTCAGCCACCCATAATTCCTCAACAATTTCCTCACTATTGAGAATTAGCAGATCCCCTTGTTTTTCTCTTCTATCTTGGTCCAACCTTTTGGAAGATGAAGTAGTTAAGAGCGTATAAGAAACTGTTGGCTACATTACTTTTGCCTGAGACATTTCCAACAAATATCTTGATAGTTAAAATCTACCCTGATCACTGTCGTACTCTTTTTTTGAGAGCTTGGCTATCTGATGTAGAAAGAGTTCCTCTGTATCTTCTACTTGTCCAGGTGGCCTATAGTAAATGCCCACAATGGTGTCTCTTCTGCTCTCTCCTTTCTTTTTTTTAACAAATAATTTTTATTAGATTTTATAAAGAAGCAAGAGCATATACACATCATTACATATATAGGTAGCAGATATATACATTGTTAGAGTTTTCATAATATGACGATAAACATATCAAGCTTTACATTAGTGTAGCGATATAGGTTTTAAATGTTGTAGATTACTCTTTGAATTTAAGCAGTAAGTAGTAGAAAGAATTCAACAAAACCATTTTGAACATGTCAGAACTTATTTTCCAGTTCGAATTTCTGCCAATTGTTCCAAGTGCTATTAAACTTAGAAATACAGTTGTTGAATTTTTAGCATATATCTTTTCGTAGCAATAGTGGTCTGAAACTGCACCCAAGAGGTCACCAATTGAGGGTGGGGGGACTCTCTTCCACTTTTTAGCTATAATTAGAGATGAGCGAACGTGTTCTTCCGAGCTTGATATTCGTGCGAATATTAGGGTGTTCGGTATGTTCGTTATCCGTAACGAACACCATGCGGTGTCCGGGTTACTTTAACTTTCTTCCCTGAGACGTTAGCGCTTTTTTTTGGCCAATATAAAGACAGGGAAGGCATTACAACTTCCCCCTGCAACGTTTAAGCCCTATACCACCCCCCTGCTGTGAGTGGCTGGGGAGATAAGGTGTCCGCCTGATATAAAAGTCTGCCCCTCCCGCGGTTCGCTATGGATGCATTCTATATGCGCTCAATGGGGCCAGCGGCAGCAGCGCTGACCCCATTGAGAACATATAGAAGACAAATCCTTCTCTGGCACAGCTGTAACAGCTGTAGCAGAGAAGAACGATGTTTGCCCATTGAATTCAATGGAGCGGCAATACAGCATGTTCCACTGAATGCAATGGGCTGCCGGCGATCGCAGGATGAATGGTCGGAAAGGGGTTAAATATATAACCCCTTTCCTGCAATTCATCCAGAAATGTGTTACACTAAAAATATATACCGGCGTATAAGGCGACCGGGCGTATAAGACGACCCCCCAACTGTCACCTTATACGCCGGTAATACAGTGGAGCAAAGAATAAAAATCATTACTTACGTTTTTAGATGATCTGCGGCGCTCCTGCAGGCTGTCACTCCCTCCTAATCCACGGCAGACAAGCTTTCTCTATGAAAGGCTTTAAATCCCTGCCTCCAGAAGCACACGTGCCTTCAGCCAATCACAGCCAATGACAATGATGTCATTGAATGGCTGTGATTGGCTGTGTTTCTGGAGGCGGGGATTTCAAGGCTTGAAATCCCCGCCTCCAGAAACACAGCCAATCACAGCCATTCAATGACATCATTGTCATTGGCTGTGATTGGCTGAAGGCACGTGTCTTTCTGGAGGCAGGGATTTAAAGCCTTTCATAGAGAAAGCTTGTCTGCCGTGGATTAGGAGGGAGTGACAGCCTGCAGGAGCGCCGCAGATCATCTAAAAACGTAAGTAATGCTTTTTATTCTTTGCTCCACTGTATTACCGGCGTATAAGGTGACAGTTGGGGGGTCGTCTTATACGCCCGGTCGCCTTATACGCCGGTATATATTTTTAGTGTAACACATTTCTGGATGAATTGCAGGAAAGGGGTTATATATTTAACCCCTTTCCGACCATTCATCCTGCGATCGCGGGCAGCCCATTGCATTCAGTGGAACCTGCTGTATTGCCGCTCCATTGAATTCAATGGGCAAACATCGTTCTTCTCTGCTACAGCTGTTACAGCTGTGGCAGAGGAGAACGATCTTTATGCTGACAGTGGGGGGGGGGGGCATTCTTGCCGCTATTGTGGCTTAATAGTGGGACCTGTGAACTTGAGATGCAGCCCACCATGTAGCCCCTCGCCTGCCCTATCCGTCACTGTGTCATTCCCATCACTTTCTTGAATTGCCCAGATTTTCACACATGAAAACCTTAGCGAGCATCGGCGAAATACAAAAATGCTCTGGTCGCCCATTGACTTCAATGGGGTTCGTTATTCGAAACGAACACCCGGACATCGCGGGAAGTTCGTTCCGGATAACGAACACCCGAACATTTTGGTGTTCGCTCATCTCTAGCTATAATACTTTTGGCGGTCAGTAGAAAGTGACATATCCACCCTCTTTTTTTCTTTTTCGGAATTACTTGACAGTCAATGAGAAGGCGTGCCAGTTGAGGCAAACACTCCAAAAGTATGCCAGTTATATATTGAATGGTATTGAATACCTCCTTCCAGTATTCATGGATTTGGGGGCATTCCCAAAACAAGTGATATAAAGTGCCTACTTGGCCGCAGTCTCTCCAGCATAAATTAGAATAAGCCGGGAAAAATTGTGCCATTTTTGAGGGAGTATAATACCAGTTGGTTACTACTTTGTAATGGGTTTGGAGAATGTTGGCTGACAGAGTAGCTTTATTGGCCCATTCAAAGGCTTTCAACCACATTAGAAGTGGTATGTTTTCTTTCAATGTGTGCTCCCAATTTAGTAGGTGGATCTTTTTTTTTTTTTTCAAATATTTTTTATTAAACATTTTCTATAAAGTATACATACGTGAAAGAATAATTTGTGATATACAGAATGACAGATCTATATGTAAAGCATTGCATGCATTAGACAATAGCAGCAACGAGAGTCAGTTGGCAGATTACAATATTATCAAAGTTACCATTTCTTGCCGCAACTATTAAATGTAAATAGGTTATTTCTTTGAGTCCGTATGTAAAGTAAAATTAAAACTATAACTAACGTTTTAACTTGAATTGCTGCCAAGGTTCCCATATGCGGTTGAATTTGGGTAGAGAATTGTTGTTTTTAGCATAAATTTTCTCGAAGCAATGGTGGTCGGATACGGTATCTAGTAATTCTTTCAGAGTTGGTGGAAAGGTCATTTTCCATCTTCTTGCAATGAGGCTCTTAGCTGTTAAAAGAAAGTGGCATGTCCAGATTCTCACATCTGCTGGGAGTGAGTCACATTCTAGAAGGAGAAGGGCTAGTTGTGGTGATTTGGTAGGTCTAACTCCAGTGACCAATCGAATGGTGTCAAAAACTTCTCGCCAATAGTTTTGGATCAAAGGGCAGCCCCAGAATATGTGGTATAGGGAGCCTTCTGCTCCGCAATTTCTCCAACACTCTTTGCTCATGGCTGGGAAACATTTGGCTAGCTTGACGGGGGTGAAATACCATCTTGACAACACTTTATAGTGTGACTGGAGTAGACCGGCTGAGATCGTTGATTTGTTTGCTCTTTCAAAGGCTTTCAGCCAGTACGTGATTTCAAATTTTTTTCCGAAGTCTCGCTCCCAATTTAGTAGATGAACTTTTTTGGAATTGTTCATATTTCCTGCTATGATGTCGTAAAATATTCTTGTCATGGAATTTGATGAGAGAGTGCATTTATGAAACAGAATCTCTAGATCGTTTGGGAGAGAGTATGTTTCTGGACGTAGGCTGTTGATGATCGACAGGATTCTTAAGTAGGAAAAGGCTTCCTTATCCGGCAGGTTAAACTTGGATTGAATACTCGAGAAAAGTCGAGGTGTTTTCTCCTCTAGGAGATCAGATAAAAGAGTAATCCCACATCTGTTCCACTCTCTCAGATTTAGGTCGTGGATAAAATATTTTAAAATTTCCAGAGGGAAGTTAGCCGGGGGAGCTCTGGCAGACTGTTCAAATTTGTACGCTAAGAGATTCCAACAGTGTAATGTAGTTAGCATCAAGGGTGAAAAATTTGTTGAAGGAAGGGAGGCCCTTCTGTGTTGAGAATGCCCATAACTGAGGCTTTGATGAGTAGACTTAGAGGTTGGTTTTGATTTCTATGCTTTTCCATGTGGCCCCATGATGGGATTTGCGAGCTTTTAAACCAGATGGCTGATTGGCTTAGGATAGTTGCATTGTAGTAAGCCTGGAGGTTAGGCACACCCAGACCTCCCTGTCTTCTATGTTGATATAGGATGGAAGCGGCCAATCTGGGTCTTTTGTAACTCCAGATAAAGTCCAGCATTTGTCGCTGAAAGTTTGCTATAATATTCTGGGGAATTGGGTAGGATATTGTGCGAAATAGGTACAAGATCTTCGGCAAAATGAGCATTTTATATAAAGCCACTCTGCCAAACCACGAGATCTCTCTTCTGCTCAACTCCCCCAGCTCCTCCCTGAGTAGGGCAAAAAGTGGACCAGCATTTTGTGGTATGACCTCCGACATAGTGTTGCAAAGTTTAATTCCTAGATAGGGGATTGTGGACTTCCATTGAAATGGGAATTCTTTTTGTATATTTTCTTTTAGTTTTTTATCTACATTAAAGCCCATAATTTGGGACTTGCTTACATTAAGTTTATAATAGGAAGCTTGGCTGAAGCTAGCAATACATTTGTTGACCTCTCTAAGAGAATTTAGGGGGTCAGTCAGGGTGATAAGTATGTCGTCTGCAAAGAGGCCAATTTTGTACTGCCTCATGCCGACTGGTATCCCCCTGATTGTCAATGAGGTTCGGATCATTTCGGCCAGTGGTTCAATGATCATGGTAAATATCAGGGGGGAAAGGGGACAACCCTGACGAGTACCATTCGTGATCAAGAACGGCATGGAGAGAGCCCCATCCACAAGGACCCTCGCAGAGGGCCGCGTATATAGGGCCTGTACCGCGCAAAGAAAATTTTCACCTACCCCGAACTTGCGAAGGACGGCAAAAGCAAACCCCCAATGGACTCTATCGAACGCCTTCTCCGCATCCAGGGAAAGGAGGAGAGAAGGCGTCCGACTCGAGTTTGATAGTTCCACTAGATTTTAAGTTCTTCTCGCACCATCCACCGCATTTCTGCCCTTTTGTGAAGCCCACCTGATCATCATTGATGACTTCGGGAAGGAGCTCCAGTAGTCTAGTTGCTAAAATTTTGGAATAAATCTTGACATCAGAATTCAGAAGAGATATGGGCCTATAATTTGATGGGGATGAAGTGGACTTCCCCGGCTTGGGAATAGTAACAATTGTGGCTTGTAACATCTCCTCTGCCATCCTACCCTGGTTCATTGAGTCATTGAAAATGGCTGTTAGATATGGTGCTAGGGAGAGAGAGAACTTTTTATAATATTCGTTGGATAGCCCATCTGGGCCAGGAGATTTGTAATTTTTTAGTCCGTTGATGGCTCTAATTATTTCTGGGGTAGTTATTGGTTTATTCAGTGGTTCGTTTATTAGTTCCAAGGAAGGGAGAGATATATTTTTTAGAAATTTCTCTATCAGCTCTGGGGTGGGTTGAAGGGTGTTTGGGTCGTTCGCTAAATTGTATAATTTCGCATAGAAGGTTTTAAACTGATCTGCAATTTGTTGGGGATGAGTAATTTTTATGTTAGGGTCTGTGGGAGAGTCTAAGAATGGAATATTTGCTTTGACTTGTTTCTTCTTGGCTAGTTTGGCCATTAATTTGGATGATTTATCGATATGAGAATAGAAGTTTGCCTTCAAGAAGGTGAGGTTGTTGGCGTATTTGGTTAGGAGGATTTTTCTTAGTTCATTTCTCGTCGCTGTTAGTTCTAAATGATATCTCGTCTGCGGAGATTCCTGTTGGGCCTTCTCTAATTTCTTTAGGTTTTCTAGCAAAGAGTCTATTTTTGTTTGTTTGTTTTTTCGGTCTTGAATTTTGAGTTTTATTAAAATTCCTCGAATCACTGCCTTATGGGCGTTCCACAAAGTGAAATTACTGATATCAGGGGTGGAATTGATGGTAAAATATTCTTTTAATGCGTCTTTGATAAGTGTTTGGTTGGTGTGTGAGTTGAATAGATTTGTGTCGTTTCTCCAAATCCTGGCTGGGTTGAAAGGAGCGCTAACATTTATTTTTAAATAGATAGGGGAATGGTCGGACCATGTGGTGGTTCCTATTGATGAGTTGGTAACAGAAGTAAGAGTCCATCTATCCACCAGTAGAAGATCTATTCGCGAAAAGGTCTTATGTCTTGGGGAGTAATAAGTATACTCTCTTGAGGAGGCGTTCAAGCATCTAAAGGAGTCATATAGCCCTTCCCTGTGAAGCCAAGATTGGAGCGTGGGAGCAGTCCTTGTTTTGGCTGTAGAGTCAAAGTCTTTATTTGGGATAATGTTAGTCTCCACAGAGGATTAATTTCCCTTCGTGGATCTTTTTGATTTTTTTGATCAGTTTATTTAGAAAAGATATTTGTGCCCTGTTGGGCGCATAGATATTAACTATTGTAATTTGGTGTTTCATTTAATTTACCTACTAAAATAAGATATCTACCTTTAGTGTCCACTACTTGTTCTTTAAGGGAGAAATTTAATGTTTCTTTAAATGCTATCAGCACGCCTGAATGTTTTTTGGGAGCATTTGCAAAAAAAATATTTGGGTAGAGCTTGTTTGAGAACCTAGCAGAAGAGAGATGTGTGAGATGTGTCTCTTGCAGGCACAATAGATCAATGTTTGCCGACCTAGCGTCCCTCCAAACCATTGCCCTTTTAAAAGGGGAGTTCAGACCATCAGCATTAAGTGAGCAAACATTCATCGACATTTTGCGTGGTAAATATATGCAATGTATGTGGGATTACCTTGGCAGCATAAATAACAATAGATAGAACAGGTTGTAAACTTACAACAAACGAACGGTGTCTTCTGTAGTATATAGATAACGATCTGCGACCACCGAACCTGTAGAGGAGGTTGTCCATCTTGGGAGGCTGGGTTCGCGAAAGTTGTTCCTTGGTTGAAGGCTCGAAGACAACATTGCAGGCGGGTCTTTTCTTGTGCATAGGCAGAGGGTTGTAGGTGTTGTTCCTGAAGGTAAGGGAGTTTTGCCTATAAGGAGAGGATCGAGGGGAAAACTCCTCGGCCATGTAATTGAAGATCCGCCAACAAAAACAAAGTAAACATAACAGTGTGACAGGTATTAAAACCTGGTTCATTTGGGGGGAAAAGTTCGGCACATCAGTAACAGCCTTTTTTTTTTTTTCATGTAAATCTGGTATTAGTATTCCAGCGGGTAAAATGAAGTTAAAGTAAGCGTATTGAAAATTTCTCACGGAGGAGTAGATGGTAAAGTACGCCTACCATGAGCTCCTTGCGGTCTCTGTGGCTTCGCCATTTGTGGGATGTCCGGCAAAGGGATATTCCAGTTGGATAGGGATTTTCTTCCCTCCTCTGGAGAGGATATGATTCGAGTCGTATTGTCTCTGCGGACTATCAGTTTGACAGGGAAGCCCCATTTGTATGGTATCTTAGCATTCCGAAGAGCAAGGGTTATCTGGGAGAAAGCTTTTCTAGCCTGAATTGTGGACTGGGATAGGTCCGTATAGAGATGGATATTGTTGTACGGCGGTTTTAGAGAGCCTGAGGCTCTGGCGGCCGACATAAGTGCTTCTTTTGTATGAAAAAAATGAATTCTAGCAATTACATCTCTGGGAGTAGTTTCTGGGAGGAAGTTTGGTTTAGCTAGCCTGTGGGCTCTGTCTATGGTACAGTCGTTGTCAGTGGCGTCCGGAAGAAGATGTTTTATTAATTTAATGAGGTATTTTCCGAGGTCGCCTTGTAGTATACTTTCGGGAATACCTCTAAATTTCACATTATTTCTTCTACTTCTATCTTCCAAATCTGTCACTTTAATTTTAAGGAACTCCACTTCCTCTTCCAGCGAATAATGTGCGTCAATGAGACTATTGTGGGATGACGCTATTTCTCCTACTTTATTTTCAACCTGGTCCGTGCGCTGCTCCAGCTCTCGCACAGATACATTGAATGTATTGGACAAAGATTTAATATCTCTCTGTAGCGAGCCGCGCAAGGCCAGGATCATACTTTTTATAAAATCTTCCGATGCGGGGAGATTTGAGGAAGGGAGATCAATTATAGGGTCATCTTCTATTTGTAGAGGTTGGTTGAGAGTGTCACTAGTTGAGGACATGCGGGGCCTCTGTTTTTCAGGACTGTTTGATGGTGTGACAGACTTAGGAGATTACATATTGTGTGGGGAGTGTGTGTGCTGCGACGCCATTTTGTTTGCATCAGGATCGTTAATGGCGGAGCTATCACTATGCTCACTCACCCTGCGCTGAGATGGAGTCTTTTGCCGATCTTTGGGCATCCTCTCTGGGCCGGTCACCGCTTCGTTTCTCCTGTCGGGAGAGCCAGCAGTAGCTTCAGCTCCGGCGGCAGCAGCGGAGCTAGCGGACATCGGGGGACTCCCCTGCACTGCCGGCTCAGTCCGTCCCGCGCTACGAGAGGAGAAGAAGTCCGAGACCCGCTGTACCGGGACTTTAGCAGATTTCCTCTTCGGCATGATGTCCAGGGAAGCCTCCGGTACAGTTCAGGTGAGTTTGGTCCGCTGGAAAAGCTTTTAAAGTAGCTTAAAAGGCCGGTAATGAGCGGAGCGCGGGCTTATGCTTCCAGCTCTACTCGCATCCAGGCCACGCCCCCCTCTAGGTGGATCTTTTTTGATCTATTAGCGTTTTGAGTGATTGTGCTGTAAAAAACTTTGATTTGGGAAGCATAGGAGTTTTTCCATCTGAGAAATGTCTTCCAATTCCTTCGGGAAGGAGAAATTGTGTATATCAGCCTGTTTGAGAAAGGAGAGAATTTTTATATACGAGAAAGCTTCTGAGTCAGGTATACTGAATTTGTTTTGGATTGTTTGAAAAGGAGATAAATTTTACTCCCCTTAATAACCACCTGTTTAGGTTTAGGTCTCGAATAAAATAAGAGAGGACTTCGAATGGAAGCTCAGCTGGAGGACCTCTGTAGTCAGCCCTACATCCAAGTGCCAGTTGGTTCCAATATTGGAGGGTATTTGACATTAATAAAGAGATGTCTTGGGAATATATTAGTGGTGAGATCTTTGGAGTCAGGGCTCCAAGAATGGAGGCTTTGATTAGGGAGCCCAGGTGTTTGCCTCCATTCCTGTTTTTTCTCTATATGGCACCAAGATGGGGATAGTTGGGATTTCAGCCAAACACCCGATTGGCTTAGTAGAGAAGCCTTGTAGTAGGTTAGTAGGTTGGGCACACCAAGGCCTCCCTGTTTCTTATTTTGGGATAATATTGATGCCGCTAATCTTGGTTTTTTGTCACACCAAATAAAGTTAAGTAGTTGTTTCTGGAATTTTTGAATCGTGGGCGGGGGAATTGGATAGGACAATGTACGAAAGAGATACAAGATTTTCGGGAGTAATAACATTTTATAAAGTGCCATTCTGCCGAACCAAGATGGTTCCTTTTTACCCAATTCTTCCATCTCTGTTTGGAGGGAGGCATATAGGGGATCAAAGTTTGCGGAAATTGTTTTAGATAAGTTTTGGCATATTTTGGTACCTAAATACGGTATCTCCGTTTTCCATTGGAAAGGGAACTCCCTCTGAATATCCAGTTTTAAGTCAGAATCAATATTGATACCCAATATCTGGGATTTGTCGGAGTTTAGCTTGTACAGAGAGGCATTACTGTATTGAGTAATGCAATTTTTCACGCCCCTTAGAGAGCTCAAAGGGTCTGTCATGGTAACGATGATATCATCGGCAAAAAGACCAATTTTATGTTGTCTTAAAGGGGTTGTCCCGCGAAACAAAGTGGGGGTATACACTTCTGTATGGCCATATTAATGCACTTTGTAATGTACATTGTGCATTAATTATGAGCCATACAGAAGTTATTCACTTACCTGCTCCGTTGCTAGCGTCCCCGTCTCCATGGTGCCGTCTAATTTGCAGCGTCTAATCTACCGATTAGACGCGCTTGCGCAGTCCGGTCTTCTCTGTGTTGAATGGGGCGCTCGTGCTGGAGAGCTGCTCCTCGTAGCTCCGCCCCGTCACGTGTGCCGATTCCAGCCAATCAGGAGGCTGGAATCGGCAATGGAACGCACAGAAGACCTGCGGTCCACCGTGGGTGAAGATCCCGGCGGCCATCTTCACAAGGTAAGTAAGAAGTGACCGGAGCGCGGGGATTCGGTAAGTACTACCCTTTTTTTTATTTTTTATCCCTGCATCGGGTTTGTCTCGCTCCGAACGGGGGGACTATTGAAGAAAAGAAAAAACCGTTTTGGCGCGGGACAACCCCTTTAAGCCCATAGATACACCCCTAATCTCTGGAGAGGTTCTGATCATTTCTGCGAGGGGTTCTATTGTCATGACAAATAGCAATGGGGATAGTGGACATCCCTGTCGGGTACCATTCGATATGTAGAAAGATGAGGACAACACCCGTCAACCAAAACCTTGGCCAAGGGTTTTGTATAAAGAGCCTGGACCGCCCGCAAGAAGCCCTCGCCCACCCCAAATCTCCGGAGCACTTCAAATGCGAAGCTCCAGTGCACTCTATCGAACGCCTTTTCTGCATCCAGGGAAAGGAGGAGAGAAGGCGTCCGACTCGAGGTGATTTGATCCATCAAATTTGGATCTTGCGTGTGCCATCGGTGGCACTTCTTCCTTTCGTAAAACCCACTTGGTCATTATGTATGACCATGGGCAGGACCTCCAGAAGCCTATAGGCTAGTATTTTAGCATATATTTTTAAGTCAGAATTTAAGAGGGAAATGGGCCTGAAATTTGCTGGTGTTATAGGGGGTTTGCCTGGTTTGGGTATGGTGACGATAGTGGCCTGGAGTATTTCTTCATGCATGGAACCCTGGTCCATCGCCTCGTTAAATAGCAAATTTAGATGTGGGGATAACAGTTGAGCGAAGTTTTTATAGTACTCGTTTGAAAGACCGTCAGGCCCAGGGGATTTGTGGTTTTTAAAATTTTGAATGGCCTTAAGGACTTCTGCGTTGGAAATTGGTTTGTTTAATATATCTTTTTGGGTGTCTAAAGTGGGGAGAGCTAATCCGTCTAGAAATTTATTTATTAACTCCGGAGTGGGTTGAAAGGTGCAGGGACAATCTTTTTAAGATTGTACAGGTTATTGTAGTAGTCCTTAAATTGCTCAGCTATCTGCTCGGGGTGGGAGATTTTTACCTGGGGGGCGTTATTGATGATGAATGGGATTTTTGGTTTTATTTTGTTTTTGTTTTTTAACAAGATTGGCCATCCATTTTGAAGGCTTGTCCATATAAGAGTAAAAATTTGCCTTGGAATACATCAGACCCCTATTATAGTTGTCTAGTAGCGTTTTTTTTAAATTCTCTCCTCAAGGAAGATAGCTCCGTTAGGAGTTTGTTTTGTGAAGATTCTTGATGGAGTGATTCCAGCTTCTTTATTTTTTCTAATAAGAGGTCTATCTTTTCTCGTTTGTTTTTATTTTGCTGAATTTTGAGTTTTATTAGTACCCCTCTTATAACTGCCTTGTGGGCGTTCCACAATGTGGCGTTGCTTATATCAGGGGTGGAGTTAAGAGAGAAGCATTCCTCTAAAGCTTTATTGATGATTTTTTGGTTCTCAGGGATATTATACAAATTAGTGTCGTTGCGCCAAATTTTTGATAAGGTGCAACGGGTGCCCATGTTCAATTCCATATATATCGGCGCATGGTCCGACCAAGTGGATACTCCAATCGTGGAATCAGTAATTGAAGTGAGAGTCTCTCTGTCTACTAAGAACATGTCTATCCTTGAATATGTTTTGTGCCTTGGAGAGAAAAAAGTGAATTCCTTTGAAGAGGAATTAAGACATCTAAATGTGTCATATAAACCCTCTCTGTGTAACCAAGGGTGGAGGACCGACATGCTCCTGGTGGATGCTGTGGAGTCTATTTCCCTGTCTACTATTATGTTGAAGTCGCCACATAAGATCAATTTTCCTGTGAGGACTTTTTTGATCTTCTTTATTACTTTGTTCAGGAAAGAGATTTGGGATTTATTAGGTGCATAAATGTTCACCAGGGTGATCAGCGAATTATTTATAGTGCCTTGCAATATCAGGTATCTGCCCTTGACATCTGAAATTTGTTTATTAAGAGAAAATTGAAGACTCTCTCTCAGGGCGACCAGTACTCCAGCATGTTTTTTGTGGGCATTTGAGAAGAAAACATGTGGGTATTGTTTATTTGAAAATTTAAGGCAAGACTGCTGGGCGAAGTGCATTTCTTGCAAACACAAAATGTCTATATTGGACGCTTTAGCATCCTTCCAGACCATTGAGCGTTTGAAAGGGGAGTTTAATCCCCTAACGTTCTGGGAGCAAACTTTTATATGCATTGTAAAAGTAAGTTGTGAGCATATCTATTTGGAACACATTAGCAGCATATCATACATATGAACTTAAAACAAAAGTACAGGCGGAAACAGTAATATGCCTGTTAACATTGAATAATATATGAATTGCGTTATTCATGCTATTTAGGAGGGCAGATTTAAGATAATCAATCTTATTGCTTGGAAGCATCAAGATGAGCCCTCTAAAGAAAAGGCAGTAACCTGTAAAACTAAACAAGTAAAACTTTGGATAAAAGCAGGTGTAAAAACCTGAATCCTGTTGTGGGGGGGAAAAGTTCAGCTTACAGACCATCAGCCTGGTATTGAAGGTCAGCGTAGAGTGTCCAGCGTCATGTGAGTAAGAACACTTGGAATGCTTAAGCTGATTTCACGGAGGAGTAGAAGGGAGCGTGCGGCGATGGGAGGGTTTCAGAGGTCTCTGAGGCTTACTAGATTGCGGTTCCTCTGGGAGTAGGATGTTCCATTTTGAGAGGACGTTGGCGCCATCTTCTGGAGAGTTTAGGGCATGCACTGCATTATCCTTATGCACTATTATTTTAGCAGGGAAGCCCCATTTGTAGGGTATTTTTGCAGCTCTCAGGGATGAGGTGATTAAAGAGAAAGCCTTTCTTGCTTGGATTGTATTCTGCGACAAATCGGTAAAAAGGCTTATGTTTGCAAATGGAGATGGTAGAGTACCCTGCTTTCTTGAAGCTGTCATCAGGGCGTCTTTTATGTGCAAAAAATTAAATTTGGCGATTACATCCCTTGGAACCGAGTCTGGTAGAAAGTTCGGCTTTAGCAATCTGTGCGCTCTATCAATTGTGCAATCTAATTCTGAGGCATCTGGAAGGATGCTTTTGATTAGCTTAGTGAGGAAGCTTTTTAAACCATGCTGTGGGACACTCTCTGGGATGCCTCTGAACTTGACGTTACATCTCCTACTCCTATCTTCCAGATCTGTGAGTTTTTTTCCTCATGTCTTCTACTTCCTCCTCCAGGGAGTAGTGTGCATCTATTAGCTTATTATGAGATACAGTAACTTCTCCCATTTTAGTTTCAATATGGTCGGTCCTCTCTTCCAGATCTTGTATAGAGGTGTTTAGGGTATTTGACAGAGACTTAATGTCCTTTTGCAAGGATCCCCTTAAGGCTAGGATCATTTGTTTTATAAAATCTTCCGTAGCAGGCATATTGGAAGATGGGACACTTATGATGGGATCAGACTCAGATGTGGGGTCACCTTGATGTAGGTTGGTATGTGGGGAGAGTCGGGGGTGCTGTTTTTCTGGGCTTGATAAGGGAGTGGAGAGGGCAGATGATGGCGCAGAGCCCGCCGGCGCCATTTTGTGGCCATATGGAACAGAATTAACACTTTCCCCAGAGGGAACACTCACCCTGCGCCTGGACATGGTCTTCGGTGTCTCCTCTCCTTGCAGCTCTTGAGCAGCAACTTGGTTTCTCATGCCAGGCGGCCGAGAAGGAGAGACCCCCGCATCCTCTCCGAGGCTTGTAGGCGAGGGGGAGCTCCCTTTGCTCAGCGGACCTTGTCTCCTCGGACCGCGGGTGGTGAAAAAGTCTGAAACTTTATTCAGCGGCGTTTTGGTCTTCCTTCTTTTAGGCATTCTCCTTTAGAAGACCACCGGTCTGCTTTTGGGTGTTGAAGTGGCTAGGATCGCTTTTAGTCACTGTAGGCTGGAAGCAATCAGAGCTCCGTGTTGTGTAACTGTCTTGGTTCACTTTCCGTCCACACTCCCTCCAAAGTGTTTTTTGCTAACCTCATTTATAGTGAAAGTAAAGCAGTGTGTGTCCTGGTATACAGCTGGTTTCAGCTCATACACTGTCAGGGGAGCTTAATCAGCAAGCTTTAGTGTAGGGAAAACACAATCTTCGGGAGCCCTGCTGCTGGTACTCAGGTGCCGCAGAGCTATTCTCTCTGTTTTCAGCCTGCTGCTTGATGTGGGCAGCGAGTTTTCTTGTTCCCAGCCTCTTAGAATGTGCAGACAGCTGTCTTGAGCTTACTTGTGTCGGGAGGCTCGGGGAGAGTGTGCGGTCTGGAGCTGTCACACTCACTTCTCTCTGCACACAGCACTCAGCCACGGCCCTGGAGGCTAAAATGGCGCCCCGTTCCCGCGCTTCAGGAGGCTTCTAATTATAGCAACTCACCGGGAGACCCAGCGGAGGTTGCTCTGGAACTCTGATCCCTCTCCTCCGTTGCAGGGATTACCTCTGAAGACGGGTGAGTCCTCCGATGTGGCTCCAGCTGTTTTCACCTCTCCTGGTTGTACTGGGTGACGGAGATCTCTATTCCTCCCGGTCCCCCTCTTCGGTATCCAAGTTTTGCTTTTTTTTTTTTTTTTTCCTGCTGTAGGGATCTTTAACAGTAGTTTTGGCAAGTTATCTGCGCTGGAAATGCTTTTTAAAGTTGCTAAAATACCAGGTACGAGCAGAGCTCAAGGAGACACTTCTGCTCGGGTCTGCATCTAGGCCACGCCCCCCGCTAGTCCCTCTCCTTATGTTCTTACCCAAACAGTCCGATAGTCGTAACTCCATAAAAGTGAACATTTCTTTAAGGTCAAATATATTCTTACACCTGTCTTACAAACCTAATAACGCATTCTAACTCCTTTTTTAGATGACTGCTCTTCAAAGTACATACCCTTGCAATGGTGTTGCTGTATTGCTGGGTGTGGCATCACCACAGGACACCCTTCCTTTGCATCCAGGTTTGCTTCTCACCGGGCGCACACTGAAAGGATCTGTATATGGAGGTAGGGGATTTGCAAAAAAGGAAAAATCAATGTCATGTTGACAAGAACATTTCAGATATTTGGTTGTGTTTCTTGGATAAAGGGGTTGTCTTGTCATAGACAACATCTTTCATATAGAAGCTGCTGCAGCAATCCGCTGTTCTTTGTTGTTTTTTTTTTTGTTTGTTTGTTTTGTTTTTTTGCTAGGGGAAGCCATGGCTAACTGAAAAGCCATCCACGTAGTTGCAAGAAAAAGCAAATTAACCCTTTGCAATTACCTGAATTTCTGAATCTAATGCTAATAAAATGTATGTTCCATGACACAATCTAACTACAAACTGATGGTCTTTTTACGCAGGCTGATAACAGGACCCAATTTTTCTTCTTCATCACTCTACATGACCAGATTTCTATGGAGAACAGTCAGCTGACTAATGAGCAAGCTCTCATTCGTCAGATGATTGGCTCACCAATGCAAACATAAAGGTGCTCCTTGCTTAGTAGTAAATCTCCCCATGAGAGCAGGGAGAGGTACACACATCCTACTGAAGGTAAATGACTGTATTAGTAATAGTTTATCCCCATAAGCCAATTCTCAGGCCGTGCAAAAGAAAATGAAAATGGAGCAGATTGCCGCATGAGTGTCCAACTACCACCAGACTTTGTTCACATCTGCATCAGACGTTCTGTTCAGAGCCTCCATCAGTTTCCTGTGAAAATCCAGGACCATTAGCACTGAACACAGCACTAGTTTGTCCAGGAACATGCTGGAATGCATAATGGCAGCTGGACAGCACTCATTTGGTGCTGTTCTGGATCTGGCACATGCTGAACCTGAACTTTCACTTTTGTCATTGTTTGACTCCTAGAAATGAACAATGGAAAAGGACAGCAAAGTGTGAATTAACCCATAGTTAATGTGCTCAGTAATAGAGTAAATATCCAGAGTGCAGAGGGCAACAGTGCCCCTCTGTTAATCGTCTCGCATGTCTCTAAAAGCTTAATGAGTAAATGATCTTTCACACAGGATGTATTGGCCCTCTCGCACATGCGGCCGGCAAAACACCACGATTTTGATTGTTTCATTCTGCCATGATTTTACTTTTTTCGGACGCAGGTTCCTGCCGGTGACAGCAGGATTTGGTGCACTCCATCATTGTGATAAGGTGCAGTAAAATAAAGCAGACAGTGCTCAAAAGCATGGTGTTTTCTAAGCAAGTGCATGTCTGCGAGGCCCCATTGAAAGAAATGGAGCATTATACCACGCCGTTCAAAACGCTACGGTAAAAAGGCGCATGTGAGATGCTGCAGAATTCCACACCAAAATCCACAGGTCTAACTACAGGTTTTAATGCAGAATTTATTGGCTTGCAGTGCGTCTTATCCCGCCCCCATGTAAAGGATGCTAAAGGGGTCTCTGATGAGGCAACAAGATTTGAAGGGTTTTAACAGGCAAAGCATCTGTGAAACCTACCAGAGTTTGGTTCATAAAAAAATCTGTTCTCAAAGATTGGGGAGTGTGAATGATCTTTTGATGCAAACACCTTTTTCAGAAGAGTTTTTAAAAGACAACAAAAACCACTGAAAACCTGGGTATAAATTAATCCGCAGTTTGCCAAGTTATCCACCGGAGGAAGCTCTTCACTTATCTCCAACGCACTGGAGCATCCTCTTCACCTTTTGGCTCGCTATGACTCATTGTACTCTACTTTCTCCTTATGTGCACAGCAAACCTTTAGCATGCCCAATCTTCTCTGGATCTAAGAAATATCGGGGAGGGAATCCCCCTGTTTTCATGCTCCCTGTGGGGTCCTGCATGCTCTGGCTCCCAGCCTCTCCCTAGCATGGTTGCACACGCAGAAGCACAGCTTCTCAGTTCATTATCACAATGGCCTCCGCTACTTTAATAGTGTAATTTCTGCATCCCTGTGTACCTTTTTTTTTTTTTTCTCTGACTTTATTTCCCTCTGACTTCAGCAATTGACAGTGTAAATCTGATATTTTACTGTTCCTCATTCTAGAAAATATGGATAAAACCTATATTTATAAATTTTTATTTTTTTGCCTAGGCTATAAAAGTGCCGGTACCACAAAATTGGTGCAAGATTATATGTGCAAAAAATTCACTCTGGACCATTTGGTTAGCAGTAGGCTAAAACTGGATCAAATCAATGAAGCATTTGACATGATCAACAAGGGGATCGGGTAAGTACATAAAATACACAAATGTGGATATGAGCTTTCCATATGTGCAAACCATCACAGTATAGAGTATACATATATGTGAGGCTGGCACTGAGAACTTGCCGGGTTAGCGAAATGGAATTTCCCTTAATTCAGAGCCCTATGGAGGGTGTTCCAACTGCTACAAATGAGATAAAATTCAGACAACAGCCACTTCAGACGGTGCCCTCGCCATTTGTGAAAAAAATAAATTCGCCAACTGGTACAGTAGCTGACCAGATCTACCGTGACAGACCTGCATCAGTCCCAAATCTGAAGGACCGTATTCGGCAGTATACTATGGCAATTAAAGCTGACTCTCTACATTCAGCAGTGGAAAACCTCATTTTGAGCATGCAGAGCGTTGTTGGAAACCAAGGGGGATCATTTAACACTTGTAGTGGGATATGCATAGCTACAGCACCTTCTATTGGTGCCCCTTTTTTTTTTTCCCCATAATGGCAAGCACGATGTCCGAAGTGGCCGTTGTCCGAAAATTGTCTCAGGACGCCTTCCAGAGGCCTCTTTTGTGAAATGTAATTTGGCTAACCCTGTACTTTTGGCTTCTCCTATGGATGGTGACAGTATGACCAGAAGTACTGCGGAAGGTGTGAGCAGAGTAATAGACAAGCAGGATTTGGTGCTCTCCATGTACCACACCTCTACTCCATCTCCAATTCTGAAAAGTGAATGATGTGTCTATTCACAAAAAATATAAACTTTGGGCCCATTTTTCATACTACTGCAGTAAAATTCTTTTACATGGGATTTCATTAACACCAGAGTAGTATTAGAAGAAAAACGTGCATCCGGCATCCATAGGCAGTTAATTAGTTCCCATAACATCCAACATGTCAGCTGCTTCTAGTACTTCAGGCCAATACAGGCCTTACTCATAGCCTACGTCCAAATGATCACCGAGACATCAGAAAGAAACACTGACCAATTGGTAAGTACCTCAGGATATGATCACATCGCGTACAGCAAAAAATATAATCTAAATTTGGTATCGTTTTAATTATACTGACCTATAGAATAAAGTTAAATCGCATTTGCTGCAGTATTAAAACGGACTACCTCAAAAAATGGTGGAATTGACTTCTTTTTTGAGTGTGAAGAAGCATCTGAAAAGGGGTTGATTGGGGAGGGAGGGTTGAATATCGTTCTTTGTTCATGAATGACCAAATTGATGAGTATATATTACAAAGCCTGAGAACAAGATGTGCTCTTTAGAGACCCTCTCTAGGTAGTCCTACATTGTAAATTCCTTTAACTGCTACTTCCCTCCTTCTTGTTGCAGGATTCGGAGTATTATGATCTACTAATCACACTGCAAGCTGATATTCTGGCTCAGCCGATGAATCTTTCCTACTTCAGATGAATTCCCAGCCTCTGTTTAATAACTATTCCTAGAAACACATATACTGACTGTACTTTATAGGGATATGTATCTTCTGCATATGATGGTAAAAATGACTTGTGAAAGGATGCCAAGGCCAGCTGTTCAATAAAATTTGGCATAAATATTGCTGTTTTACTGTTTTGTTTTTATTATAATGGCTAAAATATACAGGTGTCCACCGAAAATATCATTGAGGTATATAGAATCTCTCTATACAACCATATAACCAGTGATATGATTTTCGGGGTGACCTCTCTTATTTGAGTTCTTAGAAGGATGCCCTCTCTCTTTGCATCTGTGATCTTCAGGAACAATTTGTCCTATGTAAATCCATCTCTATTTTGACCATTGATTAAAGTTCTCTTGAGACCACGCTTTGGATGAAGGGTAAATACACTTTATCTGGATCAACAAGTGGTTCATGGATATGTAGTGGCTTCAAAAACAGCACTACACAGAGCTGTTTAGCTGTGGGGACTGGTAATATAATAAACAGCTCTAGGGGTTTAATCTGAGTCATTTTACACAGATGATGCAGGTAGCCTAGCAACCAAATAGGTTGTGATTGGCTGCAAACAAACTGATCAGGTGACAGAGGCAATAAATAGCTGGACAACGGTCGCAGGAGGCAGAGTAGTGATAAGAAAGGGAAGCGCCAGAAAGAAAAGTAAGGATGAACACCCACTGGCAAACACATGATGATGAAACCAATTATCTTCAATGGTTTCCTTTATTAGCAACATTTTCACTGTAACCTCGCATCACAAAGAAGAATCTGATATCTCCCTTTTTCTTTCCAATAGCGCCAGCGGCAGCAGCAGCACTAACCCCATTGAAAACCATAGGGAGTACATTGCGCTAGCCTGACTCCATTGCTAGTGCTGTTGGGACCACAATACTTCCATCTGGGAAGGTGAACCAGCCCTGAGGAGTGTATTCTCCAGCTTTTGTTTTTAGCCATTCCTGTTCATCTCGATTTTTGTAGCAGGGGTTCCAGTTGCTGAAAGGAACGTGGAAAAGGGCTTGCAGCTTGACAGGACTTTCAATATTTTGAAGTCTGACAGCTCGCCTGGCAGCAGCATCTTCTGTTTCCCTGTGGAAT
The DNA here is from genome assembly GCF_035609145.1 of Eleutherodactylus coqui. Lineage (NCBI taxonomy): Eukaryota > Metazoa > Chordata > Amphibia > Anura > Eleutherodactylidae > Eleutherodactylus > Eleutherodactylus coqui. Next base: position 167,717,969 of record NC_089843.1, on the reverse strand, counting down.
GGGCGAGTCTTCTTTCTGGTGTCCTTAACAGTGAACGAATGCTATTTGGGTAGAGGCCCACACAGCTAACAGTTCCAGAATGAGAGGAGCATGCTTCACGTCTTAACTAGAGATGAGCGAACGTACTCGTCCGAGCTTGATACTCGTTCGAGTATTAGTGTGTTCAAGATGCTCGTTACTAGAGGCGAGCACCACGCGGTGTTCGAGTTACTTTCACTTTCATCTCTGAGACGTTACCGCGCTTTTCTGGCCAATAGAAAGACAGGGAAGGCATTACAACTTCCCCCTGCGACGTTCAAGCCCTATACCACCCCCCTGCAGTGAGTGGCTGGCAAGATCAGGTGTCACTCGAGTATATAAATCGGCCCCTCCCACGGCTCGCCACAGATGCATTCTGACAGAGATCAGGGAAAGTGCTGCTGATGCTGGAGCTGCTATAGGGAGAGTGTTAGGATTGATTTTAGGCTTCAAGAACCCCAATGGTCCTTCTTAGGGCCACATCTGACCGTGTGCAGTACTGTTGAGGCTGCTTTTTGCAGTGCTGCACATTTTTTTTTTTTTTTTGTATATCGGCCGTGCAGAGCATTGCGTCTAGAGCATTGCGTCCTGCAGTAATTTTACATAGTCCAGGGCCAGTAGTGGTGGTGAGGCAGGGACAGTGAAAGACATATCCAGTCTATATAGGCAGTGGGCTTTTCCAAAAAAATTTGGGAAAAAAAATCTATTTGGGCTGCCTGTGACTGTCCTGACTGTACTGCGTCTCTGCTGGGGGTAGTTGTCCTAATTCATACGCAGCCAGTTAAGTGTTACAGCCGGCTTGCGCAAAATTATTTCCTGGCTCTGTGCGTTCCGTAAGCGAAGTCAGCCTCCAACCACAGGCCAATAAGCGGCACATTTAATTACAGCGTTCTGTTTCTGCACTACTGGTAATACACCATGCTGAGGGGTAGGGGTAGGCCTAGAGGACGTGGACGCGGAGGCCCAAGTCAGGGTGTAGGCACAGGCTGAGCTCCTGATCAAGGTGTATCGCAGCCGACTGCTGCGGGATTAGGAGAGAGGCACGTTTCCGGCGTCCCCACATTCATCTCACAATTAATGGGTCCACGCGGTAGACCTTTATTAGAAAATGAGCAGTGTGAGCAGGTCCTGTCGTGGATGGCAGAAAGTGCATCCAGCAATCTATCGACCACCCAGAGTTCTGCGCCGTCCACTGCTGCAACTCTGAATCCTCTGGCTGCTGCTCCTCCTTCCTCCCAGCCTCCTCACTCCATTACAATGACACATTCTGAGGAGCAGGCAGACTCCCAGGAACTGTTCCCGGGCCCCTGCCCAGAGTGGGCAGCAATGGTTCCGAATCCTCTCCCACTGGAGGAGTTTGTCGTGACCGATGCCCAACCTTTGGAAATTTCCCGGGGTCCGGGGGATGAGGCTGGGGACTTCCGGCAACTGTCTCAAGAGCTTTCAGTGGGTGAGGAGGACGATGACGATGAGACACAGTTGTCTATCACCCAGGTAGTAGTAAGTGGAGTAAGTCCGAGGGAGGAGCGCACAGAGGATTCGGAGGAAGAGCAGCAGGACGATGAGGTGACTGACCCAACCTGGTTTGCTACGCCTACTGAGGACAGGTCTTCAGAGGGGGAGGCAAGTGCAGCAGCAGGGCAGGTTGGAAGAAGCAGTGCGGTGGCCAGGGGTAGAGGCAGGGCTAGACCGAATAATCCACAAACTGTTTCCCAAAGCGCCCCCTCGCGCCATGCCACCGTGCAGAGGCCGAGGTGCTCAAAGGTCTGGCAGTTTTTCCCTGAGAGTGCAGACGACCGAACAGTGGTGTGCAACCTTTGTCGCGCCAAGATCAGCCGGGGAGCCACTACCACCAGCCTCACCACCACCAGCATGCGCAGACATATGATGGCCAAGCACCCCACAAGGTGGGACAAAGGCCGTTCACCGCCTCCGGTTTGCACCGCTGCCTCTCCCCCTGTGCCCCAACCTGCCACTGAGATCCAACACAGGCACAGGGCACAGGCTTAGGACACAGGCACTACCGTCTCTTGGCCTGCACACCCTTACCTCCGTTGTGCTCGGCCCCATCCACCAATGTCTCTCAGCGCACCGTCCAGCCGTCGCTAGCGCAAGTGTTGGAGCGCAAGCGTTAAATGTGCACATAGCCAAATTTATCAGACTGGAGATGCTGCCGTATAGGGTTGTGGAAACGGAGGCTTTCAAAGGTATGATGGCGGCGGCCCCGCGCTACTCAGTTCCCAGTCGTCACTACTTTTCCCAATGTGCCGTCCCAGCCCTGCACGACCACGTCTCCCGCAACATTGTACGCGCCCTCACCAACGCGGTTACTGCCAAGGTCCACTTAACAACGGACACGTGGACAAGCACAGGCGGGCAGGGCCACTATATCTCCCTGACGGCACATTGGGTGAATTTAGTGGAGGCTGGGACAGAGTCAGAGCCTGGGACCGCTCACGTCCTACCCACCCCCAGAATTGCAGGCCCCAGCTCGGTGGTGGTATCTGCGGCGGTATATGCTTCCTCCACTAAACCACCCTCCTCCTACGCAACCTCTGTCTCGCAATCAAGATGTGTCAGCAGCAGCACGTCGCCAGCACTCGGTGTCGCGCGGCACGGCAGCACAGCGGTGGGCAAGCGTCAGCAGGCCGTGCTGAAACTACTCAGCTTAGGAGAGAAGAGGCCCACGGCCCACAAACTGCTGCAGGGTCTGACAGAGCAGACCGACCGCTGGCTTGCGCCGCTGAGCCTCCAACCGGGCATGGTCATGTGTGACAACGGCCGTAACCTGGTGGCGGCTTTGCAGCTCGGCAGCCTCCCGCACATGCCATGCCTGGCCCACGTCTATAATTTGGTGGTTCAGCGTTTTCTGAAAAGCTACCCACGCTTGTCAGACCTGCTCGGAAAGGTCTGCCGGCTCTGCGCACATTTCCGCAAGTCCCACACGGACGCTGCCACCCTGCGCACCCTGCAACATCGGTTTCATCTGCCAGTGCACCGACTGCTCTGCGACGTGCCCACACGGTGGAACTCTACGCTCCACATATTGGCCAGGCTCTATGAGCAGCGTAGAGTTATAGTGGAATACCAACTCCAACATGGGCGGCGCAGTGGGAGTCAGCCTCCTCAATTCTTTACAGAAGAGTGGGCCTGGTTGGCAGACATCTGCCAGGTCCTTGGAAACTTTGAGGAATCTACCCAGATGGTGAGTGGCGATGCTGCAATCATTAGCGTCACCATTCCTCTGCTATGCCTCTTGAGAAGTTCCCTGCAAAGCATAAAGGCAGACGCTTTGCGCTCGGAAACAGAGGCGGGGGAAGACAATATGTCGCTGGATAGTCAGAGCACCCTCCTGTCAATATCTCAGCGCGTTGAGGAGGAGCATGAGGAGGATGAGGAGGAGGGGGAAGAGACAGCTTGGCCCACTGCTGAGGGTACCCATGCTGCTTGCCTGTCATCCTTTCAGCGTGTATGGCCTGAGGAGGAGGAGGAGGATCCTGAAAGTGATCTTCCTAGTGAGGACAGCCATGTGTTGCGTACAGGTACCCTGGCACATATGGCTGACTTCGTTAGGATGCCTTTCTCGTGACCCTCGCGTTACACGCATTCTGGCCACTACGGATTACTGGGTGTACACACTGCTCGACCCACGGTATAAGGAGAACCTTTCCACTCTCATACCCGAAGAGGAAAGGGGTTCGAGAGTGCTGCTATACCACAGGACCCTGGCGGACAACTGATGGTAAAATTCTCATCCGACAGCGCTAGTGGCCGAAGGCGCTGTTCCGAGGGCCAGGTAGCAGGGGAGGCGCAAAGATCAGGCAGCATGTACAACACAGGCAGGGGAACACTCTCTAAGGCCTTTGACAGCTTTATGGCTCCCCAGCAAGACTGTCACCGCTCCCCAGTCAAGGCTGAGTCGGCGGGAGCACTGTAAAAGGATGGTGAGGGAGTACGTAGCCGTTCGCACGACCGTCCTCCGTGACGCCTCTGCCCCCTACAACTACTGGGTGTCGAAGCTGGACACGTGGCCTGAACTCGCGCTGCATGCCCTGGAGGTACTTGCTTGTCCTGCGGCTAGCGTCTTGTCAGAGAGGGTGTTTAGTGCGGCTGGGGGAATCATCACAGATAAGCGTACCCGCCTGTCAACCGTCAGTGCCGACAGGCTTACACTCATCAAGATGAACAAAGCCTGGATTTCCCCAGACTTCTCTTCTCCACCAGCGGACAGCAGCGATACCTAAACAATACGTAGGCTGCACCCGCGGATGGAAGCATTGTTCTCTATCACTATCAAAAACGTGGACCTTTTAGCTTCATCAATCTGTGTATAATATTCATCCTCCTCCTCCTCCTGCTCCTCCTCCTGAAACCTCACGTTATCACGCCGAATGGGCAACTTTTCTTAGGCCCACAAGGCTCAGTCATATAATTTTTCTAAACAATTTTTATACGTTTCAATGCTCATTAAAGCGTTGAAACTTGCACCTGAACCAATTTTTATTTTAACTGGGCTGCCTCCAGGCCTAGTTACAAATTAAGCCACATTCACCAAAGCGATTAATGGGTTTCACCTGCCCTCTTGGTTGGGCATGGGCAATTTTTCTGACGTACATTAGTACTGTTGGTACACCAATTTTTTGGGGCCCTCGCCTACAGTGTAATCCAATTAATTTTTTGCCCACCTGCATTAAAGCTGACGTTACATCAGCTGTGCTGGGCACTGCAATGGGATATATTTATGTACCGCCGATGGCTTCCTGGCACCCACCCATGCTGTCGGTCCACACGGAGTTGTAACTGCATGTGTCCACTTCTAAAGAACCCCAGTCTGACTGGGGCATGCAGTGTGGGCCGAAGCCCACCTGCATTAAACATGACATTACCTCAGCTGTGCTGGGCAATGCAATGGGATATATTTATGTACCGCCTGTGGCTTCCTGGGACCCTTCCATGCTGTCGGTCCACACAGACTTCACAATAGGGAGTTGTACCTGCCTATGTCTACTTATAAAGAACCCCAGTCTGACTGGGGCATGCAGTGTGGGCCGAAGCCCACCTGCATTAAACATGACATTACCTCAGCTGTGATGGGCAATGCAATGGGACATATTTATGTACCGCCGGTGGCTTCCTGGCACCCACCCATGCTGTCGGTCCACAGGGACTTCACAATAGGGAGTTGTACCTGCCTGTGTCTATGAATTAAAAACCCCGGTCAGGTTGGGGCATGCAGTGTGGGCTGAAGCCCACCTGCATTTAATCTGACGTTATCTCTGCTGTCCAGGGCACTGCAATGGGATACATTTATGTACAGCCGGTGGGTTCCAGGGAGCCACCCATCCTGTGGGTGCACACGGAATTCCCATTGCGGAGTTGTACCTGCCTGTGACTATTTATAAAAAAAACCCTGTCTGACTGGGGCATGCAGACACCTTGACAGAATGAATAGTGTGTGGCACATAGGTTCCCCATTGCTATGCCCACGTGTGCAGCTTCTGATGGCGGTGGCACAGGATTATATTTCTCATTGCTTCTGTACAGCATTGTGGGCTATCGCCCCGCCCCTTTTAAGGAGGGTCGCTGCCTAGCCGTGCCAACCCTCTGCAGTGTGTGCCTGCGGTTCCTCCTCATGGCAGGCGCACTTATAAATAGACATGAGGGTGGTGTGGCATGAGGGCAGCTGAAGGCTGCGCAGGGACAGTTTGGTGTGCGCTGTGGACACTGCGTCGTGCGGGGGGGTTGGGCAGCATGTAACCCAGGAGAAGTGGCAGCGGAGTGTCATGCAGGCAGTGATTGTGCTTTGTTGGAGGTAGTGTGGTGCTTAGCTAAGGTATGCATTGCTAATGAGGGCTTTTCAGAAGTAAAAATTGTTGGGAGGGGGGGCCCACTCTTGCCGCTATTGTGGCTTAATAGTGGGACCTGGGAACTTGAGATGCAGCCCAACATGTAGCCCCTCGCCTGCCCTATCCGTTGCTCTGTCGTTCCCATCACTTTCTTGAATTGCCCAGATTTTCACAAATGGAAACCTTAGCGAGCATCGGCGATATACAAAAATGCTCGGGTCACCCATTGACTTCAATGGGGTTCGTTACTCGAAACGAACCCTCGAGCATTGCGAAAATTTCGGCCCAAGTAACGAGCACCCGAGCATTTTGGTGCTCGCTCATCTCTAGTCTTAACCCATTGGAGTGATCTGACCCTTTTCTTTGTATAGGGCCACATGAACATGGGAGTGAGGAAGGCATACTTTCAGTCAGTGAAGATATTGACTTTCACCCCAGCTGCCAGCTGTAGAGCTCTGATAAGTGCAATAAGTTTCGCCTTTTGAGGTGAAGTTCCTCTGGGTAGCAGTTCTGCTTCTATAATAGTCTGTAGGATGACCACTGAATATCTAGCATGGCGTATACCTTCATCCATGTAGCTGCTACCATCTGTGTAATATTTGACATCAGGAGCATTAAGCAGTGTAGCCTGTAGATCGGCTGCTGAAGACCTCATCCATCACCTTACAGCAGTTATGGTCGGGGTTTCTGGTTCTAGTGGGCAACAGGGTTGCCAGATTTAAAATGGTGCACCCTTCAACTTCAGTCTTGGGTTTTCACATAGGAGGCCTTAATATTTGGTCATGCGGGCATTTGTCAGCCAGTGGTGACCATTTTGGCATCCATCATTGTTAGGAAAGAATGAGGCACCCATACCTGAGATCTTGACCCAGGGTAAGCTTGTCAACCTCTGTAACCAGGGCCGCTGTTGCTGCCAGTGTGGTGGGGTGGTCGGTTATGGTGACAGGGGTCGGCTTTCTTCTTCCTATATTGGCGGCTGTCCCCTGGTGTCCGTCCAGCAGATCCCTCACCGTCGGCTTCCATATGGCTTGATAAATGTCTGTTGTGGAACATGTTTACTATACTTATTAACCCTTTCCAATCCACTGTCTGACGTCTAAAGACATTCTGATTGAACGCTATACAGCTCCGATGTCGGAAGACGTCCGGCAGGGAATTCTTACTGCAGATTACTGGCCGCTCTGTTGTTGAGGGCCTCTCCAGCATGTCACAAAGCGCAGTACTGGCTCTAGCCAGCAGATGGCGACATTGTATAAGGGCAGAAAGAGAAAGCCCTACCCCCCCTAGGAAACCCTAAATCCAAAATTGGATTGAAAAGGGTTAATTTGTTTGTGACGCCAGTGCTTTACAGCACAAAATGTAATGGGTGATGAAGATGACTAATTAATCACACCAAGCCAGGGTTCAGTAAAATAAACATAATTTATTTTTCTTTTCTCTTTTTGTGATGGAGTTTATAGCAGAAATTATATCTGCGTACAGTGCAGTCAATTCACAGCGATTAAAACCCCTTTTACTCCTTTAAATCCACTGACTGGTGACCTATGTGTATGGGCTTCCCTTTGATAGCCTTGTAATTGTGCCTAGGTATGGCTTTGACTCCTGCTCTCCACGTTAATTTGCCTTCATGCAGGCGCTGGTGGAACCTTGGGTCTTAATGGAAATTTGGAGCCTTATCTCTCCTGATTGTGAGGAAGGGGGGGGGGGGGGTGCGCTGCTGAAGGGGCCTTCTGACATAAATGGCCTCTTTGGAAGTCCCTATAAGAGATGGTGTATGGCAAAGGGTGTTGGTGGTACTTATTCCTTTTCAGCGATCACTTGCTCTTTCTCCCCAGGGATCATTGCTGTTACTCTGTTGTAGGCCGCAGCTAGCTGTAGTTGACTCACTGACTGACGTTCGTTTATCTTTTCACAGGGACAACTGACGTGACTCCTCTTTGTTCTACTGACTGGACTCCCTGACTGAACTAACCTCCTGACTAATTAAACTTGCTAAACTAACTGCCTGGACCAACTGTCACCTCAGTGTATGGATGCTTTTTATTTTCTGTCGTCCTATGTGCTCTGGTGTAACCAGGTAACAGGCGCTCCAATCACAGGCTTCCATGCTCTGTTTGCCTCAGCTCATCTGTGCTGCTCTCCTGTTGGGGTTGAATCTGCCGGCAACCAATGAGAATTGACTGACTGCCAAGCAGATTAATAGCTCAGTCACAGGGCAGGTTAACCAGTGGTTAACCCCTGCTGAATTTAAACTACAGCAAATAATGATAAAGGCGCTTTTGTAGGATCCATTTATGGACCACTACACTAGTGCTCTCATGCTGGAAGGCCATCCTATGGTCACATTGTCAAGCTGTTTGGAGAGATAGGTAACAGGTTGATGCCACAATCCTATCTGGGTGAGAATACCGATCGCCGTCCCTTTTCATGAGCGTACAGAATAAATGGTTTCTCCATACTAGGCAAGGCCAGTGTGGGTGATTTTAGGAGAGCTTGCTTGATATCATAGGCCCTGTTTGTTCCTGCTCCCAGTAGAAGGGGGCATCTTCACCTCCCTTTGTGACTTCTTAAAGGGGTTTGGTCTTTTCAGCAAAGCCAGGTATCCATATTCTGAAAAATCCGGCAACTCCAAGGAATTGTCTGACTTCCCCTCTAGATGGTAGAGGGATATTGCAGACAGCCTGCTTTCTGCAGACATCATTCAGAGGTAGATGGACTTATGAAGAGGTCATACACATATTGCATCAATACAGTGCCTGGCTGGAAAGGAAGAGAGTTTCCTTAGGTCAGTAGCAAGATCTTTTCTGAAGACTGTGGGTAAAATATTGAACCCTTGGGGCAAATGGGTCCAGGTAAGCTGGTACTTTTCTCCAGTTCTTGGGTCTTCCCATTGGAAGGCAAAGATGAGCTGGCTATTCTGTCAGCCTGACTGTGAAGAAAGCACCTTTCAATTCTAGTAAAGTGAGTTGCTTCCCCCGGTATCAGTGCGAGCAGTGTGTACGGGTTGCATACTCTGTTGCAAAGTGACCACAGCTTGATTTACCACTCTGAGATTCTGAAAAGGGCGGTACTCCATTATTGCGGGCTTCTTTACAGGCAAGAGAGGGGTGTTCCAGGGTGATTGGCATCTCCTCAGGATACCATACTTCACAAACATCTCCAGGTGCAGTGCAATACCATGGCAGGCAGCAGATGGCAGCCAGTATTGCTTAATAGACACCGGTCATGCTCCTGGTTTCAACTGTACTGAGACTGGGGACACATTCAGAGCTAGTCCTGGTGGATTATCTTCTGTCCATACTCCTGGTAGCTTCATTACTAGGTGCAGGGTGGGGCCTGGGTGGTCTTGCTCATGAATTACAGCAATCACCATTCTTCCTCTTGAGGAACTGTGGGTGAGAGAATGTGGGCAGCAGTTGTAAACCTCTTTTCTACCCGTCCGCTCTTATTCATAATTAACTTTGCATAGCAGAGCAATGGGGACAGAGTAAGAGGCCCGAGTGGCTCTGCCATGTGCTTGTCTCTTGTAGCAGCCACTTTGGGCCTGGCCCCTTCCTCCTTCTCTCCCTTTATAAGCAGAGGAAGTAAGGTGGCAGTTTTTACTCCAGTGACTGTGCTTCCTGCATCTTCTGCATTGATCTTTATCAAGTGGGTGGTCTTGGGGCCTACCCTTCTGTATGTATGGAGGAGGTGGGTCACTTCGGGTGTGGAACGGCAGTAGGGGCTGCCTTGAGTGAATTGCTGCAGCCAGTAAGTCCGCCGCCTTTTCCATTGTATAAGCCTTTTGTCTTTCACACTCTTGATCTCTATTCACAAAGATCTTCTGAGCTATTTCCAGTAATTGGTGGCATTCATTGCAGCAAAACTTTCCTGCTTTCATAACTTTCTTCTAATGTCACTAGATACTTAAAGGGGTTGTCCCGCGGCAGCAAGTGGGTCTATACACTTCTGTATGGCCATATTAATGCACTTTGTAATGTACATTGTGCATTAATTATGAGCCATACAGAAGTTATAAAAAGTTTTTTACTTACCTGCTCCGTTGCTAGCGTCCTCGTTTCCATGGAGCCGACTAATTTTCGCCGTCTAATGGCCAAATTAGCCGTGCTTGAGCAGTCCTGGTCTTCTTCTTTTTTCAATGGGGCTGCTCATGCTGGATGCCGGCTCCGTGTAGCTCCGCCCCGTCACGTGCCGATTCCAGCCAATCAGGAGGCTGGAATCGGCAATGGACCGCACAGAAGCCCTGCGGTCCACCGAGTGAGAAGATCCCCGCGGCCATCTTCATCAGGTAAGTAAGAAGTCACCGGAGCGCGGGGATTCAGGTAAGCGCTCTCCGGTGTTCTTTTTTAACCCCTGCATCGGGGTTGTCTCGCGGCGAACGGGGGGGGGGGGGGGTTGAAAAAAAAAAAAACCCGTTTCGGCGCGGGACAACCCCTTTAAGCACCAAATGAGAAATTAACTATACACAGGTTTTCAACTTGAGAGGGGTCAAAGCTGTCACCTCTGCCACTTTAGACATACATAAGCTTTTTTTTCAGACTCACGGACACATTCTATTATAGCATTCCTATGTACAATTAGAATGTGTCTTCCAACACCAAATATGGCAGTTATATGATCAGCTGCATTTCCAATATCATGTGGGACATGCTGTCGTGTCCACCCAGGACACACTGGACCTGTAACCTACAGATGTCACATAAATGCAACCCAAACAGGGTAAAGCAATACAGACAACCTCAATATGGAAAACACTGTCCCTAGATCTAACCCCAAAAAGGCATCTGCCTATCCACAGGTAACCTGACCTGACAAGGATGTACCTGACCATGTACCTTGACCACTAGTAGACCCTATGTGGGATAGGAGAATAACACAAAAAACAAGATGACTATATATAAACTGCTGTACTTGGCTTTAGAAGACACAGGCTAACAGGACCTCCAGCTCTGAAAGCACCCAAAGCCAGAGATTACTCAGCTCAGAGCTAAGCACAAGACCAGGCTAAATAGACCTCCTCTTCGCTGGGTCTATATCTATGGCCTTCTCTTCCTCCTCCTTCTCCTCCACCTTACTTCACCCACTTCTGACGTACCTCATGTGCGGCTAGAAGAAGGGCAAAGAATCTTCCAAAGGTGCAGTGGCAATAGTGGGTGTGGCCAGACTCCATATAGACTTTTTATAGGAGGGTAATGCTTCCTCTTCTGCCGCTATTATGCAACAATAATTTTCATTTAAAGTCTTAATACATAATGCTTTTATTCTAACAGCTATTATCCAACACTGAATATACGAAACATGTAATCGTAGCAACTATTTCTTTCAATGAGTTTTTGCTTCTTTTTTTTTTTCAAACCTTTCTAAATCCAGACTACCCTTTTCGCGGCCAAGTTGGTAATAGCTTCAGCCATTCAATTTTACTCAAATATTTTAACCTTTTGTTGTCTGATTTCACATCACTAACTTTATGAAACAGTTTACTGAAATTTTGCAGCATGCGCTATAGAAATGACACTGAGAAAGCATTGCCCCTACTAGGTAGTACAATGTATTTCCTTTTATTCACTGAAAATAACTATTGAGTTTTACAAAGTTCGTTGGTAAATAATATTTACCCCTTTTATTCTGAGTGGACTCTAACCACAATATACTAATGACAAGATGTCTTCCCTTAGAAAATCCCATCAAGGCAATTAGGCCTTTCAGGGATTTTGATCAAGAATTCTCTTTTATCCTTATGGGATAGGTTGTTTACCTTCGATGGCCTCTAACCTCCGCTAACATTACTTGACAGGACACACGATCTCAGAATCACAGAACATATTTCGCAATTTCAGAATACATTTCAGAATCCAGGTCTGACCTTTTTCAGCTTATTTCAAACCTCCCACTTGTACAGTTCAGTTCCTATGTCCCTTCGGCTTCCTTTTCACTTGCGCTGGGAGATCATACAAAGCAGTTTGGGGGGAGCGTTCCTAAAGTTCCCAGAGAAATCTACTGAGAGTGGCCCCTTCTGGTCCGATCTCTGCAGACTGCCTTCACTCGCAAAGAAGAGCAGGATGCAAAAAGTGCAGTTTCTGTCAGATCATCCCGGACGAGCCTCTATTTGATGTATGATCTGATAGATCACCCAGGAGTCCTTAGAAAAGGAACTTTATTTCAGTGTCGCATGATCCAGAGGGATGTATACAGTTTCCAAATCTCTGGGTGCTGTTCAGAAGAATTACACAGTTATATACAATATTCCAGGTAGGCAGGCTTATTAGCTGTTAATTCTCTATTGGGTTAAATTAACGTTACATTACACAAAGAAACCAGGAAGTAGGAGAATCTTCTTACTTCATCTTGTAAAGACGAAGGGGGTTGGGAGGTAGCTTGTTCATTCTTGGTATCAGATTACAACAGTGTAAATTAGGTACAGTCTAGCAGCAGTATAAAGTATTGTTAGAAGGAAACATCTTAAAGGGGTTGTCCCGCGCCGAAACGTTTTTTTTTTTTTCAATAGGCCCCCCGTTTGGCGCAAGACAAACACAAGGGATGGGTTAAAAAAAAAACAGTTTAGTACTTACCCGAATCCCCGCTCTGCGGCGACTTCTTTCTTACCTTAGCAAGATGGCCGCCGGGATCTTCACCCACAATGCACCGCGGGTCTTCTCCCATGGTGCACCGTGGGCTCTGTGCGGTCCATTGCCGATTCCAGCCTCCTGATTGGCTGGAATCGGCACATGTGACGGGGCGGAGCTACGAGGACCAGCTCTCCGGCACGAGCGGGCCCATTCACCAGGGAGAAGACCGGACTGCGCAAGCGCATCTAATCGGGCGATTAGAAGCTGAAATTAGATGGCACCATGGCGACGGGGACGCTAGCAACGGAACAGGTAAGTGAATAACTTCTGTATGGCTCATAATTAATGCACGATGTATATTACAAAGTGCATTAATATGGCCATACAGAAGTGCTGAACCCCACTTTCTTTCGCGGGACAATCCCTTTAACTTAACTACATTTTACATAAAGGAAAGAGAAGTTAATGAGCTACAAGTTAGTATGGAGTAGCTAAATTTCTTTTAAAAGAGAATAGGGGACAGCTCTCCAAAGGAATAAAGTAGTGAGATGTTCCAAAAAACAAGCCTTAATCCACAGACAAAGTGGAGAGCCGTAAGCCCGGATGCCAGACGGTGTATACAGTGTTCCAGGATTTTATGCAAGAAAGAAAAAAAACAGGCCGTGCTGAATGGATGTGATGGAAACTGTTCACAATGAATGACACATCTGTGTTAGATGTCACACATATGTACCTATGTAATGACAGAAACATCACTTGCTAGTCTGCGGGGATTCCTCCCTGGTTTCCCCCCTGAAGTGTGTTACAATGATGAAGAGAGATAGTCCTTTGAACCCAAAGACGTAACAAGGGTTTAATTTATTCAGTAGGATGCAGTCACAGATAAAGCAATGCGTTTCGGCCTATTTCGGGTCTTTTTCAAGCTTTAAAAATATACAACACAGTACATTCATGGAGAACTTACAGATTGACATGGTGGGGAAGCATACAATGACGTCAATGCGTAGTATCGTGGTGACCGATGCGTGGTGTTGCCGATCATGTAACTCCCGAGGAGTTGTAGAGCAAGGAGCGTGTGTTCCAAAGAGGGGGAATGACGTGATGATGTAGATACATCTGGGTTCGCTCTAAACAGGCAGCCGCAAGGTCTGTTTAAGTGGTGGAACACAACGTTGTGCGTTGCAATAAATGACATAATGTCGTAGTGATGTCAAAGCGTCGAGAACGGCTTCCATGCATGGAATATTATAGCATTTTGGAAAGGAACGCTGTTTTATCATTAAATGTTAGATTATTTTTAATATGTTTTTATTAAATTTTCAAATTTAAACATACATTCAAAGTAAAATAATAAGACGGAAAATAAGTAAGGCATGGGACGTCCGGTTCATAGCAGGTCATGCAGGACCACAATATAAACTTAAGAATTTAGAGAAGGCAAGTGTTAGGGTGACTGCCCACTAGTGTTTGCGAATTTGCTGCGTTTTTTTTTTCCAGGTGTCTATTGGGCTTTCTAATTTTAAAAACGCTTTTGCGGCAAAATCGCAATTTACCGTGAAATCGTGATTTTGCGCAATGCGATTTTAATATTACCAAGTCCCATAGACCCCTGGAGAAAAAAAAAAGGCTGCGAATTTCGCAGTGAAAAGGCACTGTAGTGGGTAGTCAGCAATCAAAACTACTAGAGCATCTGTTAAGAGTCCCTCTGAAGGCTTCTCGGTGGCCGTATAAAAAAATATATACGTATTATAGCATGACACTGGGTCCTCAAATCCAACACTTCGCGTGCTTGCCACAAGAGTTCCATTTTTTCGAAAATTGCGTATTCCGTAAATATAGAACTAGAAACCAACATCAGAGTAGTCAGAGAGAGCAAACAGTAGTTGGGAAAAGATAGGGGAAAAACAAAGATAAGAGATGGGAAACCCCTGGAGCCCACAATCTGGCAGCACCGTATATCCTCTTCTTCTCGCCAACCCAAAAAGCTCCACCTTTCCTGTCCTGGGGGGAATGCGGGGTTGTGAAATACGGGAGCCAGGGCTCCCCTGCGGATCACTATCCTCTGGTAGTCAATCTGTGCCACATGTCCAAACAATGTAAGGTTAATGGAGTATGGGGTAAGGCTGTAGGCCTATCCTCCATCGGGATCCAAGGCAGTAATCGCAGGTGGGACCAGATCAGAGCTGCCTCCAGACCCACCCACTGGTTTGAGGCAGCATGCTGATGCCAGGCCACCAGTCTGGTGAAACCACAGCTGAGTAATATATTTTGAGGTCTGGGAGACCCACTCCTCCCCTGGGTTTTAAGCATGACATGGTCCGGTAACTAATGCGGCTGTTCCTCCCTCCCCACACAAACCTGCTAAACACTTGTTGAATCTGTTTAAAATAATGTACCGGCAACTTAATTGGCAGGGTCTGGAAAAGGTATAGAAATTTTGGAGTCACATCAATTTTCAACACGTTTATGCGCCCGAACCAACTCAACTGTTTAGCAGCGTACCCCTTCAGTTTCCTTTGTCACTCTTTCCACTAAAGGAACATAGTTAAGATGGTATAAGGATGAAAAATCTGCTGCTATATGCACCCCAAGGTATTGAATAGAGGTTAAACGCCATTTAAAATTGAATTGATCTGCCAGATAAGCTATTTCACTTGATGGGAGAGAAATATTCATGGCCTCTGATTTGTGCAAATTAACTTTGAAATTACTCAGGTGACCAAAATTGGCGAATTCACACAAGATTGCTGGGAATGAGACACGTGGCTGAGAGATGAATAGAAGAAGATCATCTGCATATAAGGCTGTCTTGCAGAACTGGGTCCCAATCCGCAAGCCCTGTACATCTGGATTGTTGCAAGTGCCACAGCCAAATGCTCCATAACAAAGGCGTATAGGAGAGGGGACCGGGACAGCCCTGTCTCGTCCTGTTCCTAATAGATACCGGGTCAGACAGAAACCCATTCACCCAAACTTGCACTGATGTGTTTCCATATAGTGCCGGGATCCAGTTCAGGAACCGTGGCTCCAGGCCCAGATGTGTCAGCGAGGCAGTTAGAAAGTCCTAGTCAACACGATCGAAGGCCTTTTCTGCGTCCACTGAAAGGAAGCAAAATGCCTGTGACAACCGCTGGGCCTGACTAATCAGTAGGAGTGTCTTGTTGGTGTTATCTCTAGCCTCCCGTCCCTTTATAAATCCCACTTGATCATTGTTAATATAGGCCAGGAGAATGGCAGCCAGTCTGCCTGCCAGCACCTTGGAAAACAATTTGACATCTAGATTGAGAAGTGAGATGGGACGATGACTGGAGCATACCCCTGGGTCCTTGCCTGGTTTGGGGAGCACTGTAATATGGGCCATAAGTGACTAAGAGGGAAAAGGAGCCAAGGGTGATATTTAATTACATGTCTCTTTTAGGATTGGAGTGAGAGTTTCCTAAAATTGTTTAAAAAAACGGAGGGTGAACCCATCTGGACCAGGGGCCTTCCCCGTCGACGAGGACTTCATAGCCTCGCTGATTTCCTCAGCTGTGAACTCCAAGTCCAAGGACTCTCTAGTCTCTCCCGGGATACTCGGGAGGGCCGTTCTCTGAATGTAGTCATCAATCTTGATTTTCCCGCAGGCGGGGGTCATTTCGGCCAACTGGCCCTGTATATTATAGAGGCCATGGTAATAGGCCCTGAAAGCTTCGGGTCATGCCTTTTTTGCCTCGTACTATCTGCTATGGGGGGTACGTATGTGAGGTTAGATTTATTCCGAAGAAAACGTGCAAGCGAGCGTCCACATTTATTAGCGTGCTCATAGGAGTAGCGTTTCAGACTGTCACTAAACGGCAGGTATTTTTGGTCAAGGAGGTGTCTCAGTTTCTCCCTTGTATTTAGCAGCTCATTCTGTGTGGATGGGGTTCCCAATTGGTGAAACGCTTTCTCCAAATTTGCTAATTTGGTCAGTAGAGAAATAATTTTGGCCGCTTTTTCACATTTTAGGCGCGTCCCATGCTTGATAAAGACCCCTTGCAGGACACATTTAAGTGCCTCCCACTGGACCGACTTAGATGTTGTGTCAGTAGAGTGGTCAGTGAGGAAATTTTCAATGGTGCTACGCAAGTCCGCACAGCGCAACGAGTCTTTCAAAAGATTATCGTTCAACCTCCATGACCATGGCCACTTTGGGGCACCCGGGACCACCAAAGTGAGCAGAACCGGGGCATGGTCCGACCAGAGTGCTGACCCAATGGATGCCTCCGGGTTCCAAGTTAGAGCATGATGGCTCGTGACTAGTAGGTCAATGCGGCTATGTGATTGGTGCGCCAGGGAGAAATAGGAGTAGTCTCGTTCTGAGGGTGGGTTACTATCCAGACATCTACTAATTGGAGCTGTATAAGGGCCCTGTGGAACAGATGGAGCTGTGAGGCTGAGACTGACGCCCGCCACGACGAGCAATCCCGTTGGGATCTAATGGGAAGTTGAAGTCACCCCCTAGCACTACCACCCCTTCTGCAAAATCTGCTAACCTGCCCAGTATGGCTCTTCCCACTTGTGCAAGACTCTGATTGGGAAGGTACCACATCATGAGAGTGAGGAGCTTACCCCACATCCGGACTTTCAGGAAGACAAACCGCCCCTCCGGATCAGTCACTGCGTCCAACACCTTGTGTGGTACTGCTCTGTGTATCACTATTGATACTCCTCTCGACTTGGTTGCTGGGTTCGTGCTGCGGTACCATGCCGCGAAATGTCGGTCTCTTAAACCCGGAATATGTCCAGCCCGGAAGTCTGGCTCCTGCAGAAATAAGACATGAGATTTCAATTCATGCATTTGATACAGTATCTGACTTCTTTTTTGTGTCACATTGAGGCCCCGGACATTCAGAGAGCAGAAATTCAATTTAGCCATAGCTAGAGACAGCCACAGCAGCACGGTGGAGGCTACTGATGATGCCCGGCGATGGTCGCGGAATGAGAGGGAGGGGAACCAGAGATAAGAGAACACTGACTCTTAGGGACAAGGAACAGGGGCCACCACCGAGAATCAATAGTCGCCTTAGTCCCACCCCGTGCCAGAGAGGCAAGAAGGGGAGGAGCAGGAACAGGTAGAGCTGTTGTAGGAGACAAAGAGAAAAAGAAAAAAAAGGGGGAGGGGGGAGAGAAGGGGCGGGGTGGAACAACAAATAATAATGGACACAAAAAACAAACACTGAAATGAAGTTCACTCTAAACCAAATAGAAATAGCAGCAGCCCCCTTGAAGGGACGGAAGCTGCCAGATATTCAGGGCGCACCCGCCTCCCCCCGCTAGTGAGGAAGATGCCTGCGCCTGAAAGATAAAAAAGATGGGGGAGGTATCAAAAACTATAAACTGCCCGTGGGTCCACTTAATCAGCCCCGAGCCCCCCTGTCTGGAACGTGCTTTCCACGAGCGGAGTGTTTGCCCCAGAGGCTCCTCCAGTCGGCGCGCGGCAACAGCGGCCATCATGTAAACTAATATGAAACCTTTTTCTGGTTAACATCTGAAACATAATGCTAGCAGCATATAAAACTTACAGCGCAATGAATGGTCAAAGTTCAACCTTTGTCGATCAGTTGTGTGTGGAGCCACATGGCGAACGTGCCCCGCCTCATTCCTCTTGACATCTTCTCCTTCTTCTTGGGCCCGTGTACGACTGTTAAAAAGGGTCATTTGCAGATAGTGAGGGCAGGATTGGACAACCCATTATGTCGGGCACGGGGAGGTCAAGCGCTTCACAAAAGGCTGGGACATCTTCTGGGTGTCTCAACTCCCTCACAGTTCCTCTATGGTGACCTGTAGATGGAAGGGGAACCCCCAGCTGTAGGCCATATCTCGACAGCGGAGCTCCTCGAGCAGAGGGCACAAAGCCCTTCGTTTAGCTAGTGTGAGTCTGGATAAGTCAGGCAGTATTTGGAGCCGTACCACTGCAAGTGTTATTTCTCACCGGACTCCTCTCATAATGGCTTCCTTCAGTTGGAATTTATAGACCCTGCAGACTATGTCGCGTGGGCGGTCTGGGTCCCTAGAGCGGGGGCCAAGAGCTCTATGACACCTATCCAGCTCTAATAGCACTTCTGGTGGGACCCCTCGTAGATCGTTGAAGATGTTTCACACTGTCACCTCTGAGGTGGCTCTATATCCTCAGGGAGACCTCTGATGCGTATGTTATTTATGCGACCCCTGTTCTCAACGTCATCTAGAGAGTCCATTAGGAAGTGTAACTGGTGGGACATATTGGCCAGGGCAGACTCATGGAACTCCACTCTATCAGCCAGGGACGCAACATTGCCTTCAGTGGTGGACGTCTTGATGGACGGAGCAGATCTCTGTTTTCACGCTGACTCTAGGCGTGAAACATATGCCACCATGTCCTCCCTAGTAAGAATAAATTGCAACTGTGCTCTTAGTTCTCTGAACTCGGATAGTGTAAGATCGTGCCCCACTTGCTGGGATGGGGGAGTAGAGGGGGTTAGCAGGTTGTCTGTTGCCAGTTCCCCTCTCTGCAGCAACCCTGTGCTGCGGCTGTCAGGCATGACAGCATCTGGGGGGGGGGGGTTAGAAGTGGCTGGCATCCAAGTCTCCCCCATGGACTTCTGATCCCCTCTAGCTGGGGCAGATTGGGTGCATTGGGGATTCAGATCCATGTTTGTGTACTAGGCAGAATCTGCCTGGGTGGGGGTCAGCAATGAACCTGCGGCTCCATCATGTGTGGCAGCGGGGGCTGGTGGAAAAAGTCCTCTCAAGGATATGGTGCACTGCACCCCTGCCAGGGGTTAGGGGTAGTCATCAGGTGACCTGGTACTGGGGCTCATGCCTTGCAGGAGCAGCTGTGGTCCCCGCTCTGCCCCATCCACCATACCTCCGTTCCTTCTGTCCTGCGCTCTCTTCACTGCTGCCGTCTCCTGTGGCCACCCTAGTGAAGGTGCAGACAGGACTGCTGCTCAGCTCCCGCTGTTCCAGAGAAGCGTTGAGTCCTTGTGGCCCCTCCTGCCGCGAGTGCCATCTTCTGCTCCTCCGCGGCTGGATCCTGGCCGCTGCCCCTGAGGAGGAAAGCATCTAGCCCCCTGCCCATGGGGGTCCATGAATGGACTCCGGAGCGCCGCTGACCACGGCCCTTCTTGCTGCTGCCCATCCTGGTCTTCTTAAGGGTGAGTGTTGTCGCTCTGCAGGCTCTCAGCGCCTCCGATAGCAGGAGCCTTCAGGACTAGCTGCTGCTCTCCGCCATGGCCAGGCCATGCCCCCTTAAATGTTAGATGTTTTTTTCATGTCTATAGTGTTTGATCAATATGGATAATACATTTATGTGAAGGCTATGTCACATAGCCTTCACATAAATGTATTATTGATACTGATCACACACTACAGACACAAAAACACCCCCAAAAAACATTTTTTTCAACATTTTTTATAATATTCCATGCATGAAAGCTGTTCATGATGCTTTGGCATCACTACCACATTTTGCCGTTTTTGGAACGCACAACATTGCTTTCCACCACTTAAACAGACATTGCGGCTGCCTCTTTAGAGCCAACTGAGATGTATCTACGTCATTCCACCTCCTTGGAAAGCATGTTCCTTGTGCTCCAACTTCTCGGGAGTCACCAGGCATCAATGTCACCACGTTACTATGCATTGATGTCATTGTTCGCTGCCTCACCATGACTACACTACATGAATCTGTAAGTTCTCTATAAATGTATTATGTTTTTGTATCTTTTCAAAGCTTGAAAAAGGCCTGAAATAGGCCGAAACGTGTTACTTTATCGGTGACTGCATCCTACTGAATAAATTAAACCCTTGTTACATCTTTGGGTTCGGAGGACTATCTCTCTACATCGTTGTGATACACTTCAGGGGGGATCCAGGGAGGAACCCCCCCAGACTAGTAAGTGATGTTTCTATCATTACTAGAGATGAGCGAACACCAAAATGTTCGGGTGTTCGTTATTCGTAACGAACTTCCCGTGATGCTCGAGGGTTCGTTTCGAACAACGAACCCCATTGAAGTCAATGGGCGACCAGAACATTTTTGTATTTCGCCGATGCTCGCTAAGGTTTTCATGTGTGAAAATCTGGGCAATTCAGGAAAGTGATGGGAATGACACAGTGACGGATAGGGCAGGCGAGGGGCTACATGTTGGGCTGCATCTCAAGTTCCCAGGTCCCACTATTAAGCCACAATACCGGCAAGAGTGCCCCCCCCCCCCCCTCCCAACAACTTTTACTTCTGAAAAGCCCTCATTAGCATGGCATACCTTTGCTAAGCACCACACTACCTCCAACAAAGCACAATCACTGCCTGCATGACACTTCACTGACACTTCTCCTGGGTTACATGCTGCCCAACCGCCCCCTCTCCCCCCCACAGCGCACACCAAAGTGTCCCTGCGCAGCCTTCAGCTGCCCTCATGCCACACCTCGCTCATGTCTATTTAGAATTGCGTCTGCCATGACGAGGGACCGCAGGCACACACTGCAGAGGTTGGCACGGCTAGGCAGCGACCCTCTTTAAAAGTGGCGGAGCGATAGCCCACAATGCTGTACAGAAGCAATGAGAAATAGAATCCTGTGCCACCGCCATCAGGAGCTGCACACGTGGGCATAGCAATGGGGAACCTATGTGCCACACACTATTCATTCTGTCAAGGTGTCTGCATGCCCCAGTCAGACCGGGCTTTTTAATTCATAGACACAGGCAGGTACAACTCCCTATTGTGAAGTCCCTGTCGACCCACAGCATGGGTGGCTCCCTGGAACCCACCGGCGGTACACAGAAATATCCCATTGCATTGCCCAACACAGCTGAGGTAGTAATGTCGTGCTTAATGCAGGTGGGCTTCGGCCCACACTGCATGCCCCAGTCTGACTGGGGTTCTTTATAAGTGTACAGATGTAGTAAAAACTCTGTGTGCACCTACAGCATGGGTGGGTGCCAGGAAGCCACCGGCGGTACATAGAAATATCCCATTGCATTGCCCAACACAGCTGAGGTAGTAATGTTGTGCTTAACCCTTTCCAATCCAATTTGTATATGGTTTTCCTAGGGGGCTTACTCTTTTTCTGCTGTTATACAACGGCGCTATATGCTGGCTAAAGCCAGTACTGCATGAGCTGACACGTAGGATAGGCTCCGACAGCAGAGAGGCTGGCAATATACAGTAAGAGAACCCCGACGGACGTCTACCAACAACGGAGCTGTACAGCCTTAAACCCTAATGTCTTCACAGGTCACACAGTGGACTGGAAAGGGTTAATGCAGGTGGGTTTCGGCCCACACTGCATGCCCCAGTCAGACTGGGGTTCTTTACAAGTGGACACATGTAGGTTTAACTCCCTGTGGACCCACTGCCTGGGTGGGTGCCAGGAAGCCACCGGCGGTACATAGAAATATCCCATTGCATTGCCCAACACAGCTGAGGTAGTAATGTCGTGCGTAATACAGGTGGGCTTCGACCCACACTGCATGCCCCAGTCAGACGGGTTCTTTAGAAGTGTACAGATGTATTAAAAACTCAGTGTGCACCTACAGCATGGGTGGCTCCCTGGAACCCACCGGCGGTACACAAAAATATCCCATTGCATTGCCCAACACAGCTGAGGTAGTAATGTCGTGCGTAATACAGGTGGGCTTCGGCCCACACTGCATGCCCCAGTCAGACGGGTTCTTTAGAAGTGTACAGATGTATTAAAAACTCAGTGTGCACCTACAGCATGGGTGGCTCCCTGGAACCCACCGGCGGTACACAAAAATATCCCATTGCATTGCCCAACACAGCTGAGGTAGTAATGTCGTGCGTAATACAGGTGGGCTTCGGCCCACACTGCATGCCCCAGTCAGACTGGGGTTCTTTACAAGTGGACACATGTAGGTTTAACTCCCTGTGGACCCACTGCCTGGGTGGGTGCCAGGAAGCCACCGGCGGTACATAGAAATATCCCATTGCATTGCCCAACACAGCTGAGGTAACGTCAGCTGTAATGCAGGTGGGCTAAAAATTAATTTGATTACACTGTAGGCGAGGGCCCACAAAAATTGCTGTATCAACAGTACTAATGTACATCCCAAAAATTGGCCATGGCCAGCCAAGAGGGCAGGTGAAACCCATTAATCGCTTTGGTTAATGTGGCTTAAGTGGTAACTAGGCCTGGAGGCAGCCCAGTGTAACGAAAAATTGGTTCAAGTTAAAGTTCCAATGCTTTTAAGCGCATTGAAACTTATAAAAATTGTTCTGAAAAATTATTTGAGTGAGCCTTGTGGCCCTAAGAAAAATTGCCCGTTCAGCGTGATTACGTGAGGTTTCAGGAGGAGGAGCAGGAGGAGGAGGAGGAGGAATATTAGACACAGATTGATGAAGCAGAAATGTCCCCGTTTTGGATGGTGAGAGAGAACGTAGCTTCCATCCGCGGGTGCAGCCTACGTATTGCTTACGTATCGCTGCTGTCCGCTGGTGGAGAACAGAAGTCTGGGGAAATCCAGCCTTTGTTCATCTTGATGAGTGTTAGCCTGTCGGCACTGTCGGTTGACAAGCGGCTACGCTTATCTGTGATGATTCCCCCAGCCGCACTAAACACCCTCTCCGACAAGACGCTAGCCGCAGGACAAGCAAGCACCTCAAGGGCATACAGGGCTAGTTCAGGCCACGTGTCCAGCTTCGACACCCAGTAGTTGTAGGGGGCAGAGGCGTCACCAAGGATGGTCGTGCGATCCGCTACGTACTCCCTCACCATCCTTTTGCAGTGCTCCCGCCGACTCAGCCGTGACTGGGGAGCGGTGACACAGTCTTGGTGGGGAGCCATAAAGCTGGCCAGGCCCTTAAAGACTGTTGCACTGCCTGGGATGTACATGCTGCTCGATCTACGCACATCCCCTGCAACATGGCCCTCGGAACTGCGCCTTCTGCCACTAGCGCTGTCGGCTGGGAATTTTACCATCAGCTTGTCCGCAAGGGTCCTGTGGTATAGCAACACTCTCGAACCCCTTTCCTCTTCGGGAATCAGAGTGGGCAGGTTCTCCTTATACCGTGGATCGAGCAGTGTGTACACCCAGTAATCCGTAGTGGCCAGAATGCGTGCAACGCGAGGGTCACGAGAAAGGCATCCTAACATGAAGTCAGCCATGTGTGCCAGGGTACCTGTACGCAACACATGGCTGTCTTCACTAGGAAGATCACTTTCAGGATCCTCCTCCTCCTCCTCCTCCTCCTCCTCCTCCTCAGGCCATACACGCTGAAAGGATGACAGGCAATCAGCCGGTGTACCGTCAGCAGCGGCCCAAGCTGTCTCTTCCCCCTCCTCCTCATCCTCCTCATGCTCCTCCTCCTCCTCCTGTACGCGCTGAGAAATAGACAGGAGGGTGCCCTGACTATCCAGCGGCATACTGTCTTCCCCCGCCCCCGTTTCCGAGCGCAAAGCAGCTGCCTTTATGGTTTGCAGGGAATTTCTCAAGATGCATAGCAGAGGAATGGTGACGCTAATGATTGTAGCATCGCCGCTCACCACCTGGGTAGACTCCTCAAAATTACCAAGGACATGGCAGATGTCTGCCAACCAGGCCCACTCTTCTGAAAGGAATTGAGGAGGCTGACTCCCACTGCGCCGCCCATGTTGGAGTTGGTATTCGACTATAGCTCTACGCTGTTCATAGAGCCTGGCCAACATGTGGAGCGTAGAGTTCCACCGTGTGGGCACGTCGCACAGCAGTCGGTGCACTGGCAGCTTAAAGTGATGTTGCAGGGTGCGCAGGGTGGCAGCGTCCGTGTGGGACTTGCGGAAATGTGCGCAGAGCCGGCGCGCCTTTACGAGCAGGTCTGACAAGCGTGGGTAGCTTTTCAGAAAGCGCTGAACCACCAAATTAAAGACGTGGGCCAGGCATGGCACGTGCGTGAGGCTGCCGAGCTGCAGAGCCGCCACCAGGTTACGCCCGTTGTCACACACGACCATGCCCGGTTGGAGGCTCAGCGGCGCAAGCCAGCGGTCGGTCTGCTGTGTCAGACCCTGCAGCAGTTCGTGGGCCGTGTGCCTCTTATCGCCTAAGCTGAGTAGTTTCAGCACGGCCTGCTGACGCTTGCCCACCGCTGTGCTGCCACACCGCGCGACACCGACTGCTGGCGACATGCTGCTGCTAACACATCTTGATTGTGAGACAGAGGAGGAGGAGGAGGAGGAGGGTGCTTTAGTGGAGGAAGCATACACCTCCGCAGATACCAGCACCGAGCTGGGGCCCGCAATTCTGGGGGTGGGTAGGACGTGAGCGGTCCCAGGCTCTGACTCTGTCCCAGCCTCCACTAAATTCACCCAATGTGCCGTCAGGGAGATGTAGTGGCCCTGCCCGCCTGTGCTTGTCCACGTGTCCGTAGTTAAGTGGACCGTGGCAGTAACCGCGTTGGTGAGGGCGCGCACAATGTTGCGGGAGACGTGGTCGTGCAGGGCTGGGACGGCACATCGGGAAAAGTAGTGGCGACTGGGAACTGAGTAGCGCGGGGCCGCCGCCTCCATGATACTTTTGAAGGACTCCGTTTCCACAACCCTATACGGCAGCATCTCAAGGCTGATGAATTTTGCGATGCGGACGGTTAACGTTTGAGCGTGCGGGTGCGTGGCGGCGTACTTGCGCTTGCGCTCGAACACTTGCGCAAGCGACGGCTGAACGGTGCGCTGAACTACACTGCTGGATGGGGCCGAGGACAGCGGAGATGAGGGTGTGGGTGCAGGCCATGAGGCGGTAGTGCCTGTGTCCTGAGAGGGGGGTTGCATCTCAGTGGCAGGTTGGGGCACAGGGGGAGAGGCAGGGGTGCAAACCGGAGGCGGTGAACGGCCTTTGTCCCACCTTGCGGGGTGCTTGGCCATCATATGTCTGCGCATGGTGGTGGTGGTGAGGCTGTTGGTGTTGGCTCCCCGGCTGAGCTTTGCGCGACAAAGGTTGCACACCACTGTTCGTCGGTCGTCAGGCGTCTCTGTGAAAAACTGCCAGACCTTAGAGCACCTCGGCCTCCGCAGGGTGGCATGGCGCGAGGGGGCGCTTTGGGAAACACTTGGTGGATTATTCGGTCTGGCCCTGCCTCTACCCCTGGCCACTGCACTGCCTCTTGCAACCTGCCCTGCTGATGCCCTTGACTCCCCCTCTGAAGACCTGTCCTCCTGAGTAAGCGTTGCACACCAGGTGGGGTCAGTCACCTCATCGTCCTGCTGCTCTTCCTCCGAATCCTCTGTGCGCTGCTCCCTGGGACTTACTGCCCTTACTACTACCTCACTGCAAGACAACTGTGTCTGATCGTCATCGTCCTCCTGACCCACAGAAAGTTGTTGAGACAGTTGGCGGAAGTCCCCAGCCTCTTCCCCCGGACCCCGGGAACTTTCGAATGGTTGGGCATCAGTGACGATAAACTCCTCTGGTGGGAGAGGAACCGCTGCTGCCCAATCTAAGCAGGGGCCCGAGAACAGTTCCTGGGAGTGCTCCCGCTGCTGAGCAGGTGTTATTGTAGTGGAGTGAGGAGGGTGGGAGGAAGGAGGAGCAGCAGACAGAGGATTCGGATTGGCAGCAGTGGACGGCGCAGAACTGCGGGTAGACGATAGGTTGCTCGAAGCACTTTCTGCCATCCAGGACAGGACCTGCTCACACTGCTCATTTTCTAATAACTGTCTCCCGCGTGGACCCATTAATTGGGCGATGAATGTGGGGACGCCAGAAACGTGCCTCTCTCCTAATCGCGCAGTAGTCGGCTGCGACACACCTGGATCAGGAGCTTGGCCTGTGCCCACACCCTGACTTGGCCCTCCGCGTCCTCGGCCGCGTCCACGTCCTCTAGGCCTACCCCTACCCCTCAGCATGCTGTATTACCAGTGATTTGATTTCACAGGCAGGAAATAAATTGGCGCAAGACTGCAGGCCAAATATAATTTTTGCCCTTTTTGGAAAACGAAAGGCCCCACTGCCTCTAGTGAATGAATTATCTAAGTTTAATAACTGTGCTGTGTCCCTGCTTATGTGTCACAGAACGTGAGGGTAGCAGAGTTATTATAACTCTTGGAGAGCAGGTATTTTTTTCCCAATTAAGGAAAGCAAATGGCGAAGCCAGCAGTAAAGCGTAGCTGGGTGCGTATGATTTAGCAATGTTTTTCACGCAGCTCACACGTCTCCACAGGCGTAAGGACGGACAGAGGCTGGACAAATAGATTTGTTTTCAGTTTTTTCCCACCAACAGGCAGCACTGCGTATATTCAATGAACATGAGAAGTTTAATAACTGTGCTGTGTCCCTGCTTATGTGTCACAGAACGTGAGGGTAGCAGAGTTATTATAACTCTGGCAGAGCAGGTATTTTTTTTCCCAATTAAGGAAAGCAAATGGCGAAGCCAGCAGTAAAGCGTAGCTGGGTGCGTATGATTTAGCAATGTTTTTCACGCAGCTCACACGTCTCCACAGGCGTAAGGACGGACAGAGGCTGGACAAATAGATTTGTTTTCAGTTTTTTCCCACCAACAGGCAGCACTGCGTATATTCAATGAACATGAGAAGTTTAATAACTGTGCTGTGTCCCTGCTTATGTGTCACAGAACGTGAGGGTAGCAGAGTTATTATAACTCTTGGAGAGCAGGTATTTTTTTCCCAATTAAGGAAAGCAAATGGCGAAGCCAGCAGTAAAGCGTAGCTGGGTGCGTATGATTTAGCACTGTTCTTCACGCAGCTCACACGTCTCCACCGCCCGTAAGGACGGACAGAGGCTGGACAAATAGATTTGTTTTCAGTTTTTTCCCACCAACAGGCAGCACTGCGTATATTCAATGAACATGAGAAGTTTAATAACTGTGCTGTGTCCCTGCTTATGTGTCACAGAACGTGAGGGTAGCAGAGTTATTATAACTCTGGCAGAGCAGGTATTTTTTTTCCCAATTAAGGAAAGCAAATGGCGAAGCCAGCAGTAAAGCGTAGCTGGGTGCGTATGATTTAGCAATGTTTTTCACGCAGCTCACACGTCTCCACAGGCGTAAGGACGGACAGAGGCTGGACAAATAGATTTGTTTTCAGTTTTTTCCCACCAACAGGCAGCACTGCGTATATTCAATGAACATGAGAAGTTTAATAACTGTGCTGTGTCCCTGCTTATGTGTCACAGAACGTGAGGGTAGCAGAGTTATTATAACTCTGGCAGAGCAGGTATTTTTTTCCCAATTAAGGAAAGCAAATGGCGAAGCCAGCAGTAAAGCGTAGCTGGGTGCGTATGATTTAGCAATGTTTTTCACGCAGCTCACACGTGTCCACAGGCGTTAGGACGGACAGAGGCTGGACAAATAGATTTGTTTTCAGTTTTTTCCCACCAACAGGCAGCACTGCGTATATTCTATGAATAATAACTGTGTTGTGGCCCTGCCTATACAATTCTTTCCCTGCAGTATCAATGGAGGGTGGAATGCTCTGCAGAGGCGATTTTGAGAAGCCCAAAAAAAATGCAGCACAGCTAACAGCAGCCTGGACAGTACTGCACACGGATAAATATGGCCCTAGAAAGGACCGTTGAGGTTCTTGAAGGCTACACTCACTCCTAACACTCTCCCTGCCTATGCAGCACTTCTGTCCCTAATGCCAGGTGCAACGGTCTGCAGAGGCGATTTTGAGAAGAAAAAAAAATCCCACTGCTAACAGCAGCCAACACACAGCTATCAGTGGCCCTAATAAGGACCTTTGGGGGGGTCTTGAAGCCTACACTAACTACCAATTCTTTCCCTACAGCAGCTCCGGTATAAACAGCACTGTCCCTCATCTAACTCACACCGCATCTGAGGCGAGCCGCGGGAGGGGCCGACTTTTATATTAGGCGAACACCTGATCTCGCCAGCCACTCACAGCAGGGGGGTGGTATAGGGCTTAAACGTTGCAGGGGGAAGTTGTAATGCCTTCCCTGTCTTTCAATTGGCCAGAAAAGCGCGCTAACGTCTCAGGGAAGGAAGTGAAAGTAACCAGAACACCGCATGGTGTTCGTTACGAATAACGAACATCCCGAACACCCTAATATTCGCACGAATATCAAGCTCGGACGAACGCGTTCGCTCATCTCTAATCATTACATAGGTACATATATGTTACATCTAACACAGAGATGTGTCATTCATTGTGAACCGTTTCCATCACATCCATTGAGCACGGCCTGTTTTTTCTTTCTTCTCACATTTCCTTTGCAGTACATACATTTGTAATAAGCAGAATAATACATAACTAGAGATGAGCGAACACCAAAATGTTCGGGTGCTCGTTATTCGGAACGAACTTCCCGCGATGCTCGAGGGTTCGTTTCGAACAACGAACCCCATTGAAGTCAATGGGCGACCAGAGCATTTTTGTATTTCGCCGATGCTCGCTAAGGTTTTCATGTGTGAAAATCTGGGCAATTCAACAAAGTGATGGGAACGACACAGCAACGGATAGGGCAGGCGAGGGGCTACATGTTGGGCTGCATCTCAAGTTCACAGGTCCCACTATTAAGCCACAATACCGGCAAGAGTGGGCCCCCCCCCCCCCAACAACTTTTACTTCTGAAAAGCCCTCATTAGCATGGCATACCTTTGCTAAGCACCACACTACCTCCAACAAAGCACAATCACTGCCTGCATGACACTCCACTGACACTTCTCCTGGGTTACATGCTGCCCAACCGCACCCCCTCCCCCCCACAGCGCACACCAAAGTGTCCCTGGGCAGCCTTCAGCTGCCCTCATGCCACACCACGCTCATGTCTATTTAGAATTGTGTCTGCCATGACGAGGGACCGCAGGCACACACTGCAGAGGTTGGCACGGCTAGGCAGCGACCCTCTTTAAAAGTGGCGGAGCGATAGCCCACAATGCTGTACAGAAGCAATGAGAAATAAAATCCTGTGCCACCGCCATCAGGAGCTGCACACGTGGGCATAGCAATGGGGAACCTATGTGCCACACACTATTCATTCTGTCAAGGTGTCTGCATGCCCCAGTCAGACCGGGCTTTTTAATTCATAGACACAGGCAGGTACAACTCCCTATTGTGAAGTCCCTGTCGACCCACAGCATGGGTGGCTCCCTGGAACCCACCGGCGGTACACAGAAATATCCCATTGCATTGCCCAACACAGCTGAGGTAGTAATGTCGTGCTTAATGCAGGTGGGCTTCGGCCCACACTGCATGCCCCAGTCAGACTGGGGTTCTTTACAAGTGGACACATGTAGGTTAAACTCCCTGTGGACCCACTGCCTGGGTGGGTGCCAGGAAGCCACCGACGGTACATAGAAATATCCCATTGCATTGCCCAACACAGCTGAGGTAGTAATGTCGTGCGTAATACAGGTGGGCTTCGGCCCACACTGCATGCCCCAGTCAGACTGGGGTTCTTTAGAAGTGTACAGATGTATTAAAAACTCCGTGTGCACCTACAGCATGGGTGGCTCCCTGGAACCCACCGGCGGTACATAAAAATATCCCATTGCATTGCCCAACACAGCTGAGGTAGTAATGTCGTGCTTAATGCAGGTGGGCTTCGGCCCACACTGCATGCCCCAGTCAGACTGGGGTTCTTTACAAGTGGACACATGTAGGTTAAACTCCCTGTGGACCCACTGCCTGGGTGGGTGCCAGGAAGCCACCGGCGGTACATAGAAATATCCCATTGCATTGCCCAACACAGCTGAGGTAGTAATGTCGTGCGTAATACAGGTGGGCTTCGGCCCACACTGCATGCCCCAGTCAGACGGGTTCTTTAGAAGTGTACAGATGTATTAAAAACTCAGTGTGCACCTACAGCATGGGTGGCTCCCTGGAACCCACCGGCGGTACATAAAAATATCCCATTGCATTGCCCAACACAGCTGAGGTAACGTCAGCTGTAATGCAGTTGGGCTAAAAATTAATTTGATTACACTGTAGGCGAGGGCCCACAAAAATTGCTGTATCAACAGTACTAATGTACATCCCAAAAATTGGCCATGGCCAGCCAAGAGGGCAGGTGAAACCCATTAATCGCTTTGGTTAATGTGGCTTAAGTGGTAACTAGGCCTGGAGGCAGCCCAGTGTAACGAAAAATTGGTTCAAATTAAAGTTCCAATGCTTTTAAGCGCATTGAAATTTATAAAAATTGTTCTGAAAAATTATTTGAGTGAGCCTTGTGGCCCTAAGAAAAATTGCCCGTTCAGCGTGATTACGTGAGGTTTCAGGAGGAGGAGCAGGAGGAGGAGGAGGAGGAATATTAGACACAGATTGATGAAGCAGAAATGTCCCCGTTTTGGATGGTGAGAGAGAACGTAGCTTCCATCCGCGGGTGCAGCCTACGTATTGCTTACGTATCGCTGCTGTCCGCTGGTGGAGAACAGAAGTCTGGGGAAATCCAGCCTTTGTTCATCTTGATGAGTGTTAGCCTGTCGGCACTGTCGGTTGACAAGCGGCTACGCTTATCTGTGATGATTCCCCCAGCCGCACTAAACACCCTCTCCGACAAGACGCTAGCCGCAGGACAAGCAAGCACCTCCAGGGCATACAGCGTGAGTTCAGGCCACGTGTCCAGCTTCGACACCCAGTAGTTGTAGGGGGCAGAGGCGTCACCAAGGATGGTCGTGCGATCCGCTACGTACTCCCTCACCATCCTTTTACAGTGCTCCCGCCGACTCAGCCGTGACTGGGGAGCGGTGACACAGTCTTGGTGGGGAGCCATAAAGCTGGCCAGGCCCTTAAAGACTGTTGCACTGCCTGGGATGTACATGCTGCTCGATCTACGCACATCCCCTGCTACCTTGCCCTCGGTACTGCGCCTTCTGCCACTAGCGCTGTCGGCTGGGAATTTTACCATCAGCTTGTCTGCAAGGGTCCTGTGGTATAGCAACACTCTCGAACCCCTTTCCTCTTCGGGAATCAGAGTGGGCAGGTTCTCCTTATACCGTGGATCGAGCAGTGTGTACACCCAGTAATCCGTCGTGGCCAGAATGCGTGCAACGCGAGGGTCACGAGAAAGGCATCCTAACATGAAGTCAGCCATGTGTGCCAGGGTACCTGTACGCAACACATGGCTGTCTTCACTAGGAAGATCACTTTAAGGATCCTCCTCCTCCTCCTCCTCCTCAGGCCATACACGCTGAAAGGATGACAGGCAATCAGCCGCTGTACCGTCAGCAGCGGGCCAAGCTGTCTCTTCCCCCTCCTCCTCATCCTCCTCATGCTCCTCCTCCTCCTCCTGTACGCGCTGAGAAATAGACAGGAGGGTGCCCTGACTATCCAGCGGCATACTGTCTTCCCCCGCCCCCGTTTCCGAGCGCAAAGCAGCTGCCTTTATGGTTTGCAGGGAATTTCTCAAGATGCATAGCAGAGGAATGGTGACGCTAATGATTGTAGCATCGCCACTCACCACCTGGGTAGACTCCTCAAAATTACCAAGGACATGGCAGATGTCTGCCAACCAGGCCCACTCTTCTGAAAGGAATTGAGGAGGCTGACTCCCACTGCGCCGCCCATGTTGGAGTTGGTATTCGACTATAGCTCTACGTTGTTCATAGAGCCTGGCCAACATGTGGAGAGTAGAGTTCCACCGTGTGGGCACGTCGCACAGCAGTCGGTGCACTGGCAGCTTAAAGTGATGTTGCAGGGTGCGCAGGGTGGCAGCGTCCGTGTGGGACTTGCGGAAATGTGCGCAGAGGCGGCGCGCCTTTACGAGCAGGTCTGACAAGCGTGGGTAGCTTTTCAGAAAGCGCTGAACCACCAAATTAAAGACGTGGGCCAGGCATGGCACGTGCGTGAGGCTGCCGAGCTGCAGAGCCGCCACCAGGTTACGCCCGTTGTCACACACGACCATGCCCGGTTGGAGGCTCAGCGGCGCAAGCCAGCGGTCGGTCTGCTGTGTCAGACCCTGCAGCAGTTCGTGGGCCGTGTGCCTCTTATCGCCTAAGCTGAGTAGTTTCAGCACGGCCTGCTGACGCTTGCCCACCGCTGTGCTGCCACACCGCGCGACACCGACTGCTGGCGACATGCTGCTGCTAACACATCTTGATTGTGAGACAGAGGAGGAGGAGGAGGAGGAGGGTGCTTTAGTGGAGGAAGCATACACCTCCGCAGATACCAGCACCGAGCTGGGGCCCGCAATTCTGGGGGTGGGTAGGACGTGAGCGGTCCCAGGCTCTGACTCTGTCCCAGCCTCCACTAAATTCACCCAATGTGCCGTCAGGGAGATGTAGTGGCCCTGCCCGCCTGTGCTTGTCCACGTGTCCGTAGTTAAGTGGACCGTGGCAGTAACCGCGTTGGTGAGGGCGCGCACAATGTTGCGGGAG
This sequence comes from Eleutherodactylus coqui, assembly GCF_035609145.1. Lineage (NCBI taxonomy): Eukaryota > Metazoa > Chordata > Amphibia > Anura > Eleutherodactylidae > Eleutherodactylus > Eleutherodactylus coqui. The sequence goes on along the minus strand of NC_089843.1, from coordinate 167,685,254 downwards.
ACGTGGTCGTGCAGGGCTGGGACGGCACATCGGGAAAAGTAGTGGCGACTGGGAACTGAGTAGCGCGGGGCCGCCGCCTCCATGATACTTTTGAAGGACTCCGTTTCCACAACCCTATACGGCAGCATCTCAAGGCTGATGAATTTTGCGATGCGGACGGTTAACGTTTGAGCGTGCGGGTGCGTGGCGGCGTACTTGCGCTTGCGCTCGAACACTTGCGCAAGCGACGGCTGAACGGTGCGCTGAACTACACTGCTGGATGGGGCCGAGGACAGCGGAGATGAGGGTGTGGGTGCAGGCCATGAGGCGGTAGTGCCTGTGTCCTGAGAGGGGGGTTGCATCTCAGTGGCAGGTTGGGGCACAGGGGGAGAGGCAGGGGTGCAAACCGGAGGCGGTGAACGGCCTTTGTCCCACCTTGCGGGGTGCTTGGCCATCATATGTCTGCGCATGGTGGTGGTGGTGAGGCTGTTGGTGTTGGCTCCCCGGCTGAGCTTTGCGCGACAAAGGTTGCACACCACTGTTCGTCGGTCGTCAGGCGTCTCTGTGAAAAACTGCCAGACCTTAGAGCACCTCGGCCTCCGCAGGGTGGCATGGCGCGAGGGGGCGCTTTGGGAAACACTTGGTGGATTATTCGGTCTGGCCCTGCCTCTACCCCTGGCCACTGCACTGCCTCTTGCAACCTGCCCTGCTGATGCCCTTGACTCCCCCTCTGAAGACCTGTCCTCCTGAGTAAGCGTTGCACACCAGGTGGGGTCAGTCACCTCATCGTCCTGCTGCTCTTCCTCCGAATCCTCTGTGCGCTGCTCCCTGGGACTTACTGCCCTTACTACTACCTCACTGCAAGACAACTGTGTCTGATCGTCATCGTCCTCCTGACCCACAGAAAGTTGTTGAGACAGTTGGCGGAAGTCCCCAGCCTCTTCCCCCGGACCCCGGGAACTTTCGAATGGTTGGGCATCAGTGACGATAAACTCCTCTGGTGGGAGAGGAACCGCTGCTGCCCAATCTAAGCAGGGGCCCGAGAACAGTTCCTGGGAGTGCTCCCGCTGCTGAGCAGGTGTTATTGTAGTGGAGTGAGGAGGGTGGGAGGAAGGAGGAGCAGCAGACAGAGGATTCGGATTGGCAGCAGTGGACGGCGCAGAACTGCGGGTAGACGATAGGTTGCTCGAAGCACTTTCTGCCATCCAGGACAGGACCTGCTCACACTGCTCATTTTCTAATAACTGTCTCCCGCGTGGACCCATTAATTGGGCGATGAATGTGGGGACGCCAGAAACGTGCCTCTCTCCTAATCGCGCAGTAGTCGGCTGCGACACACCTGGATCAGGAGCTTGGCCTGTGCCCACACCCTGACTTGGCCCTCCGCGTCCTCGGCCGCGTCCACGTCCTCTAGGCCTACCCCTACCCCTCAGCATGCTGTATTACCAGTGATTTGATTTCACAGGCAGGAAATAAATTGGCGCAAGACTGCAGGCCAAATATAATTTTTGCCCTTTTTGGAAAACGAAAGGCCCCACTGCCTCTAGTGAATGAATTATCTAAGTTTAATAACTGTGCTGTGTCCCTGCTTATGTGTCACAGAACGTGAGGGTAGCAGAGTTATTATAACTCTTGGAGAGCAGGTATTTTTTTCCCAATTAAGGAAAGCAAATGGCGAAGCCAGCAGTAAAGCGTAGCTGGGTGCGTATGATTTAGCAATGTTTTTCACGCAGCTCACACGTCTCCACAGGCGTAAGGACGGACAGAGGCTGGACAAATAGATTTGTTTTCAGTTTTTTCCCACCAACAGGCAGCACTGCGTATATTCAATGAACATGAGAAGTTTAATAACTGTGCTGTGTCCCTGCTTATGTGTCACAGAACGTGAGGGTAGCAGAGTTATTATAACTCTGGCAGAGCAGGTATTTTTTTTCCCAATTAAGGAAAGCAAATGGCGAAGCCAGCAGTAAAGCGTAGCTGGGTGCGTATGATTTAGCAATGTTTTTCACGCAGCTCACACGTCTCCACAGGCGTAAGGACGGACAGAGGCTGGACAAATAGATTTGTTTTCAGTTTTTTCCCACCAACAGGCAGCACTGCGTATATTCAATGAACATGAGAAGTTTAATAACTGTGCTGTGTCCCTGCTTATGTGTCACAGAACGTGAGGGTAGCAGAGTTATTATAACTCTTGGAGAGCAGGTATTTTTTTCCCAATTAAGGAAAGCAAATGGCGAAGCCAGCAGTAAAGCGTAGCTGGGTGCGTATGATTTAGCACTGTTCTTCACGCAGCTCACACGTCTCCACCGCCCGTAAGGACGGACAGAGGCTGGACAAATAGATTTGTTTTCAGTTTTTTCCCACCAACAGGCAGCACTGCGTATATTCAATGAACATGAGAAGTTTAATAACTGTGCTGTGTCCCTGCTTATGTGTCACAGAACGTGAGGGTAGCAGAGTTATTATAACTCTGGCAGAGCAGGTATTTTTTTTCCCAATTAAGGAAAGCAAATGGCGAAGCCAGCAGTAAAGCGTAGCTGGGTGCGTATGATTTAGCAATGTTTTTCACGCAGCTCACACGTCTCCACAGGCGTAAGGACGGACAGAGGCTGGACAAATAGATTTGTTTTCAGTTTTTTCCCACCAACAGGCAGCACTGCGTATATTCAATGAACATGAGAAGTTTAATAACTGTGCTGTGTCCCTGCTTATGTGTCACAGAACGTGAGGGTAGCAGAGTTATTATAACTCTGGCAGAGCAGGTATTTTTTTCCCAATTAAGGAAAGCAAATGGCGAAGCCAGCAGTAAAGCGTAGCTGGGTGCGTATGATTTAGCAATGTTTTTCACGCAGCTCACACGTGTCCACAGGCGTTAGGACGGACAGAGGCTGGACAAATAGATTTGTTTTCAGTTTTTTCCCACCAACAGGCAGCACTGCGTATATTCTATGAATAATAACTGTGTTGTGGCCCTGCCTATACAATTCTTTCCCTGCAGTATCAATGGAGGGTGGAATGCTCTGCAGAGGCGATTTTGAGAAGCCCAAAAAAAATGCAGCACAGCTAACAGCAGCCTGGACAGTACTGCACACGGATAAATATGGCCCTAGAAAGGACCGTTGAGGTTCTTGAAGGCTACACTCACTCCTAACACTCTCCCTGCCTATGCAGCACTTCTGTCCCTAATGCCAGGTGCAACGGTCTGCAGAGGCGATTTTGAGAAGAAAAAAAAATCCCACTGCTAACAGCAGCCAACACACAGCTATCAGTGGCCCTAATAAGGACCTTTGGGGGGGTCTTGAAGCCTACACTAACTACCAATTCTTTCCCTACAGCAGCTCCGGTATAAACAGCACTGTCCCTCATCTAACTCACACCGCATCTGAGGCGAGCCGCGGGAGGGGCCGACTTTTATATTAGGCGAACACCTGATCTCGCCAGCCACTCACAGCAGGGGGGTGGTATAGGGCTTAAACGTTGCAGGGGGAAGTTGTAATGCCTTCCCTGTCTTTCAATTGGCCAGAAAAGCGCGCTAACGTCTCAGGGAAGGAAGTGAAAGTAACCAGAACACCGCATGGTGTTCGTTACGAATAACGAACATCCCGAACACCCTAATATTCGCACGAATATCAAGCTCGGACGAACGCGTTCGCTCATCTCTAATCATTACATAGGTACATATATGTTACATCTAACACAGAGATGTGTCATTCATTGTGAACCGTTTCCATCACATCCATTGAGCACGGCCTGTTTTTTCTTTCTTCTCACATTTCCTTTGCAGTACATACATTTGTAATAAGCAGAATAATACATAACTAGAGATGAGCGAACACCAAAATGTTCGGGTGCTCGTTATTCGGAACGAACTTCCCGCGATGCTCGAGGGTTCGTTTCGAACAACGAACCCCATTGAAGTCAATGGGCGACCAGAGCATTTTTGTATTTCGCCGATGCTCGCTAAGGTTTTCATGTGTGAAAATCTGGGCAATTCAACAAAGTGATGGGAACGACACAGCAACGGATAGGGCAGGCGAGGGGCTACATGTTGGGCTGCATCTCAAGTTCACAGGTCCCACTATTAAGCCACAATACCGGCAAGAGTGGGCCCCCCCCCCCCCAACAACTTTTACTTCTGAAAAGCCCTCATTAGCATGGCATACCTTTGCTAAGCACCACACTACCTCCAACAAAGCACAATCACTGCCTGCATGACACTCCACTGACACTTCTCCTGGGTTACATGCTGCCCAACCGCACCCCCTCCCCCCCACAGCGCACACCAAAGTGTCCCTGGGCAGCCTTCAGCTGCCCTCATGCCACACCACGCTCATGTCTATTTAGAATTGTGTCTGCCATGACGAGGGACCGCAGGCACACACTGCAGAGGTTGGCACGGCTAGGCAGCGACCCTCTTTAAAAGTGGCGGAGCGATAGCCCACAATGCTGTACAGAAGCAATGAGAAATAAAATCCTGTGCCACCGCCATCAGGAGCTGCACACGTGGGCATAGCAATGGGGAACCTATGTGCCACACACTATTCATTCTGTCAAGGTGTCTGCATGCCCCAGTCAGACCGGGCTTTTTAATTCATAGACACAGGCAGGTACAACTCCCTATTGTGAAGTCCCTGTCGACCCACAGCATGGGTGGCTCCCTGGAACCCACCGGCGGTACACAGAAATATCCCATTGCATTGCCCAACACAGCTGAGGTAGTAATGTCGTGCTTAATGCAGGTGGGCTTCGGCCCACACTGCATGCCCCAGTCAGACTGGGGTTCTTTACAAGTGGACACATGTAGGTTAAACTCCCTGTGGACCCACTGCCTGGGTGGCTCCCTGGAACCCACCGGCGGTACATAAAAATATCCCATTGCATTGCCCAACACAGCTGAGGTAGTAATGTCGTGCTTAATGCAGGTGGGCTTCGGCCCACACTGCATGCCCCAGTCAGACTGGGGTTCTTTACAAGTGGACACATGTAGGTTAAACTCCCTGTGGACCCACTGCCTGGGTGGGTGCCAGGAAGCCACCGGCGGTACATAGAAATATCCCATTGCATTGCCCAACACAGCTGAGGTAGTAATGTCGTGCGTAATACAGGTGGGCTTCGGCCCACACTGCATGCCCCAGTCAGACGGGTTCTTTAGAAGTGTACAGATGTATTAAAAACTCAGTGTGCACCTACAGCATGGGTGGCTCCCTGGAACCCACCGGCGGTACATAAAAATATCCCATTGCATTGCCCAACACAGCTGAGGTAACGTCAGCTGTAATGCAGTTGGGCTAAAAATTAATTTGATTACACTGTAGGCGAGGGCCCACAAAAATTGCTGTATCAACAGTACTAATGTACATCCCAAAAATTGGCCATGGCCAGCCAAGAGGGCAGGTGAAACCCATTAATCGCTTTGGTTAATGTGGCTTAAGTGGTAACTAGGCCTGGAGGCAGCCCAGTGTAACGAAAAATTGGTTCAAATTAAAGTTCCAATGCTTTTAAACGCATTGAAATTTATAAAAATTGTTCTGAAAAATTATTTGAGTGAGCCTTGTGGCCCTAAGAAAAATTGCCCGTTCAGCGTGATTACGTGAGGTTTCAGGAGGAGGAGCAGGAGGAGGAGGAGGAGGAATATTAGACACAGATTGATGAAGCAGAAATGTCCCCGTTTTGGATGGTGAGAGAGAACGTAGCTTCCATCCGCGGGTGCAGCCTACGTATTGCTTACGTATCGCTGCTGTCCGCTGGTGGAGAACAGAAGTCTGGGGAAATCCAGCCTTTGTTCATCTTGATGAGTGTTAGCCTGTCGGCACTGTCGGTTGACAAGCGGCTACGCTTATCTGTGATGATTCCCCCAGCCGCACTAAACACCCTCTCCGACAAGACGCTAGCCGCAGGACAAGCAAGCACCTCCAGGGCATACAGCGTGAGTTCAGGCCACGTGTCCAGCTTCGACACCCAGTAGTTGTAGGGGGCAGAGGCGTCACCAAGGATGGTCGTGCGATCCGCTACGTACTCCCTCACCATCCTTTTACAGTGCTCCCGCCGACTCAGCCGTGACTGGGGAGCGGTGACACAGTCTTGGTGGGGAGCCATAAAGCTGGCCAGGCCCTTAAAGACTGTTGCACTGCCTGGGATGTACATGCTGCTCGATCTACGCACATCCCCTGCTACCTTGCCCTCGGTACTGCGCCTTCTGCCACTAGCGCTGTCGGCTGGGAATTTTACCATCAGCTTGTCTGCAAGGGTCCTGTGGTATAGCAACACTCTCGAACCCCTTTCCTCTTCGGGAATCAGAGTGGGCAGGTTCTCCTTATACCGTGGATCGAGCAGTGTGTACACCCAGTAATCCGTCGTGGCCAGAATGCGTGCAACGCGAGGGTCACGAGAAAGGCATCCTAACATGAAGTCAGCCATGTGTGCCAGGGTACCTGTACGCAACACATGGCTGTCTTCACTAGGAAGATCACTTTAAGGATCCTCCTCCTCCTCCTCCTCCTCAGGCCATACACGCTGAAAGGATGACAGGCAATCAGCCGCTGTACCGTCAGCAGCGGGCCAAGCTGTCTCTTCCCCCTCCTCCTCATCCTCCTCATGCTCCTCCTCCTCCTCCTGTACGCGCTGAGAAATAGACAGGAGGGTGCCCTGACTATCCAGCGGCATACTGTCTTCCCCCGCCCCCGTTTCCGAGCGCAAAGCAGCTGCCTTTATGGTTTGCAGGGAATTTCTCAAGATGCATAGCAGAGGAATGGTGACGCTAATGATTGTAGCATCGCCACTCACCACCTGGGTAGACTCCTCAAAATTACCAAGGACATGGCAGATGTCTGCCAACCAGGCCCACTCTTCTGAAAGGAATTGAGGAGGCTGACTCCCACTGCGCCGCCCATGTTGGAGTTGGTATTCGACTATAGCTCTACGTTGTTCATAGAGCCTGGCCAACATGTGGAGAGTAGAGTTCCACCGTGTGGGCACGTCGCACAGCAGTCGGTGCACTGGCAGCTTAAAGTGATGTTGCAGGGTGCGCAGGGTGGCAGCGTCCGTGTGGGACTTGCGGAAATGTGCGCAGAGGCGGCGCGCCTTTACGAGCAGGTCTGACAAGCGTGGGTAGCTTTTCAGAAACCGCTGAACCACCAAATTAAAGACGTGGGCCAGGCATGGCACGTGCGTGAGGCTGCCGAGCTGCAGAGCCGCCACCAGGTTACGGCCGTTGTCACACACGACCATGCCCGGTTGGAGGCTCAGCGGCGCAAGCCAGCGGTCGGTCTGCTGTGTCAGACCCTGCAGCAGTTCGTGCGCCGTGTGCCTCTTATCGCCTAAGCTGAGTAGTTTCAGTACGGCCTGCTGACGCTTGCCCACCGCTGTGCTGCCACACCGCGCGACACCGACTGCTGGCGACATGCTGCTGCTAACACATCTTGATTGCGAGACAGAGGAGGAGGAGGAGGAGGAGGAGGGTGCTTTAGTGGAGGAAGCATACACCTCCGCAGATACCACCACCGAGCTGGGGCCCGCAATTCTGGGGGTGGGTAGGACGTGAGCGGTCCCAGGCTCTGACTCTGTCCCAGCCTCCACTAAATTCACCCAATGTGCCGTCAGGGAGATGTAGTGGCCCTGCCCGCCTGTGCTTGTCCACGTGTCCGTAGTTAAGTGGACCGTGGCAGTAACCGCGTTGGTGAGGGCGCGTACAATGTTGCGGGAGACGTGGTCGTGCAGGGCTGGGACGGCACATCGGGAAAAGTAGTGGCGACTGGGAACTGAGTAGCGCGGGGCCGCCGCCTCCATGATACTTTTGAAGGACTCCGTTTCCACAACCCTATACGGCAGCATCTCAAGGCTGATGAATTTTGCTATGCGGACGGTTAACGTTTGAGCGTGCGGGTGCGTGGCGGCGTACTTGCGCTTGCGCTCCAACAGTTGCGCAAGCGACGGCTGGACGGTGCGCTGAACTACACTGCTGGATGGGGCCGAGGACAGCGGAGGTGAGGGTGTGGGTGCAGGCCAGGAGACGGTAGTGCCTGTGTCCTGAGAGGGGGGTTGCATCTCAGTGGCAGGTTGGGGCACAGGGGGAGAGGCAGGGGTGCAAACCGGAGGCGCTGAACGGCCTTCGTCCCACCTTGCGGGGTGCTTGGCCATCATATGTCTGCGCATGGTGGTGGTGGTGAGGCTGTTGGTGTTGGCTCCCCGGCTGAGCTTTGCGCGACAAAGGTTGCACACCACTGTTCGTCGGTCGTCAGGCGTCTCTGTGAAAAACTGCCAGACCTTAGAGCACCTCGGCCTCTGCAGGGTGGCATGGCGCGAGGGGGCGCTTTGGGAAACACTTGGTGGATTATTCGGTCTGGCCCTGCCTCTACCCCTGGCCACCGCACTGCCTCTTGCAACCTGCCCTGCTGATGCCCTTGACTCCCCCTCTGAAGACCTGTCCTCCTGAGTAAGCGTTGCACACCAGGTGGGGTCAGTCACCTCATCGTCCTGCTGCTCTTCCTCCGAATCCTCTGTGCGCTGCTCCCTCGGACTTACTGCCCTTACTACTTCCTCACTGCAAGACAACTGTGTCTGATCGTCATCGTCCTCCTCACCCACAAAAAGTTGTTGAGACAGTTGGCGGAAGTCCCCAGCCTCTTCCCCCGGACCCCGGGAACTTTCGAATGGTTGGGCATCAGTGACGATAAACTCCTCTGGTGGGAGAGGAACCGCTGCTGCCCAATCTAAGCAGGGGCCCGAGAACAGTTCCTGGGAGTGTTCCCGCTCCTGAGCAGGTGTTATTGTAGTGGAGTGAGGAGGCTGGGAGGAAGGAGGAGGAGCAGACAGAGGATTCGGATTGGCAGCAGTGGACGGCGCAGAACTGCGGGTAGACGATAGGTTGCTCGAAGCACTTTCTGCCATCCAGGACAGGACCTGCTCACACTGCTCATTTTCTAATAACCGTCTCCCGCGTGGACCCATTAATTGGGCGATGAATGTGGGGACGCCAGAAACGTGCCTCTCTCCTAATCGCGCAGCAGTCGGCTGCGACACACCGGGATCAGGAGCTCGGGCTGTGCCCACACCCTGACTTGGCCCTCCGCGTCCTCGGCCGCGTCCACGTCCTCTAGGCCTACCCCTACCCCTCAGCATGCTGTATTACCAGTGATTTGATTTCACAGGCAGGAAATAAATTGGCGCAAGACTGCAGGCCAAATATAATTTTTGCCCTTTTTGGAAAACGAAAGGCCCCACTGCCTCTAGTGAATGAATTATCTAAGTTTAATAACTGTGCTGTGTCCCTGCTAATGTGTCACAGAACGTGAGGGTAGCAGAGTTATTATAACTCTGGCAGAGCAGGTATTTTTTTCCCAATTAAGGAAAGCAAATGGCGAAGCCAGCAGTAGAGCGTAGCTGGGTGCGTCTGATTTAGCAATGTTGTTCACGCAGCTCACACGTGTCCACAGCCCTTAGGACGGACAGAGGCTGGACAAATAGATTTGTTTTCAGTTTTTTTCCACCAAAAGGCAGCACTGCGTATATTCAATGAACATGAGAAGTTTAATAACTGTGCTGTGTCCCTGCTTATGTGTCACAGAACGTGAGGGTAGCAGAGTTATTATAACTCTGGCAGAGCAGGTTTTTTTTTCCCAATTAAGGAAAGCAAATGGCGAAGCCAGCAGTAAAGCGTAGCTGGGTGCGTCTGATTTAGCAATGTTGTTCACGCAGCTCACACGTGTCCACAGCCCTTAGGACGGACAGAGGCTGGACAAATAGATTTGTTTTCAGTTTTTTTCCACCAAAAGGCAGCACTGCGTATATTCAATGAACATGAGAAGTTTAATAACTGTGCTGTGTCCCTGCTTATGTGTCACAGAACGTGAGGGTAGCAGAGTTATTATAACTCTGGCAGAGCAGGTATTTTTTTCCCAATTAAGGAAAGCAAATGGCGAAGCCAGCAGTAAAGCGTAGCTGGGTGCGTCTGATTTAGCAATGTTGTTCACGCAGCTCACACGTGTCCACCGCCCTTAGGACGGACAGAGGCTGGACAAATAGATTTGTTTTCAGTTTTTTTCCACCAAAAGGCAGCACTGCGTATATTCAATGAACATGAGAAGTTTAATAACTGTGCTGTGTCCCTGCTTATGTGTCACAGAACGTGAGGGTAGCAGAGTTATTATAACTCTGGCAGAGCAGGTATTTTTTTCCCAATTAAGGAAAGCAAATGGCGAAGCCAGCAGTAAGGCCTCATGTCCACGGGGAAAATAATAATTAAAATCCGCAGCGGATCACCCGCGCGCGGATCCGCGCCCCATAGGAATGCATTGACCACCCGCGGGTAGCTAAATACCCGCGGATGGTCAATAAATGTGAATTAGAAAAATCATGGAGCATGAAAAAAAATGGACATGCTCCATTTAGGGCTCATGTCCACGGGCAAAATATGATTTAAGATCCGCAGCGGATCTCCCGCATGCGGATCCGCATCCCATAGGGATGCATTGACCACCCGCGGGTAGATAAATACCCGCGGATCGTCAATAAAAGGGATTTAAAAAAAAATGGAGCATGGAAAAATCCGGACCATGCTCCATTTTCGTGCGGGTCTCCCGCGGGGACGGCTCCCGCGGGCTTCTATTGAAGCCTATGGAAGCCGTCCGGATCCGCGGGAGACCTAAAATAGGAATTTAAAGTATTTACCATCCGGCGCGGGCGGGGAAGGTCAGCTGTTCTCATCTTCCTTGCTTCGGCTCGGCGGATGTGCCCGGCGCATGCGCGCGGCACGTCGGCGACGTGCCGGCGACGTGCCGCCGGCGTCAGGAATTCATCCGCCGGCCGAAAATGAAGATCCGGCCGTGAGAAACAGCTGATCTTCTCCGCCCGCGCCGGATGGTAAATACTTTTAAATTCTTATTTTCGGCGCTCATGTCCGCGGGGCAGGAGGGACCCGCTGCAGATTCTACATGTAGAATCTGCAGCGGATCTGATTTTCCCCGTGGACATGAGGCTTTAGGTGCGGATCACGCTCCGGATGGCCCCATTGATCTCTATGGGGTGCGGGAAATCCGCTGCGGGTGTTAAATGCCATTTATTTGGGTGCGTGAAATCTGCATGCGGATTACAAGTTTGGCTTCTTTTTCAGTGGCCTTGCATTTTTTTTCACGCGCAGATGCAAAAATGCCATCCGCATGCATACACGCGTGAAAAAAAACGCATCCGCGTGTCATCCGCATGCAATAAAATACTATTTTAAGCTCATCCGCACTGCATCCGCGGCCCAAATCCGCGTTACAAATCCGGAGCAGATTTGATTTTCCCCGTGGACATGAGGCCTTAAGCGTAGCTGGGTGCGTCTGATTTAGCAATGTTGTTCACGCAGCTCACACGTGTCCACAGCCCTTAGGACGGACAGAGGCAGGACAAATAGATTTGTTTTCAGTTTTTTTCCACCAAAAGGCAGCACTGCGTATATTCAATGAACATGAGAAGTTTAATAACTGTGCTGTGTCCCTGCTTATGTGTCACAGAACGTGAGGGTAGCAGAGTTATTATAACTCTGGCAGAGCAGGTATTTTTTTCCCAATTAAGGAAAGCAAATGGCGAAGCCAGCAGTAAAGCGTAGCTGGGTGCGTCTGATTTTTACAGGTTGCAGACGCAGCTCACACGTGTCCACCGGCGTTAGGCCGGACAGAGGCAGGACAAATTTAATTATTTTCCGTTTTTTGGCACCAAAAGGCAGCACTGCGTATATTCAATGAATAACAACTGTGTTGTCGCCCTGCCTATACAATTCTTTCCTTGCAGTATCAATGGAGGGTGCAATGGTCTGCAGAGGCGATTTTGAGAAGCAAAAAAAAATGCAGCACAGCTAACAGTAGCCTGGACAGTACTGCACACGGATAAATATGGCCCTAGAAAGGACCGTTGAGGTTCTTGAAGGCTACACTCACTCCTAACACTCTCCCTGCCTATGCAGCACTTCTGTCCCTAATGCTGGGTGCAATGCTCTGCACTGCCGATTTTGAGAAAAAAAAAATTTGCCACTGCTAACAGCAGCCAACACACAGCTATCAGTGGCCCTAATAAGGACCTTTGGGGGGTCTTGAAGCCTACACTAACTACCAATTCTTTCCCTACAGCAGCTCCGGTACAAACAGCACTGTCCCTCATCTAACTCACCAGGCATCTGAGGCGAGCCGCGGGAGGGGCCGATTTTTATACTCGGGTGACACCTGATCTTCCCAGCCACTCACAGCAGGGGGGTGGTATAGGGCTTGAACGTCACAGGGGGAAGTTGTAATGCCTTCCCTGTCTTTCAATTGGCCAGAAAAGCGCGCAAACGTCTCAGGGAAGTAAGTGAAAGTAACCAGAACACCGCATGGTGTTCGTTACGAATAACGAACATCCCGAACACCCTAATATTCGCACGAATATCAAGCTCGGACGAACGCGTTCGCTCATCTCTATACATAACATGTTTCAGCTTTTCTAGCTGATAACAGAGAAACAATAGCTTCCTCTAAGTCATCGTACCAGACTGTGATGTGGTAGAAAATGAAACTTACTGATATGGCATGAAAACCTTTGAACCTTTTTCAGTGATCTGCGGATTGTGTACTTGTCTTTTGTTCTTTGTTTGTAATTAAATCCCCAAATCTGCTCATTTTTATTAAGAACCCAGTATTACTTTTAGGTTTTGAGTGAAAGAGTACTTAAAACTGGGAAAGTTAGAAGTTACACTGATGATGCAAAGATAATTATATATTGCAAATGCAGCACAGTAGCCTGGAGTCAGGGGTTGTGTTTAGGCTGGATGAAACCCGAAGGTTATATAATCAATCAGAAAACAGGCAAGAGATAAGATGGCACATAAATAGGAGAAAAGATACAAATCTTGGTTAATAACTAGAAATGAGCGAACGTACTCGTCCGAGCTTGATACTCGTTCGAGTATTAGCGTGTTCGGGATGCTCGTTACTCGTAACGAGTACCACGCGATGTTCGGGTTACTTTCACTTTCATCTCTGAGACGTAGCGCGCTTTTCTGGCCAATTGAAAGACAGGGAAGGCATTACAACTTCCCCCTGCGACATTCAAGCCCTATACCACCCCCCTGCAGTGAGTGGCTGGCGAGATCAGGTGTCACCCGAGTATAAAAATCGGCCCCTCCCGCGGCTCGCCACAGATGCGTTGTGACATAGCTGAGGGAAAGTGCTATCGTGTTGGAGCTGCTGTAGGGAGAGTGTTAGGAGTTATTGTAGGCTTCAAGAACCCCAACGGTCCTTCTTAGGGCCACATCTAACCGTGTGCAGTACTGTGGAGGCTGCTTTTTGCAGTGTTGCACTTTTTTTTTTTTTTTGGTATATCGGCCGTGCAGAGCATTGCGCCCTGCAGTAATACTCCAGGGACAGAAGTGCTTAGGCAGGGAGAGCGTTAGGAGTTATTGTAGGCTTCAAGAACCCCAACGGTCCTTCTTAGGGCGACATCTAACCGTGTGCAGTAGTGTGGAGGCTGCTTTTTGCAGTGTTGCCCTTTTTTTTTTTTGGTATATCGGCCGTGCAGAGCATTGCGCCCTGCAGTAATACTCAGGGTACTCAGTGTTCTGGGTCTCTGCTGGGTGTAGTAGTTCTACAACAAAATCATACAAAGCCAGCTAAGTGTTACAGCAGGCTTGCGCCAAATTATTTCCTGGCTCTGAAATCACCGCTCTGTTGCAGTTAATAACAGTGCAACACTCTGCAGTTCTGTGACACACTCCAGGGACAGAATTGTGGAGGCAGGGACAGAAGACATATATTATTGATTGAATATACGCAGTGGGCCTTTTGTAAAAAATATTGGGCAAAAAATCTATTTGGCCTGCCTGTCACTGTGCTCAGTGTTCTGGGTCTCTGCTGGGTGTAGTAGTTCTACAACAAAATCATACGCAGCCAGCTAAGTGTTACAGCAGGCTTGCGCCAAATTTTTTCCTGGCGTTCCGTAAACGAAGTCAGCCTCCAACCACAGGCCAATAAGCGGCACATTTAATTACAGCGTTCTGTTTCTGCACTACTGGTAATACACCATGCTGAGGGGTAGGGGTAGGCCTATAGGACGTGGACGCGGGCGAGGACGCGGAGGCCCAAGTCAGGGTGTGGGCACAGGCCGAGCTAGTGCGGTGGCCAGGGGTAGAGGCAGGGCCAGACCGAATAATCCACCAACTGGTTCCCAAAGCGCCCCCTCGCGCCATGCCACCCTGCAGAGGTCAAGGTGCTCTACGGTGTGGCAGTTTTTCACAGAGACGCCTGACGACCGACGAACAGTGGTGTGCAACCTTTGTCGCGCCAAGATCAGCTGGGGAGGCACCACCACCAGCATGTGCAGGCATATGATGGCCAAGCACCCCACAAGGTGGGACGATGCCCGTTCACCGCCTCCGGTTTGCACCACTGCCTCTCCCCCTGTGCCCCAACCTGCCACTGAGATCCAACCCCCCTCTGAGGACACAGGCACTACCGTCTGCTGGCCTGCACCCACACCCTCACCTCCGCTGTCCTCGGCCCCATCCAGCAATGTCTCTCAGCGTAGCGTCCAGACGTCGCTAGCACCACTGTTTGAGCGCAAGCGCAAGTACGACGCCACGCACCCGCACGCTCAAGCGTTAAACGTGCACATTGCAAAATTGATCAGCCTAGAGATGCTGCCATATAGGCTTGTGGAAATGGAGGCTTTCAAAAGCATGATGGCGGCGGCGGCGGCCCCGCGCTACTCGGTTCCCAGTCGCCACTACTTTTCCCGATGTGCCGTCCCAGGCCTGTACGACCACGTCTCCCGCAACATTGTACGCGCCCTCACCAACGCGGTTACTGCCAAGGTCCACTTAACAACAGACACGTGGACAAGCACAGGCGGGCAGGGCCACTATATCTCCCTGACGGCACATTGGGTGAATTTAGTGGAAGCTGGGACAGAGTCAGAGCCTGGGACCGCTCACGTCCTACCCACCCCCAGAATTGCGTGCCCCAGCTCGGTGGTGGTATCTACGGGGGTGTATGCTTCCTCCACTAATCAAGCAATCAAGATGTGTCAGCAGCAGCAGCACGTCGCCAGCAGTGGGTGTCACGCGGCGTGGCAGCACAGCGGTGGGCAAGCGTCAGCAGGCCGTGCTGAAACTACTCAGCTTAGGAGAGAAGAGGCACACGGCCCACGAACTGCTGCAGGGTCTGACAGAGCAGACCGACCGCTGGCTTGCGCCTCTGAGCCTCCAACCGGGCATGGTCATGTGTGACAACAGCCGTAACCTGGTGGTGGCTCTGCAGCTCGGCAGCCTCACGCACGTGCCATGCCTGGCCCATGTCTTTAATTTGGTGGTTCAGTCCTTTCTGAAAAGCTACCCACACTTGTCATACCTGCTCGGAAAGGTGCGCCAGCTCTGCGCACATTTCCGCAAGTCCCACACGCACGCTGCCACCCTGCGGACACTGCAACATTGGTTTAATCTGCCAGTGCACCGACTGCTGTGCGACGTGCCCAGACAGTGGAACTCTACGCTCCACATGTTGGCCAGACTCTATGAGCAGCGTAGAGCTATAGTGGAATACCAACTCCAACATGGGCGGCGCAGTGGGAGTCAGCCTCCTCAATTATTTACAGAAGAGTGGGCCTGGTTGGCAGCCATCTGCCAGGTCCTTGGAAACTTTGAGGAGTCTACCCAGATGGTGAGCGGGGATGCTGCAATCATTAGCATCACCATTCCTCTGCTATGCCTCTTGAGAAGTTCCCTGCAAAGCATAAAGGCAGACGCTTTGGAATCAGAAATGGAGGCGGGGGAAGACAGTATGTCGCTGGATAGTCAGAGCAACCTCATGTCTATATCTCAGCGCGTTGAGGAGGAGGGGAAGGAGCATGAGGAGGAGGGGGAAGAGACAGCTTGGCCCACTGCTGAGGGGACAGATGCTGCTTGCCTGTCATCCTTTCAGCGTGTATGGCCAGAGGAGGAGGAGGAAGAGGGGGAGGAGCATGAGGAGGAGGGGGAAGAGACAGCTTGGCCCACTGCTGAGGGTACAGATGCAGCTTGCCTGTCATCCTTTCAGCGTTTATGGCTAGAGGAGGAGGAGGATCCTGAAAGTGATCTTCCTAGTGAGGACAGCCATGTGTTGCGTACAGGTACCCCGACACACATGGCTGACTTCATGTTAGGATGCCTTGCTCGTGACCCTCATGTTACACGCATTCTGGCCACTACGGATTACTGGGTGTACACACTGCTCGACCCACGGTATAAGGAGAGCCTTTCCACTCTCATTCCCGAAGAGGAAAGGGGTTCGAGAATGATGCTATACCACAGGGCGCTGGTGGACAAACTGATGGTAAACTTCCCATCCGACAGCGCTAGTGGCCGAAGGCGCATTTCCGCGGCCCAGGTAGCAGGGGAGGCGCAGAGATCAGGCAGCATGTACAGCGCAGGCAGGGGAACACTCTCTAAGGCCTTTGACAGCTTTATGGCTCCCCAGCAAGACAGTGTCACCGGTCCCCAGTCAAGGCTGAGTTGGCGGGAGCACTGTAAAAGGATGGTGAGGGAGTACGTAGCCGATCGCACGACCGTCCTCGGTGACGCCTCTGCCCCCTACAACTACTGGGTGTTGAAGCTGGACACGTGGCCTGAACTCGCGCTGTATGCCCTGGAGGTGCTTGCTTGTCCTGCGGCTAGCGTCTTGTCAGAGAGTGTGTTTAGTGTGGCTGGAGGAATCATCACGGATAAGCGTACCCACCTGTCAACCGACAGTGCCGACAGGCTTACACTCATCAAGATGAACAAAGCCTGGATTTCCCCAGACTTCTCTTCTCCACCAGCGGACAGCAGCGATACATAAACAATATGTAGGCTGCACCTGCGGATGGAAGCATCGTTCTCTATCACCATCCAAAACGGGGACCTTTTTGCTTCATCAATCTGTGTATAATATTCATCCTCCTCCTCCTCCTGCTCCTCCTCCTGAAACCTGACGTAATCATGCCGAACGTGCAATTTTTCTTAGGCCCACAAGGCTCAGTCATATAATTTTTCTAAACAATTTTTATACGTTTCAATGCTCATTAAAGCGTTGAAACTTTCACCTCAACCAATTTTTATTTTAAGTGGGCTGCCTCCGGCCTAGTTACCAATTAAGCCACATTAACCAAAGCGATTAATGGGTTTCACCTGCCCTCTTGGTTGGGCATGGGCAATTTTTCTCAGGTACATTAGTACTGTTGGTACACCAATTTTTGTGGGCCCTCACCTACAGTGTAATCCAATTAATTTTTTGCCCACCTGCATTACAGCTGACGTAACATCAGCTGTGATGGGCAATGCAATGGGATATTTTTATGTACCGCCGGTGGGTTCCAGGGAGCCACCCATGCTGTGGGTCCACAGGGAGTTGTAAATGCATCTGTGTCCACTTCTAAAGAACCCCAGTCTGACTGGGGCATGCAGTGTGGGCCGACGCCCACCTGCATTTCATCTGACGTTAGCTCTGCTGTCCAGGGCACTGCAATGGGATACATTAATGTACAGCCGGTGGGTTCCAGGGAGCCACCCATGCTGTGGGTGCACACGGAATTCCCATTGCGGAGTTGTACCTGCCTGTGACTATTTATAAAAAAACGCGGTCTGACTGGGGCATGCAGACACCTTGACAGAATAAATAGTGTGTGGCACATAGGTTCCCCATTGCTATGCCCACGTGTGCAGCTCCTGATGGCGGTGGCACAGGATTATATTTCTCATTCCTTCTGTACAGCATTGTGGGCTATCGCCCCGCCCCTTTTAAAGACGGTCGCTGCCTAGCCGTGCCAACCCTCTGCAGTGTGTGCCTGCGGTTCCTCCTTATGGCAGACGCACTTATAAATAGACATGAGGGTGGCGTGGCATGAGGGCAGCTGAAGGCTGCGCAGGGACAGTTTGGTGTGCGCTGTGGACACTGGGTCGTGCGGGGGGGGGGGGGGGGGTTGGTCAGCATGTAACCCAGGAGAAGTGGCAGCGGAGTGTCATGCAGGCAGTGATTGTGCTTTGTTGGAGGTAGTGTGGTGCTTAGCTAAGGTATCCATTTCTAATGAGGGCTTTTCAGAAGTAAAAGTTGTTGGGGGGGGGGCCACTCTTGCCGCTATTGTGGCTTAATAGTGGGACCTGTGAACTTGAGATGCAGCCCAACATGTTGCCCCTCACCTGCCCTATCCGTTGCTGTGTCGTTCCCATCACTTTCTTGAATTGCCCAGATTTTCACAAATGAAAATCTTAGCGAGCATCGGCGATATCCAAAAATGCTCGAGTCGCCCATTGACTTCAATGGGGTTCGTTACTCGAAACGAACCCTCGAGCATCGCGAAAATTTCGTCCTGAGTAACGAGCACCCGAGCATTTTGGTGCTCGCTCATCTCTATTAATAACTAACATAGTTTTGTATACGACAGGTGGTGTTAAGCAGCACTGAATATTAAAAGTGTAAAGGTCTATTAAAGATATTACCAAGTGCACATCAATGGTTTTGATGCTGGTACCAAGTTCTAATACTGCTAAGACCTCCCTGATGTCATTAGTGCATAATAGTATTTGCAACCAGTAATAGTGGTAGAACCACAAGCTAAGAGCCCGATAGCCACATGTGTTCTGAAGCATTACTGCCTTCTGTTTTTTCTGGACCCCTGCATTGGTTGTGTGCATGTGAACAGGCAGCAGTGACTCTGGTTGTGTTGTAATGTGCACGATGCACTGGAGCCCTGAGTGGGTAATGACTGTTTGAGTCTGGGGCAATCGCCCAATAAATTGCTGTTAGTGTTGCAGCACTAGTTCTTACTCTATGCTGCCAGAGTAGAGGTAAGCTGATACGGAACAGCCATACATGGCAGCATGTTAAAGATGAATATATATCTGTGTTAGATGCACAGTGATATATAGTAGCTGTGTTGTACAGTATGTTCTGGGTGGCATCTTTAATTTGCTGTCTTGTGCAGGCTACCAGCTGACTTGTGCAGCCAATGGGGACTGGGTCTCTGGAGAAGACAGAAGAAGGGCAGACAGACAATGAGGAGAGAAAGAGAACCGGAATTATTGTAGCATGGAGGTAGTGAAATCAATTACATCACATGGGCAATGGATTTAATTGGGGGGTGGGGGCATATCACATATTTAGTGAAGGAAAAGCAGTTTCAAGTGTAATGGCAGGTGGCGAACTGCCATTTACCTGCATAACCTACATTTGGGTAAAATGCGGGTTGTGAGGAATGCCCGGTCTATAATTTACTCTTCGGTCCAAAAGACTCTACTTGTAACTCTGCTGTTGAGAGACATAAATTAGCTTAATGGTTCCACAATGACTACAACTCTAAGGCTTGGGCTATATGGTGACCTTGTACTGCCATGTACTAGGGTTTCAGTACTGCCATTTACTGCCTTTCCCTAGGGTTGCAATGTTAGTCACAGGTATCTGTGATCAGAACTCATAGGTCACAAAAAATCCATCAAAGCTAACTTTTTTTTGTTATTTACAAGCTGTGCTTGTGACAACCTGCAAATGGAACTGCAACCTTATTGAACACAGTCAAT
Organism: Eleutherodactylus coqui; assembly: GCF_035609145.1. NCBI lineage: Eukaryota > Metazoa > Chordata > Amphibia > Anura > Eleutherodactylidae > Eleutherodactylus > Eleutherodactylus coqui. Next base: position 167,665,744 of record NC_089843.1, on the reverse strand, counting down.
GTGAGGTGGCAGGGCTACACAGCAATCTTTGGGGGCACTGAGAGTGCAATTGTTACTACTGAAGCCACTAGGGGGGCACTGTTAAACTGGGGCCACTATGGGCGGTAATACTACTATTAGGGTCACTGAGAGGGGCAATATTACTAATCGGGCCACTATTACAAGTTAGAAGCACTACTACTAGTTAGAAGCACTATTATTATTTGTGGAAACTATAACTTCCGGGAGCCACAGAAGGGGCACTAGTACTATGGGGGAATTACTGAGAGGTTCATAGGGGATAGCCGCAGGATGGGAACGTACATGCTATGGGTACAAGAATGTTTCATGGCAGTCTGGGCCTAAAAAAAAAAAAAAGAATGCAGACATCACCAGTCAGAGGAAACATTATCTGTAATCACTATCACTGGAGGTAACTGCAATCTAATCACTATGATTGTGTAGAATTGGTATCTGTTATTTGATGTCAGTATTTTAATAGGTATGCTAGAGCTGAGCTGCTGTATCTAAGCCCACTGTATCTCAGCACATTGTGTTATAAAGGTTGTTTTACAGAAAATATCTACATTTTCTTGGTGGAGGAAAGCTACATCCCGAAACCACGTCCCCTTTTACCTTGGCCAGTAGTTTTTGGTAGAAACTCTATATGGAGTGTAGATAGGTGAAGGCTAAAGTGTGGTGCAGAGTGTAAGCTCTCACCCAGGACCTGAAGGTTGCAAGGTGGGGGGGGGGGGGGTGGTAATAAATTATAATTACCTGAAAGCGCTGCGGAATAAGTTGGCGCTATACAAATAACAAGATTTATTTATTCTATTTAAAGTGCTGGATGGGGTGTAACTCTCGCTCAGACATTTAGCCTGGGCAAGATAGAAGTCCTGGACAGGACTTCCTTGCGGATCCCAGTGAGCTGAGCTGAAATCACTTAGTTTGTTATTGGGGCAAAAAAAGACTGCAATACCCTGCAGTCATGGCCAGAGAGCTGAGGTCTGAACACAACTCTAGTGTGGACTTCTGATCACCCTTGCTGAAAAGACTGCTGCAAGTGGTTTTGTATCCTGTCAAAACTTTGAGGGTTGCATTTCCGCATGTTATACGCTAAGGGTGTGTGCAATTTTTTACATCTGGAACCCTGTTATGTGAATTTACAATGAGACTGAAGAAAGTTTTATGGACTTCTTGCACCAGTGTGTCATTGCTGAACCCACCCTCACATGGACATTGCAACCCTTCAATATTCGATGCCTGTTGAATCAAGAAATCCTGTGTCAAATCCCTAAAATCCCACAATTTAAAGTCAAGAGCCAACCCTGACATGAATCGGTTCACTTTTACCACCGACCACCTCTTAACTGCTGCATCCCCTAAAAACTATAGCAACGCCACTACCTTATCACCCTCAGCCACTCCTCTCAACCGCTTCTCTCACTGCCACTATGCCACCCTATATGCTATCCACTTACCCTGTGCCAGCGAATCAACGACCACCTTCCATAACTCCGGAGGACAAGGCACACTTTCCCTCTCCGCATCTGGCACCAGAGCGTGAAAACGATCGCACTGGAATGAGAAAGAGCATCTGCTATACCATTGTCAACCCACGGCCCATGTACTGCCACCACATATGCATTCAATGACAAGAAAGACAACACCAGACACACAGCAAATCCACCACCGGTGGCAAACATGGCGTAACCCTGTAAATTGCTTGAACCACCCCCTTCTTGTTCCTGAATCAATTACCCTACAGTGACACCACAACCACAATTGGAAACCGTTTTGTTACAGGAATAATATCATATTCCAGAAGATTTCACCAGTCTGCTCCTAATTGGTTATAATGAGACGTTTCATGTATGAAAATGTATTTGAGTTTGACTCCTATTTTGGTCATTCTCTAATACACTTCTGGTTTATTTTTAATATCACAATACAGATATAGTTGAACATCACACGCCAATTACATGCGCACCCCCAACATCATAATAACTTATGATTGGCTTCGTATATAATAACTATATGATTAACATATGTTAACGCCCTGAGTGTATGCTACTACCAAACATGTCACCTCTTACTAGATGAGAACAATCTACACTTATACTGTGTTCGTTATGACAGTAGCTTTTCCTTATCAGTGGTGGGGTCCCAGAGCACTCTCTGAGATACCTTTCCTGTGAGAAAGCTGCCTTGGAGTGAAGCACACATTCTGTCTGCATATACCTATGTATTATATTGAGCTTGTTAACCATTTAACTGCTAGCCATCCCCTATGAAGCTAGATATATAAATGTGCATATGAAGGTGTTTGCCTAGACTGATTAAAGAAACACATTTATCTATTACTATATCAGGCGAACGTCTAGCCAGGTACTTACAAATTCCCTATTGACATAACCCGGAATTCCTACACCACTTCCCCAGATCCCCCAACTGACATTCCAATAGCATGCATAAACAAAAAGTATCATAGGAAGGCACTGCAAGAAGAGAGGGTTGATCGAAAGCAGATTCAGCTTCAGAGTCAGTAGTCAAAGGCAAAGCATCATCATACATAACAGGGACAGCAGTCAGTGCAGTCAGTAATCAGTACAAATTGTCACCAAAGTTCTAGCAAAAGATGAAATCCGGTGGCTCCATCTGCCAAAAATATCAGTCCACCAGTCATCAAAAGGGGTCGGAGATGCCAGAATTCGCTGCTAGTTCTTTAAAGAGGCTAATTAGACCCTTCAGAGCCTAAGTTATGGAACCATATCTGTGAAAAAGATAACCGGGATTGAACAACCTAGGAGAAAGCATATGTTCATCATGGTGGGAAGACTCTCTTGTGATGTGACACGTGTATCCAATGGATTTGTCCTTCCAGCTGAATATCTGTAGCGGAGGTTAGAAACACTTGGTGTGGACCATCAAGTCTGGGTTCTAGAACTTTGCCGGCGTGTCTTTTGGTAACCACCCAATCTCCTAGTTTCACAGGATGAGTTCCTTCTAAGCTTCCAGGATCTGAAAGGGAAGCAAACACTTGAGAATATACATTAGTTAAGCATTTTTTGAGAGCAATAACACAGTTTGTCAAGCTACCATGCTGCATCTGGAGTTATCATGGTAAATACAATCTTAACCTTGGGACCGACCCAAAAAGTACCTCACATGGGCTGAGGCCTATACGGAGAAGAGTGCCAGGGGGAGGCACTCGGTCCATGGTCTATTGGGCTCTGCCATGGCCTTCTGGATCATGATTTTAAGGTACCATTTAAGTTCTCTGCTCCACCACATCTTTGTGGATGGTACAGAGCATACAAGGCCTGTTCTACCCCCAACGCTTTCATTATTTTCTGTATCACTTCTCCCATGGAGGGATTACCTTGGTCACTCTCAGTTGTCTCTGGTACTCTCTACCTGTATACCACCCCAAATATCAGTTTTTGGTGGTGGCATTTGTGAGCGGGTATGCCATAATGGCTACCCTGAGAACGGGTCTAGCCAGACCAGAACAAACTCGGACCTGCCCACCCTTGGCAGTTGAAAGTAGTCTATTTGAAGACACTGGAATGCGTAGTCGGGATGAGGGGTGCACTGCATTGGAGTCTGTACAGTCCTACCCACATTGTTTTGTGCACAAATCAGGCAGCCCTGTGTGTACTTAGCTGATGTGACACTAAATCCTGGTGCAATTGTTCTCAGTGAGAGAAACCAAGAAATCTTGTAGATATGATACCTTTTAATGGCTTACAAAAATGCATGATGTTACAGCAAGCAAGCTTTTAGGGATATCTTGCCCCCTTCGTCGGGCTATTGAATGAAACTAGTTTGGATGGCACACAATTATAACATACAGATGCAGAAGGGAGGAGAACAATTTGCTATTGATCTAAATAAATGTTTACACATAGAAATTTGAGACTGTTTTGCACTCAGAACTTAAGACAGAAAAACAGAGCTGAAGACCTACATCACAAATCAGTCCACTGAGCTCAGGACAGTTTTATGATGTGTCTTATCTCTCCTTCACCTTGCACATGGAAAGAGATACAGCACTATCTAGTGGATGGCAACATTGTTACAAATCAAGTTCTGAATTTTTATGAAGTTTTAAAACAAACAAAAAAATAATTATTAGGATTCGGAGGAGGACATTCCTCTTGACCTCCTTCAGACCTTTCATATTTTCCACTTATGCAAAAATCCCGGGCTGAGGTTCAATCCATTCTTGAGGGTATCAAACATTTGTACTCCAAAATTCTTCTGTGATGTAGCGACTTGAAATTGCCCTTCAGTATAATAGCTCTCACTTGCTCTATGCTGTGTCTATGACCACAAAATTGTTTTGCCACAGGTAGTTCAGTCTTTCCCTCTGTAATTGAGTGGCGATGAGATCTCATCCTGGCTCTCAGTTTTTGTCCTGTTTCCCTAATATAAATCAGGAAATTTACTGCACATTATCAGGTATACAACATTGGACGTGGAACACGTGAATGTTCCCGGGATCTTATAGTCCTGCTGTGTTTTGGGGATCCGTATCCTGTCCTCAGTCAGTATATGTGAGCAGGTCTTGCAGCTCCTTACCTTAGAGGGATAAGTTCCTTTTTACATGTCAGAGGGCAATGCACTCCTGATTATACAGTTCCTCAAATTTGGAGGTTGCCTGTAACACAGAAGGGGTGGGTCCGGGAATAAGGTTTTCAGATGGTCATCATTGTATAGGGTATGATGGAGTTTCTTTGCAGTCTGCCTTAGTACCTCTAAATCCTGGAGCATACCAGTGACTAGCAACCACATCTCTCATAGCTGTTTTTGACAGGTGTGTATTTCCATGGGAGGCCGGAGCCATGACAGGATAGGGGCCTGTGGAAGACCTGTTATCTCCAGGTGTCTCTCTGCCCCTCTTGCTAGTTTCCATTGTTCCTTTTCCCCCTTGGTTGCCTGCTTTTGTAACTGAATCAACAGGTCATAATCCACCAGGGGTGACATCTGAGGGGGTACTTGTACCACCACCAAACCCCGAAGGATCAAGTCTGGGCTTCTTCGCGGATGCCTTCACAGCCTGATCAGCCAGGTGATTTATGGTTGCCTCTTTTGTGCCATCCTTGGAGTGGCCTTTTGTTGCATTTTCAGGCCACTCTCTCAGGCAGCAAGAGGGCTTTCATCAGTGCCTGTACACCTTGACTGTTTTTAATTGCTTTTTCATTTGCTTTCAAGAATGAGCTCACTCTCCAGATGTGTCCGTAGTCAATGAGCAAAGCCATAGGCATAGCGTGAGTCTGTGTAGACGTTAGCTGTGTTCTTGTGAGCATGCTTCTTCCAGAGCTTGCAATGTGGCTTCTCGGGCTGATATGCAAGATGGAAGAGGGTCGGCTTTGACCACATCATGTAGGGGGAGCACAACATTACCTGTATAGAACCTGCCTTCTTCACCATACCTCGAGCCATTCACAAAGAGTGGTTTCCTGGGCCATTAGCTAGTGCATAATCATGTGTATCAAGAGGAAAGGAAACAACTATCAGGTGATTATACCCACTTCCTTCTTTTTCAAAAGGCAGCAAGGTAGCGGGACTGAGGGCATTGCAACGCTGACACGTTGAGTGCCATGAACAGGGGGCACTATAAGTAAAAGAGACATTCTGTGGAGCAAAGTCTGAGCGAAAATCTATGACAGTGTTAACTGAGACATCATGGGGCTTTATAAATACTGTCATATGTAAATTGAAAACTATCTCAGAACTTTTATCCAGCTGCAGTTAGTGTTTCTAACACAAGAGGGCGCAACACAAGCAACAGGGTGAAGGCATGTTGAGTAATATGCTACGGGCATTGCCAACCTGTCTGAGCTGGAATTCCATAGTCCCTCCAAGGCTGATATTTTTTTTTCATAACAAAGCCTGGCCAGACAAGGTAGAAAAGGTTTTACTGGAGGGGAATATTTATCACTGCTTATCCTGAATTCCTGAATTAATGAACAAACTACACCTATGCTGTCTTTATTATGACAGTAGCTTTTCCTTATCAGTGGTGGGGACCCCAGAGCACTCTCTGAAATATGTCTCCTGTGAGAAAGCTGCATTGGAGTGAAGCACACATTCTGTCTGCACATACCAATGTATAATATTGACCTTGTTAACCATTTAACTGCTAGCCATCCCCTATGGAGGTGTATATATAAACATTGTGTATATATATATATATATATATATATATATATATATATATATATATATATATATATATATATATATATATATATATATATATATATATATATATATGTTTGCCTAGGCTGATTTAAGAAACACAGTTATCTGTTAGAATAACAGTTTCAACAAAACTAATTCTTCACCGCACCAAACTCATTCCACTCGTCCAGCCTGGAGCCTGCACACTATTGCCCTCTAAAAACACTCCAAAACCTACTACCCCCCGCCGCATTGGTAAATTACTCACATTTAAAATTCGCCATTGACCCCTCCATAAACAACAACCATCCGTTATTTTAAAAAAAACTGGACCACATCTCAAAACGTAATGATGAACCGATCTTACCCCTGTCGTTGCCCCTTCTTTCTACAAAAAGAATGTGCCATCGGCATGTTCCAGCACGCGAAATTTAATTTACTCAACAATGACTGTAAATCATGCAGTATAATCTTTTTAGCCTGGTGTGCCTTCTTACCCAGGAGTCCTTAGGAAGGGAACTTTTTATTTCAGTGTCTACACGATCCAATGGGATTATTACAGTTTCTAAATCTCTGGGTGGCGTTCAGTAGAATTACACACAGTTATATACCATATTCCAGGTAGGCAGGCTTATTAGCTCTTAATTCTCTATTGGCTTAGGCCTCCTTCCCACGAACGGATTTCCGCCGCGTAATTCGCGGCGAAAATCCGCTGCGTTGCCCGCAGCTATTAGGTTCTATTGAACCTAATAGCACAATGCTCACGATGCGTAATTCCACCGCGGAATTACGCACCGCGATTTCTCCCGTCCTCACCCGCAGCATGCTCTATTTTCTGCGGGTGAGGACGGGCTGTACGCACTGACGGCTTCCATTGCAGTCAATGGAAGCCGTCCATTCACGCTATCTCCCGCTGTAACCAGCGGGAGATAGCGTGAAAAAACGCTTTCCCGCCCACCGCCGAGCGTCATATGACGCCAAATGACGCGGTCCGGCCGCGTCACGTGACACGGCCGGCCGTGCACGTGACACGGCTGGTGACGCGAGGGCGGTGGGCGGTGACGGGCGGTGACGCGCGGCGGTGGGCGGGGAAGCGATTTCACGCTATCTCCCGCAGGTAAGTATAGGGGCTCTGGGGGGCGCCGTGACGGGCTTCACAGCGGAATATTACGCTGCGGAGCCCGTCACGCTCGTGGGAAGGAGGCCTTAAGCTATCGTTACATTACACAAAGAAACCAGAAAGTAGGAGAATCTTCTTACTTTCACTTGTGAAGAAGCAGAGGGCTTTGTAGGTAGCTCGTGCTTCCTTGGTATCAAATCATAACAGTGTAGATTAGGTACATTCTAGCAGCAGCATATAGTATTGTTAGAGGGAAACCTCTTAAGTTAACTACATTTTGCATAAGAGGAAGAAAAGTTAAAAAGACACACATTAGTACGCGGTAGCTACATTTCCTTTGCAATAGATACATTTGTAATAAACAGAATAATATATAATATGTTTCAGCTTTCTGGCTGATAACAGAAAGACAATAGCTTCTTCTAAGTTCTTGTTCTCCTGAAGGACAGTATGTCTAGATGTATAATGAGAAACTAAACTGATTATACAGATCAATTTGGACAGATGAACAAAACACATAATTTGTGTTCTCTCCCAACAATGGAGGAACAAAGCCCAGCTCGATGCACGCTGTGCATACAAACGGGCAACAGTCAATGGTGGTAATAGTTCTCAAGTAATATGTCACGTGACGCCAGTACCTCTTCTCAAGCGATCAGTCACACGAGCCAGAAAGATAGTGGTCAAACCGAAGGTACACGGTTGTTGTTTACTCACATAATCCAACTTTGATTTTCCAAGGATAAAGTACGTTGACAATATTAGGCATGGCACTTCTGGCAGTTTGTTTCCCATTTAACTCTGTAACACATGTACCTAGGAGTCCCTTTCCTTCCCAATATCTAGGTGTTCTCAGTATAAGTTATCTAATAGACGATCCCCAGGGTATACTCCTAACATGGTGGGAAACACACGACTCTGCTTTTCCTTACGGCTAGTTACTTTCTCCAACTGTCATAGCAGGAATTATTAACTTTGAGCTTCAGTGCCGGGAGGGGATATATCCCATGGTAAATGAGATAGGTCCATGGCTCTGCGCATGCAGAAGCAAACAAGCTTCAACATCCCGCTGACACGTCCTCCTTCACCGACTACATCTCTGAACTTCTCCTCCTACTTTAGAGTTTGTATCCCAACTTCTCTAAAACTCCCACAATGCCACACGCAAAGTTAGAGAAGACAGACTTGCCACCACAAATCTTGTTAGAACCAACATAGAACATAACCAACAGGAGTACACAAAAGTCAAGTCACAAGAGACAGACATACGCACACCTCAAAGACATCCCAATTCTGGGCCACTACACTGTAAAACAGGTCAGCTATAACCGGACTCTCTGGTAGCACGAGGTTTCAGGTAGCAGCACCAATTTCAGCTGTATCCGTGTCATCAGCGCATATGGATGAAAAGTAACATGGAGGTTATACAATAACTAGCTGATATACCCGGCTTCGCCCGAGTTAATTTGGTACTGGTGTTTATCTGGTGTTCACACGGAAAATCTTATGAAGTCGTGGTTACTTTAGAGATATTGAGGAAAAACATATGCTCACCATTTTGCATAGTTCTCTGCGTTACCCAGGAAACACCACGTGGAGGTAACCATGCGACGTTTCCTTCATATAAAATGACATCAGGAAGTGAGAGAATTAGATTACGTACATAAAATTTGGACACTAATTCTTTTGCGCTTAGAATTGAATAATCGAGTTGGGACCCATTAACTTTTCATATTTATGACCCAATCAATGCTTGTGCCAAATTTCATGTTTCTATGACATTGGGAAGTGAAAGATTTAGATTATGTACGTAAAATTTGGACGCTAATTCTTTTGCGCATAGAATTGAATAATGGAGTTGGGACCCATTAGCTTTCCCTATTTATGACATATTCAATGCTCGTGCCAAATTTCCCGTTTCTATGACACCGGAAAGTGAGAAAATTACATTCCGCACGTAAAATTTGGACGCTAATTCTTTTGCACATAGAATTGAATAATCAAGTTGGGATCCCTTAGCTTTTCCTATTTATGACATAATCAATGCTCGTGCCAAATTTTCCGTTTCAATGACACCGCAAAGTGAGAAAATTAGATTCCGTACGTAAAATTTGGACGCTAATTCTTTTGCGCATAGAATTGAATAATGGAGTTGGGACCCATTAGCTTTTCCTATTTATGACATAATCAATGCTCGTGCCAAATTTCCTTCTTCTATGACACCGGAAAGTGAAAAAATTACATTCCGCACGTAAAATTTCGACGCCAATTCTTTTGCGCTAGAATTGAATAATGGAGTTGGGACCTATTAACTTTTCCTATTTATGACATAATCAATGCTCGTGCCAAATTTCCCGTTTCTATGACACCGGAAAGTGAGAAAATTACATTCCGCACGTAAAATTTGGACGCTAATTCTTTTGCGCATAAAATTGAATAATCAAGTAGGGACCCATTAGCTTTTCCTACTTATGACATAATCAATGCTCGTGCCAAATTTCACGTTTCTATGACACAGGAAAGTGAGAAAATTACATTCCGCACGTAAAATTTTGACGCCAATTCTTTTGCGCTAGAATTGAATGATTGAGTTGGGACCCATTCGCTTTTCCTATTTATGACATAATCAATGCTCGTGCCAAAATTTCCCGTTTCTATGACACCAGAAAGTGGGAAAATTACATTCCGCACGTAAAATTTGGACGCTAAATCTTTTGCGCATAGAATTGAATAATCGAGTTGGGACCCATTAGCTTTTCCTATTTATGACATAATCAATGCTCGTGCCAAATTTCCCGTTTCTATGACACCGGAATGTGAGAAAATTAGATTCCGTACGTAAAATTTGGACGCTAATTCTTTTGCGCATAGAATTGAATAATGGAGTTGGGACCCATTAGCTTTTCCTATTTATGACATAATCAATGCTCGTGCCAAATTTCCTGTTTCTATGACACTGGAAAGTGAAGAAATTACATTCCGCACGTAAAATTTCGACGCCAATTCTTTTGCGCTAGAATTGAATAATCAAGTTGGGACCCATTAGCTTTTCCTATTTATGACATAATCAATGCTCGTGCCAAATTTCATGTTTCTATGACATTGGTAAGTGAGAGATTTAGATTATGTACGTAAAATTTTGACGCCAATTCTTTTGCGCAAAGAATTGAATAACCGAGTTGGGACCCATTAACTTTTCCTATTTATGACATAATCAATGCTCGTGCCAAATTTCCCATTTCTATGACATTGGGAAGTGAGTGATTTAGATTATGTACGTTAAATTTTGACGCCAATTCTTTTGCGCTAGAATTGAATAATCGAGTTGGGACCAAATTTCTTTTCCTATTTTGGAGATAATCTATGCTTGCGCCAAATTTCATGTTTCTACGACATTGGGAAGTTGGAGAACTTTTGGCGAGTCAGTCAGTCAGTCAGTCAGTCAGTGAGTCAGTGAGGGCTTTCAGCTTTATATATATAGACTAGCTGATATACCCGGCTTCGCCCGAGTTAATTTGGTACTGGTGTTTCTCTGGTGTTCACACGGAAAATCTTATGAAGTCGTGGTTACTTTAGAGATACTGAGAAAAAACATATGTTCACCATTTTGCATAGTTCTCTGCGTTACCCAGGAAACACCACGTGGAGGTAACCATGCAACGTTTCCTTTATATAAAATGACATCAGGAAGTGAGAGAATTAGATTACATACATAAAATTTGGACACTAATTCTTTTGCGCTTAGAATTGAATAATCGAGTTGGGACCCATTAACTTTTCATATTTATGACACAATCAATGCTTGTGCCAAATTTCACGTTTCTATGACATTGGGAAGTGAGAGATTTGGATTATGTACATAAAATTTGGACGCTAATTCTTTTGTGCATAGAATTGAATAATGGAGTTGGGACCCATTAGCTTTTCCTATTTATGACATAATCAATGCTCGTGCCAAATTTCCTGTTTCTATGACACCGGAAAGGGAGAACATTACATACCGCACGTAAAATTTGGATGCTAATTCTTTTGCGCATAGAATTGAATAATGGAGTTGGGACCCATTAGCTTTTCCTATTTATGACATAATCAATGCTCGTGCCAAATTTCCCGTTTCTATGACACAGGAAAGTGAGAAAATTAGATTCCGTACGTAAAATTTGGACGCTAATTCTTTTGTGCATATAATTAAATAATCGAGTTGGTACCCATTAGCTTTTACTATTTATGACATAATCAATGCTCGTGCCAAATTTCCTGTTTCTATGACACCGGAAAGTGAAGAAATTACATTCCGCACGTAAAATTTGGACGCTAATTCTTTTGCGCATAGAATTGAATAATGGAGTTGGGACCCATTAGCTTTTCCTATTTATGACATAATCAATGCTCGTGCCAAATTTCCTGTTTCTATGACACCGGAAAGTGAAAAAATTACATTCCGCACGTAAAATTTCGACGCCAATTCTTTCGCGCTAGAATTGAATAATGGAATTGGGACCTATAAACTTTTCCTATTTATGACATAATCAATGCTCGTGCCAAATTTCCCATTTCTATGACACCGGAAAGTGAGAAAATTACATTCCGCACGTAAAATTTGGACGCTAATTCTTTTGTGCATAGAATTGAATAATCGAGTTGGGACCCATTAACTTTTCCTATTTATGACATAATCAATGCTCGTGCCAAATTTCCCGTTTCTGACACCGAAAAGTGAGAAAATTACATTCCGCACGTAAAATTTCGATGCCAATTCTTTTGCGCTTAGAATTGAATAATCGAGTTGGGACCCATTCGCTTTTCCTATTTATGACATAATCAATGCTCGTGACAAATTTCACGTTTCTATGACATTGGGAAGTGAGAAAATTGCATTCCGCACGTAAAATTTGGACGCTAATTCTTTTGCGCATAGAATTGAATAATCGAATTGGGACCCATTAGCTTTTCCTATTTATGACATAATCAATGCTCCTGCCAAATTTCACATTTCTATGACATTGGGAAGTGAGAGATTTAGATTATGTACGTAAAATTTTGACGCCAATTCTTTTGCGCATAGAATTGAATAATGGAGTTGGGACCCAATTTCTTTTCCTATTTTGGAGATAATCTATGCTTGCACCAAATTTCATGTTTCTACGACATCGGGAAGTTGGAGAACTTTTGGCGAGTCAGTCAGTCAGTGAGTGCGTGAGTGCGTGAGTGAGTCAGTGAGTCAGTGAGGGCTTTCAGCTTTATATATAGAGATAATACCTATTGCTTGGGTCTTTGTTTTTGTCCAGTTTGTGCTATAGGGCACCACATGGTTATAAAACTCAGAAAATATTTTGCATCTTTTTTATTGGAGATGTTGAAAGCATAGGTGAGGGAGTCACTATAGTTAAACCAGGTAAGTCAGAAGTAATCAGGATTGTTCTACTGAAGGTAATATATACATACTCTATGTCAAAGCAATCATTGACCTCTTTTGGGTTTTTTTCATTCCTCTCCACTTTTAAAAAATGTATACATACTTTATGTCAATTAGCATAACTGACCCCCTTAAGGACAAGTTTTTTTTCTTAATTAATCAATATAGCTGTCTTTAATTTTGCTTTGTTTTTGCAGGACAAGTTATTTTTTCAATTGTACTATTTAAATGTACTGAAAAACTTTTAAAAATTAAGTTAATTAAGAAGGACCCCGGCTGCCATGACACCTATATGGCTCCCTGCAATCTCACGGGGTGGGGGGTGTTTAAATGCCATTGTCAGAATTTACAGCGCAATTTAAAGGGTTAATAGCCAAAATCGGCCACGCAGTTAATTGTAGCTATTGCCTGTGGGTGTCAGCTGTAATAAACAGCTAACACCTGCACTATATGAAGAGAGGTCGTGCCACTATCTCTTTTCATACATACCCCGATGCTGTAGGATGTAAATGTATGGCATGGACAAAAAATTTAAAACGTGGTAAAAAAAGCTAATTTAGTTAATATCATCATACAAAAAATGGAATAGAAAGTGATCAAAATGCTGCACGGATCAACAAATGGTACTTAAAAAAGTACAACTCATCCCGTAAAACAAAAACCCTTACACAGCTCCGTTGATAAAAAAAATTAAAATGCTAGGGGTCTTTGAATGCAGCAATAAAAAAAAAATTTAAAGGGCTTCTTCAGAAGTCCTTATATCGGTGGGTTTTCACGCCCGACCAATATACGCTGTCCCCCTCTGCAGGGAAAAGAGGCGGGCCGGAAGCTAGTGCACTGAGCTCCCACCCACTCTCTGCCCCTTGCCACTGTTTGCAATGGGAGGAGCAGGATGGAGGGGGAGCTAGGTTCCACCCCATCCCGCCCCCATCCATTGCAAATAGTAACGAGGGGCGGAGAGGGTGCGGAAAGGGGGCTTGAGCTCAGTACACTGCTCCCGGCCCAACCCGCCTCCTCTCCCTGCAGAAAGGAACAGCGTATATTGGCCGGTCGTGAAACCTGACCGATATACAGACGTCTAAAAAAGCCCTTAAACTGTGAAAAAGTAGCGAAAAAGAAAAAAAAGTTACAATTTGGTATTGGCATAATCATACTGGCCCGTAGAATTACTTTAATATATTATTTATACTGCGCAGAGAATGCAGTGAAAAATAAAAAAAACATGCCAGAATTACAGATTTTGTTAATATTGCCCCTAGAAAAAAATGGAATCAAAATTTTACATGTTCCTAAAAATTAGATAAATGAAGACTATAAAATACAACTTGTCCTGCAAAAAACAAGCCCTTATATGGCCGTGTCAATGGAAAAATGAAAAAGTAATGGCTCTTGAAACTTGACTGGAAAATTAGTTGAAATTAAATGATTGGCCCATTTAAAAATCCTGCCCTGGTGGGTCTGGCAGGGTGGCAAGAAACCTGCCACTTAGGGGTTAATACTGTTGAGGGAACTCAAACATTTTAAGGTTAAACTTTACTAAAAGTTCAGCACAAATCCAAAACTTGTGCGGTTTATCTTGGTCAAACCCACTAAAATCTTCCTTCTTCTTTCGTTCTTTTTCCTTCTTTCAAGAGAAGGAAAGTGAAGAAAGAACGAGAAGAATATGGTAAAAGGAAAAAAAAAATCCTTTTCCTTTCTTTTCGGTTCCTTTTGTACCATCTATGCCTTTCTTCTTTTCCCTTTTGTAAGGCAAACTTAATGAAGAAAAAACAAACAGCTCGAAATTACTTGCATAAACCTGTAGATGACCAAAGACTATTATACAGAGCTTTAATTTCTCTTGGAAAGTGTTATATATCAGTTTTATGGGTATTGGTGAAGTTTTGGTTCAGTTTGAACTAATTCGAACCATACTGAACCTTTTCTCCAAATTCAGTGACCTGGCAAACTGAACTATATTTAAAGGGGTTGTCCCGCGGCAGCAAGTGGGTCTATACACTTCTGTATGGCCATAATAATGCACTTTGTAATATACATTGTGCATTAATTATGAGCCATACAGAAGTTATAAAAAGTTTTTTACTTACCTGCTCCGTTGCTGGCGTCCTCGTCTCCATGGTTGCCGTCTAATTTTCGCCGTCTAAAATGGTCGAATGGCCAAATTAGACGCGCTTGCGCAGTCCGGGTCTTCTTATCTTCTCAATGGGGCTCCGTGTAGCTCTGTGTAGCTCCGCCCCATCACGTGCCGATTCCAGCCAATCAGGAGGCTGGAATCGGCAATGGACCGCACAGAAGAGCTGCGGTCCACGGAGGGAGCAGACCCCGGCGGCCATCTTCAACCGGTAAGTATAGAAGTCACCGGAGCGCGGGGATTCAGGTAAGCGCTGTGCTGTTCTTTTTTTCAGTCCCTGCATCGGGGTTGTCTCGCGCCGAACGGGGGGGGGGGGGGGGGTTGAAAAAAGAAAAAAAACCCGTTTCGGCGCGGGACAACCCCTTTAACATTAGCTTGCTGACTGTTTCCACATAGCGACAGGACAGTTTGCAGTGTGCAAAGATGTGAAAAATGCTAATGAAATATATTTGTACTGACACTATATTTTACAGTTGCTGACTATATGCGCAAAAGGTACTGTAATAAAGAAATTACACTACACCATTTTAATGATAGGTAAAACGTAACTACTAAGTTATGTAAGGTAACTTGTAGTCAGAATACAATTTATAGCAATGTCTTAACTACAAGGCTGGTTGACCATTTCTTCTACAGTCATTTTAGTCAACCAGTTGTTCTAGAACACATGTGGTTCTTGGGCTCGCAGCTTGTAGCTCTACAGCTATTATAAGTTGCAAATGAGTAATGCTAGAACTAGGATGATTCCCTCATCATTAGTGGATAACACTAATGATGAGGGAATCATCCTAGTTCTAGCATTACTAGAACTTGGTACCAGCGTCAAAGACGGCGGACCAAACTTAGAAATATCTTTTAATAGAGATTTTCCCTTTTAATGTTCAATGCAGCTTAACACCAACTGTCATATAGAAAACTACATTGGTCCACAAAGCTTTGCATTTCCTCCTGTAGCTCTTCTCCTATGTATATATCAATTTACATTTTGTCTATTTGCTGAATTATAATCTGCATAGTTCATCCTGCCTAAATACAAACCTAATTTTTGTCTGATGTGCTGCTTCATATAATTAAATGGTCTTCCTTGCATTATCAATGTACCATCTGACATTGCTAGTTTTAAGTACACCTTAACTCAACCCTTATATATAATGTAATATTTAGCAATCTCTAAACTTAATGCCATAGTGTCCCCTAGTCATAAGAAGCAGAGAACTAGATTACTGTATATAAAGGCCCCTCCACTTTCTTCATCTGCCTGTATAGGTGTCACCTTTGTTTTTTCCTCGAATTAACATATTGGCTCTAAGGGACTAATGAGATCCTTTTAACCCTACAGAGCAGCTACAGTATTTTGTTAGAAATGTACCACGAGTTACATGACTAGTTTGATAATAGTCTGTAAGCACTCTGCAAACACCCTCTAACTATCATAACATTTGATTAGAGTTAATGTTTCACATGCTCCTTCCCCAGGCAAGACTAAGTATTGAAAAATTCCTGCCAGTATACAAGGTAGGTGCATCCTCCCAATTACTGCATTATATTAAGGTCTCATGTCCACTAGCTAAATCTATTTGCCAAATCCGCTTGAGTGTCCCGCACGCATGATCCGTGCCCATAAGGATGCATTGGACACCTACAGGTAAGTAAATACCCGCGGATGTCATTTTTTCCCTGCCAGGCAGATCGCACGAGGGGGAAATCACCCGCACCATGCTCAATTTTCTGCGGAGCTCCCGCAGGCTTCCATTGAGGCCTATGGAAGCTGCCCAGATCCGTGGTACACCTGCAGCTGAATTTCTGCTCTGCGGAAGAACGGGAGAGCAGGAGTTAAAAAAAAGCAAAAGAGTGCACGGCGCATGCGCGCGACATGCTGCCGGCATGCCTAACACATCCGCCGGGCAGAAGGAAAGAAGATCTGGCCGCGACGGACAGGAACCCGCAGCATCCAGACAGGTAAGTAAAATCAATTTTCAGGCCTCATGTCCACGGGAAAGGAGGGACCCGCTACGGAATTCTGCATGGAGAATCTGTGCGGGCCCGAATTTCCTAGTGGACATGAGGCCTAACAGTAAGCTTTTCAGGCATTGATGATATAACTAATAGCAAATCTATATTTCTATATCATTACTTTGCTGAGTTGAAAGGTAAAGAGTCATTGTGCATATACTTCCTAAAACTATATTTAAAAGTTTTTTTTTGATTTGTAGAAATACTGTAATACCAGCTCTCCATGCTTTAACATATGTGTCCTGTGTCGGTGTAGGTCCTCTGTGCCTGTGTTTGTTTGCAGGCTGTAGGCCTGCCCAGTTTATGCAATGTCACCGGCATGAGGGAATCATCCTGCATAAGAATAGGTAGGTTTTTAAAATAGGATTTGTTTAATGTCAAGAAATCCATACTAAAAATAGTAGAGAAAACTAAAGAAAGTTTAGATGCCGTATCGGGGAGTGTCTGCTGTTGTCTAACTTGTGTCAAACAATTGGACTGTCATTTAGATTGTACCCAATATTCATATCTGGTTTGTGGTGCTGGTATATTTGTGGCCCTATTTATAATCCCACTGTAGTAACCGTGATGGCTCAACCTGACAGAAATAACCCGACACTCTTGATTATAATTTTTTTGCAATGAACATGTCCTTTTGGCTCTAATAAACTTTCCTACTGGGAGATTTTTAACCACATGAGGGGGTTGGCAACTCTGTGTATGTAATAAGAAGTTGCCAGAGGAGGGCTTTCCTATACAGTTTGAGTATTACATTTCTTTGGTGCACGGACATCTTGGGTCCTCCTGAGCAACAGACATTTTTGCTTCTAAATGGTACTTTATGATTCGAGTTAATAAAATTGAATTCACTAAGCCAAGCAATGATTTAATAAAGAGGTAATAAAATAGTACAGAAAGTGTGGGAATCAACACATGTGGATTCATTCTGCCAGGCACTGATTTAACTTTGGGCTATTTTTAGAGGTGACACCTGGGGAATCCCAAAAAAGGCTATATCTAGAGGTGACACCTGAGGAATTCCAAAAAAGGAACAGGACGGATCCGCACTCAGGAACTTTTTCCAAAGATAGAAAATCTTTATTTCTCAGCAATAAACAGCAGCAACGTTTCAACCTGTTGCGAGGTCTTTTTCAAGCATGCAGCTGAATGATACATATACACCTATATATCTAAAAACATAAACCAATGGCAAGAACACCCCCATACTGGACGAAATTTCAACATGCAGGAATGATTCTCTTGTAGATCCTCCTTTGTGATCTATATGGTGGTCTGCCCCTGTGGGTTAATGTACATAGGTGAGATCACCATGGAGATCCATCAAGGTATCTCAAAACATAAAAGCACGATACGTACAAACAACAGGGAGGTGCTGATGGTGAAGCATTTTCTGGCGGCTGGACACTCCATCAGTTAGCTCCGGTTCTGAATCATTGATGAGGTTCCCAGAGTGTATAGGGAAGGAGACAGGGAGGGCAGATTAAAACTCTTGGAATTCAAATATGAAGGATGCAATTACTGGAGTGGCTCCTGAGTTGATGTGTAGCGGCTCTTTCTCGATATACCATGGTTTTTCTAGCACATCATGTCTTATGTCCTTATTGAATTATTTCAATAAAGGTTTTTCTGGCAGTATGGTTGGCTGAATATGGGTTTTATATTTGTATAGCTATGTATGATGACTGGGAATCTAGACCACTTAAAGAGATATTGGTGTGATATGGAGCCTGTTTGCACGGACACCTATAGGATTTTTGTGCAGATAGTTATAACATCAACGGGTTAATCTGATTATATGAATGGGCTGATTATTTGATCCTATATGTTGTTGTCTTATGTGGATCTTCTGTATAGTTTGATAACATGGATTCAACTGTGTCCTTTTATGGGGACGTCTTTGTTCAGTCTTGATAAGCAACATCATGAGTGTGATAAGCCTTCAATGTGGATATGGACATGTCAGTACAACAATACAATTACATCATTTATTAATGAGCGATGCTAAACAGTTGCAATAGGTCAATTTTTATTGCTGAGAAATAAAGATTTTCTATCTTTGGAAAAAGTTCCTGAGTACGGATCCATCCTTTTGCTTTCTTTGGAATTCTCATCAATGGGTATTCAAGTCAGGACCTGATTAACAGGATTGTGCACCATCTGTTTAGCACCTCTACCTACGGTACTGATATTGGTTGTGCTGCTATCCACCTATTTGTTATTTAGACCTGAGGAATTCCAGTCTTCACCCTTTTGCTCCATCATTTGAGATCTGGGAATTGCTCTGAGGTCTCCAGGCTGTTAAACTAGAAGCAGTCCCAGTTATGTGGCTCCTGACACAACTACAGAACAGGCTACAGTACCTGAGCATGTTTATGCAGGTGTAGCCAAAGGAGTCCAGAATCGAGGTAGGAAGCATAACTTCTACACAAGAGAGAGTCTAGAGGTCACGGAACAGAGTAGAGTCAGCAAAGTACAAACAAGCCAGAAGTTGGGGAAGGCAGCAGACAGAAGAATGGTCAATAAGGCAAGCCAAGGTCATAAGTGGAGAATGCAGAACAGCCAGAATCAGAAACATGAAATCAGATCAAATTAGAAGAACCTTCTTAAACTGGACAAGAAGAGCAAAAGCTTAGGCCTCCTTCACATGGCCGTATGCGTTTTTATGCTCAGCCAATTGTGGATAAAAATTGCATGAATGAAGAATAGCCGCGATATAGTTCCGATCTTAATTAGCATTTTCTCGTCTATTTATACAAGTGGCTGTGGCGTACCAGCGAAAAAATACAATGCTGTACAGAAATCCCTCGGTCGGCAGAAATCCTTGTAATGACTGCTGATGCTTAAACAGAGCCAGCTACTATCTTTTACAAGTATAGGACACAGCTAAGCTTTCTTCCTGTCCCTTTTTATTCAGCTCCCATAGACGTCTATGGGAACCTCCAGCATACCTCAACAAAAGATAGGCCAAGACCTATCTTTTCACTCACCATATAAAATCAGTCACCATTTTCGGTTGCCGATGTGCTATTTTTCTTGCGTGATTGCTTTTATACTGCTAAAAATCACTCCTCTCAATGAATACATTGGAATCCTATGCTTCAGATGGTTGCGAATTTTGAACGCAGCTACATTAGCTGTGTATATACAGTTGTACGAATAAGGCCTTAGGAAAAAAGTTCTTGATATAGTCAGTGATATATAAGTGCTTCATGATTGGAGAAGGACAGATTTCCAGATGCGCATCGGCACTTTATGACTGCAGGTGTGATCACGCATGCACTCTTCGGGTAGCAGTGAGAAATTAACAGGAGGCCAGAGCATAGCGGCTGCCACGAATGTGAGTTTTAACCGTCCTACTGCAGTGAGCCAGAGGTAGCTCAAGTGGGTGGTGTCAATCTACACTTTGTCACAGTGGCAGCTACTCAGACAGATATAGCGACTCGCGCAGCAGGCGGTTGGAAAGAAACTCTGTGTAGTTTAGGTACTGATGGCTGATATCTGTATGTGACGCCAATGCCTTTATATGAGAAAAACCTTACTTATGGTAATGAAATAACGAGACCAGTCCAATTGGATGCCAGTAAACTGAAGGCATGCAGTTTACTATCTAATGTCAGGTCATAGAGACAGTTCACTCTTTTGTATTTGGGAGCAATGATAACAACAACAGTTACATTTGTATCCACATTGAAAGTGTCAGATTTCTTACTTCTCTCCAGGTGAAGGTTATTTGGATACAATAAAGACTTTCCCTTTACTTTGTCCAGGGTTGTCAGCGACAGGCTGGAAGGGCTTGTGCAGCATAGATTATATTCTACTGTTAGTTAACTGCACAAGGGGAGGTAACACTCACTATTATGCTGACCTCTCTTTCTGACTGGGTCCAATTTTCTTACTCAGGATGGAGAAGAAACTCCACTACTCTCTATTCTTCCTTCCTCTATCTCTTCTGATAACACACTCGCTGTCTCACCGCACTACTGTATATCCCTCTCCTGCTCTTGTTTTTGCATCTGCTCTCTTCTGCTCCCAAACTCCAACTCAAAACTGACAGCATACTCACACTTAAAATTACCTTTTTCATGCAGGTTCTGGTGTTGGTAAGTAACTAAAGCACCGATCGATCAGTAAGCAGAAGCTAAAGCACCAATCAATAAGCTGTTGCTGGGAAAGCTATTTCAAGAATAACAGCTTCTGTCTCAGGGGGGCACCTCCTATATCCCATTGAGGCTCATAGTGAAATCCCAGGAACTTATTAACTCTCTTTGACTACTCTGTAGGACCCTGTGGGTCACTACAGTAGTAACAGTGGAAAAGAATAGGCTGCTGAATGCAGCACCCCATCTATAAACTAAAATTCCACAGTACAGTCCTTGAAAATGAATTTTCTGAACATCTTTAATTCTCCTTTTGAGATCATCAGTTGTATTACCTGCCTTGAGTGTGTTGCATGTGATGGTTTCTTATATACTTTGTTTTGCCCCTTTTCTCACTATTTATCATTATGTACAGAAAAAATAGCGAGGTATTGTGTTAGCCAGAAAAGTCTGTGTGATGTTAAATACTCTTGTATAAAAAAAAAGATAAAATATTATAGAGGTAAAACTTTTATTGGCTAACCACAAAAATTATATTTTCAGGTTTTCAGAACACAGAGGTCCCTTTATCAGCTAGAAAAAGGCTATTTAGCCTGATGAGTTCCAGATGTGTTCTTGTTTTTACAGATTTGCGCAGTATATTGCGCATCTCTGTGCACATCGTGCACTTATTTCCACACATTTCATAGACTTCTTTGGAACATTTGGTGCGAAAAGCAAATTTGAATGAACCCATGGAATTCAATGAGTTCTATTCTCTACATTTTGCAAATATACATTTTGTGTTTGCAAATACGTCCAGGAAAAGGAGTCTTTAGAGTGTAGTTAAAAGCTGATTTGAATGTGCTACCTGGTGTGAAAAAAAAACCCTTGCTAATAAAAAGGCGCAAATACATTATTTGCCTTTTCTTCCTGCTACAGCGATTTCCACTTGATAGCAATAGTGGATATTAATAGTAAAATATAGCCCATAAAAATATTTATAAGGTAATACAATACATTAATAAAGTTAAAACACTAAATATGCACAAAATATATTTTTTAATAATATCCAAGTAAATAAGGAACAGCTCAACTTCCAGCAAATATGACTGCACGTGTGCATGCCCATCTGAGAACACTAACTATATTAAAATGATGTTCACTCTAAACACGATTTGGAAATATGGCAAGAATAAACTCTAGAAGGCCTTAAAGTGTCAATAATTATCACTTTTTACTTAGGACAAACCCTCATTAGCAAGGCACACCTTAGCTAAGCACCACACTACCTGCAACCAAGGATAATCACTGCCTGCGGGTGACACCACTGCCTCTTCTTCTGAGTTACATGCTGCCCAACCCCCCGCACGACCCTGCATCCACAGTGCACACAAAAGTTTCCCTGCGCAGCCTTCAACTGCCCTCATGCCACACTCTCGCTGCATAGCTACACCACCCTCATGTCTATTTCTAAGTGTGTCTGCGATGAGGAGGAACCGGAGGCACACACTGCAGAGGGTTGGCAGGGCCAGGCAGTGACCCTCTTTGAAAGGGGGGGCGATAGCCCACAAAGCTGTTGAGAATAGATGATAAATTGACGTACGATCATCATTCCAATCCCGTGGCTCCTCCGTGTCAAGAGCCGCAAACAAGGCCATAAAGGGGACTCAGGTGCCAGCCCAGCATTTCTACACATCTCCACAATGCAGCAGTACTCTGTGTGGGAAGCACGTCAGCGGTCCCAGCCTCCATCTTGTGTGACCCAAGGTGCCGCGAGTTACATAGCAATGGGAAATCTATGTGTCCACACACAATTCATTCTGTGTAGGTGTTAGATAGCTCAACACCGCAATGGAAAGTCTTTGAGTTCCTTGGGTTTGCCTATGCTGTCGGTACACAAAGATGGTATTACACAAGAAGAAATCAGGGCGCCCAAACATGACAGAGTTTCACCCCGCCAAGGACCTCGGCCCACATTTCTACCCTAGTCAGTCAGTGTATTTGTGCCAGACAGGTAAAGCAACGCAGTGGGAACTCATTGTGCACTCACAGCATAGGCTAGCCCAAGAAACTCAAGCATGGTATTACACATGAGGAAATCAGTGTGCTCAAACATGGCAGAGTTTCACCCTGCGAAGGGCCTCGGCCTACTTTTCTGCCCTAGTCGGTCAGTAAATTAGTGTCAGACAGGTAAAATACTGCTATGGGAAGTCTTTGCGCACTCACACCATAGGCGAGCCAAAGGAACCCAAGGAAAGTATTTTACAGTGCCCAAACATGGCAGACTTTCACTCCGACGAGGACCTCAGCCTCTGCACACACCCTCAGCAATCTTGGGCATAAAGTGGACTCCGATGCTAGTACAGCAGTGAACGTCTCATTTAATTAGTTGCGGTTGCTTTCACCACTACAAAGACTGGATTAACCAGGAACAAGTTCCACGAGCCCAACCTGGCGCAGTTGCATTTCCCCCAGGACATAGGCCTCTGCACACACCCTCGGCAATCACGGGCATAGGACGGACTCCGATGCTAGTACAGCTGTGAACGTCTGATTAATGCAGTAAGGCTCCTCTTGTTTGGCCCAAACCAGTGCTGCGGATAACCGTGGTAACACGAGAGAAAATACCCGAAGCTGATGCCATGACCCCAAGCTGGAGGAGGAGGTGGCATTACAAGGCCAAGAAACCATGACCAGGACCTGCTATAGTCTGTGTGGGAAGTATGTGAGTAGGCCCTGGGTCAGGCTTGGTCCCAGCAAACACCTTGTGTGACCCAAGGTGCCGCGAGTGACATAGCAATGGGAAATCCATGTGTCCACACACTATTCATTCTGTGTAGGTGTCGGATACCTCAATCGACAACGCAAGGGGAAAGCCATCTGCACTCTGCACCCTACCCAAGTCAGTCAGTGTATTTGTGCCAGACAAGTAAACCACTATGGGAAGTCTTTGTGCACCCACAGCATAGGCGAGTCCAAGGAACCCAAAGACAGTATTAAACATGAAGAAATCACAGTGTCCAAACATAACAGACTTTCACTGCGCCGAGGACATAGGCCTCTGCACAAACCTTCAGCAATCGCGGGCATAGAGCGGACTCCGATGCTAGTAAAGCTGTGAATGTCTAATGCAGTAACGCTCCTCTTGTTTGGCCCAAACCAGTGTCTCAGATAACTGTGATAACACGGGAGAAAATACATGTTACCCAGTGCGGATGCCATGACCCCAAACAGGAGGAGGAGGTGGCATTACAAGGCAAAGAAACCATGAACAGGGCCCGCTATAGTCTATGTGGGAAGTACGTGAGCGGGCCCAGGGTCAGGCTCGGTCCCAGTCTCCACCTTGTGTGACCCAAGGTGCCCTGAGTTACATAGCAATGGGAAATCCATGTGTCCCCACACAGATAGCTCAACACTGCAAGGGGAAGTCTTTGAGTTCCTTGGGCTCGCCTATGCTGTCAGTACACAAAGATGGTATTACACAGGAAGAAATCAGAGTGCCCAACCATGGGAGAGTTTCACCCCGCCAACGACCTTGGCCTCGACCCACATTTCTGCCCTAGTCAGTCAGCGTATTTCTGCCAGATAGGTAAAACACCACGATGGGAAGACTTAGTGCACCCATAGTATAGACAGACCCCTGTAACATTCCTGTAGCAAAGGTATAAACAGACCCCAGTAACATTTCTTTAGTAAAAGTATAGGCGGACCCCAGTAACATTTCTGTAGCAGAAGTATAAGCAAACAAACACCAGTAACATTTCAGTAGCAAACGTATAGGCCGACCCCAGAAACATTTCTGTAGCAGAAGTATACGCAGACCCCCTGTAACATTTCTGTAGCAGAAATATAGGCAGACCCCAGTAACATTTCTGTAGCAAAGGTATAGGCAGACCCCTGTAACATTTCTGTAGTAAACGTATAGACAGACCCCAAAAACATCTCTATAGTAAAAGTATAGGCAAAACCCCGTAACATTTCTGTAGCAGAAGTATAGGCAGACCACAGTAACATTTCTCTAGTAACAGTATAGACAGACCCCTGTAACATTTCTGTAGCAGAAGTATAGGCAAACAAACACCAGTAACATTTCAGTAGCAAAGCTATAGGCGGACCCCAGTAACATTTCTGTAGCAGAAGTATAGGCAGACCCCAGTAACATTTCTGTAGTAAAAGTATAGACAGACCCCTGTAATATTTCTGTAGCAGAAGTATAGGCAGATCCCAGTAAAATTTCAGTAGCAAGAGTATAGGCGAACCCTTGAAACATTGGTGTACCATGAGTGTAGGCGAAGGCCGGAGAAATTAGTTAGATAACAGTATAGGGCAAGCCAGCACCTCCAGGGCGTACAGCGCGAGTTCATGCCACGTGTCCAGCTTTTACACCCAATAGTTGTATGGAGCAGAGGCATCACGGAGGACGGTGGTACGATCAGCTACGTACTCCCTCACCATCCTTTTACAGTGCTCCCTCTGACTCAGCTTTGACTGGGGAGTGGTGACACAGACTTGCTGGGGAGCCAGAAAGCTGGCAAAGGCATTGGAGAGTGTTCCCCTGCCTGTGCTGAACATGCTGCCTGATCTCCGTGCCTCCCCTGCTACTTGACCCTCGGAACTGCTCCTTCTGCCACTAGCGCTGTCAGATGGGAAGTTTAGCATCACTTTTTCCACCAGGGCCCTGTGGTATAGCATCACTCTTGTACCCCTTTCCTCTTCGGGAATGAGAGTGGAAAGGTTCTCCTTATACCGTGGGTCGAGAAGGGTGTACACCCAGTAATCCGTGTTGGCCAGAATGCATCTAACGCGAGGGTCACAAGAAAAGCAGCCTAACATGAAGTCAACCATGTGTGCCAGGGTACAAGTACGCAAGACATGGCTGTCCTCACTAGTAAGATGACTTCCAGGATCCTCCTCCTCTTCCACAGCCCATACACACTAAACAGATTAGAGGCAAGCAGCATGGGTACCCTCTGCAGTAGTGTACCCAGCTGTCTCTTCCCCCTCCTCCTCCTCGTCCAAAACACGCTGAGATATAGACATGAGGGTGGTCTGGCTATCAAGCGACATACTCTCATACCCCGTCTCCTGTTCCAACTGCAAAGTGTCAGCCTTTATGCTTTGCAGCGAACTTCTCAGCAGGCATAGCAGCGGGATGGTAACACTAATGATTGCAGCATCGCCGCTCACCATCTAGGTAGACTCCTCAAAGTTTCAGAGGACCTGGCAGATATCTGCCATCCAGGCCAATTCCTCGGTAAAGAATTGGGGAGGCTGACTCCAACTACGCCGCCCATGTTGGAGTTGGTATTCCACTATTGCTCTATGCTGCTCATAGAGCCTGGCCAAGATGTGCAGCGTAAAGTTCCACCGTGTGGGCACGTGGCACAGCAGTCGTTGCTCTGGCCGATTAAACCGATGTTGCAGGGTCCTCAGGGTGGCAGCGTCCGTGGCGGACTTGCAGAAAAGTGCACAGACGCGCCGCACCATGCCGAGCAGGTCAGACAAGTGTGGGTAGTTTTTCAGAAACCGCTGAACCACCAAATTGAAGATGTGGGCCAGGCATGGCACGTGTGTGAAGCTGCCGAGCTGCAGAGCCGCCACCAGGTTACGGCCGTTGTCACACACGACCATGCCCAGTAATAGGCTCAGCGGCGAAAGCCAGAGGTCGGTCTGCTCTGTCAGACCCTGCAACAGTTTGGGGGCCGTGTGCCTCTTGTCACCTAGGCTGAATAGTTTCAGCACGGCCTGCTGACGCTTGCCCACCGCTGTGCAGCCGCGCGATACCAACTGCTGGCAACGTGCTGCTCACACTTCTTAATTGAGAGGTATAGGTTGCGTAGGAGGAGGAGGAGGGGGAAGGTTTAGAGGAGGTGGCATAGACCGCCGCAGATACCAGCACTGAGGAAGGACCCGCTATTCTGGGTGTGGGTAGGACGTGAGCGGTCCCAGGCTCTGACTCGGTCCCAGCCTCCACCAAATTCACCCAATGTGCCATCAGGGAGATATAGTGGCCCTGCCTGCCAGTACTTGTCCACATGTCCATGGTTAATGGGACCTTCCCAGTAACTGCGTTGGTGAGGGCACGATTTATGTTGCGGGAGACGTGCTGGTGTAGGGCTGGGACAGCACACCGGGAAAAATAGTGGCGACTGGGGACCGAGTAGCGAGGGACCGCTGCCGCCATCATTTTTTTGAAAGCCTTCATTTCCACAAGCCTGTATGGCAGCATCTCCAGGCTGATTAATTTGGCAATGTGCACGTTTAAAGCTTGTGCATGCGGGTGGGTGGTGGCGTATTTCTGCTTTCACTCCAACGCTTGTGTTAGCAACAGCTGAACGCTGCCCTGAGAGACATTGCTGGATGGAGTGGAGGACCGTGGAGGTGAGGGTGTGGGTGCAGGCCGGGAGGCGCTCATGCCTGTGTCCTGGTAGGGGGATTGGATCTGTGTGGCAGCTTGTGGCACAGGGGAAGAGGCAGTGGTGTGACCCAGAGGCGGTGAATGGCCTTCATCCCACCTTGTGAGGTGCTTGGCCATCATATGCCTGTGCATGCTGGTGGTGGTGAGGCTGGTATTGGTGGCTCCCCGGCTGATCTTGTTGTGACACAGGTTGCATGCGACAGTTCGTCAGTCGTCCGCACTCTCACTAAAAAACATCCACACCTTTGAACACCTAGCCCTCTGCACAGAGGCATGCCGCGAGGGGGTGCTTTTGGAAACAGTTTGGGGATTCTTCACTCTGGCCCTGCCTCTACTCCTGGCCACTCCACTGCCTCTTCCAACCTGTCCTGCTGCACTTGCCTTCCCCTCTGAAGCCCTGTCCTCAGTAGGCTTAGCAAATCAGGTGGGGTCAGTCATCTCATCGTCCAGTTGCTCTTCCTCTGAATCCTCTGTGCGCTCCTCCCTCGGACTTACTGCCCTTACTACTAGCTCACTGATAGACAACTGTGTCTCATCATCATCGTCCTCCTCACCCACTGAAAGCTCTTGAGACAGTTGCCGGAAGTCCCCAGCCTCATCATCAGGATTCCGGGAACTTTCCAAGGATGGGCATCGGTCACGACAAACTCCTCAGGTGAGAGAGGAACCAGTTTTTCCCACTCATGGCAGGGACCCGAGAATAGTTCTTGGGAGTCTGCCTGCTCAGAATATGTCATTTTCAGGGAGTGAGGAGGCTGGGAGGAAGGAGGAGCAGCAGCCAGAGGATTCAGAGTTGCAGTTCCTAAGCCGGGAGTAATGGGCTGCGTAGAAGACTGGGTGGTCGATACATTGCTGGATGCATTTTCTGCCATCCACGACAGGACCTACTCACACTGCTCTGTTTGTAATAAAGGTCTACCACGTGGACCCATAAATTGTGATATGAAGCTGGGGACCCCAGAAACTTGCCTCTCTCCTAATCCCGCAGCAGCCGGCTGTGATTCACCTGGATCAGGAACTCAGCTTGTGCCCACACCCTCACTTTGACGTCCGCATCCACGTCCTCGACCCTTACCCCTACTCCTCATCATGGCGGATTACGAATAGAGCAGGGCCCAAATAAATTACCCCACTGTACAGCACTAACAACTGGGCCTTAATTCACCACATACTGAGACTTGTAGATAGCGAAGGCTCTATGCTGTGACTTGAAAAAAGTAACCGGCTGTCTTGCGCTGATACCTAGGGGTAATTTACTGCTCGGAGAGACTTGTAGATAATAGAGGCTGTGTGGAGTGGGAGAAGACTATAAAGGCAGTGGATAGTGCTGGTAACTGCGGCTATCTCAACCCAACCAACGGAAATGGTATTGTGAGAAGCTCTGCACAGCGGCTGAGCTGAAATTCTTTGCAGTGGCCCCGGTAATATTACAGTACTGTTTAGTGGTGAGACCGCTGTCTAATTCACTACAGAAAAAAACGGTATAAATGAGGTAGTTCACAGCAGGCTAGGAATTATTTGAGTGCACTTTCCTGGTAAGAGCGGTATTGTACGGCACTGCAGACTGAAAAAAGTCTAACTGAACGGCTGCAAACAGGCCTAGCTGCGTTATACAAAAATAGAAGCACTACTACTACTCCCAGCAGGCCCCAAGTAAAATGCACACGGTCAGATGTAGCCCTAAGAAGGAGCTTTGGGGTTTTTGCACAGAGGATACGGACTGTATAGTGTATATAACTTTCCCTTTAGAAGTGGCTGTTGCCCCAAACACTGCGTCTAATTCACTGCCGACAGAGAATGGTATAAATGAAGTAGTTCGCAGCAGGCTAGGAATAATTAGAGTGCACTTTCACAATGAGAGTGGTATTGTACGACACTGCAGCCAGAAAAAAGAATTACTGAAAGGCTGCAAACAGGCCTAGCTGCGTTATGCAAAAATGGAAGCACTACTAGTACTACAACTCCCAGCAGGCCCCAAGTAAAATGCACACGGTCAGATGTAGCCCTAAGAAGGAGCTTTGGGGTTTTTGCACAGAGGATATGGACTGTATAGTGTATATTTCTTTCCCTATAAAAGTGGCTGTGCCCCAACAGTCTGCGTCTAATTCACTGCAGACAGAGAACGGTATAAATGAAGTAGTTCGCAGCAGGCTAGGAATAATAGGAGTGCACTTTCACGATGAGAGCGGTATAGTACGGCACTGCAGCCAGAAAAACGTATTACTGAAATGCTGCAAACAGGCCTAACTGCGTTATACAAAAATGGAAGCATTACTAGTACTACAACTCCCAGCAGGCCCAAGTAAAATGCACACGATCAGATGTAGCCCTAAGAAGGAGCATTGGGGTTCTTGAAGACAGGATCCTACACTAACACTTTCCCTATCTCAGCAGCAATTTTCCTATACTCTGTATAATAGACTGCAGACTGAGAACGCTATAGCTGTAATAGCCTGCACAGCCTGAGAATAAAAAAAAATTGTGCACTACTACTGCCAGCCAGCCACAACAGTAATGCACATGGTCAGATGTAGCCCCAAGAAGGAACGTCGGGGTGCTTGAAGATAGGATCCTACACTAACACTTTCCCAATATCAGCAGCAGCACTTTCCCTAATCTCTGCCAGCGTGCGTCTGAGGCAAGCCGCGGGTGGGACCACTGTAAGTACTCAGCGGTCACTTGATCTCACCAGCCACTCACTGCAGGGGGGTGGGATAGGGCTGGCATGTCACAGGAGGAAGTGGTAATGCCTTTCCTGCATGTCTATTGGCTAGAAATAGCGCTAAACATGCGGGGAAGGAAATGGAATTGACGCGAGTACTGCGTGGTGCTTGTCTCGAGTAACGAGCACCTCGAGTACCTTAATGCTCGAACGAGCATCAAGCTCAGATGAGTGTGCTCGCTTATCTCTAGTCACTTCCCACACTTTTTCAACACAGAGGAAAATCAAAATTATGTCAGCCCCCTACCTGATGTTAAATTTTATGGGGTAGAATACATGATGTCTGATCAGAAAAAGGAGTGCACGGAATGGTATGAGTTGCAAAAAGACGTTGTTTTTTATTTTAAAGCAAAGCTAAAAGCTTACTGCCGGCAGGATGTTGTTGTTTTGAGACATGCTTGTGAACGTTACAAAGATTGTGTCAGGGATATAAGTAAAAAAACTGTTTTAAATTACTATACGGAACAGCCCAAAAAAGTTCCTACGCTGATATTTGTTGACCTTTTCCAGCACATCATTCTTGCAAAAGACATCATAGCTATTGTACCTGCTGATAATTATCACTAAACCAAAAAACGCTACTCAACATCCAGTATTCAGTGGCTCATGTACATGTCTTACACAGAAAACATTGAGATTCAACACACTCTGAGAGGGGGCAAAAAAACAGGTGGGTTGTTATTTTTAATACGGCTATGCATTTGTTAGTGGCCAGCGCATAGCTTTTGAATTTCAGGGGTGCTTTTACCACAGCTGTCCCATCTGCTACAATGAGAAGGCTGACAACAAACTCGCTAAGGCTACTTACAGCCAGCTGTATCCCACTATTCTAGCCAAGAAATGCTTCTTACAGCAGCGTTGATACACAGTGTATGTTTTATGCACCTTCTACAGTCATTGGCAACAAGGACACTAGATAAATTCTCCAGACCCTGAAAATGGACATGAACGCCAGCTCTGCCCATGCTGCCCACAAACAAAAAGGCTGCCCTTATCCTTCCCCACCTCCAGGAGTAATACAGGCCAGCTTGCTGCCTAAAAAAAAGGGCTTCAAACTGCATGGTTAAATTTGTTAATTATGGTAAAAAATGCGGCTATATCTGTGTTAGAGTCATTGTGTAACATTTATGTATTAATTCGATAACCATATTTTTTAACTCACTTCATTTTATGTATTCGTACGTGCGTTCAATAAAGCTTTTTAAAACTTTGCATCAGTCTGCTGGTGATCTCTGTACTATTGTGAAAACAAATAGATGAGAGCTTGGTTAAATAGCTTTGTGACATAAAGGCTGGGGGATAAAGCCTTATAATACACTTTCATGGAGGTAGATAGCTTCATGACATAAGGGGCTATAGATAAAGCCCCATAATATACTAGTTTAGTTCATATTGGCTGAAGATAAAGCCGACCATAATCATAATACACTCTGTTCCATAGAGTGTATCATGATTGGCACGTCATAGAATGGGGATTTCTGCTGTCCTATGATAATTTGGGTGAACTGAAGGGGGGTGGCATAATAACCTAGGCCAATTTGGGCTCTGGAGCCAGCCTCCGGGAGAGGGGTGATTATCACACTAGCATAAGGGTCATAAAAAAACAGGTACCTGTCACTTTCCAAAGGGGGGGGGGGGGTGTAACAGTAGTATAATGTAAACACATTATACCACATGAGAGGGTTGAGTGGTGCTAATCACAGTCAAGAATATTTCCCCAAGAGGCAAGTCATTTCATTTACAAGCTTCACATCACTGGATAATTTAATTATAAAATCCTACACAAACCTATTTTATACCACCGTGCAAAGAGCATTTCCGACCAATAACTTATGAATGACCATACGCACTAGAGTTCACAGGCCTTATATGCATGGCCATATTCAGATCCACGTGGATCCCAAACACAATGCTCATATTCTCCAATGAACCCATACTACTCTGTGTACGTTCCATTTTATATGCATTTCATGCCATACTACTGATGTATTCTCCTCAACATCTATTGCTGCAAGTGGAGAGTAAGCCAACATATAGCAACTCAAGGAGGTCTGCAATAAGAATCTGTAGGCCCTCCAAGAGCCCCTGTGCAGGGTCTGTGAACAGTAAGTTAATTCTACATAGTGGACATCGAGTCTGAGTATACAAGGAATTCATTAACCCCTTAAGGACCAAGCTATTTTGTACCTTACGGACTGGACACTTTTTAGGGATTTTACCTATGTGGCGGTTTTACTGCCCTATTTTGTTTCCTTTAGCTACCATAATTATTTTTAGTGCGTTTTTTTTTCCGTGACATATAAGGCAATTTTTTAAAATATCTTTTTCACTGACTTTTTTTTTTTTTTCATTTTATTAGGGGGTAAAATGCTAAAAAAAATGATTTTTAGTAATATTTATTGTTAATTTTTTTTATTTAGTACATGTATGCAAAAATAAAGTACATGATACACCCCCCCCCCCCCCCTCCCCCGGGCTGCCATAGTGAAAGTTACACTGTACTTTCACTTTCTGGTACACAGTGCTCATTGAGTGCTGTGTATTCAGGGAAGGAAAAGGCAGGAAGGGTTAAAGCTGATAATCTGTCCTGCCTCTAATTGATTGCAGGGCCAGGAGGCTTAAAGCACTGCCATAATTTTTCTATCGGCAGAGATGTAAGCCCAGGACCAGGCGCCTGGTCCTTAATGGGTTACTGATACTGCATGTGAGCAGACAACCTGCTATCATAATCATCTTTATTTCAACTTATTTTTATTAAACATTTTTGCATTAAACAGGGTTTCCATACTTTTACAAAACATATATATATCCGAATATCAAGCATGTTTATCAAAACATATATCTGTGTCGAAACATGTATATTCTTAACTTCTTAGGAAAACATTTCCTCTATCCTTGTCAATAGAATTTAAACATTAATACTGGTATGTGCTTTTCCTGACTTCTTACTTCGTATGGAGGGGAGAGGGGAGAGGGAAAGGAGAGAGTGAAAAAAAAAGAAGAGGGGATGGGGGGGGACATGGGGTCGCATTATGGGTCAAAAAAAGCAAAAACAAACCTTCAACATATTTCAACAACCTAACCAACCATGGACCAAGTTGACACCATTATTTTTTTTTATTTGTATTCTTTGTCTCTCCTCCTGTATATAATTCCGAACAGAAACATATTCTCCGTCCTGTATACGGATAAGCACTCCACCGATTGGGGGGTCTTCAGTCATAGACCGAGTCATGTACCATGCAGTCATTCTGAAAGACTCATGTATTGCCATTTTTACTCTGTGCGGTAGGATATCAATAAAACTTTCCCATATCTCGAAAAATCCCTTTACCTGTGTCTCCTTTTGGAAAGAGGCTTCCACCCAGTCCATACACATCATAGAAGAGAGCTTCTCCAAGAAGAGTTTGAAGGCTGGGGGGCCTCACATCAATCCAAGTCTGTAAGATCGTTTGAACCCCTGCCATGGCTACCATGAACAAAAGCTTACGGCTTGCTGGGGTACATCTTTGTTTATCTGGGTTTATATACCCAAAGATTGCCCAGACCGGGTCCAGTGGGGCTGCTGAAGTCAGGTTAGTTATGGTGAAGCGGTGTACCCTGTTCCAGAAACTCCAGACCACCAAGCAGTGCCACAGACAGTGACGGAGGCCTGCCCCCAGTTACCTGCATCTGAAGCATCTGTCATCATTATATAGTCCAATCTTGTAGCCTCGCTGGGGGGTGATATACGCTCTGTGATATAGCTGCAGAGTCATCTCTATATATCTACTCGATGAGAGGGAGACTATACTATACCGCAAAGCTTTTAACAGCAGCGGTACTGTTATTTCAGGTATGTCTATGGACCACTTAGAAAGCGCTGTTTTTGAAATATCATGGTCTATTGGGATGTTTACAAATCAGTAGGTTCTGGTTATGTGGCATTTCGCTCCAGGGGGATGCCTCAGTTGCAACTGGTTCAGTCCCAGCCACTCAATTACAGGTATTTTAAGCAATACTCTGCCTATATAGCTTTTGGCCTGTAGGGATGGGAAGAAGGTGAAGTGAATTTGTGGGTATTTCGCCTGCAGATCTCCCAGTGGCAGCATTTTATGTGTGTTTCAGTGTAATAAAGATTCAATATTGACTATTCCCCCGGCGTGCCAGTGACGGAATTTGTCATGTGAGAAATTGGCTTGGAAATACGGATTATTTAGTAATGTTAGATAGGGTGAGAAATTTGGGTGCAGTGAAGTTATTTTTCGGAATTTCTGCCGTGCTTTCCATGTTGACATTACAAGGGGTTTTTCTCTGTGCTCATCTGGGATCATTTGGAATGTTAAATGTAGAAAGTTGGGGAGGGCTTTCTGGGGCACAAGTTTCTGTTCTGCCTGAATGTCCGCGAAAAACGATGTCTATTGCACCCAATCTATTATTATTCTGGTTATGTTGTATGTTCTTATGTTAGGAAGATTCAACCCTCCGTTAGACCGCAGTTGTCTAAGGATATTAAAGGGGATCCTACACCTGCCTCCCTTCCAGATGAATGTTCTGAAGAGGTAGTTTATCCTTTTTTCGTCTTCAGGGGTGAGGTACACTGGGAGGGTGTGGAATATGTATAGAAGTCGAGGAAATTCGACCATCTTAAACAGATGGCATCTGCCTACATATGAGAGTGGGAGTCTTCTCCACTTCAATAGAGTCTGCTCTAGGGCTGTTATATATGGTTTGATATTCGCATTGTATATTTCATGTGGGATTTTAGGTATATGAATCCCCAAATAGGTGATAAAGCATGTTCGCCATTGAAAGGGGTATTGATGGGTCCAGCATGACCTTCGCGACCCTTTTGTTAATAAAGCTTCAGTTTTTCCTAAGTTGAGAGAATATCCTGAGAGTGGGCCTAAATTTTGTAGGTCTCTGAGAATTTTCCTGGAGCGCATGGGCTGAGTCCTTGATGCATAGAAGCACATCGTCCGCAAAAGCAGTTACAGATATATTAGGATGGTGTGGGTGGGACAATATATCAGGGGGGACTGGTTGAAAATGATACAGTAAGGGATCCAGAGAGAGGTTAAAGAGAAGGGGCGAGAGTGGGCAGCCCTGTCTGGTGACCCTGAACATATCTATCGGTTGTACGTTGTGTCCATTTATCGTCAGGGTGGTCAAGGCATTATTGTGGATATAATCAATAAAATTACAGAAGTTTGAGCCAAAGTGTCTTTTTTGTAGGGATAGCTGTAGGAAGGGCCAGGACACTTTGTCAAATGCCTTTTCTGCATCCAGGCTCAGCAATAGTGTTTGCGGGGCTTGCGGGCGTTTGGCCTCGACCATTGCAGCTATCGCTGCTCGGACATTTCTGGTAGAATGTCTATTGTTTGTAAATCCTCTCTGGGAGGGGTGGAGAAGTTGTGGACATAAGGTTTGTAGTCGGTTAGCTATTAGTTTTGTCAAGAACTTATAGTCACTGTTTAATAGGGAGATTGGACGGTATGATTGTGTTTCAGTTGGATTTCTATTTGGCTTTAGTATCAAGATCGTTCTTGAACCTAGTAGTGTGTCTGCTTGTATGTTCTGAGCATAAATCTCATTATATAGCCTGGTTAGGACCGGGACTACATCCAGCTGCAGCAGTTTATAATATTCGTTACCATAGCCATCTGGGCCAGGGGTTTTGTTGTTTAGGGATGTCATGATCCCTTCTCTCACCTCTGTTTCAGAATATGGTTCCTCTAAAAAAGCTGTTTGTACATCTGTGAGTTTAGGCAATGTAAGGGAGTCTTGCCACTCCTGTATTTTGGCCATGTCCATGGGGGGGGGGGGGGGGGGCGCTCTATATAGGTCTTCAAAGTAGTCTAGTAAGATATTTTTCCAGTTTCTCCTGGTTTGAGGTTGTAGTGTTTGTTATTGGATCAGTGAGGGACAAGATAGGTTTGTTTTTAGTTTGTGCCTTTGTTAGGTGGGCCAGTAAGCGACCCGGTTTATTGGCCTGCCGGTAATATTTATTTTGATCCATTTTTGTGAGCCATAGGGCCTGACTTTGGACATAAGACTCTAGAATGTTTCTTGTGTGGTTTTATATGTCCTTATTCTGCCGGGACAGGAGTTGAGTATAGGCTTTTTGTGCTGTAAACACGTTGTGTTGCAACTTGGAGAATTGTTGTCTGATTTGCTTTCGTTTGTTTGAGGTGTAATTAATTATATGGCCCCGCATGACCGCCTTTGAAGCTGCCCAGAAGAGGCTTGTGTTCTCGACATGTTTAATGTTATCATCAAGTTAATTTGCCCAATGTATTTTCAAATAGTTCCCGAAATCCTCTGAATGGTAGAAAGGACCACATTCTAGTTTTCCTCTGTGTTTCTTTACCTTGGAAGGACAAGGTAATTGGTGCATGGTCTGACACCTCGATTGGGAGAATGGACGTGTCTGTGAGTTTTTCAAATAATAATTTGGATAGAAGAAAACAATCTATTCTGGAAAAACTCTGATGGGCCGCTGAGTAATACGTATATTCTCTAGAGTCGGTATTTGTAACTCGCCAAGGATCACGGAAAGTGTGCGTCTCCATAAGATGAAGAACGTCCCTGGAGGCCTGTGTGAGGCTCGTATTCTGGGAGGATCTGTCTAGAGTGGGGTGGGTAATGGTGTTAAAGTCTCCTCCCACTATCAGGTTAGGATACTGCTTTTGTAACAGTAAGGGGTTTATTTTTGCAAAAAAAAATATTGTTTGTCTTGTTAGGGGCATAGAGGTTGAGTAAGGTATAGTCTACATTATGTATCTTTGATCTGAGGAGCAAGAATCTGCCCTCCTTGTCTGCCAGTTCCTCTTCGACTAAGTATGTCAGACCTCTACGAAAGAGGATAGCAACCCCCTATTTTTGGATGTATAATTTGCTGAGTAACATGAGTTTAGCCAGGGGGCTTTTAGAGTGGCTCCGGAATCGTGTTTCCAGTGTGTCTCTTGTAGAAAAATAATATCAGGACGTAGGCGTCTCAAATGCGTGAGAATTTTTTTTCCTTTTAATTAGTGTGTTGAGACCCGCTACATTCCACGAGACCACCTTTATCTGTGTGGGTGTGAGGTATTCCTGCCCTATCTCGTCATTCATGTCTGTCACGTTATGGGGGTACTGTGATGTGTGTGCTGTATGGTTGTTCTGTACCTTCTCCCCCACCGTCCCAGCAAGCGGCAAGGGGTTTGAAGAATCACGTCTGAGGGCCCGTGCGCCACGGCATCAGGTCTTGATAACAATGGAGGAGAGAGGCATAATGGTGTCAAATCTTGAGTTCCAACTGCAACTGAAAAAATAAACATAGTTACAAACAGTGTCATAGAAATTCCTTTTGTAAAAAGGGAACTGAATAAGTTCGTCTTATAGAGTGGCAAGGCAGTAAATTGCCATGCCATAGTGCCTTAAAGTCCCCAGATATATGGGTTATTGTGGTTGTCTGTCGGCTCACAGATGGAAGTGTTGGGCCGCCATTTGTTGATCATCAAAAAATAGCTGTCTTCTATTATTCTGCACCCGCAGTTTTGCCAGAAACAAGAGCTGGAATCGTATACAGTTATCATGGAGATGTTTGCAGACTGCCGTGAAGGATTTTCTCTTTTGGGCCACTGATGCTGAGAAATCTTGAAATATAAGTATTTTAAAATCTCTGACTTTTAGGACTTGTTGGCGCCGATACTTTTTCAGAATATCCTCCTTCACTGCCCAGTTTAAATATTTAGCAATCACTTGCCTTGGGTGTTGGTCCGTTCCTGATTGTCTAGGGGGCCCCACTCTGTGTGCTCGCTCTATACTTCATTTGTCTGGGGATGTGTCCGGCATTAGGGCTTTAGGGAGGTCTACTGTCAGGAAGGTCAGAAGGTCTTCTCCTACTATATTTTCCGGGATACCCACAAATCTAAGGTTATTTCGACGATCTTGATTCTCTAGGTCCTCGAGTTTGTCTTTGAGGGTTTGCTCATTCTCATGGCATTCAGGGTAGATAGTTATCTCTTGTGAACTTAGTTTGTTTTCTAGGTCCGTAATTTTTTGGGAGTTGTTTGTGATGAGAGATAGGGCTGCATTGATGGATGTATGTAGGACCTCCAGTCTCTTATCCAGTATAGGGATAGTAGTTGTGATACTTCTTGTGCCACCGAGGTGGCCAGGAGGGCTCCCGAGTCAGATGTTTAGTTTGGGCTGTGGCCCGGAGATGAGTATGGAGATGCCATGGCAAGTTCTTGGTCTGAATCCTGTGGGATATCCAAGTCTTGGCTTGTAGGGAGTGGGTCCTGTGAAGTTTTCGAAGGGATTTTATCTTTCTTGCCTTTAGACTTCAACGTAGTTGAGGAGTGTCTATTTCCCGAAGGGATCTTCTGTGACATTTTGTTTGGATCGTTCTTTTTAATAAATTTGTCCATGCCCCTTCCATTTTTTTTCCCTCGTTTCCTCTCCTCCCTCCCTATCTCCGTGGGGGGGGGGGGCGGTGCAACAGTGGGTTCTATTCCAATCTGTGCATGGATAGCACTCTGTGTTGTGGGGGCTTCTTGTAGGGTCTGTGAGTTATGCATCTA
Source organism: Eleutherodactylus coqui (assembly GCF_035609145.1). NCBI lineage: Eukaryota > Metazoa > Chordata > Amphibia > Anura > Eleutherodactylidae > Eleutherodactylus > Eleutherodactylus coqui. The sequence goes on along the minus strand of NC_089843.1, from coordinate 167,627,131 downwards.
TAAGTGGCTGGAGCCGTAGTCAGAATTTGGAGCAGTTGTTTGGGGTTGGCACCGCGGCGTTGTCAGTTCTATTTATATTACGTCATGGGTTATGATTGCCACCCGCACTGCCTAATTGGGGTCCATGGCTTGGTAAGGAGAAAAATTTCCTGAATGTGTCTCTGTGATGGTTGGTAGTATACTGTTATAGCTTGTTGAATGGCAGGTTATTTACACCTAGGGTCCCCCAGAGTATTAGAATATGTAAAGAGCAGTTTAGATTTTGTTTTTTCGAGATATTAATACAGAGAAAGTCTATAAAATGTGGGCATACGAGATGTCCCACCTCTGGTAGGACTGCCAATTTAGTTCAAGAAACTCAGTGGTACATCATTTCTCCCCCTCCTCCTGTTAGCTCCTAAATTGAAGTATAAGAGATTTGCAGGCAAGCTGGATATTTCTGGTCACTGACAGGCTGGTCGTCGTGAGATTCAGCCTTCAATAGCGGAACTCGTATAGATGTAGTTCTCTTAATTAAAGAAAAGGGTGTCTGACTATTAATTTTCTAAAGGCTCCCTCTCTTCTGGCTTTGCCTTGCTTTTGTGTGTTATTCAAGATTTCACCACTATGTGGCAGCAAAGAGAGCTTCGTTGTTAAGTAGGAGCTAATGGCTGATTTCTATGGCAGATTCAGTCCTGGATGTGAAGAGCTGGGAGGGAGGGTGCAACGCTCTGCAGATTCAGCATGGCAGGTATGTGTTCCTGACTTTCTGTGTCTGTGAGGGGGTGGGGGGAGTGATAGTCCTCAGATTTCTTGCTGAGTGTGGCTGGAGAGGGGGGAGTAGGAGGGGGGAAGCTGCTTATGTGGGGTGGAGGCTGCCGTTCTAAGCCCAGGCTTTGCAGTGTTAATGGAGGGACTTGTCTCCCCTCTGATGCCGGTCTGCTGTGTATGTGGAGGTTGGGTATCTCTCCTACCTCTATTCCCCGGCTATTGGCTGCTTGAGAGGTGTCTAGGGGCTGTCCTGTTACTGCAGAGGGTCTGTCGGCCTGCCGCAGTTGACCATTGCGGGTCCCGCCAGCAGCCCTCCATGCACCCCTCCTGTTGTCTCCTCACCCCATCACCCCCACCTGGTCTCCTTGTCAGGGTTGCCGCTCCAGTAGTGGGTGCAGTATAGTCCTTCCCTCCAGCTCTCAGCTGCGTTTGTCTGTGGGACCTCCTGTTAATTGAGTCCCCAGCTGCAATGGGTTCTGCTAGGCCGCGATCCTTCAGGTTGTCCTGGCAGGTCGCTCAGCCCCTCATTCTGATCCAGCTCACTCCAGGGTGATAATGGGCCAGTTTTTAGGTGTCTTTAGGCCCCTCAGGTCCTGTTAACAGCAGGGAATGGTTGTTTTCTCAGGGAGCTCTCTGGACCCACTTCTGCCCTGATCTCTGGTTAGGCCACGCCCCCATAATCATCTTTATTAGTATAACACCAACATATTACAAGGCACTTTACATATGCAGACAAAAATAGGCATTATAGAGTAACAGACTAATCAATCTATGTGGCAAAAAGGGTGACAAAAAAGAACAACTTTTATGTAAATACGTTACTATATATAAAGCTGTATGAGCTAATCATCAGCCAGTATCCATGTATATATAAATATGAAGTGCAGTGTGGTGCAAGGATGCGGGTGATACTGTTGAATGAAGGGATTAGGCAAGGAGGATTAATAATGGTGATAAAAGGACAATAGTCAGCTGATGAAATGTGAGAGCACTGACTAAAAAGATTTGTATTCAGAGCGGGCTTTGAACTGTAGCTGTTGGGCATTAATCTGATTGCCTGGGATGGAATATTTCAGAGAACTCGTGTAATAAGAGTAAAGCCCCAGAGGGGTGGGAGGTTTGGATGGTGAAGCACATGTACACATTTAACCCCTTGAGTGGTGGGTTTCTTACCACCCTGTCGTGCCCACCAGGGTAGGTTTTTTAAATGGGTCAATCATTTAATTTCAACTAATTTTCCAGTCGCGTTCCAAGAGCCATAACTTTTTCATTTTTCCATTGAGACAGCCATATGGAGGCTTGTTTTTGCGGGACAAGTTGTACTTTTTGATGGCCTCATTTTTGGGTATACATAATATATTGCATAACTTTTGTAAAAACATTGGTAGGGAGATTGTGGGAAAAAAAAGAAATTCTACCATTAGTTTTTTGGATTTCATTTTTACTACATTCAGCGTGCAGAATAAATAATATGACAAAATTATTGAGTTAACACAATTCTGGTAATACCAAGTTTATATCTTTTTTTATGTTTTGCTATTTTTGTACAAATAAAAACATTTTTTTTCTTGAAGGTTTGTTTTTATGTTGCCACGTTCCATAGCCCTAGGAGGCCTTGTTTTTTTGCAGGAGGAACTGTAGTCTTTATTTATCTAATTTTTAGGAACATGTAAAATTTTGATAGCTTTTTATTCAATTTTTTCTAGTGGCAAGATTAACAAAATCTGTAATTCGGGCATCTTTTTTTATTTTTATTTTTCACTCCATTCTCTGAGCAGTATAAATAATATACTAAAGTAATTCTACAGGCCGGTACGATTATGCCAATACCAAATTGTAATAGTTTTTTTTCTTTTTTGCGACTTTTTCACAGTTTAAAAAAAAAAAAAGTAATAAAAGTTTAACTCACTCCTTTTACCATATCTATAATTAAAAAATCAAAATCCTAAAATAAAAATACATATTTGATATCGCCGCATCCGTAAAAGTCCAATCAAAGTAGTGAATTATTTACCCCACATGGTGAACGAAGTCCGAAAAAAAATAAAGAACGCCAGAAATGCACTTTTTCAGTCACCCTGTCTCCAAGGAAAAATGCAATAAAAAGCGATGAAAAAGTCGTATGTATTGTGAATTAGTTCTAACGTAAACTACAGGACATTCAACAAAAAAAATGAGCCCTTGCTCAACTATGTTAACTGAAAAATAAAAAAGTTATTGCGCACAGAAGATGCAGTAGAAAATAATTGAAAAAATTAAATGTCTGAAAAAAAATACAAGTACTACAGCAAAAAAAAAAAAACTACAAGTTTGGTATCGTAGTAATCGTACTGACCCACAGAGTAAAGTTATTATGTCATTTTTGTTGCAGTTTGTGCGCCGTAGGAGCAAGACGCACTGAAAGATGGTGGATTGTCATTTTTTTTTGCATTTTACTCCACTTAGAATTTTGTAAAAGTTTTTCAGTACATTATATGGTACTTTAAATAGCACCATTGAAAAATACAACTGGTCTCGCAAAAAAACAAGCCCTCATACAGCAAAGTTGATGGATAAATAAAGGAGTTACGATTTTTAAACAGGGAGAAAAAAAAAGGGTGGGAGCGGCCTCATTAAAGGGTTAAAGGGGTTGTCCCGCGCCGAAACGGGTTTTTTTTTTTCAATAGCCCCCCCAGTTCGGCGCGAGACAAACCCGATGCAGGGGTTACAAAAAAGAAAACGGGATAGTGCTTACCTGAATCCCCGCGCTCCGGTGACTTCTTACTTACCTGGTGAAGATGGCCGCCGGGATCTTCTCCCTCGGTGGACCGCAGGTCTTCTGTGCGGTCCATTGCCGATTCCAGCCTCCTAATTGGCTGGAATCGGCACATGACGGGGCGGAGCTACAAGGAGCCGCTCTCCGGCACGAGCGGCCCCATTCAGAAAAGAAGAAGACAGGACTGCGCAAGCGCGTCTAATCCGGCGATTAGACGCTGAAAATTAGACGGCACCATGGAGACGAGGACGCTAGCAACGGAACAGGTAAGTGAATAACTTCTGATAACTTCTGTATGGCTCATAATTAATGCACAATGTACATTACAAAGTGCATTAATATGGCCATACAGAAGTGTATAACCCCACTTGCTTTTGCGGGACAACCCCTTTAAATAATGTACTAACTTCCTTCTCTGGGTCATTAGAATGCAGGGATACCACATGTGTAATTTTGTTTTTTATTTTTTACAAAGTAAATGGAGAAAAAATATATATTTTTATCTTTTTAATAATTTTTTTACTTTATTTAACTTTTTTTTAAATTTTTTGCCTCTTCGAGGGACTTCCACTGAGACCCATCAGGACCCCCTGATCACATTCCAGGGGTGCGATGGTGACAGTCCTTTACATGCCGCAGTCGCATAGACTGTGGCATGTAAAGGGTTAATACAGCAGGGATCAGAGGTTTTCTCCATTCTCTGCTGCGTAAGAGGTGGTGCCTGGCTATCCTCTGACAGCCAAACACCAGCCCTTACCCTGCCACAGAGACCATCGGCTGGCTTCTGACAAGCCGATGGTCTCCACGGCAACCTGTAAACAAAGCAGTGCAGGAGTTTGAAAATATAAGTGGGAGATTGCCGGCAGATCTGTAATATATTCCTGCTTCTTTTTTCAAAGTCCTGAACTGTTCTATGAGGAACTGTGCAGGCAGGGCACAATGCCACAGCTTATGGCATTGTGCTCTGCAGGTCCCATACTGAAACATAACCTAGAAGTCTTCTATATAGCTATGGGCAGTAGGGCTCCTCCCGGAAAATTTCTGGGCATGCCACTCAAGGCGTTAATGGAAATCCAATGGCAAGAAACAAGTGGGAACCATAAAAGGTAAGAGACTTTAGAGTTGACAATTCACCCAAAGGTGTTGCAAAAAAATTAAAGAGTCAATTTTTTAGATTACAAAATCTTCTCCAACTAGAATCCAGTAAAATCAGTAGGCAAGATAGGAATCTCTAAAAGGTAGGTTCTCAGATCACATTTAAAACATACCTCATGTGAAAACCTAAAAGTAGACAACTGAGTGCAATTACTCTCTATCCTGTTTCCTCCCTCCAAGTCACACCCAAGAGGGTCATGGACAAAAGCAACTAGAAATTCCTATGTTCAATGCAAAGTTTGTAACAGAAGGACCCCCACCTTAGATTTGATATTTGTATAAGTGGTGTCTTTTTATGTGGTGTGTGGGCCTTTGCTCCTATCCTTGCACCATGGCATGTTTAAGAATGCTACCATGGTTTAAGGGGAAGGCACTGCCCCCACACTCCCCCTCACAGCTTGTAACGGCACAGCTGCTTGTATGAATGGCATAGCCTCTGCCACTAAGCTCTGCCCCCTCCACCCTGAGACTCAGCTGGATGGAGGAGAGAGATTAGGGAAAAGTGCTTGCAGAACTATGTGGAAGTCCCTGTTCACTTGCCATTCCAGTGCAGGGAGCAGGAGATCAGAGAGCACTGATAGTGCCAAGTAGGAAGCGCTGGGAAGCTCTCAAAATGAGGCTCCACCCCCTGTGTGATGTCAGCAGTGACAAAAGTAGAAAGTCACCACTAAGAAGAGTCTGCCCCCTCGACGATGAATAGGGGAAAGTGAATAGGGGCTACACCTTGCCCACTGTGCCAGACGTTCTCGAGTTTTTTCTGCACCTCAGGTGTTCTATAAAGAATTAGAGATGCATGACAGTAGAAGAGTGCCAAAGAAAGGAGCAAGAGTATGACATAACAATGTTGTCCAGCAGCACCATGCAGTAGGACTTGCAAAGGCCTCCAGCTGTAGAGAGCGCAGCTTGTGCCATATGAATGCCATTTCAGAACAACAATAGGGACAAAGTAATGGGATGCAGAACAGGTCCGGATGACCCTTGGCCGAAAATGGAGGACCAGCCAGATCCTTGGTGTGAAGGACCACGCAGCCAATTGGAGAAGAGGGTCACACCTGGATCATGGGAAACTGATATTCAATGAAGAGGATAGTGGTGGTTATAAGTGTACAAATGGGTGGGATGTCTTTCTTTGGACAATCGAACGTTAAACGATATCGTATGGACTAGAGGTTAGCACCATAATTTAATATGAGGCCTCACCGGGTTTATAGTTATTAGGTTAATGTATGTTATTATGTGACTACTATGATGGGTCTTATGATATAATGGCGCAGCATAGCACATGGTTAGGAGAGAATATTTGGGAGTTGCATGTGACAAAGAGACAGAGTTATGAGTATTGTCTGATGACCTTTGTGAGATGGCATCAATGATGTCAGGCATCCTGTGTGCTATGGATGCAGCTCCTATGGGGTGTTAAGAGTTGGGTCTATGATGTGGAAGCTTAGTTCAACAGTTGTGCTGCATTCAAGTGAAATAGTTCATGATTAGAGAGGTCCACAAGACATATACCTTGCTGTTTTCAGTGAGGAGACCCAAGAGATGATGTATATATCATGCTGGTTCATAATAACAAATGAAATACTGTCGCTTTAAGGGAATTCATGACGAGTTATTATGGAACATTATGTATTCAAACCCTTCTAAGGAGCATCATATAGTAAAAACTGTTTCTGCTCGGTAAAGCTATTTTTGCTTAAAAAAGTACTGTCTCCACCTCTATCTGTTACCGTTGCACCATCATTATTTAACCATCATCCAGCTTTAGCGGACCCCCTATGGCAATTTTCCTAGTAAAGGATGTAGAGATGATGCCTCATGTATGCAAAGTGCTCACACCAGATTGATGCTAAAGTTTTCACTGTTCCTGCAAGACTGTTACTAAGCATATCATACAGCTAGCAGTGCATTTCTTTCCCTGTCTAACATAATACTTTAGTTGCTCTGTAAGGATAAAGCAATCTCATTAGTACCAGAGAGCTAAAATATTGTTAGTGTAAAAAAGAGTGATGGCCACATTTTCATTTCTTCTTCTACAGGCAGAAAAAGGGACAAATAAACCTGTCTTTCAGTGGAGGAACCTTGTCTACAGCTGTCTAGCTCTCCACTTACCAATAGGGGATAATATGGCATTAAGATTAGTGATAGCTAAATAAGGGGTTATTCAAAAAGAAGAAGCAGATTGGGGGATTCAATTACAAAGTATAAAAGAGAGGTACACAACCATACATCACTGAAAAGAGGAAGTTCAAAGTTCTTTATGACATAGGCACAAGTAAGTTCCATATTCTGTCACAGCGCAGCACTGTTTCTTGTTGTTTACAGTTTATAGGAAAATGTCAACCCCATGAGAGAAATCGTTGTGCACTCAAGTTTGCTGAGCATGATTACATATCCCACTGTGAATGGTTTTGACGTTGGTACCAAAGTCTAATACTGCTAAGACCTCCCTGATGTCATTAGTGCTTACTAGTATTTGCAACCAGTAATAGTTGTAGAACCACAAACTGAGAGCCCGAAAGCTACATGTATTCTGGAGCTACAGGTTGGCTAACATTACTACTTTCTGTTTTTCTGGACCCCTGCATTGGTTGTGTGCAAGCAAACAGGCAGCAGTGGCTCTGGTTGTGTTGTAATGCGCACGATGCACTGGAGGCCTGAGTGGGTAATCACTGTTTGAGTGTGGGGCAGGAGCGTAACTATAGGGATGTGGTTGCTCCCAGGGCCATCTTCTCCATATAGTAAGCCTAGTAGTATGAATAAAGCATTATAGTTGTGGGGCCTGCTACACGTTTTGCATTGGGGCCCAGAAGCTTCAAGTTACACCTCTGCAATGGCCCAATAAAGTGCTGCTAGTGTTGCAGCACTAGTTCTTCCTCTATAATGCCAGAGTAGGGATAATCTGATATAGAAAAGCTGCACGGGGCAGCATGTTAAAAACGAATATATATTTGCATTAGATGTACACTAATATATAGTAGTTGTGTTGTATGTCTTGGGTGGGCTCTTTAATTTGCTGTCCTGCACAGGTTACCAGCTGACTTGTGCAGCCAATGGCTCCTGGGTCTCATGAGAAGGCAGAACAAGAGCAGACAGACAATGGGAAGAGAAACAGAGCCACAATTATTGTGGCATGGAGGTAGTGAAATCAATTATGGCACATGGTCATTGGATTTTATTGGGGGTGAGGGCATGTCAAATATTAGGTGAAGGGGGCCATAAATTAATTTGTCATTGTGGGCTCACACTTTCCATATGCACTGTGGCTAAAAGCACTTTCGAGTTTAATGGCCGGGTGGTGAACTGCCATTTCCCTGCATAACCTACATTTGGATAAAATGCAGGTTGTGATATCAGGGTTAAAATTCTAAGTGCAACACCAATCGGGCCCACCCCACTTGCCCCGCTGCCGGCCGCAAGAAGAGACACCACACAGGGATCTGGTATCATTCCTCACACGGGACATGGCTCTCGGCTGTGCCAACCGTCGCCGTGCTTTATTACAGATTACATGAGATCTTATACCCTTTGTCCCCTCACCACTAGGGGGTGATGGGCTCATAACCATATATGGGAAGTCCGGATTTGCGGACTGAGACAGTGAAAATCATATAACAGTCATTATCTTGATACTGGCGCCTCTGGCTTACGTACAGAAAATCACGTATTCAATTAACTCCAGTACAAAGAATCACCCACTCAATTCTAAGAAGTCCGGATTTCGGCCTAAGACAGTGAAAGTTATGTACATTTGAACATCTTGATATGGGCTTCTGGGAAAACAGCCAAGTACATGCGTCCTTCATGTCTGGTTCGGTGGTTTTCTCTGAATTTCTAGAACATCTCTCTTGAAATATCTGATGTAAGGCGACATATAAGTTTTTTTCATTTGGAATTGAATAAAACTTGCATATAGGTATAAAAGCATAAAAAACACATATGGCAATATATATATATATACCCTCACAAACCCCCCTAAAAAACTTAATATGGAGATCAAGCATCAGACCTTGCACTCTTCCTCGGTCGTCTCTCCCTTGCGTCAGGGTTTCTCCACTGCCCGTAAGTCCCTACTCCTAAAAGGGGAGGGATCCCTACCTCACCTCAGAAGGAGGCCATGGATTCCCTGGGCTTATTTCCGGGCATCCATACCCTCTATCTGTACAAGTTAACACCCCACAGGGTGCGCCCTCGCCGGAACCTAAGGTCTTCTGCACTTTCCCTAGGCAAATGGGAAGTCCACTGACAGTCCATCTTATGAGACTGAGGCAGACACAGTACTAGTCCATCTCTCCATTCTTCTGGTAACATACGTGGTTGCCATTATCGGAACTGGCTCTTCATCTTTTTCAAACAAGGGAAATTTTGCTCACATTAAAGGGATAATACACAAACAGGAAATTACATACCCCACCTCTTTCTGCTAAAACCATATCCAGGGCCACTCTATTTTGGAACGCCATGGTTGCAGTGGGCCCTAACTGGTCAATTAACCCTTGCAAAGCATCTCTGGTGTAGTTTACAAACCTCTGCTGATTGTAAAATATATAATTCATCCAATCTACATTATTATTAACAGTGACAATAGCAAATAAGGACTCAAAACCTGCTTTAACCTGATCTCTAGAATTAAATTAATCTCGCACCCCCCTTGGCACTCCTATTGTATCTATGTGTACATGTGGATCAAAGTTACCACCTAGAGTGTCAATGTCTCTCTTAGCACGATACGGTGTTGGATTCTCACCCTCAGTGTACTCTTATTGATTGTATTAATTTGTTCTGAAACAGGGGGCTAGTGTACAGTAGTCAAAGGTGTGTGTTAGAGGAATTGTACCACATTATAGCATGTAAAGGATATGCAGGATCATTAGTTCTTTCAGTGCGAAGTGTGGATCCAAGTGGGCTTTCCTTCGAGCTTGACTGCAGTTGGGGTGGTGAACAACATCTGGTAAGGACCTTTAAACCGTGTTTCTCGCTCAAACTTTTTCACTAAGACCCTGTAACCTGGTTTCAGATTGTGACACTCATCTGTAGGACCTGGGAGCAAAGCAGAGACTACAGAATACATTACTAACAATTCCTTGGAGAGGCTCATGACAAAATTAACACGAAAGTCATTCACCAAACTCAGCTACTGTGGCATGTATCCTCCTAAGGAAAAAAAACTAATAGAAGACACTCAATTCAAAATTTTACTATTTTCCTCCATTGTCTTTTGTATCTACTTTCCCACTACTCCGCAGACGGTAGGGTGTGTGAAAAACCTGAAATTATACCCAAAACAGACATGATGTGTTGCATTATTTCACCTGTGAAGTGTGTACCTTTGTTTGACTCAATCACTTCCGGTGCCCCATATCTGCGGATTACCTCATTCATGAGCTTCTGTGTGGTTACCTGCTTATTTACTTTGGTAACAGAGTAGGTCTCCAACCTGAAAAACATCAACAACAACAAGCACATATTCATGCTTCCCAACAAGTAGGAGCTGAGTGTAGCCAATTTGCAATCCCTGAAATGGGTAGAGTGGTCTAGGCAAGTGTGATGTGGCAAATTTACTTCTGCCCTGTTGCTTACGGCAAAGATCATGCAAAACTGGACAAATGATGCAGCAGCTACAGAAAACCAAGGAGCCACCCGTCCTTGTTCAAGCGTCGACATCATTACTGCTTTGAGAGGTGCGTCTTTCCGTGCGTCAGCTGGGCCATCATTGGGCACAGGGACTATGGTAAGCAAGTTCTGTTGACTGTTCACCATACGCCGTCCCTTTTTAGTCCATTTGTAGTTTTAGTCAAAGTCCAAAGTTATAATCAAAGTCCAATGTTTTTATCAAAGTCCAAGTTCAAATCAAAGTCCAAAATTATTATCAAAGTCCAAGTTGTTATCAAAGTCCAAGTGTAGTCAAAGTCCAAAATTATCAAATTCTTCTTTTCTTCTTTCTTCCACGGCTTGAGGGCCGCTGCTTTTGCTGTGTGGTCTGTGATGGTGTTGCCTCTTGCTTCTCCGGTGTAGGAATTGGTGTGAGCTTTCCACTTTGTCAGGTAGAAGTAGGGCCTCCATGAGACTGCACCACTGCATCATTCTTAATTGGCTGTCCTGCTGTGGTAAAAAACTGTCTGGCCTTCCATGTTGGGCCGTAATCATGAGCTATGCCAAATGCATACCGGGAGTCAGTGTAAATGTTTGCCGTCTTACCTGTGGCCACTCCACACGCCTCCGTGAGTGCTTTTAATTCCGCTTCTTGTACTGCGACATGCCGAGACATTCATCTTTTAGGACATCTTGTTGTGTAACCACCGTATATCCAGTGTGGAGTCGTCAATCACCCTGGGTACCATCTATAAAAAACAACTCAAAATATGCATTATTAACAAGGGCTTTCAGTAACTTTTTTTAAAACTTAAATTTTCTTGTTGCATCACTGCTAGACAATCAGGCTGATATTCTATTTCAAAAAGATTAGAACCTTGTTGCAAAAAATTAAAAAAATTAAAAAATGGCTTGCAAAAAAATTTAAAAATGGCTGAATTTAAAAATGGCTGACTTGCAATACCTAAAATGGCTGACTTGCAATACCTAAAATGGCTGACTTGCAATACCTAAAATGGCTGACTTGCAATACCTAGATTACCTATGCCTTCTCCTCCCCCCCTTTAAACCAGGGTACTCAATTGGAACAATAGTAGCCGGGTTTAAGTTAGTACCACATTGTAAAAAGATTTGATGGAAGCAGATAAGGCCTGTAAAATGTTAACACCAATAGCAGAAACATGAGTTACATCGGGGAAGAATAATCTACAAACACCTATTAATATTTGAAATGTGATATTCCTTTAAGTGAATTCATTATTAGTCTGATCCTGCCTGCAATATCTTATCAAATCTCAGACAGGAGAAAAAAAACAAAACAAAAAAAAACTAGCTGCTCAAAATCCTCACCCCCTCCCTCGTGTAAGAGGAGGGATGAAACATTATTACGTACTATTACATCATCTAGCTCCACCCCTTCGATATTGGCTCCGTGCGTCCGTCTTCTCAGCTCCATTTCAGCTTAACCGTCCACACGTCCACATCTCAACCAAGCAAAGTCCCATGCATGGGGAGGACTTTTATCCCCAGTCACTTATCTGCATCACACATTCCACCACAGCCCGAACACGGGTCACCAACTCTCATCCATCCATGCTCTCAAGTCTGCTCCGTCACCCCCTTTGAAGGTGTACCAGTACATGCAGATGCACGGACAAAAAAAGTTTGACAAACAAACATACATCAGTTGAAAAACATTGAGGTGAGTGCTTTTAATTTTATAAAGTACATAATTCTATTGAGATGAGATTGTGAATGAGCGCTATCTTTGACAAATTATGTGAAAAAGTTTGCTGAGTGACTGAAATATTCTATATTTCTTATCTACTGAAGCTATTATATGCTGTATTAAACACTGAAGTGTTTTAGTTTCTCTGGGTATTTTTCAGCCCCCCTTGTGACCCTGACTGTTATCTCTCCGCGAATATAAAACACAGGCTGAATAAGTTTTAGCTTAAACTATTGCCTGCATTTTGAAATCATAATTAACACATATCCTGGGACCTTGCAACATTCATTTTCAACCCCTGTATAAGTAAGAATATACATTAGAAATTACTATATTTCCCTGCCTACTAAGACAGTATAACTAATTAAATTCATTTCAATTCATTGCAAGCAAGCCAAGATATTAACCAAGGTTGTTATTGCATTTTCTCTCTCGCTGTTATCTTCCGACCTTGGAGACTGAACACAAGCTCGCAGCTACATGTCAACAAGCCTTCTTCTCCCCTAAAAGCAAGCTCAGTTAACTATTTGCACTTACAGTATATATATATATATATATATATATATATATATATATATATATACACACATATATCCACCTAGTATGGATTATACATATTATCTATTATCTATCTTGTATTATACACATTTCCATCTCTCTTTACCAACAAATCACGTGCATTGTAACTTACTTATCGACTTGCTTGCTCCTTCAGCACTTTTCTCCCCTACCTAACTGCCAATATAACCTTTAATAGACACTCTCCTGACGCCCTCTTGATCACTTACTGTACTTTTCAACATTTCACTTACGGATACTTTCTTAAACAAATTATGTGTACATACTTTCTCTGACTGTCTCTCTCTCTGCTTCTAGCAAACCTTGATCTTTCAAGGCACCTCTGGGTCCTAAAGACCTCCCTCCCAGACACCATTTTGTAATCTGCCGTGCGGGTCGGTGTCACACATTTTCATTAGAGTTTTCTTACATTTTACAGATTCATCCACACGGCGGCAGCCCTTGAGGGGCTCTATCTTCTTTAATAAGATCTTACGCATATTACAACAACAAAAATAACACGCTCCATAGAATGCATCCCTCTTAATTTTCAAATTGTCAGCCCCTTATATACCGGCAGACAACCGAGGGTCCCTTCTCCTTATGGAACCAGCCCCCATAAAATGCATCTCTCTGAAATCAAATCGCTAGCCCCATATATAAGGCAAACCGACCGAGAGTCTCTTTTTTCTATGAGACTTATCTCACAAAATGCATCCCTCTCTGCTAAACCATTAACAACTAACTAAACTAACCTGAGGGTCCATTCTCTTGTGAGATCAAATGAAAAGTAAGAGAAAAAATTCTGCAGATACAACAAACAATCTCCACTATCGCTAAAACGCTACGGACTTCAACAACAAATAGACTACAGACTAGTTTCTGGGAGACCGATTGGTGCGCATATCACGGTCAGTGGTCCATGACGGCAAACCCGGAGCCCACACGAGTTACCGTGTAGAACTCTTAACCCAACCCGTCCGGTCACAAACCACAGATAGTCAGTCCTGCTGCAAGACTCGCAGTGTAAAACACAACATAAATATATGTTTGTCTTACCTGGAGTTCTAAGTGAGTTGATCAGGCTCGGTTTGCAGCAGGACGGTTTCTCAGTGGCGTGGATCCGGGTGAATTGCGCTGTAAGCTCCGATTTTACCGCCGCACGTTCGGGCGCCATTTATGAGGGTTAAAATTCTAAGTGCAACACCAATCGGGCCCACCCCACTTGCCCCGCTGCCGGCCGCAAGAAGAGACACCACACAGGGATCTGGTATCATTCCTCACACGGGACATGGCTCTCGGCTGTGCCAACCGTCGCCGTGCTTTATTACAGATTACATGAGATCTTATACCCTTTGTCCCCTCACCACTAGGGGGTGATGGGCTCATAACCATATATGGGAAGTCCGGATTTGCGGACTGAGACAGTGAAAATCATATAACAGTCATTATCTTGATACTGGCGCCTCTGGCTTACGTACAGAAAATCACGTATTCAATTAACTCCAGTACAAAGAATCACCCACTCAATTCTAAGAAGTCCGGATTTCGGCCTAAGACAGTGAAAGTTATGTACATTTGAACATCTTGATATGGGCTTCTGGGAAAACAGCCAAGTACATGCGTCCTTCATGTCTGGTTCGGTGGTTTTCTCTGAATTTCTAGAACATCTCTCTTGAAATATCTGATGTAAGGCGAGATATAAGTTTTTTCATTTGGAATTGAATAAAACTTGCATATAGGTATAAAAGCATAAAAAACACATATGGCAATATATATATATACCCTCACAGTGAGAATGCCTGGTCTATGGTTTACTCTGGGGCCCATAGGACTCTACTTACACCTCTGCTGATGAGAGACACAAATTCGCTTTTATGGTTCCACAATTAGTACATCTTTAAGGCTTGGGCTATATGGTGACCTTGTACTGCCATTTAAGTCACTGGAGTTGGAATGTTAGTCACAGGTTTCTGTGATCAGAACTCATAGGTCGTGAAAACATCCATCAAAGCTGATTTTGTTTGTTACTTATGAGCTGTTCTTGTAGCATCCTGCGACTTACACTGCAACCTTAATGACCACAGTGGCAGTGTGAGGTGGCAGGGCTACACAGCGTTCTGAGAGTGGCATTGTTACAATTGGAGCCATTAAGGGGTGCACTAAAAAATATTAGGGTCACTGAGAGGGGCAACATTACTATTAGTTGGGGAACCTTTAATTTTGTGGAGCCACAGAGGAGACACTAGTACTATGGGGGAATTACTGAGAGGCTCATAGGGAATAGCTGCAGAATGGGAAAGTATATGTCATGGCTGCAAGAACCTTTCGTGGCAGTCTAGGCCCCAAAAAAAGAAATGCAGACATCACCAGTCAGAGGAAACATCATCTGTGATCACTATCACTGGAGGTAACTGCAATCTAATCACTATGATTGTGTAGAATTGGTATCTGTTATTTGGTGGCAGTATTTTAATAGGTATACTAGAGCTGAGCTGCTGTATTTAAGCCCACTGTATCTCAACACATTGTCTTAAAAAGGTTGTCTTATAGAAAATATCTAAGTTTTGTTGGAGGAAAGCCATGTACCGAAGCCATGCCATTTTTTACATTGGCAGGTAGTTTTTGGTAGAAACACTATGTAGGGGTAATTGTGGACAAAATTTCAGGAACACCTCCTTTTAGCATATATAATTATACTAGATACCCTCACAGTTTTCCAATTATGTGTTATCTGTCTGACCAAGGTGTACTTAGCACCACCACAGCTCCCGCATGATTCAGCTGTCAGCAGACGCTCCAGGTAATCCAAACAACAGGGAACAGGCTGAGCAGTGGCCTATGCAATGTAATATACAGCAAGCATCTCTCTCCCTTTAAGACGTCTACATGAACAGGAAACAGGAAGTAGAAAAAGGCTTATTGTAAGCTAAAGCCAAACTTCGGGCAGGAAACCCTTTCCCAACTATTCTGTCAGATATGTGTCTGAGCTGCCTTGTGGTTTCAGCTATAATGTAGTTAAAAGCTCAAGTCTGAGGGGGAAATTTAATAAAACTGGCATTTCAAGTGCCTTTTCACTCAGTGCTCAATTTGCCTAATACATGAAGATCAGGAGGACAGCGGAAAAAGCTAAGAAGGTGCAAATTTTGAACAAAGAAAGTGGGACTTGCACAAATATTTGTAACTCTTTTGTTAGGAAATTCTGGCATAAAAGTTTTTCCAAATGTCCCATGTTTTATATGGGATTATATGCAGGGCCGTATTTAGAGCTCAAGCTGCCCTGGGCACCTTTAGTGCTCACATCCCCTATTGATGTCAGGTTAAAGCTGCTGCCTATACACTTTAGATACGATTTGAGTAAATGCTCATTAGGACAACAGTTATTATTTCCGACTTGCCTATACACATGCATGTGTAGTGGCCCAGAACACCATCCTGGTCCCCTCCAGAAATGTCATACATGTTTTGTCCTATGTAGATTCACTGTGCAAAGCTGTCCTGTCATATCCAGTGTGTGTGTTGCACAGCTGCGGCGCTTGAGAGGTTAACTGTAATAAAATCATTGCCTGCATGTAAATGTATCAGTTTGTCTTGTCCTGTGGTACAAGTGAGTTATAAATGGGAGAGATTGAGTGTGGGAAAGGAGTCCATCTTCAGCAGGAGAGTGTGCTAACACAGAGCCGCATGGAAGCACCTTTAGCTTCCATGTAGGTGAAGATGGAGGAAGAGGAGCAAACACCCATAGCATTTGGAGTGTGGCTGTGAGAGGAGTGAGTCCCATCAGCAGAGAGAGAGAGAGCACTACCCAAGTTCTAAAATAGGTACCTGTTCACATCACAGGCTTTTCCTGTGTGGTTGTCCATAATTAGGATCACCGCACAGAGGTACTTTATTGAGACTCCCAAGCATCTGCTGTGCAGGGGGTATATTGGCTAAGCCTTCCTGAATAATTGTTTGCCAGAGTGTCTGCGGAGTGACCCCTACCCCCTTCCTCCTCTGGAGTGCTCCCAATCCAGGGCCAGTGACATACAGATAATTTGCACTGTAGGGCTGTATTCATCCTGTGTATCCCTCCTACCTCTCAGGTATAACCAGTTACTGCTGAAAGTGAATTGTACCTGCATGACCTGTTAAACAAGTTATTATTCTTAAGTAAAGTTATACCGGGCCCTAACCGTTCCTAGGGAACCAAGGTATTACACACAAGTCTCCATGTTCATTACTCTGCTGCATAGAATATCAGTGTGTGGGAACGGTGGCATCATGAGTGATTTGTACTACTATTCCCCCCATCCCATTTGTTGGCATTCCCTATCATAGGGGTGTCAAAGCTGGCGTGCGATCCTGCTCTGGCCTTGGCTATGTGTCCTTCCTCAGGGACCAGAGCCTGGTAAGTGCCGCCGTGACGAGACAGCACTTATCCCTCCCAACTCTTCTTGTTAGCCAGGTGCCCAGCGTTCCCCCCTTTGGAGTGTTGCAGCCATTAGCTTTTTCTGGCGTCACTTGGCACAGGATCTGCTCTGCTGCGCTGAGCCAATACAAAATCAATGGACTGCCATACAAATTCCAGTAGGGCCACCCAAGATGGCACCCATTATATGTCAATGCTCTCCTCTGTGACTCACTCCCCCCAAATAGCTCCCACCAAAGCTGCTTCGCACCAAAGAGACAACGCCCTGGCTTGGCGCAAAGTACTTCTACTTCATGGACTTGCTGGTGTCCGGAGTGGGAGGAGCTAACTGCGGCTGGAAACTCCTGGGCCCAGAGCATTGCTGGCCAGAGAGCAGGAAGGATGTCTGCAGCTATGGATGCCAGCAGCCGAGCGATCCGTGGGGTGCCTAGGGGGTTACCCACCACCTGAATCCCGCTACTGTTGGGGTGATGAGCCAGAACCCCTAGAGTTAATGAGGAGTATCACGCCAGGACTGCTGCCGCCTAAGAAAACTAATCCTTCCAGGGACCTTACAGCCATGTAGGCCACAAAAGCCACCGAAACCTGTGGAGAAGGCCATGTTACTACCGGCCATTCCTTCTACAGATTTACAGTGACCCAGGCGAGTGCCGTTGTTGTGGCCACAAGGGAGGGAAGAGCCACCACTCCTTTGGATAGTGCCAGCCCCATTGAAAATATGGGAACTGCATTGCAGACTTCTGCCATAGCTGAAACAGCTGAGACAGCTATGGCAGAGGATTCCTTCATCCCAGTAGTCCCATTGAATGACAGCTGAGGGCTGCCTGTGATTGGTCACAGCGCTCAATGACACCACCACTTTCTAGGGGTGGAGAATTTTCAATCCCCGGCCTCCAGAACACAGAAGACAATTGCCATGGTCCCACTGAATAACAGCTGAGGGCTGCCTGTGATTGGTCACAGCGCTAAGCCAATCACAGTCAGCCCTCAGCCATTCATCAATGAATGACTGAGCACTGCCTGTGACTGGCTGAGTGCTCAGCAAATGACACCAGTGCTTTCTGGGGGCAGAGAATTTTCAATCCCCGGCCTCCAGAACACAGAAGACAATTGCCGGGGCCGGAGAGAGGAGCTGGGCGGCTCTTCTAGGTGAGTATATAAATGTAATTTTTTTTTTTTTTTTTACAGCTAGCCATGATTTTCAGAGAAGGGCTTATATTTCAAGCCCTTCCCCTAAAATCATTGCTCTGGGGTATGCCTGCAACCTACTGCTTTCAATGGGGCCACAGCAGGGCTGGCCCCATTGAAATAAATGGGATAGAATCCCGGACATCTGCCACAACTGTGACAGCTGTGGTAAAAGTCTGTGATGTACTCCCTATGTTTTCAATGGGGCTGGCGCTGCTGCCATCGGCCCCATTGAAAACAATGAGCGTTTTCTCTGCACTGTGAGGCACTCGATCTCCCATCGCTAAAGAAAAAAACACTAGTGGGTAGGCACCCTAACTCCCTTTTTTCTTACAGTGAATGACATTGTCAAAATCTTATCCGGGCAGAAGTCGTAAAGCTGCCAAGGACACATAGCCCAGAGAAAAGCTCAGGGGGGATAGGGTGCATGCTTAAATGGGACACAGCAACACAAGCAGGTTACAGAAGCAGAGTACAGAACACTGGAGACTACACCTGCCAGCACCATGACCACCGCAGGAAAGGTATTCAACTATTCCCATTCTAACATTACTCTGCTGCCTGCTTTCTTCTTAGCGGCTTCCTTCTCTTCCAGGAATTTTGTTTCTTTAGGTTGTGAGGAATTTTATGAAGGAAGATGTGCGGTTTGTGTTACTTTCTACATTCTTGTAATACTTTACTTGTAGAAAGTGGATCTTCCAGGTTTGTGACTGATTTGTATCTTAGAGAAGAGGAATGTACAACGTTACAGGGTGTCGGGCTCGCTTGATGAATAGGAGGGAATGTTTTACATTCTTCCTTTATTGCTGATGTTTCAATATGACATAATGTAGATATTCAGAAGTTGGCAGTTTTGCATGGTTTGTGCTATCGTATATAATGTATTACATAAGCTGCTTACAAGCCTGGAGGAAAGAGCAGCTTTTATACAGATGTAGGAAACAGCATTGTGTCAACCAGGCGGTATGTGGAAGGCTTCACAGGGGATGTTTGTGCCACAGCAAAATCTGCTGTGGAATTTCAGTTTTTCTGCCTCAGACCAAAATTATCGAGCTTTGCAGAATTTGCTGCATTTGTTTATTGCATATTCTGTATATGGAGTTGAGCTTTTTATGTGCAACCCCTTGAGCGGCACAACCGGAAATTTTCTGGGAAGAGCTCCACTGCCCATAGCGATATAGCCCGGAAGATTTCTGGGGGTCCTTCTGTTACAAACTTTGTATCGAACGTAGGAATTTCCAGTTGCTTTTGTCCATGACCCTCTTGGGTGTGACGTGGAGGGAGGAAACAGGATAGAGAATAACTGCACTCACTTGTCTACTTTTAGGTTTTCACATGAGGTATGTTTTAAATGTTATCTGAGAACCTGCCTTTTAGAGATTCCTATCTTGCCTACTAATTTTACTGGATTCTAGTTGGAGAAGATTTTGTGATCTAATTTTTTAGCAACACCTTTGGGTGAATTGTCAACTGTAAAGTCTCTTACCTTTTATGGTTCCCACTTGTTTCTTCCTATTGCATTTCCATCAACCCCTTGAGTGCCATGCCCAGAAATTTTCCGGGACGAGCTCCACTGCTCATAGCAATATAGCCCGAAAGATTTCTGGGCTATATTTCACTATGGGAGCTGCAGAGCACACTGCCATAAGCTGTGGCAGTGTGCTCTGCCTGCACAGACCCACACAGAGCAGTGCAGGACTTTGAAAAACAGAAGCAGGAAGATATTGCCGATCTACAAGCAATCTCCTGCTTATATTTTCAAAGTCCTGCGCTGCTTTGTTTACAGGTTGCCATAGAGACCACCAGCTTGTCAGAAGCAAGCCAATGGTCTCTGTGGCAAGGAGAGCTGGTGCTTGGCTGTTAGAGAATAGCCAGGCACCAGCTCTACACAGCAGAGAATGGAGATAACCTCCGATCTTCTGTGTTAACCCTTTACATGCTGTGGTTTATACGGCCACAGCATGTAAGGGGCTGATAGAGGGAGGGGGCTCCCTCTGTCAGAGCATAGCCGGGCACCAGCTCTTACACAGCAAAGAATGAAGAAAACCTCCGATCTCTGTTGCGTTAACCCTTTAAATGCTGCGGTCTATGCGACTGCAGCATGTAAAGGGCTGTCACCATCGCACCCCTGGAATGTGATCAGGGGGCCCCCTAAAGGGCCAAAAATAAAAAAAAGTTTTTAAAAAAGTAAAAAAATTATTTAAAAAAATAAAAAAAAACATTTGTCTCCCTTTACTTTGTAAAAAATTCAAAACAATATTACACATGTGGTATCCCTGTGTCATAATGACCCAGAGGAGGAACTTAGTACATTATTTAACCCCTTAATGACACGGCCCCTTTTTTTCTTTTTTCGCCCTTTTCTTTTTTTCCTCCTCCCATTTAAAAAATCATAACTCCTTTATTTACCCATCGACGTCACTGTATGAGGGCTTTTTTTTTGCGGGACAAGTTGTATTTTTCAATGGTGCTATTTAAAGTACCATGTAATGTACTGAAAAACTTTTACAAAATTCTAAGTGGAGTAAAATAAAAGAAAAAATGGCATTCCGCCATCTTTCAGTGCATTAGGTTTCTAAGGCACACAAACTGCAACAAAAATGACATGATAACTTTATTTTATGGGTCAGTCCGATTTCTATGATTCCAAACTTGTATAGGTTTTTTTTGCTGTAGTACTTGTATTTCTTTTTTCAAAGACATTTAATTTTTTAAAATTATTTTCTGTTGCATTTTCTGTGCTCAATAACTTTTTTTATTTTTCCGTCAACGTACTTGAACAACGGCTCATTTTTTACGAGATGTCCTGTAGTTTACGTTAGTTCTAATTCGGAATGCATACGACTTTTTGATCGCTTTTTATTGCATTTTTTCTGGGAGACAGAGTGACTGAAAAAGTGCATTTGTGGCGTTCTTTATTTTTTTTTCGGACTACATTCACTGTGTGGGGTAAATAATGCACTACTTTGATAGATCGGACTTTTACGGACGCGGCAATACCAAATATGTATTTTTCTCTTAGGATTTAGATTTTTTTATGATAGATATGGCAAAAGGAGGGTGATTTAAAGTTTTATTACTTTTTTCTTTTTTTTTTTAAACTGTCAAACAGTTGCAAAAAAAAAACTATTACAATTAGGTCTGCCGGAGCCGGAAGCCCGCAGGGCGGTAGGAGGAAGGCAGCATGATAGGGTTAACGGGGAGGAGGGGGGTTAATTAGAGTAGAGGATGCCGGGAGGGGGCGGAGCTTAGGAAGAGGGGGTTAAATAGAGGGGTTAGCGCAGGGAAAGGCCATTACAGCGTCCAGAAGAAGAGGAAGAAAGAAGCTGAAGTTAGAAGACCCCAGCGGACCGAAGACCCCAGCGGACCGAAGACCCCAGCGGACCGAAGACCCCAGCGGACCGAAGACCCCAGCGGACCGAAGACCCCAGCAGTCCCAAAGAGCCCAGCAGTCCCAAAGAGCCCAGCAGACCTGAGGTGCCCGGCGGAGCTGAAGAGCGCGGCAGACGGCAGCGAGACTGAAGACCGGAGACCCGAGGTGCCGAAAAAGAAGCAGCGGAGGCAGTCCCAAAGAAGAAGAAAAGAAAAAGAAGAGCCCGAAGACCAGCCACTTACCGGGAGAAGATGGAGGCGATCCTCGAGAAGATCCGGGCGGAGGCAGAAGAAAGGGGGCTGGACTGGCTTGTCCAGCTCTCCGGTGAAGCCCTGGGAGCAGCGGCGGTATCCACGGCAGCGGCGGCAGAAGCAGGAGCAGCGGGAGCTCGAGCGGAGGCGGCGGGAGGTGCAGAGGCGGCTGCAGAGGTCCGGAGTCGGAGGACAGGTGCGGGGCCGGCGGCGGCAGCACCAGCGGGGCTGGCAAAAGAGCGGCCGCGGAGGGCGCGTGCACCAGAGAGACTGAGCCCCGAGCACGCTCCCTCACGCAGGCAGAGGCTGCGGAGTGCCTCTCCGGCCCCCCCCCCGTAGTAGGCTCCCCCCGGCAACACCAACAGGCAGGGGGAGCAGGGCGGGGAGGACTCCCGCCAAAAGACGAGGTGCGGCGGGCAGCGCGAGGCCCCGTGCTGAGAGGGGGGCGGGGCCAAGCGCTGCACAGAAAGCAAAGAGCCTGGAAGGGGTCGGGGGCTGCTCACCCGGGGGTGCATCGGAGGGGGAGCAGCCCTGCAACAGTTCAAGTGACGGGCGGCCCGCGGTTTCTCGGGGCCCGGCGGCGGAGTCATCCGGAAGGCGTGCGACGGCGACAGAGGTGGCCTATGTTTCTTCGGCACCAAGAAGATCGGAGGCGGTTGCGGTCCCAGCAGAGCGGTCACAGCCCGGCGTTAGCAGAGTCCAGGAGGAACAGCGGCAAGACTGGTCGGCGGCTGGTGGGTCCACAGCCCCTACGCAGCCAGGTGAGTCATGCTCTATGTCTGGTGTGTCCAGCAATGTTAGCCGCGTGGCGCATGCGGGGTCTAGTAGTGGGGTATTTGCGGGGGGTAGCGCTGCATTAACTAACGCGCTAGGGGTAGGCGGCGAAGCAGGTGCATTGCTGGGGGTGGTATTAGAATTGCTGAGGAGGCAGGGGGTAGGTTACGCTCCGTCGCCTGTCACAGCATGGAGCTCACCATGCAGTGCGTCGTCCAGCATTAGGGACGGACCGGGAGGACCGTTTGCTGGTGGGACTGGGGTAGGACAGGCGGTTGGGGTGTTACAATCTGCCCCGCTGGTAGGACAGATGTCCACGAGCGGGTTGCAAATGGGGGCACAATCCACTGGGGAAATCTCTCAAGTGGGGGGTGCAGCAGGTACGTTGGAGTCAGGGGGATCGGCCGGGGTGGCAGTAGCGGTCCAGACAGAAAAGGACGGGGAGGGGGTGCGGCTAGACGATAAGGCAAAAGGCGAGGTCTACGTCTGCTTTGAGGGCCCGTTGGGGGCCCACCTAAAAAAAGAGGTGAGGGAAAAGATTTAGAGGGACGAATATGTCGAGATATTCTCCCTCCTACCCTTGGAAAAATTTAATTTAGACAAGGGAAAGCGGACTGAGTTTAAAAAAGAGGAGGAGGAGAAGCGTAGGTGGCGCCTTATACCCCAGACGTTCGCGAACTGGCTGCAGGCGTTTGCCATTCTAGCGAGCGTAATCGGAGAAAAAGCGCCGGACAATTGCTCCGGCCTTTTCTGTTACATGGACTCCATTGGTGAGGCCTATCGAGTGTATGGGGGACAGACCTGGCTGCGCTATGATGAGCAGTTCAGGCAGCGTAAGGCAGTGCGCCCATCGATCAGATGGGATCACAAAGATATAGGTCTATGGTTGAGAGTAATGGCCCCCGCGCGGTTCGGTCAGCCCTTTCAGGGCAGTGCCGGGTCCTTCGGCTCGGCCTCTAGTTCAGCCGGGGGGCAGGGTGGTTCAGCAGGGGGGAGTAGGACCGGGTACTGCTGGCAGTACAACGAGGGTCAGTGCAAGTTCGGAGCAACATGCAAGTTCCGTCATGCCTGCTCTCACTGCGGCGCGGGGTCTCACGGGGCTGCCAGATGTTTCAAGAAAGGAAAGGGAAAAGGTCCAGGGGGTTTTGCGAAAAGGGATGACCCCAGTGATTCTGGAAGAGATGGTACCGTACCTAAGTAGGTACCCGGATAGAGAGAAGGCGGAGTTATTGTTTAAGGGTTTTAGGGATGGTTTTCACATCCCGCCTCCGGTTCATGGGGTCCCCTTTTCGTTAAAAAATTTACGTTCGGCGTTAGAATATCCGGAAGTGGTGACGGAGAAGCTAATGAAAGAGGTTAGGTTAGGGCGCATGGCGGGGCCGTTTGAAGAGCCACCCGTGCAAGACTTTGTGGTGTCACCTTTGGGAGTGGTACCGAAGAAGGAGCCGAATAAATTTCGGCTTATTCACCACTTATCGTACCCAAGGGGGGCGTCTGTAAACGACGGAATAGACCCCGAGCTATGCTCGGTGGTGTATACATCGTTTGATGCGGCGGTTCATTGGGTTCGGAACTATGGAAGGGGGGCATTGATGGCAAAGGCTGACATAGAGTCAGCCTTTCGCTTGCTGCCAGTAACACAAGAAAGTGTGAGGTTGTTGGGGTGTTTTTGGGCAGGGAGTTATTTTGCGGATCGTTGTTTGCCCATGGGATGCTCAATCTCATGTGCATACTTCGAAGCGTTTAGTTCGTTTTTAGAGTGGGTGGTGAAGGACACGGCGGCAGTGCAGTCGGTCATTCATTACCTGGATGATTTTCTGTGCGTAGGGCCCGGGGGTTCGCCAGTTTGTGCGAACTTACTGGGAACCTTGCAATGGGTGGCCAAACGGTTCGGGGTGCCTCTGGCACCGGAAAAGACGGAGGGGCCCACAACTTGTTTAAGTTTTTTGGGCATCACCATTGACTCTGAGGCAATGGAGTGCCGATTACCAGAAGAAAAATTAAGAAACTTGCAGGAGGAAGTAGGTGCGGCGCGGGTGGCGAAGAAAATCACGCTCAAAGGGCTGCAGTCACTGCTGGGCAAGCTGAATTTTGCCTGCAGGATCATGCCCATGGGCCGGGTTTTCAGTAGACGGTTGGCGGCGGCAACAGCAGGGATTCGGGCCCCTCATCACTTTATCCGTTTGGGAGTTAGTCACAAGGCGGACCTGGCAGTTTGGTCCGCCTTTTTAGAGAAGTACAATGGCAGGTCGGTAATTATGGGGGAGGTCAGTAGCAACGTGGACTGGGAGCTCTATACAGATGCAGCAGGGAGCGCAGGCTTTGGGGCCTATTTTCAAGGTAGATGGTGTGCGGGGGAATGGCCGGAGCAGTGGAAGCAAGAAGGCTTAGTTCGG
This sequence comes from Eleutherodactylus coqui, assembly GCF_035609145.1. Classification (NCBI taxonomy): domain Eukaryota; kingdom Metazoa; phylum Chordata; class Amphibia; order Anura; family Eleutherodactylidae; genus Eleutherodactylus; species Eleutherodactylus coqui. Next base: position 167,602,199 of record NC_089843.1, on the reverse strand, counting down.
AACTTAGTACTATTGGAATTATTTCCAATAGTAGTGGCTATCACACTGTGGGGTAACCACTTCCGTGATAGAAAAGTAAGATTCCACTGCGACAACATGGGGGTGGTGCAGGTGATTAACAACCTCTCTGCGTCATCCCCCCCGGTGGTTAACCTGCTGCGTCAGTTGGTGCTAGAGGCCTTGTCATTAAACATGTGGGTAGTAGCGGTACACGTTCCAGGTGTCGAGAACTCAATTGCGGATGCTCTCTCTCGCTTTCAGTGGGAGCGGTTCCGGACACTGGCGCCGGGTGCGGAGAAGGAGGGGAGGAAGTGCCCGTCTCGAATCTGGAACGTGGTAAGCGAGCAGTGGGGGGCCTGATAGAACGGTCACTGGCTCGGCGGACTAGGGCAGCATATTGCGCAGTGTGGAGCGAGTGGGAAGAATGGTTGAGGCAGCATGGAGGGGAGCGTTCAGAGGAGGATAGAGTGGGCTTGCTGTTGAGTTGGTTGGGAGAGAGTGCAGATTTGGGTCGGTCAGTGGCAAAAGTGAACCAGTTTATAGCGGGGGTGGCTTTTGGGTTTAAAATACGGGGGGTGGAGGACGCGACGAAAAATTTTTTGGTAAAACAGGCGCTGAAGGGTCTGAGGAGAGGGAAGGGGAGACAGGACACTAGGCGACCGGTATCATTTGATGTTTTGGAGAAATTAGGGGAGGCGGTTGATGTTGTTTGCGGAAAAGAGTTCGAGCGGCGGTTGTTTAGGGCGGCTTTTTCATTTGCATTTTTCGGGGCCCTACGGGTAAGCGAATTGGTGTCACCTAGCAAGACCGTGGGGGGCGGCCTGCAGGCGGAGGATGTGCGGTTGGTAGACGGGAGGTTGGACTTGCTTATCCGTCGGTCCAAGACGGATCAGCAAGGACGGGGGCAGGTGATCCGGTTGGGTGAGGTGCCGGGGGCCAGTATGTGCCCTCTGAGTGCCTGGGAGCAGTATAGCAAAGGGTTAAATTTTCGCACGGGCCCATTTTTGCGGCACGAGACCGGGGAATTTTTGTCGCGTTTTCAGTTTATAGCGGTGTTCAAGAAGGCCTTAGAGGTGGCGGGTTTTAATAATACACAGTTCGGGTCTCACTCATTTCGGGTGGGGGCGGCGACGGAAGCGTCAGTAAGAGGTATGGGGGAGGAGGCAGTGAAGAGGATAGGTCGGTGGGAGTCAGGGCGTTTTAAATCATACGTGCGACCCCACCTGCTTTAAATTCAAGGCGGGGTCGTCTGGAGGGTGGGGGGGGTCATAATGGCGGTTTGCTAATATAGTATTGTTGCTGTTTATTTTACAGATGGTCGTCCAGCATTAGTTTGGATCTTGGGAGACTCCTATGTTTTTTGGGGAGCAGAGAGAGCGGGGGTACGGCCGAATGGGAGGCAGCTACGGTTTCAGAAGAGTGAGGCGATAGTGAGATGGATGGGGATTAGAGGGATGACTTGGGGCAGCGTATTGGAGGAAGTTGAAAGGCGGGTTAGGTGGGATAGGGCGCCGGAGGTTTTGGTCATACACGTGGGAGGAAACGATTTGGGAAAAAGGAGGTTTAGGGACCTATCAAGGGACATAAGGTATGACTGTCTTAGACTGCAAGCGTCATACCCGGGGACGGTCGTAGTGTGGTCCGAAATCGTGCCTAGGAAAGTTTGGAGGGGGGCGCAGTCGGAGAAGGGCCTGAACAGAGCAAGAGTGAAGCTCAACAGGGAAGTGTCGCGGTTCCTGGGCAGCAAAGGGGGGGTAGCAGCGCGACATATAGACCTGGAGAAAGGGGTCGGCAATTACTGGAGGTCAGACGGCGTCCACTTAAATGACATCGGCATTGACCTATGGACGGAAGGATTACAGGAGGGAATTGAGCGGGCGCTATTGGTGTGGGGGGCGGCGCAGGCTCAAGGTGGTCGAGCCTCACTTGCTGTGGCAGGGGAGGGGGAGGGGCCCTTGGAGCCCGTGTAGAAGGTTAGTGGGGGAAGGCAGGGGCTACATAGCCCCTTCCCCCCTTTTTTGTATTTGGTCAATCGTGGCCTGTCGCCTCCTGGGTTACAGGGCGGAGCCCTGATAGTCGGTGGGAGAGGCTAGCCAGGGGTGGCTAGCCGGCCTCGGGGTCGGGAAGAAACGGCGGCCGGAGGTTAATGGGGAGTTTGCTTGGGCTCCCGAGTCTGCCACCGGCGGCGGGAGGAAGAAGGTTTTGGAAATAGCGTCGCCTGAGCCAGCCAAGTTGCGGCTGGTGACCGGGACAGCTATTTCCTTTGTTGGTTTGAGGCGACAGGATATTTTTAGAAGTAGGAGGGGCTCCAAGGTCCTCTTCGCAGGTTTTCCATTAGGGAATGTTTATAATGGTTAGGAGGTTATAATGGTGTATGATATATTTGAAAGGAAATGCGTTTAAAAATTTTATGTTAATGTTGTTTGTTTTAATAAATTGGCTGCTGTGGCCAAATTTTATCCAACAGATGGTGTCGGTGGTCTGTTCGGGTAATGGTAGGTGGGGAGGGGGATTTAAAGGGGTAGGTCATAGCAGCATATGACTCCGTTATACCCGGGTCAAGGTCTGCCGGAGCCGGAAGCCCGCAGGGCGGTAGGAGGAAGGCAGCATGATAGGGTTAACGGGGAGGAGGGGGGTTAATTAGAGTAGAGGATGCCGGGAGGGGGCGGAGCTTAGGAAGAGGGGGTTAAATAGAGGGGTTAGCGCAGGGAAAGGCCATTACAGCGTCCAGAAGAAGAGGAAGAAAGAAGCTGAAGTTAGAAGAGTCCCGCCCGCCCGCCCTAGAAGAAACCCAGGGGGGGAGAGGGGTGGGATCACGGGAAAGGGCTTTCGTCATAGCAGCAGGGGAGGGGGAGGGGCCCTTGGAGCCCGTGTAGAAGGTTAGTGGGGGAAGGCAGGGGCTACATAGCCCCTTCCCCCCTTTTTTGTATTTGGTCAATCGTGGCCTGTCGCCTCCTGGGTTACAGGGCGGAGCCCTGATAGTCGGTGGGAGAGGCTAGCCAGGGGTGGCTAGCCGGCCTCGGGGTCGGGAAGAAACGGCGGCCGGAGGTTAATGGGGAGTTTGCTTGGGCTCCCGAGTCTGCCACCGGCGGCGGGAGGAAGAAGGTTTTGGAAATAGCGTCGCCTGAGCCAGCCAAGTTGCGGCTGGTGACCGGGACAGCTATTTCCTTTGTTGGTTTGAGGCGACAGGATATTTTTAGAAGTAGGAGGGGCTCCAAGGTCCTCTTCGCAGGTTTTCCATTAGGGAATGTTTATAATGGTTAGGAGGTTATAATGGTGTATGATATATTTGAAAGGAAATGCGTTTAAAAATTTTATGTTAATGTTGTTTGTTTTAATAAATTGGCTGCTGTGGCCAAATTTTATCCAACAGATGGTGTCGGTGGTCTGTTCGGGTAATGGTAGGTGGGGAGGGGGATTTAAAGGGGTAGGTCATAGCAGCATACGACTCCGTTATACCCGGGTCATGGTATTGGCATAATTAGACTGGCCTGTAGAATTACTTTAATATATTATTTATACTGCTCAGAGAATGCAGTGAAAAATAAAAATTAAAAACATGCCAGAATTACAGGTTTTGTTAATCTTGCCACTCGAAAAAAATGGAATAAAAAGCGATCAAAATTTTACATGTTCCAAAAAATTTGATAAATGAAGACTAGAGTTCATCTCGCAAAAAAAAGGCCTTCTACAGCTCTGGCAATGGGGAAAAAAATCAATAAGGCTCTTAGAATGTGGCGACACAAAACCAAGCCTTTAGGGCGCATTCAGACGACCTTATATCGGCTGGGTTTTCACGCCCAGCCGATATACGGTGTCCCTCTCTGCAGGGGGAGGAGGCTGGAAGAGTCGGGAGCAGTGCTCTGAGCTCCCGCCCCCTCTCTGCCCCTCGCTACTATCTGCAAAGGGAGGGGGGGCGGGACGGAGCTACATTCCGCCCTGCCCCCTCCCATTCCAAATAGTGGCGAGGGGCGGAGAGGGGGCAGGAGCTCATTGCACTCCTCCCAGCCTGGACAGCTTCCTCCCCCTGCAGAAAGAGACAGCGTATATATCTGCCGGGCGTGAAGACCGGGCGAAATACGCACGTCTGAATAAGCCCTTAAGGACATCTTATGATATTGTTGCTGTGGATTTCTAACATGCAGGAGATGTAATTCCTCAATTAAAGTCTGCAGAAAAAAAAGTTTCTGCAGTTTAAAATGCAACAAAATCTGAAATTGACCTTCATCCTGTATGTAAATACTTTTATAGACTTTACTGACTTATCCCCATAGTTCTGCCCACTTAGAAAGTTGCCGATCCAAGACAGGTGCTTTATTTACCTTATTGAATCAATGCATGACATGCAAAAATCTGTCTCTCGGTATACATGATATATTCACATGCCTAAACAATAGCAAAGTGATGTTATCTATATATATAAAATTGAATGTATGTCTGCGTGTTTGTCTGTTTGTCCTTTATGCGCAACTACACCATTCATCCGATCGCCATGAAACTTTGGGAAGTTGTTGAGTACACTCCTGGGAAGATTATAGGCATAGTACAACTATCCTACGATAAATGGCGCGCGTGCGAGCGTCATCGACAGTTACGCCCCCCCCCCCACGTAGATCGTTCGATTTCCATCACTGCCACTAATTCTCTCAGTTCCCAATGTCGTAGAAACTTAAAATTTGGCACGAGCATTGATTATGTCATAAATAGGAAAAGTTAATTGATCCCAACTCGATTATTCAATTCTAAGCGCCAAAGAATTAGCGTCCAAATTTTACGTACGGAATCTACTTTTCTCACTTTCTGATGTCATCGAAACTTGAAATTTGGCACGAGCATTGATTATGTCATAAATAGGAAAAGTTCAAGGGTCACAACTCGATTATTCAATTCTAAGCGCCAAAGAATTAGCGTCCAAATTTTACGTACGGAATCTAATTTTTACACTTCCCAATGTCATAGAAACTTGAACTTTGGCAGGAGCATGGATTATGTCATAAATAGGAAAAGCTAATGGGTCCCAACTCGATTGTTCAATTCTAAGCGCCAAAGAATTAGCATCCAAATTTTACGTACGGAATCTAATTTTCTCACTTCCCAATGTCATAGAAACTTAAAATTTGGCAAGAGCATTGATTATGTCATAAATAGGAAAAGTTAATTGGTCCCAACTCGATTATTCAATTCTAAGCGCCAAAGAATTAGCGTCCAAATTTTACGTCTGGAATGTAATTTTCTCACTTCCCAATGTCATAGAAACTTGAAATTTGGCATGAGCATTGATTATGTCATAAATAGGAAAAGTTAATAGGTCCCAACTCGATTATTCAATTCTAAGCGCCAAAGAATTAGCGTCCAAATTTTACGTTTGGAATGTAATTTTCTCACTTCCCTATGCCATAGAAACTTGAAATTTGGCACAAGCATTGATTATATCATAAATAGGAAAAGTTCAAGGGTCCCAACTCGATTATTCAATTCTAAGCGCCAAAGAATTAGCGTCCAAATTTTACGTACGGAATCTAATTTTCTCACTTCCCAATGTCATAGAAACTTGAAATTTGGCATGAGCATTGATTATGTCATAAATAGGAAAAGTTAATAGGTCCCAACTCGATTATTCAATTCTAAGCGCCAAAGAATTAGCGTCCAAATTTTACGTCTGGAATGTAATTTTCTCACTTCCCAATGTCATAGAAACTTGAAATTTGGCACGAGCATTGATTATGTCATAAATAGGAAAAGTTCAAGGGTCCCAACTCGATTATTCAATTCTAAGCGCCAAAGAATTAGCGTCCAAATTTTACGTACGGAATCTAATTTTTACACTTCCCAATGTCATAGAAACTTGAAATTTGGCAGGAGCATGGATTATGTCATAAATAGGAAAAGCTAATGGGTCCCAACTCGATTATTCAATTCTAAGCGCCAAAGAATTAGCGTCCAAATTTTACGTCTGGAATGTAATTTTCTCACTTCCCAATGTCATAGAAACTTGAAATTTGGCACGAGCATTGATTATGTCATAAATAGGAAAAGTTCAAGGGTCCCAACTCGATTATTCAATTCTAAGCGCCAAAGAATTAGCGTCCAAATTTTACGTACGGAATCTAATTTTTACACTTCCCAATGTCATAGAAACTTGAAATTTGGCAGGAGCATGGATTATGTCATAAATAGGAAAAGCTAATGGGTCCCAACTCGATTATTCAATTCTAAGCGCCAAAGAATTAGCGTCCAAATTTTACGTACGGAATCTAATTTTCTCACTTCCCAATGTCATAGAAACTTGAAATTTGGCACGAGCATTGATTATATCATAAATAGGAAAAGTTTAAGGGTCCCAACTCGATTATTCAATTCTAAGCGCCAAAGAATTAGCGTCCAAATTTTACGTACGGAATCTAATTTTCTCACTTCCCAATGTCATAGAAACTTGAAATTTGGCATGAGCATTGATTATGTCATAAATAGGAAAAGTTAATAGGTCCCAACTCGATTATTCAATTCTAAGCGCCAAAGAATTAGCGTCCAAATTTTACGTCTGGAATGTAATTTTCTCACTTCCCAATGTCATAGAAACTTGAAATTTGGCACGAGCATTGATTATGTCATAAATAGGAAAAGTTAATAGGTCCCAAATCAATTATTCAATTCTAAGCGCCAAAGAATTAGCGTCAAAATTTTACGTACGGAATCTAATTTTCTCACTTCCTGATGTCATCTATATATATATAAAATGAATGTATGTCTGTCTGTTTTTCCTTTATGCATTACTACACTAGATATATAAAAACGAATGTATGTATGTATGTCTGTCTTCGCAGCAACGCGCGACGGGTAAGCTAGTTTGTAAATAAAATTGTAATTTACATATTTTCACAAATAGTAAGCTTTGCGAAACTACAACTTCCAGTGTGCTTAGACAATCACAGGTTGCTGAAACATGCCGAGGCTTGTAACTGGTGGATGCCAATTTGCTATTGACAGTTGTAGTTGTGTAATTATGGAAATGTCCATATGGCAAACTATTACATAACATTTCAGTGCTGACATGGCAGGTTATAAATTCAATGTTAGCTTTCTATGTTCAACATAATGATTCTGATAAGCTGATTTCACTGAACCTCCATCAGAAATCTGGCTCAAAATGCCAGAGAAAGAAGTGGGTCATCTGAGGAGAAAACGAATGGACGCCCATTATAGTCAATAGGATACGTTTGGAGCTGCTCGGTTTCATCCTGGGATGGAGCCATTCAGCCATGGGGATTAACCTTTCTTGCTCCCTGAATGAAGCAGTAAAGTGGAACCCCGGGCGCAGATGTGAAACCACCCTTAGATAATTATATGAAACATTACCCAAAACAATGGCTTTGTTTTTCAGGTTATTAAATGCAAGGCTGCTGTTGCCTGGGAAGCTTGTAAACCTTTTAGCATTGAGGATGTTGAAGTGGCTCCACCAAAAGCTCATGAAGTCAGAATAAAGGTAGGAGAGCTATAACTAAAATATGTATTACATGATTTGCTGAGAAAATCCTATAGGGTACATGAGCTGAGTAAGTCAAGTCATTTCTAAAGATGAGCGAGCACCAAAATGCTCGGGTGCTCGGTTCTAGAGTCGAACTTTTCGTAATGCTCCAGAGCTCTTTTCGAGTTATGAACCCCATTGAAGTCAATGGGCGACTCGAGCATTTTTGTATGGGACCGATGCTCCGCATAGGGGATGATTTGTGAAACACCTGAAAACATCAGAAAGTCATGGAAACACCACAGAAATGGATAGGGAATGGCAGGGGCAGCATGCATGGCTGCATCTGAGGCTCCCAGGTCCCACTATTAAGCCAAAGTAGGGGCAAGAGCCTGGCGGTCACCCCCCTAGCTATTTACTTGGGACAGACCCTCATTAGCAAGGCACACGCACTGGCACAGCTTAGCTAAGCACCACACTAGCTACAACCAAGGAAAATCACCGCCTGCGGGTGACACCGCTGCCTCTTCTCCTGGGTTACATGCTGGCATTGCTGTCCAACCCCCCACACGACCCTGCGTCCACAGCGCATCCAAAATTTTCCCTGCGCAGCGTTCAGCTGGCCTCATGCCACATGCTCGTTCCATCGACACTCATGTCGATTTATAAGTGTGTCTGCGATGAGGAGGAGCCGGAGACACACACTGCAGAGGGTTGGCAGGGCCAGGCAGCGACCCTCTTTGAAAGTGTGGACATAGCCCACAATGCTGATGACAATTGATGATAAATTAACATACGATCATCATTCCAATCCCGTGCCACCTCCATCACAAATTTGTCAGGAGCCGCAAATGTAGGCATAAAGGTGACTCAGGTGCCAGCATTTCTACACATCTCCACAATGCAGCAGCACATACTAACACCAACGATTGTTTGAAGCAGGAGGTGTTGCAAAAGTAGCCACCACAGGTATACAGGGACCCTGTGAAAGTCTCATGAAATCACTAGCGCTTCCTGTGAATGCTCCAATCCAGTATCTCGGATAACTGTGGTTCCGCTGATCTCCAGATCCCAAGCAGGAGGATGAGGTGGCATAATAAGCCCGAGAAACCATGACCAAGGTAGGACCTGCAATACTCTGTGTGGAAAGCACGTGAGCGGGCCAAGGGTCAGGCTCGGTCCCATCCTCCACCTTGTGTGACCCAAGGTGCCGTAAGTTACATAGCAATGGGAAATGCACGTGTCCCCACACAATTCATTCTGTATAGGTGTCAGATAGCTGAAAACCGCAAAGGGAAAGCCTTCTGCGCCCTACCCAAGTCAGTCAGTGTATTTGTGCCAAATAGGTAAAACACTGCAATGGGAAATCTTTGTGCACCCACAGCATAGGCGAGCCCATGAAACTCAAAGACAGTATTACACATGAATAAAACAAAGTGCCCACACATGGCAGAGTTTCACCCCGCCAATGACCTCGGCCCCCACTTCTGCCCTAGTCATTCTGTGTATTTTTGCCAGATAGGTAAAACACCACAATGGGAAAGCTGTCTGTACCCTAGCCAAGTCAGTCAATGTATTTGTGCCAGACAGGTAAAACAACGCAATGGGAATTCTTTGTGCACCCACAGCATAGGTGAGCCCCTGGAACTCAAAGACAGTATTACAAATAAAGAAATCAGAGCACCCAAACATGGCAGAGTTTCACCCCGCCAAGGACCTCGGCCTTGGCTCACACCCTCAGTAATCGTGGGCATAAAGTGGACTCGGATGCTAGTACAGCTGTGAACGTATCATTAAATCAGTTACGGTTGCTTTCATCACTCCAAAGACTCAGTAATCGTGGGCCTAAAGCAGGAGGAGGAGGTAGCATAATAAGGCCAAGAAACCATGACTGAGTAGGACCCGCAATACTCTGCGTGGGAAGTACATGAGCGGGCCCTGGGTCAGGCTTGGTTCCAGCTTCCACCTTGTGGGATCCAAGGGGCCATGAGTTACATAGCTATGGGAAATCCATGTGTCCCCACACAATTCATTCTGTGTATATGTCAGTCAGCTGAACACCGCTATGGGAAAGCTTTGTGCACCCACAGTATAGGCAGACCACTGAAACTTTTCTGTTGCAAGAGTATAGGTGAACCCCTGAAACCTTTCACTAGCAAGTGTATAAGCAGACCCCTGAAACTTTTCTGTTGCAAGAGCATAGGTGAACCCCTCAAACCTTTTAGTAGCAAGTGTATAGGCGAACCCCAGTAACATTTCTGTAGCAAGAGTATAGGTGGGCCCCTCAAATCTTTCAGTAGCAAGTGTATAGGCGGACCCCAGTAACATTTATGTAGCAAGAGTATAGGCGGACCCTAGTAACATTTCTGTAACAAGAGTATGAGTGGACCCAAGTAACATTTCTGTAGCAAGTGTATAGGCGGACCCCAGTAACATTTATGTAGCAAGAGTATTGGTGGACCCCAGTAACATTCCTGTAGCAAGTGTATATCAGGAAATGGTGAAGATGGCAGCAGTTCGGTGCAATTAAAACGCTTTTATTCCTCCCAACGAAAGACAACAACAACGTTTCAACTTGAATAAGTCTTAAGACTTATTCAAGTTGAAACGTTGTTGTTGTCTTTCGTTGGGAGGAATAAAAGCGTTTTAATTGCACCGAACTGCTGCTATCTTCACCATTTGCTGATATACTATACTCCTGGTCTGCATTGGATCCAGACCTTACTAGCTGGCTTTGCAGGACACCTGTCCAAACCTATATGGGTGAACATTGTGCTGTGGACATTCCTCTTATATTTTGTGGTATGTAGCAAGTGTATAGGCGGACCCCAGTAACATTTCTGTAGCAAGAGTATGGGCAGACCCCAGTAACATTTCTGTAGCAAGATTATAGGCAGACCCCTGTAACATTTCTGTAGCAAGAGTATAGATGGACCCCTGGAAGATTTCTGTAGCAAGAGTGTAGACGAACCCCTGAAATGTTGGTGTACCAAGAGTATTGGCGAACACCTGAAAAGATTTGGTTACCAAGAGTGTAGGTGAAGGCTGAAAAAATTAGTTAGATAACAGTATAGGCGAGGGCCAGAAAAATTGGTGTATCAAGAGTACAAGTGTACCCCTGAAAAATTGCTGAACCGCGAGGGCAGGTGAAACCAATAAACATTTTTTAAAGATACAGCTCGCTGTTGCTTAATTTGTAGCAGAGCCTGGAGGCAGCCCTGTGAAAAAATTGGTTTCAGTTAAAGTATAAAATCTTGAAACTTTTAAAAATTGTAAAAAACTTTTAAACAAAGCCTTTTGGGCCTCAGAAAAGCTGGCAGTTCAGCGTGATGACATGTTGTTTTAGGAGGAGAAGGAGTAATACTATCCGAGAGTGATTCACAAAGCTAATTCCCCCTTTTTTGTGGTGATAGAGGATGCATTTTTCTCCTGTTGCAGCGAAAAGAATCATTAGGTTCCGCTGCTTTCCGCCGGTGGAGAAGAGAAGTCTGGGGAAATCCAGCCTTTGTTCATCTTTATGAGTGTAAGCATGTCGGCGCTGGCAATTGACAGGCGGGTACCCTTATCCGTGATAAATCTTCCAGCTGCACTAAACACCATCTCTGACAAGATGCTAGCGGCAGGGCAGGCCAGCACCTCCAGGGCATACAGCGCAGGTTCGTGCCACATGTCTAGCTTCGACACCCAATAGTTGTATGGAGTGGAGGCATCATGGAGGACGATGGTATGATCGCATACATACTCCCTCACCATCTTTTTACAGTGGTCCCTCTGACTCAGCCTTGACTGGGGAGTGGTGACACACACTTGCTGGGGAGCCATAAAACTGGCCAAGGCCTTGGAGAGTGTTCCCCTGCCTGCGCTGGACATGCTGCCTGATCCCCACACCTCACCTGCTACTTGGCCCTCGGAACTGCGTCTTCCACCACTAGCGCTATCAGATGGGAACTTTAGCATCACTTTTTCCACCAGGGCCCTGTGGTATTGCATCACGCTTGTACCCCTTTCCTCTTCGGGAATGAGAGTGGAAAGGTTCTCCTTATACCGGGGGTCGAGAAGGGTGTACACCCAGTAATCCGTGTTGGCCAGAATGCGTCTAATGCGAGGGTCATGGGAAAGGCAGCCTAACATGAAGTCAGCCATGTGTGCCAGGGTCCCAGTACACAACACATCGCTGTCCTCACTAGGAGGATGACTTTCAGGATCTTCCTCCTCCTCTTCAGCCCATACACGCTAAACAGTTAAGAGACAAGCAGCATAAGTACCCTCTCCAGTGTGGCCAGCAGTCTCTTCCCCCTCCTCCTCCTCCTCCTCCTCCTCCTCCTCCTCCTCCAAAACATGCTGAGATATAGACATGAGGGTGGTCTGGCTATCAAGCGACATACTGTCATCTTCCATCTCCTGTTCCAACCGCAAAGCATCGGCCTTTATGCTTTGCAGCGAACTTCTCAGCAGGCAAAGCAGCGGGATGGTAATGCTAATGATGGCCGCATCGCTGCTCACCATTTGAGTAGACTCCTCAAAGTTTCCCAGGATATGGCAGATGTCTGCCATCCATGCCCACTCCTCAGTAAAGAATTGCAGCTGGTATTCCACTATTGCTCTACGCTGCTCGTACAACCTAGCCAAAATGGGCAGTGTAGAATTCCAGCGTGTGGGCACGACGCACAGTGGTCGGTGCTCTGGCAGCTGAAACCGAGGTTGCAGGGTCCTCAGGGTGGCAGCGTCCATGGTGGACTTGTGGAAATGTGCGCAGACAGGGCGCACCTTGCCGAGCAGGTCAGACAAGTGGGGGTAGTTTTTCAGAAACCACTAAACCACCAGTTTGAAGACGTGGGCGAGGCATGGCACATGTGTGAGGCTGCCGAGCTGCAGAGCTGCCACCAGGTTATGGCCGTTGTCACACACGGCCATACCCGGTTGGAGGCTCAGGGGCTAAAGCCATAGGTCGGTTTGCTCTGTCAGATTCTGCAACAGCTCAGGGGCCATATGTCTCTTGTCACCTAATCTGATTAGTTTCAGCACGGCTTGCTGACGCTAGCCCATGGCTATGCTGCCGCGGCGCGCGCTACCGACTGCTAGCGATGTGCTCACACTTCTTACTTGAGAGGTGGAGGTGGCGGAAGAGGAGGAGGGGGGGGTTGGAGGAGGTGGCATAAAACACCGCAGATACCAGCACCGAGGTAGGACCTGCTATTCTGCGTGTGGGTAGGAACATAAGTGGTCCCAGGCTCTGACTCGGTCCCAACCTCCACCAAGTTCACCCAATGTGCCATCAGGGAGATATAGTGGTCCTGCCTGCCAGTACTTGTCCACATGTCCATGGTTAATGGGACCTTCCCAGTAACTGCGTTGGTGAGGGCACGATTTATGTTGCGGGAGATGTGCTGGTGTAGGGCGGGGACGGCACACCGGGAAAATAGTGGCAACTGGGGACCGAGTAGCGCGGGACCGCCGCCGGCATCATGTTTTTGAAAGCCTCCGTTTCCACAAGCCTGTATGGCAGTATCTCCAGGCTGATTAATTTGGCAATGTGCACGTTTAAAGCTTGTGCATGCGGGTGGGTGGTGGCATATTTCTGCTTTCACTCCAACGCTTGTGTTAGCAACAGCTGAACGCTGCCCTGAGAGACATTGCTGGATGGAGTGGAGGACCGTGGAGGTGAGGGTATGGGTGCAGGCCGGGAGGCGCTCATGCCTGCGTCCTGGTAGGGGGATTGGATCTGTGTGGCAGGTTGTGGCACAGGGTAAGAGGCAGTGGTGTGACCCAGAGGCGGTGAATGGCCTTCATTCCACCTTGTGAGGTGCTTGGCCATCATATGCCTGTGCATGCTGGTGGTGGTGAGGCTGCTATTGGTGGCTCCCCGGCTGATCTTGTTGTGACACAGGTTGCATGCGACAGTTCGTCAGTCGTCCGCACTCTCACTAAAAAACATCCACACCTTTGAACACCTAGCCCTCTGCACAGAGGCATGCCGCGAGGGGGTGCTTTTGGAAACAGTTTGGGGATTCTTCACTCTGGCCCTGCCTCTACTCCTGGCCACTCCACTGCCTCTTCCAACCTGTCCTGCTGCTGCACTTACCTCCCCCTCCTAAGCCCTATCCTCAGTAGGCATAGCAAGCCCGGTGGGGTCAGTCACCTCATCATCCAGCTGCTCTTCCTCCGAATCCTCTGTGCGCTCCTCCCTCGGACTTACTGCCCTTATTACTACCTCACTGACAGACAACTGTGTCTCATCATCCTCATCCACAAAAAGCTCTTGAGACAGTTGCCGGAAGTCCCCAGCCTCATCACCCGCACTTCGGGAACTTTCCAAAGGTTGGGCATCGGCCACGACAGACTCCTCAGGTGAGAGAGGAATGTTTTTTTCCCACTCAGGGCAGGGACCCGAGAACAGTTCCTAGGAGTCTGCCAGCTCAGAATATGTCATTTTCATGGAGTGAGGAGGCTGGGAGTAAGGAGGAGCAGGCAGAAGATTCAGAGTTGCAGTCCCTAGGCCGGGAGTAGTGGACTGCGTAGAAGACTGGGTGGTCGATACATTGCTGGACGCGTTTTCTGCCATCCACGTCAGGACCTGCTCGAACTGCTCTGTTTGTAATAAAGGTCTACCACGCGGACTCGCAAATTGTGATATGAGGCCAGAAACTTGCCTCTCTCCTAATCCCTCAGCAGCCCGCTGTGATTCACCCCGCATAGGAACTCGGCCTGAGCCCACACTCTAACTTGGACGCCCGCGTCTACGTCCTCGACCCTTACCCTTACTCCTCATCATGGCGGATTAGGGATAGATCAGGGCCCAAATAAATTACCCCACTGTACAGCGCTGACAACTGTGGCTAATTCACCGCACACAGAGACTTCTAGATAGCGGAGGCTCTATGCTGTGACTTGAAAAATTAACCCGCTGTCTTGCGCTGATACCTAGGGGTCATTTACCGCTCACAGAGACTTGTAAATAAGAGAGGCTGTATAAAGTGGGAGAAAACTCTAAAGCCAGTGGGTAGTACTGTTAACTGCGACTATCTCAACCCCCCAAGGTAAGGGTATTGTGAGACGCTCTGCACAGTGACAGAGCTGAAATGCTTTGCAGTGGCCTAGGGAATATTACAGTACTGTTTAGAGGTGAAACCTCTGTCTAATGCTCTGCTGACATACAACGGTATAACTGAAATGGTTTGCAGTGGCCTAGGAAATATTAGAGTACTGTTTCACGGTGAGACCTCGGTGTAATACACTGCAGACTGAGAACGCTATAACTGAAAGACTGTGCACAGGCCTAAATGCGTATAAAAAAAGAGTGCACTACTGCTCCCAGTCAGCCACAACTATAATGCACACTGTGAGAAGTAGCCCTAAAAAAGGCCCTTGGGGTTCTTGTAGAGAGGATCCCGACGGTAAAACTTTCCCTATCTCAGCAGCGCTGTCCCTAAACTCTGTGTAATGCACTGCAGACTGAGAGCGGTATAACTGAAATGGTTTGCAGTAGCCTAGGAAATATTAGAGTACTGTTTCATGGTGAGACCTCGGTGTAATGCACTGCAGACTGAGAATGCTATAACTGAAAGGCTGTGCACAGGCCTACATGCGTTAAAAAAAAAAGGTGCACTACTGCTCCCAGCCAGCCACAACTGTAATGCAAACGATAAGGAGTAACCCTGAGAAGGACTCTTGGGGTTCTTGAAGACAGGATCCTACTCTAGCACTTTCCCTATATAAGTAGCTCTTTCCCTCAACTCTGCCTAATGCACTGCAGATTGAGAACGCTATAGCTGTAATGCTCTGCAGAGGGATAAATGCTTTTTAAAAAATGGTGCATTACTGCTCCTAGCCAGCCACAACAGTAATGCATAGGATGAGGAGTAGCCCTAAGAAGGACCGTTGGGGTTCTTGAAGACAGGATCCTACTCGAACACTTTCCCTGTATAAGCATCACCACTTTCCCAAACCACTGCCAGCATGCGTCTGAGGCGAGCCGCGGGCGGGATTAGTTCAAGTACTCGGCGGTCATCTGATCAGCCCAGCCACTCACTGCTGTTGGCGGGCAGAGGGCTGGCACGTCACAGGAGGAAGTGGTGATGCCTTCCCCGCATGTTTATTGGCTAGAAAATGGCGCTAAACATGAGTGGAAGGGAAATGCAATTGACTCGAGTACCACGTGGTGTTCCTCTCGAGTAACGAGCATCCCGAGTACCCTAATACTCGAATGAGTAGCAAGCTCGAAAGAGCATGTTCGCTCATCTCTAGTCATTTCCAATATAACACAATCGTAGTGCCTACCAGCTAAATACTCCTTTTTAACTCCTGCTTTTTAAACTCCACATGAAGTGGGAAAAGTGGGTAAGCTGTTTTCTCCAACCAACTCAACCCTCCTGCTAGAATTAAAAGTCTCCCTTAAGGGCAAATTATATAGGATGACTATTAAGCAAAAGTTATTCAAGCTAATGAAAAAGCGCATTAATTGTTGTGTCTAAATGCAAAGCCATTGTGTGCTATTCATTTACTTTTTGTTTGCCGCTCACTTTCAGCGAGCATAAGAACCATTGCTAGTTCGCTCACTACTCGCTACATGTAAACACTCCCCACTTGACATAGAATGGGAAGCGCTGAGCGAGAAGTTGTAAAAAACTGAGTCATACACGATGGTGATCCGCCTGTCTAAACTCTCTGCACGAGCGCTAATAACTAGCAGTGCCGTCACCCGATCATGCTGATCATTTAGCCAACAGTCTACCTGTGTAAATGGGGCATTAATGACTCCACACTTTCCTCAGTCTCTCAAGTCCGCTACCTCTGGATAACCTTTGAATTCACCCTTTCTTCAAAACTGTACATATAAGCCCTTACCAAGTCCTGCTGCACCCAACTCAAAATATTTCTCGAATCTACCTCGATTCAACAAAAATGCTAGCCTATGCCCTTATGTCCCACCTAGACTACTGCAACATCCTTCTCTGTGGTCTTCCATCGAATACTCTTGCGCCCCTCCAATCCATTGACTCTGCTGCCCAGTTAATCCACCTCTTCCAACGTTTCTCCTCTGCCAATCCCTTCACTGGCTACCCATTTCCTAGGGAATGAATTTCAAATGATTCAAGATGTCCGACGAGGCTGTCCACAACCAGTTTATGCCACACTAATAAATTACTCATGGTGAAAAATTTGGGGTGATTCATCAATGCACAGAACTGCCCCTTAACCCCTTGAGTGGCACGCCCGGAAATTTTCTGGGCCGAGCTCCACTGCTCATAGCAACATAGCCCGGAAGATTTTCGGGCTATGTATCACTATGGGAGCTGCAGAGCACAATGCCACAAGCTGTGACATTGTGCTCTGCCTGCACAGACCCACACAGAGCAGTGCAAGGGCTTTGAAAAACCAGCAAAAGATATTGCCGATATGTCGGCAATCTCATGCACTGGTTTGTTTACAGGTTGCCATAGAGACCATCGGCTTGTCAGAAGCAAGCCGATGGTCTCTGTGGCAGGGAGAGCTTGGTGATTGGCTGTGAGAGGACAGCTAGGTACCAGCTCTTACAGCAGAGATCAGAGAAAACCTCCGATCTCTGCTGTGTTAACCCTTTACATGCTGCAGTCTATGTGACTGCAGCATGTAAAGGGCTGCCACTGCAGCATGTAAAGGGCTGTCACCATCGGACCCCCGGAATGTGATCAGGGGGTCCTGATGGGTCCCTGTGGAAGTCCCCTAAAGGGACAAAAGAAAAAAAAAAAAAAGAAAAAAATTATAAAAAAAATAATAAAAACACTTGTCTCCCTTTACTTTGTAAAAAATCAAAAATACAATCACACATGTGGTATCCATGCGTCGTAATGACCCAGAGAAGGAAGTTAATACATTATTTAACCCCTTAATGACATGGCCCCTTTATTTCTTTTTTCCCCATTTCTTTTTTTCCTCCCCCCTGTTTAAAAAATCACAACTTGTCCCGCAAAAGACAAGCCCTTATATGGCCATGTCAATGGAAAAATGAAAAAGTTATGGCTCTTGAGACGCAACTGCAAAATTAGTTGAAATTCAATGATTAGACCATTTTAAAAAACCTGCCCTGGTGGGCACGACAGGGTGGTAGGAAACCCGCCACTCAAGGGGTTAAAAGCTGCCATGATGAATTAGGACATACATGCAACTTAAAGTGCATTTGGTAGCACTCCCTCATGTAGGTTGGACGTAGTGCAGTGCCCCAGAGTCCCTCCAACCCAGACTCTGTCGGTATCAGAAATACACAGTTGGACAGCACACACTGTATTTTTTTTTTTTGAATGCTCATAACATTTATATGGACAGTCCAGATGTTCACATTAGGCAACATTTCGTGCTCATTGTCCTTTATCAAGCATATGAAAAAACTTTAAATATTAACGGTTATTGATTACAAAATTCGGCCTGGATATGGCTAACATCCAAAAGTGAGTCAGACAATCAAAAAAAAGTTCTGTGATATGGTATGAAGAGGGGACCGCAGTCACCAGCTAGGCTACTTAAAGCACAAATTCACCAATGGAAAACACTAAGTATCCAGCAGAATTGCATCTCAGGAATACATTACAAACTGGTCCTACTGGTTCACTGTTGGGCCCACACAAGAAGAAGGGCGGTGGCAGGGGTAAGAATTTTTAACTCCTCTGTTCCTGGCTAGAATCCCTCTTTGATTTTGTCTTTCAGATGGAACATGTTTTTATATATACTCTTTAAATGACCTTTTGCTTCATACACTAAGACAACACATTCTTTAATTCCTTAAGGACCACCCACCGTAAAGCAGCTTCATAACCAGTTTCTGCCAGCCACCTACAATGGTTATAACCAGAGCTAGCTTGGATTATTACTGTTTAAGTGTGGCTATCAAAGTTTACAGTCTATCTGAGCTCATTGAGGAACTTGCAAGACAACTAGGACCTTTGACGTGGGTTGAGATCTTCCATATTTTAGCCAAAATATTAACCCCTTAGTGACGGAGCTTTTTTGATTTTTTCCATTTTTGTTTTTTCCTACTCCCGTTTAAAAAATCGTAGCTCCTTTATTTATCCATCGACGTCGCTGTATGAGGGCTTGTTTTTTGCGGGACGAGTTGTATTTTTCAATGGCACTATTTATTGTACCATATAATTTACTGAAAAACTTTTTAAAAATTCTTAGCAGAGAGAAATGGGGGGAAAAAACGACATTCCACCATCTTTCGGTGCGTCCTGTTTCTACGACGCACAAACTGCAACAAAAACAACCCGATATTTTTATTCTATGGGTCAGTATGATTACTACGATACCAAACTTATATAGTTTTTTTTTTTTTGCTGTAGTACTTTTTTTTAAGATATTTAATTTTTTTCAATTATTTTCTGCGGTCATTTTGTGCGCGCAATTACTTTTTTATTTTTCTGTCGACGTAGTTGTGCAAGGGATCAATTTTTTGCGGGATGTCCTGAAGTTTCCGATAGTATCAATTTGGAATACATATAACTTTTTGATCGCTTTTTTATTGCATTTTTTCTAGAAGACAAGGTAACTAAAAAAGTGTATTTCTGACGTTCTTTATTTTTTTTTCGGACGACGTTCACCGTGCAGGAAAAATAATGCACTACTTTGATAGATCGGACTTTTACAGACGCGGCGATACCAAATACATATTTTTATTTTTTGATTTTGATTTTTTAATAATTGATATGGGAAAAGGGGGGGTGATTTAAACTTTTATAACTCTTTTTTTTTAATTTAAAAAACTTTATTGATCTTTTTTTTTGTTTTACTTTGAAGTCCCCCTGGGGGACTTTAACATGTGATGCTTTGATCGCTCCTGCAGTATGACGTAATGCTATAGCATAACGTCATACTGCTTTTTTACAGGCAGTCTATCAAGCCACCCTGTGTGGATGGCTTGATAGGCAGTCTGTTAAGGCAGCCCTGGGGCCATTCATTAGGCCCCCGGCTGCCATGACACCTGCACGGCTCCCCCGATCTCACCGCAGGGGGGCCGTGTGGGACCCCCAAACAGCGTTCAGGGGATTTAAATGCCGCTGTCAGAATTTAAAGGGTTAATAGCCGCGATCAGCCGAACGGCCGAGTGCGGCTATTGCCCGCGGGTGTCAGCTGTAGTAAACAGCTGACGCCCGCGCTGTATGGAGGGAGATAGCGGCGCTACCTCCCTCCATACACGTCCTGCAACAGCAGGACGTAGTTTTACGATAGCGCCGTCAATAAGGGGTTAAACAATACCTTATATTTAACGCTGTTTTTGCAAGAAGCAGTCTGGCTTTAAAATTTTGTAAATCTCTGTGTCGTTCACTTATAAGGTGCAGGCCAGTCCCCCAGGCTGAATTGTATGGGTCATCATTAATGGCTTGTAGGCCTGCATGGTGCACTACATGTATCAGTGACACTGGCACCCTTTCTGTGCAAGTAAAACACACACAACTCCACCACCAATATTTGTTGGTGTCCTGCAGCAACAGAGACACAAGGCCCATGCTGAGGAGCTGGCAGGGTAGAGATGACACTTATTACGGTGGGTCTCCCAGACTCCTCCCCAGAGGGGCGCATGCAACCTCGGCCAAGGCACTGTTAGGCCTCTTCCAGGCAACGCTGGGACATCGGTTACCTGTATAGGGATGTGTAGTGGACAGTAGAAGTTGTCACTCATGACACCACTGTTCCTTCACACCGTTGATTCCCTGGCAGTTGAAAATAAGAGAGTCCACACATGGTTTTGCTTAAATACCTCAATCGCTGGGACCGGGCAATGACTGGAACTTTACTTCTTATACTACAAGACTTCATATGCCAGTACAGGAATGACAGGCAAGGTCAGGGAGGAGAACTCAGGATGACATTGAA
The DNA here is from genome assembly GCF_035609145.1 of Eleutherodactylus coqui. Lineage (NCBI taxonomy): Eukaryota > Metazoa > Chordata > Amphibia > Anura > Eleutherodactylidae > Eleutherodactylus > Eleutherodactylus coqui. Next base: position 167,581,888 of record NC_089843.1, on the reverse strand, counting down.
CCTTCAGGCTAAGTTATCTGTAAGGTTCCGCTCCTGGAAAGGGAACACTCCAGAGGAGGATGGGGGAAGGGAACACTCCGCTGACACACTCACTTGTACTCTGTAGCATGAACACTGCACGGCAGACTCCTTTATTCTCTCTCATTCCTTTCAGATGTTTCCTGGAATTGGGGACCTCAAGATACCTCTCTTTTGCTTCCATCTCTTGGTTATAAAACTCAGAAAATATTTTGCATGTTTTTTATTTTGCTCAGATTATTTCTTCTGGCGTTTGCGGATCTGATCATAGTGCACTGAACCAAATAATACAAACTCCATTTCCAGTGATTTTGGGTCATGAAGGTCTTGGAGTGGTTGAAAGCATAGGTGGGGGAGTCACTAAAGTTAAACCAGGTAAGTCAGAAGTAGTCAGGATAGTTGTACTAATATATACATACTGTAGTTCAAAGCAGTAACATCATTAACCCTTTGAGAACGTGGCCTTTTGTTTTTTTCCTTGATTGCAGGACACATTTTTTAATTGTACTATTTAAAAATTCTAAGTTGAGTGAAATGAGGAAAAAAATGAAATTCCACCATCTTTGGGGGGGGGGGGGGGGTCTTGTTTCCACAGTGTACATACTGCAGTAAAAAATGACATGATAACTTTATAATATGGGTCAGTACGATTACTACGATACGAAATCTATATAATTTGTGTGGGTTTTTTTTTGTTTTTTTAAGTCCCCACAGGGGGCATGAACTTTTGATGGTATGATCACTCTTGTAGTGTCTTGTAATATCTTAGTATTACATTATACTGCAATGCGATAGGCAATCTGCATCGGCAGCCACAGAGACCTTCAGAAAGCCCTCGGCTGACACGGAAAGTGAATGGCACCCTGCGATCTCATTGTGGGGAGAGGATGTAGGGGAAGCCGTTCAAGATCCCCGAACATTGATTGGGGCTTTTAAATGCTGCTGTCAGAATTGATAATGGCATGTAAAGGGTTAACACCTGTGATCAGTGGCAGAGCTGATACCCTCATTGTATGGAGTGGGAACAACTCCACCCCGCCAATTACCCTCCATACAAACCGTTCGCTGGTCAGGACCCCTGTCAGTCAGTTGATGAGAAGCCAGCTGTCAGCAGTGGAAGCCTATGCTGCGACCCCTGTATCACTGCAATTGTAGGTTGCGTCTCAATAAAAATCAATGTGAGCGGCGGTCACTACACTGGTGTCATGGGAACAGTTTCCACTCTGACCCCTGTGCATTCTGATAGTTCAGGAGGACAAGCGGCTGGACATGCCTGGGCCCCAGCAGCGGCACAGAGGTGAGCCTATATATATATATATATATATATTTTTTTTTTTAACACATTCTAGGTTAATTTTCTGGGAAGGGCTTATATTTAAAGCCCTTCCCCAAAAATCACTGCAGAGGTTGCCGACAGCCCATTGCTTTCAATGGGGCTGCAGAAACGCTGGCCCCATTGAAATCAATGGGAGAATGTAGCGCTCCTGTGCCAGCTATGGCAGAGGATTTCTTCATCCCTGTGGTAAGTCCCCTTGTCACTGGACACTGTGACAATGTTGTCACAGTGTTTAGTGATGAGGGGACTCCCCGCGGAGATGAAGAAATCCTCTGCCACAGCTGTAACAGCTGTGCCAGAGGATCAGGATCTTCACTGTATGTTCTCAATGGGTTTGGCGCTGCTGACGCTGGCCCTACTGACTACAGGGTGAAACCTCTGAATGTGACAGCATCCATGGGTTTCACATCCAAGGAATCCCTTGCTGCAGCTGTCACATCCACAGCAGGGAATAGCGATGGCACCGCACTTTACATGCAAATTTTAAACGCAGCCAAGTGCGTTGTTTTTCAGTGTGGCGCCCGCTTCAGTCACGCAAATTTCTGTGCGCATGCGTTTTATGCAAAAAAATGTGCAGCAAACAAATGCCCGTCGGACTGAGCCCTCAGAGGCATAACCTTTTTATTAGCTAAACAAAAATAATTGTATATGCAAGTTTTTCAATGCTACTAAGCTGGATGAAGAGGCCTAAATGGCCTCAAAAGATTGCATAAGGTAATTTCATTTTTTTTCTTTTAAGTGATAAAACCTAATTATAAAATATGTAAATTGGGTATTGCCATAATCTTACTGACCAATTGAATAGATAGTAAACATGCAATCTTTACTTCACAGTGAATGTAAAAACGAAATCCAAAAAAATGCTCAATTACATTTTGTCCCTTATTTCACCCTACATATATATAATTTTATTTATTTTTTCAACATCCTGCTAAGAAAGCCCACAGTATGCATGAAAGTCCAAAGACTGTTCCCTACTATTTTCACAGGTGATAAAGTCATCCCACTGTTTGTCCCAGAATGTGGAAAGTGCCGAGGTTGCAGCACTCCAAACAGTAACGTGTGTGTAAAATTTGAGTAAGTGTTGTATTTATGTAACTGATGTTAGGTCATTGAAGAGTATCCTTTGGGTACTTCCACATATATTAGTTAATATACCCGGCTTTGCCCGAGTTATTTTGATCCATATGTTTATGTGTTGTTCGCACGGAAGATTTTATGAAGTCGTGGTTACTTTAGAGGAACCGAGGAATAAAATATGTATACACAAAGAGGAGCTTTACATTCTCCTCAGACTGCAGGTACCGAAGTCCCTCTGCAGAATGTGCCACCCTTTCCACTTTCCTCACTTAGGACCTCAAGAATGCTTGCGTGAAATTTCACGCTTGTACAACATTGAGGAGTTACATTACATCAAGGTGCACTTACTTTTGCAATTAGCATTGAATAATCGAGTTGTGACCCCTTTACTTTTCCTATAAGGGGCCTGAAGAATGCTCTTGACAAATTTCATGTTTGTACGACACTGGGAAGTTAGAGAATTAGTGGCCAGTCAGTCAGTTAGGGCTTTCATGTATATAGAATGTGTTTGACTCATTCATTTGGATCCATTTTTTTTATAGACCCCATGCAACAAATGCTATTGTAGCTGTACCAAATTTTCAGAATCCAACACTTCAACGCTGACAGCACAAATGAGATCTTAAATGTTACATCCAAATGTTCACTCAGTAGCAAATAAGTAAAAAATCAAGTAAGATCCAAATAAGTTGTCATCCCTGCATTCATGAGTTGCACAGGGGGAACCACCTGTTAAAGAAACATGCAGTAAAAGGAGCATTTCAGGGGTGTTATTTGCATGTACAGATGACTATTCCTTTAAGGTGCAGACTAGTCTGTTGAACCATAGGAAGAGGGTATTCTCCAGTAGCTTCATGAAACATGGGATATCCAGGCCTAAAGTTTTTTCTTAGATTTCTTTTTCTGGCTTCCATATATGACATTTGTATAGAAGATGTTTGGAGCGATCCTTGAATTGACATTTATGGTTAAAATAATAGAACACTGGTAAATGGTGAATTTGGTTTCTGTAAATAAAGCTTGCCTATTGTACAATGAAAATTTCTACTATTTTCTAATACACATGCTGACCCTAAATGGGTCCGCCTGGCTTCTGTAATGCTGGCTGGCATCTTACTAAACGAGAGCACAGCATGTTGTGCTAGTTCACAGATTTAACAGAAATCAGCGAGAGACTCTCCAAAGAAAATCTCTGCAGCAAATGTGAATGAGCCTTTATTTACTAAAGGCAGAACACCTTTCAATATCAATTCTTCAAATTATTAGTTAGTTTTTTTTTTTCTATATTATATAATATATATATATTTTTAACCTAATAGGTTTGCATATGGCGGACTAACCGGACTCATGCAAGATGGTACAAGCCGGTTTACTTGTAAAGGCAAATTGATCCATCATTATATGGGCACAAGTACATTTTCTGAATACACTGTTGTATCTGACATTGCCATTGCCAAAGTGGATGCCAATGCCCCCATTGAAGCTTGTCTTATAGGCTGTGGATTTGCAACTGGATATGGTGCGGCCATAAACACTGCTAAGGTAAGAATATTCATGCACAAAGTTTGGTTCACATGCTCCATAAACTGGAATAAAATATGGTGAAAGACAAGCTTTTGGCATAGATCTGTCCTGGAGTAAACGTTTGATCCAATAGTCTTCATCTAGATAGAACTCTTTCCCCACCCCTCCAACTTGTAGGGCTTCTGTGCCATCATATAGCCTCCATTCACATGGCTGTGCTGTATAAACGAGCCTACAGTGTTGTGATGAATGGCAGACATAGTTACCTGCTAAAAATCTTACTTACTTCAGATGCAGAGTGAGAAATCTTAACCCCTTAACGACCAGCCCATAGTGTTTTTACGTCCTCCCGAAGTGGGCTTTGAGGACGTAAAAACACGTGTCCTGCAGAGAATAAAGCCCCTCGGGCTGTGGACGTGACAGCTCCATGCTGTCGGTGTCCGCAGGTAGCCGACAGCATGGAGCTGTCATCCCAGGCTTGAAGGAACCCCCCCCCCCCCTCCTGGCATTGCGATCGGCGCTATCCAATGGATCGCAAAAAAGTAAATAAAAGTGCAAAAAAAGTTACATATTCAGCTGCCCTGATGGATGGGATCCATCGGGGCAGCTGAAATTACTCACCGAGGTCTGCCGCACTGCTCCCCGCTGTCCCGATGCTCCGGGCCCTGTAGCCGTCCTTCTGCGCATGCGTCCCTGTAGGTAGCAGGGAGGCAGGAGATGTCAGCGGGGATAACGACAATCGCGGAAAAGTTTTAAAAAGTTTAAAAAAAGTAAATGTTTCAGCTGCCCTCATGGGTCGGATCCATGAGGGCAGCTGAAAATACTCACCTCCATCCTCCACGATGCCCCCTGCGATCTGGAGCCGCCACGGGCTTCTGCGCATGCGCGCCAAGAGGAAAACGGTGGCGCATGCGCAGAAGCGCCGCTAAGTTTCAAAATCCCCTGTCTCCCGGCTACCTTCAGTAGCCGGGATACAGGAGATGTCACCGGGGACCGCAGAGTGCGGTTCTCGGGCACGTGATCACCGGTATCCAATGGATACCGGCGATCAAAAAAAAGTTTTAAAAAGTTGTAGTTTCATCTCCCCTAAGGTCCCCAAAAGCCCCCCCAAAACACAGGGCACTACCCTCTACTGCGCATGCGCCGAACAAAATGGAGGCGCATGCGCAGTAGAGCCTGAGGCAAAAGATGCCTTAGGCATAGTAACTTGCAGGGACCAAAGCGATTGGTCCCTGCTGACATGGGTGGCTGTGATAAACCTATCACAGCCATCCATGTCATTTGTTTAATAAATATGGCACACGATCAGTCTGGCGTATCTCTCCCCTGTCACTCAGAGTGATTTGTGACAGGAGAGAGATAGCTGAGAAAAATCGTGTGCCATATAGCGAGTTAAAAAAAGAAAAAAAAAACCCCGTTATTACCTGCCTTCACCTTCCCTTATACCCCAATTACCCTATTTTATCCCTGTCCGCTTTTTGGGGGGCTATTTTATTTTTTTACCCCCATTAAAAAAATTTTTTAATAAAATGGAGCGTAGGCGCTACACCGCCGAGCAAGCGTACGCGCTGCTCTTTGTGTCAAGCTCCGGTAGCGATGCTACCAGCGAATCGGAGGAGGAGGAGGGTTTTTTTTAGAGTGACGACTCTGCCTCCAGCACTATGGAGGTAGAGGAAGTCGTTGGGGCAGCGGGGCCAAGTTATGCGGCGCCCGCCACTGTGTGGAGTGCGGCAAGTTTGTTTGCGCCCCGCATCCCAGAATTTTTAGCGGCTCCAGGCGTTAATCTAGACGTCGCAAATTTCACCCCGTTTAATTTTTTTTATTTATTTATTACAGACGATGTCCTACAGTTAATTGTCCAGCAGACAAATACATACGCTGGACAATACGTGACCGCGCACCCAACGTAGGTTTATTCAGTGATGTGGACCGCGATAGATGTCCCTGAGCTAAAAAAAATTTTGGGACTTATTTTACTAATGGGACTCGTAAAAAAGTCATCCATACGGTCCTATTGGTCCACGAGCGCCATTCACGCAACGCCCATATTTGCGTCGATAATGCCCCGACGCAGATATGAAAACATTCTGCATTTTTTCATTTTGCAAATAATGCCCAAATCCCCCGAGAACTGACCTGGCGTATGACAGACTGGGCAAATTAAGGCCTCTTATTTCGCTATTAAGGGACGCCTTTAAAAACATTTATACCCCTCAAAATAATCTGGCGGTGGATGAATCGCTGATGAGCTTCAAAGGCCGTTTATCTTTCTGCCAGTTTATTCCCTCAAAGCGTGCAAGATATGGCGCCAAGCTGTATAAAATCTGTGAGAGCGCCACAGGTTATACTTGCGACTTTTTTATTTATGAGGGCAGGGATCACCAATTAAATACCCCCAACTGCCCAGAAGACATTGGCGTCAACGGGAAAATTGTGTTGGAGCTCGTGGGCCCTTTTTTAAATAAGGGATACCATATTTATACCGACAACTACTATACGAGCGACCCCCTTTTTAAAGCGTTACACGCCGCAGGCACAGGGGCCTGCGGAACTATCCGCAAAAATAGGGTAGGATTCCCACAACCCCTTGTTTCCAGGCGTATAGACAAAGGTGCGTCTTACGCACTGGCCTATGACCCCTTGCTGGCAGTTAAATGGCGTAACAGAAAGGACGTCTTTATGCTGTCCACTGTGCACGCAGACACCTCCGTTACAGTTAGGGAGAGGGGGGCTGCAGCGGAGAAAATTAAACCGGTCTGCGTCACAGATTATAATAAATTCATGGGGGACGTCGATCTGTCAGACCAAGCTCTAGAGCCCTACCTTGTGAAACGTAAAACGCGAGCTTGGTACAAGAAGGTAGCCATCTACCTTATACAGATGGCTACTTATAATGCTCACGTAATTTTTAAATCGTCTGGGGGCACACTGAGCTTCCTCCAGTTTCAGGAGGCGCTCGTAGAAAATCTTTTATTTCGGACCACCACACCACAAGACGCATTGCAATCGGAGGAGGTGCGGAGGCTAACGGAGCGCCATTTTATGGATCCCATCCCCGAGACTGCGAGCAAAAAATACCCCCAAAAAAGTGTTGCGTCTGCACTAAGCAAGGGAGGAGGAGAGATACGCGTTTTTATTGTCCCACGTGCCCATCCCACCCTGGCCTTCATAATTACCCCTGCTTTGAAATTTACCATACAGTTTTACATTATTAATTTTATTTCACATATAAAAAACGCCAAAAGGGGGTGTGAGTGGGGGGTTGTTCTTTTTAGGGAATCAGTTTTACTTTTATTAGTCCGTCTCCCCAGTTTTTCCTGCTTGAAACAAAAAAAAAACGGTCCTAAAAGTGTCAAATTTGGTGAAAAAAATGAAATCACATTTATATTTCACTCGCATTATAATTATTTTAAAAAATAAAAATGTAGCGTCAGAATGCCCAGTACACCCCTAGATAAATTAACTAAGGGGTCTTGATGTCAAAATTGGGTCACTTGTGAGGGGCATTTTATTATTTTGGCAGTTTATTATCTCTACTAGTGTGCAATGGGGCCTGTAAATTATTCATTTGCGCCATAAAATCAAACGGGTGCTCCATACACTATAGGCCTAGCCATGCGCCCTCTAAGAACATTGGGGCTACAATGGGTATGTTTCTGAGCAAAGGACAAACAGTGGTATCCATTTTGGGGTGCAAGTCTTTATTCATATATGTGCTGTACAAAAAAAATCGCTTTTAAAATGACAGAATTACCAAAAGAATTAAAATCGTATTTTTTTTTATGCTGCTTGGCTTAGATTCATTCAAAAACCGTGAAGTCAAAAAAGACATCGTACCCCTAGATAAATTCGTTAAGGGGTCTAGTTTTCAAAATGGGGTCACTTGTGGGGGCTCTCCATCGTTTTGGTCACCCAAGGGCTCTACAAGTGTTCAATAGGGCCTAAATCTCCTTCAAGCAAAATTTCTGTTCCAAAAGTCACCGGTTGCTCTTTATATTTTGGGCCCCATTGTGCATACAGACGTAAGATTTGGGCCACAATGGGTATGTTTCTGAGCAAAGGACAAACAGGGGTATCCATTTTGGGGTGCAAGTCTTTATTCATATATGTGCTGTACAAAAAAAATCACTTTTAAAATGACAGAATTGCCAAAAAATGAAAATTGTAATTTTTTTCTTCTGCTTGGCTTAGATTCATTCAAAAACCGTGAAGTCAAAAAAGACATCGTACCCCTAGATAAATTCGTTAAGGGGTTCAGTTTTCAAAATGGGGTCACTTATGGGGGTTCTCCATCGTTTTGGTCACTCAAGGGCTCTACAGGTGTACAATAGGGCCTAAATCTCATTCAAGCAAAATTTCTGTTCCAAAAGTCACCGGTTGCTCTTTTCATTTTGGGCCCCATTGTGCATTCAGACATAAGATTAGGGCCACAATGGGTATATTTCTGAAAACAGGACAAACAGGGGTATCCATTTTGGGGTGCAAGTCTTTATTCATATATGTGCAGTACAAAAAAACGCTTTTAAAATGACAGAATTACCAAAAAAATGAAAATTGTAATTTTTTCCTTCTGCTTGGCTTAGATTCATTCAGAAACCGTGAAGTCAAAAAAGACATCGTACCCCTAGATAAATTCGTTAAGGGGTCTAGTTTTCAAAATGGAGTCACTTGTGGGGGTTCTCTATCGTTTTAGTCACTCAAGGGCTCTACAAGTGTACAATAGGGCCTAAATCTCCTCCAAGCAAAATTTCTGTTCCAAAAGTCACCGCTTGCTCTTTTCATTTTGGGCCCCATTGTGCATACAGACGTAATACTAGGGCCACAATGGGTACGTTTCTGGGCACGGGACAAACAGGGGTATCCATTCTGGGGTGCAAGTCTTTATTCATATATGTGCAGTACAAAAAAAACGCTTTTAAAATGACAGAATTACCAAAAAAATGAAAATCGTAATTTTTTCCTTCTGCTTGGCTTAGATTCATTCATAAACCGTGAAGTCAAAAAAGACATCGCACCCCTAGATAAATTCGTTAAGGGGTCTAGTTTTTAAAATGGGGTCACTTGTGGGTGTTCTCCATCGTTTTGGTCACTCAATGGCTCTACAAGTGTACAATAGGGCCTAAATCTCATTCAAGCAAAATTTCTGTTCCAAAAGTCACCGGTTGCTCTTTTCCTTTTGGGCCCCATTGTGCATACAGACGTAATACTAGGGCCACAATGGGTATGTTTCTGAGCACGGGGCAAACAGGGGTATCCATTCTGGGGTGCAAATCCTGATTTTCATGTGTACTATAGAAAAAAGTCCTGTCTTTAAAATGACACATTTGCAAAAATATGAAATTTTAGTTTTTCTCTTCTAAATTGCATTGACTCCTGAAAAAAAAACCGTGGGGTCAAAATACTCATGGCACCCCTCAGTGAATACGTTAAGGGGTGTAGTTTTTAAAATGGGGTCACTTGTGGGGGTATCTATCATTTTGACTCCTATGAGCCTTTCCAATCTTGGCTTAGTGTAGGAAAACAAAGTGTTCCTCAAAATGCTGAAAAGTAATGTTAAATTTGTACGTCTCCTAAATGGTTAAAAAAAAAAAGAATGTTTTTCCAATGTGTGCCCAAAATAAAGTAAACGGATGGAAATATATATCTTAGCAAAGATTTCTATATTATGTTTGCACATTTTTGAGATATTGCAGTTGGAAATGTGAAAAAATGACGATTTTTTCAAAATTTTCCCAATTTTAGCGCTTTTAATAAATAAACACAAATTCTATCGGTCTATTTTTTCCGCCTAAATGAAGTACAACATGTGGTGAAAAAACAATGTCAGAATCACTTGGATATGCAATGTGGTGTTTTTCCATGTTAAAGTGACACATGTCAGATTTGCAAAATTTGGTAATTAAGGCGCAAACAGGCTTGGTCACTAACGGGTTAAAGTAATATATAGTAAGCAGAATCTAAGAATCCACAAGTTCATATCATTTTATAAATGTAATTTCTAATCAATTTTAAGCCTTTACTGATATCTGATACTTTCCCTCTTCTCAGGTGACAAAGGGTTCAAGCTGTGCTGTGTTTGGCTTGGGAGGGGTTGGTTTTTCAGCAATAGCAGGATGCAAAGATGCAGGAGCTTCACGAATTATTGGAGTGGGATCACATAAGGAGAAGTTTCCAAAAGCCATGGCAATGGGGGCCACTGAGTGCGTAAACACAAAGGATCATGAGAAACCCATTCATGAGGTCATTTGTGAGATGACTAATGGAGGAGTGGATTTTTCCATTGAATGTGCAGGACATATTCCGACCATGGTAAGAGGAAAATATCATGATGTGGTATGAAACAGTTGTAAAATATATCCTATTCGTGGAATCATAGAGTTGGAAGGGACCTCCAGGGTCATCGGGTCAATCCCCTGCTCCATGCAGGATTCACTAAATCATCCCAGAGAAATGTCTATTCAGTCTCTGTCTGAAGACTTCCATTGAAGGAGAACTCACCACCTCCCGTGGTAACCTATTCAACTCATTGATCACCCTTACTGTCAGAAAGCTTTTTCTAATAGCTAATCTGTCTCCTTCCTTTTCCGTTTCATCCCCTTGCTTCTAGTCTTTTCTTGTACAAATGAGAATAGGGCTGATCTCTCAGAACTGTGACAGCCCTTCAGATCTTTGTAGACAGCTATTATGTCTCCTCTCAGCCTTCTTTTTTGCAAGCTTCCGAGACCCTTAACCATTCCTCATAGGGTATCCTTGGCAGACCACTCACCATCTTGTTAATTCTTCGCTGAACTTGCTTCAGTTTGTCAGTTTGGACACAGTATTCCAGATAAAGGCTGGCCAAGGAAGAGTAGAGGGGGATATTTACCTCATGTGATCTAGACTCTATGCTTCTCTTAATACATCCCAGAATTGTGTTTGCCTTTTTGGCTGCTGCATCACATTGTTGACTCATGTTCAGTGTATGATCTATTTGTATACCCAAGTCTTTTTCACATGTGCTGCTGCTTAGCCCAGTTCCTCCCATTCTGTGTATGTTTTTTTTCTCTCCTCTTTGCAGTTCTCCTTGTTAAATACCATTATGTTAGTTGCCACCCGCTGTTCAAGCTTATCTAGATCTTTTTGAATCCTCTTTCTTCTCCAGTGTTGGGGTGCCTTCACACCTGCAATAAAATCGAGAGACGTGAGTGTCAACACGCTGAGATATAGACAGGCGGGTGCTCTGACTATCCAGCGACATACTGTCTTCCCCCGGCTCTGTTTCCGAGCGCAAAGCGTCTGCCTTTATGCTTTGCAGGGAACTTCTCAAGATGCATAGCAGAGGAATGGTGACGCTAATGATTGCAGCATCGCCGCTCACCACCTGGGTAGACTCCTCAAATTTTCCAAGGACCTGGCAGATGGCTGCCAACCAGGGCCACTCTTCTGTAAATAATTGAGGAGGCTGACTCCCACTGCGCCGCGCAAGTTGGAGTTGGTATTCCACTATAGCTCTACGCTGCTCATAGAGTCTGGCCAACATGTGGAGCGTAGAGTTCCACTGTGTGGACACGTCGCACAGCAGTCGGTGCACTGGCAGATTAAACCGATGTTGCAGTGTCCGCAGGGTGGCAGCGTGCGTGTGGGATTTGCGGAAATGTGCGCAGAGCTGGCGCACCTTTCCGAGCAGGTCTGACAAGTGGGGGTAGCTTTTCAGAAAGCGCTGAACCACCAAATTAAAGACATGGGCCAGGCATGGCACGTGCGTGAGGCTGCCGAGCTGCAGAGCCACCACCAGCTTACGGCCGTTGTCACACACGACCATGCCCGGTTGGAGGCTTAGCGGCGCAAGCCAGTGGTCGGTCTGCTCTGTCAGACCCTGCAGCAGTTTGTGGGCCGTGTGCCTCTTCTCTCCTAAGCTGAGTAGTTTCAGCACGGCCTGCTGACGCTTGCCCACCGCTGTGCTGCCACGCCGTGTGACACCGACTGCTGGCGACGTGCTGCTGACACATCTTGATTGCGAGACAGAGGTTGCGTTGGAGGAGGAGGAGGAGGAGGAAGGTGCTTTAGTGGAGGAAGCATACACCGCCGCAGATACCACCACCGAGCTGGGGCCCGCAATTCTGGGGGTGGGTAGGACGTGAGCGGTCCCAGGCTCTGACTCTGTCCCAGCCTCCACTAAATTCACCCAATGTGCCGTCAGGGAGATATAGTGGCCCTGCCCGCCTGTGCTTGTCCACGTGTCCGTTGTTAAGTGGACCTTGGCAGTAACCGCGTTGGTGAGGGCGCGTACAATGTTGCGGGAGACGTGGTCGTGCAGGGCTGGGACGGCACATCGGGAAAAGTAGTGGCGACTGGGAACCGAGTAGCGCGGGGCAGCCGCCGCCATCATGCTTTTGAAAGCCTCCGTTTCCACAAGCCTATACGGCAGCATCTCTAGGCTGATCAATTTTGCAATGTGCACGTTTAACGCTTGAGCGTGCGTGTGCGTGGCGTCGTAGTTGCGCTTGCGCTCAAACTGTGGCACTAGCGACGTCTGGACGCTGCGCTGAGAGACATTGCTGGATGGGGCCGAGGACAGCGGAGGTGAGGGTGTGGGTGCAGGCCAGGAGACGGTAGTGCCTGTGTCCTCAGAGGGGGGTTGGATCTCAGTGGCAGGTTGGGGCACAGGGGGAGAGGCAGTGGTGCAAACCGGAGGCGGTGAACGGGCATCGTCCCACCTTGTGGGGTGCTTGGCCATCATATGCCTGCGCATGCTGTTGGTGGTGCCTCCCCAGCTGATCTTGGCGCGACAAAGGTTGCACACCACTGTTCGTCGGTCGTCAGGCGTCTCTGTGAAAAACTGCCACACCGTAGAGCACCTTGACCTCTGCAGGGTGGCATGGCGCGAGGGGGCGCTTTGGGAAACAGTTGGTGGATTATTCGGTCTGGCCCTGCCTCTACCCCTGGCCACCGCACTGGCTCGGCCTGTGCCCACACCCTCACTTGGCCCTCCGCGTCCTCGGCCGCGTCCACATCCTCTAGGCCTACCCCTACCCCTCAGGATGCTGTATTACCAGTGATTTGATTTCCCAGGCAGGAAAGAAATTGGCGCAAGGCTGCACTCAACCGTAGCTGGTTGCGTCTGATTTTTGTACGTTGTCCACACAGCACACACGTACACAGAGACCTTAGGACTGACACAGGCAGGCCAAATATAATTTTTTTCCTTTTTAGCTTAGGGAAGACCCCACTGCGTATATTCAATGAACAAGAAGTTTAATATCTGTGGTGTGGCCCTCAAAAAGTGTCACACAACTATAGTGTAGCAGAGTTATTAACTCTAGCAGAGTAGGTATTTGCCAGTCAGGAAAGACAATGGCGCTAGGCTGCAGTAAAGCGTAGCTGGTTGCGTCTGATTTTTGTACGTTGTACACGCAGCACACACGTACACGGAGACCTTAGGACTGACACAGGCAGGCCAAATATAATTTTTTTCCTTTTTAGCTTAGGGAAGACCCCACTGCGTATATTCAATGAACAAGAAGTTTAATATCTGTGGTGTGGCCCTCAAAAAGTGTCACACAACTATAGTGTAGCAGAGTTATTAACTCTAGCAGAGCAGGTATTTGCCAGTCAGGAAAGACAATGGCGCAAGCCTGCAGTAAAGCGTAGCTGGTTGCGTCTGATTTTTGTACGTTGTACACGCAGCACACACGTACACGGAGACCTTATGACTGACACAGACAGGCCAAATATAATTTTTTTCCTTTTTAGCTTAGGGAAGACCCCACTGCGTATATTCAATGAACAAGAAGTTTAATATCTGTGGTGTGGCCCTCAAAAAGTGTCACACAACTATAGTGTAGCAGAGTTATTAACTCTAGCAGAGAAGGTATTTGCCAGTCAGGAAAGACAATGGCGCTAGGCTGCAGTAAAGCGTAGCTGGTTGCGTCTGATTTTTGTACGTTGTACACGCAGCACACACGTACACGGAGACCTTAGGACTGACACAGGCAGGCCAAATATAATTTTTTTCCTTTTTAGCTTAGGGAAGACCCCACTGCGTATATTCAATGAACAAGAAGTTTAATATCTGTGGTGTGGCCCTCAAAAAGTGTCACACAACTATAGTGTAGCAGAGTTATTAACTCTAGCAGAGCAGGTATTTGCCAGTCAGGAAAGACAATGGCGCTAGGCTGCAGTAAAGCGTAGCTGGTTGCGTCTGATTTTTGTACGTTGTACACGCAGCACACACGTACACGGAGACCTTAGGACTGACACAGGCAGGCCAAATATAATTTTTTTCCTTTTTAGCTTAGGGAAGACCCCACTGCGTATATTCAATGAACAAGAAGTTTAATATCTGTGGTGTGGCCCTCAAAAAGTGTCACACAACTATAGTGTAGCAGAGTTATTAACTCTAGCAGAGCAGGTATTTGCCAGTCAGGAAAGACAATGGCGCAAGCCTGCAGTAAAGCGTAGCTGGTTGCGTCTGATTTTTGTACGTTGTACACGCAGCACACACGTACACGGAGACCTTAGGACTGACACAGGCAGGCCAAATATAATTTTTTTCCTTTTTAGCAAAGGGAAGACCCCACTGCGTGTATTCAATGAATAATAAATGTCTTCTGGCCCTGCCTACACAATTCTATCCCTGTAGTATTAATGCCGGGTGCAATGCTCTGCACAGCCGGTTTTGAGGAAAAAAAAAAAAATATGCAACACTGCTAACAGCAGCCTGGACAGTACTGCACACGGATAGAAGTGGCCCTAGAAAGGACCGTTGGGGTTCTTGAAGCCTACACTAACTCCTAACACTCTCCCTGCCTAACCCCCACTTCTGTCCCTATTGCAGGGCGCAATGCTCTGCAGATCCAATTTTGGACTAAAAAAAAAAAAAAAATACTGTGCTAACACAGTACTGCACACTAGTAGATGTGGCCCTGAGAAGGGCCGTTGGGGTTCTTGAAGCCTACACTGACTCCTAACGCTCTCCCTACAGCAGCACCAGCAGCAGCACTTTCCCTCAGCTAAGTCACAAGGCATGTGTGGCGAGCCGCGGGAGGGGCCGATTTTTATACTCGGGTGACATCAGATCTCCCCAGCCACTCACAGCAGGGGGGTGGTATAGGGCTTGAACGTCACAGGGGGAAGTTGTAATGCCTTCCCTGTCTTTCAATTGGCCAATAAAGCGCGCTAACGTCTCAGAGAGGAAACTGAAAGTAACCGGAACACCGCGTGGTACTCGTTACGAGTAACGAGCATCCCGAACACCCTAATATTCGCACGAATATCAAGCTCGGACGAGTACGTTCGCTCATCTCTAATTCTTACCCAAACAGTCCGATAGTCGTAACTCCATACAAGTGAACATTTCTATAAGGTCAAATATATTCTTACAAACCTAATAACACATTCTAACTTCTTTTTAGATGACTGCTCTTCAAAGTACATACCCTTCCAATAGTGTTGCTGTTTTGCTGGGTGTTTTATCACCCCAGGACACCCTTTCTTTGCATCCAGGTTTGCTTCTCACCGGGCGCACACTGAAAGGATCTGTATATGGAGGTAGGAGATTTGTAAAAAATCAATAAGTCATGCTTACAAGAACATTTCATATTTTTAGTTGTGTTTCTTGGATAAAGGGGGTTGTCTTGTCATAGACAACATCTTTCATGTAGGAGCTGTAGCAGCAATGGGCTGTTTTTGCTAGAAAGCCATGGCCAACTGAAAAGGGATCCACATATAGTTGCAAGAAAAAGCAAAATAACTAGAGATGAGCGAACGTACTCGTCCGAGCTTGATACTCATTCGAGTATTAGCGTGTTGGAGATGCTCGTTACTAGAGGCGAGCACCACGCGATGTTCGAGTTACTTTCACTTTCATCTCTGAGACGTTAGCACGCTTTTCTGGCCAATAGAAAGACAGGGAAGGCATTACAACTTCCCCCTGCGACGTTCAAGCCCTATACCACCCCCCTGCAGTGAGTGGCTGGCGAGATCAGGTGTCACCCGAGTATATAAATCAGCCCCTCCCGCGGCTCGCCACAGATGCATTCTGACATAGTTCAGGGAAAGTGCTGTCTTGCTGGAGTTGCTATAGGGAGAGTGTTAGGAGTTATTTTAGGCTTCAAGAACCCCAACGGTCCTTCTTAGGGCCACATCTGACCGTGTGCAGTACTGTTGAGGCTGCTTTTTGCAGTGTTGCACATTTTTTTTTTTGTATATCGGCCGTGCAGAGCATTGCGTCCTCAGTCTGCAGTAATTTTACATAGTATAGGGCCAGTAGTGCTGAGGCAGGGACAGTGAAAAAGGTGAAAGACATATACTGTCTATATAGGCAGTGGGCTTTTCCAAAAAAATTTGGGAAAAAACATTCTATTTGGGCTGCCTGTGACCGTCCTGAGTGTACTGCGTCTCTGCTGGGGGTAGTAGTCCTAATTAATACACAGCCAGCTAAGTGTTACAGCAGGCTTGCGCAAAATTCTTTCCTGGCTCTGCGTTGGCTGTTACATCACCGCTGTCATCCTGTCCAGAGGGAAACAGTCTGCAGTAATTTTACATAGTCCAGGGCCAGTAGTGGTGAGGCAGGGACAGTGAAAGAGATATACTGCCTATATAGGCAGTGGGCTTTTCCAAAAAAATTTGGGAAAAAACTTTCTATTTGGGCTGCCTGTGACCGCCCTCAGTTTACTGCGTCTGTGCTGGGGGTAGTCGTCCTAATTAATACGCAGCCAGCTAAGTGTTACAGCAGGCTTGCGCAGAATTCTTTCCTGGCTCTGCTGTGCGTTCCGTAAGCGAAGTCAGCCTCCAACCACAGGCCAATAAGCGGCACATTTAATTACAGCGTTCTTTTTCTGCACTACTGGTAATACACCATGCTGAGGGGTAGGGGTAGGCCTAGAGGACGCGGGCGAGGATGCGGAGGCCCAAGTCAGGGTGTGGGCGAGGGCCGAGCTCCTGATCCAGGTGTATCGCAGCCGACTGCTGCGGGATTAGGAGAGAGGCACGTTTCTGGCGTCCCCACATTCATCTCACAATTAATGGGTCCACGCGGTAGACCTTTATTAGAAAATGAGCAGCGTGAGCAGGTCCTGTCGTGGATGGCAGAAAGTGCATCCAGCAATCTATCGACCACCCAGAGTTCTGCACCGTCCACTGCTGCAACTCTGAATCCTCTGGCTGCTGCTCCTCCTTCCTCCCAGCCTCCTCACTCCATTACAATGACACATTCTGAGGAGCAGGCAGACTCCCAGGAACTGTTCTCGGGCCCCTGCCCAGAATGGGCAGCAATGGTTCCGAATCCTCTCCCACTGGAGGAGTTTGTCGTGACCGATGCCCAACCTTTGGAAAGTTCCCGGGGTCCGGGGGATGAGACTGGGGACTTCCGGCAACTGTCTCAAGAGCTTTCAGTGGGTGAGGAGGACGATGACGATGAGAAACAGTTGTCTATCACTCAGGTAGTAGTAATTGGAGTAAGTCCGAGGGAGGAGCGCACAGAGGATTCGGAGGAAGAGCAGCATGACGATGAGGTGACTGACCCCACCTGGTTTGCTACGCCTACTGAGGACAGGTCTTCAGAGGGGGAGGCAAGTGCAGCAGCAGGGCAGGTTGGAAGAGGCAGTGCGGTGCCAGGGGTAGAGGCAGGGCCAGACCGAATAATCCACCAACTGTTTCCCAAAGCGCCCCCTCGCGCCATGCCACCCTGCAGAGGCCGAGGAGCTCAAAGGTCTGGCAGTTTTTCACTGAGAGTACAGACGACCGACGAACAGTGCTGTGCAACCTTTGTCGCGCCAAGATTAGCCGGGGAGCCACCACCACCAGCCTCACCACCACCAGCATGCACAGACATATGATGGCCAAGCACCCCACAAGGTGGGACGAAGGCCATTCACCGCCTCCGGTTTGCACCGCTGCCTCTCCCCCTGTGCCCCAACCTGCCACTGAGATCCAACCCCCCTCTCAGGACACAGTCTCCTGGCCTGCACCCACACCCTCACCTCCGCTGTCCTCGGCCCCATCCACCAATGTCTCTCAGCGCACCGTCCAGCCATCGCTAGCGCAAGTGTTGGAGTGCAAGCGCAAGTACGCCGCCACGCACCCGCATGCTCAAGCGTTAAACGTGCACATAGCCAAATTTATCAGCCTGGAGATGCTGCCGTATAGAGTTGTGGAAACGGAGGCTTTCAAAGGCATGATGGTGGCGGTGGCCCCGCGCTACTCAGTTCCCAGTCGCCACTACTTTTCCCGATGTGCCGTCCCAGCCCTGCACGACCACGTCTCCCGCAACATTGTACGCGCCCTCACCAACGCGGTTACTGCCAAGGTCCACTTAACAACTGACACGTGGACAAGCACAGGCGGGCAGGGTCACTATATCTCCCTGACGGCACATTGGGTGAATTTAGTGGAGGCTGGGACAGAGTCAGAGCCTGGGACCGCTCACGTCCTACCCACCCCCAGAATCGCGGGCCCCAGCTCGGTGGTGGTATCTGCGGCGGTGTATGTTTCTTCCACTAAACCACCCTCCTCCTCCTCCTACGCAACCTCTGTCTCGCAATCAAGATGTGTCAGCAGCAGCACGTTGACAGCAGTCGGTGTCGCGTGGCACGGCAGCACAGCGGTGGGCAAGCGTCAGCAGGCCGTGCTGAAACTACTCAGCTTAGGAGAGAAGAGGCACATGGCCCACGAACTGCTGCAGGGTCTGACAGAGCAGACCGACCGCTGGCTTGCGCCGCTGAGCCTCCAACCGGGCATGGTCGTGTGTGACAACGGCCGTAACCTGGTGGCGGCTCTGCAGCTTGGCAGCCTCACGCACGTGCCATGCCTGGCCCACGTCTTTAATTTGGTGGTTCAGCGCTTTCTGAAAAGCTACCCACGCTTGTCAGACCTGCTCGGAAAGGTGCACCAGCTCTGCGCACATTTCCGCAAGTCCCACACGGACGCTGCCACCCTGCGCACCCTGCAACATCGGTTTAATCTGCCAGTGCACCGACTGCTGTGCGAAGTGCCCACATGGTGTAACTCTACGCTCCACATGTTGGCCAGGCTCTATGAGCAGCGTAGAGCTATAGTGGAATACCAACTCCACCATGGGCGGCGCAGTGGGAGTCAGCCTCCTCAATTCTTTACAGAAGAGTGGGCCTGGTTGGCAGACATCTGCCAGGTCCTTGGAAACTTTGAGGAGTCTACCCAGGTGGTGAGCGGCGATGCTGCAATCATTAGCGTCACCATTCCTCTGCTATGCCTCTTGAGAAGTTCCCTGCAAAGCATAAAGGCAGACGCTTTGCGCTCGGAAACGGAGGCGGGGGAAGACAGTCTGTCGCTGGATAGTCAGAGCACCCTCCTGTTTATATCTCAGCGCGTTGAGGAGGAGGAGGAGCATGAGGAGGTGGAGGAGGGGGAAGAGACAGCTTGGCCCACTGCTGAGGGTACCCATGCTGCTTGCCTGTCATCCTTTCAGCGTGTATGGCCTGAGGAGGAGGAGGAGGATCCTGAAAGTGATCTTCCTAGTGAGGACAGCCATGTGTTGCGTACAGGTACCCTGGCACACATGGCTGACTTCATGTTAGGATGCCTTTCTCGTGAACCTCGCGTTACATGCATTCTGGCCACTACGGATTACTGGGTGTACACACTGCTCAACCCATGGTATAAGGAGAACCCTTCCACTCTCATACCCGAAGAGGAAAGGGGTTCGAGAGTGATGCTATACCACAGGACCCTGGCGGACAAACTGATGGTAAAATTCCCATCCAACAGCGCTAGTGGCCGAAGGCGCAGTTCCGAGGGCCAGGTAGCAGGGGAGGCGCGGAGATCAGGCAGCATGTACAGCACAGGCAGGGGAACACTCTCTAAGGCCTTTGACAGCTTTCTGGCTCCCCAGCAAGACTGTGTCACCGCTCCCCAGTCAAGGCTGAGTCGGCGGGAGCACTGTAAAAGGATGGTGAGGGAGTACGTAGCCGATCGCACGACCGTCCTCCGTGACGCCTCTGCCTCCTACAACTACTGGGTGTCGAAGCTGGACACGTGGCCTGAACTCGCGCTGTATGCCCTGGAGGTGCTTGCTTGTCCTGCGGCATGCGTCTTGTCAGAGAGGGTGTTTAGTGCGGCTGGGGGAATCATCACGGATAAGCGTACCCGCCTGTCAAACGACAGTGCCGACAGGCTTACACTCATCAAGATGAACAAAGCCTGGATTTCCCCAGACTTCTCTTCTCCACCAGCGGACAGCAGCGATACCTAAACAATACGTAGGCTGCACCCGCGGATGGAAGCATCGTTCTCTATCACCATCAAAAACGGGGACCTTTTAGCTTCATCAATCTGTGTATTCTATTAATCCTCCTCCTCCTGCTCCTCCTCCCGAAACCTCACGTAATCACGCCGAACGGGCAATTTTTCTTAGGCCCACAAGGCTCAGTCATATAATTTTTATAAACAATTTTTATACGTTTCAATTCTCATTAAAGCGTTGAAACTTGCACCTGAACCAATTTTTATTTTAACTGGGCTGCCTCCAGGCCTAGTTACAAATTAAGCCACATTAGCCAAAGCAATTAATGGGTTTCACCTGCCCTCTTGGTTGGGCATGGGCAATTTTTCTGAGGTACATTAGCACTGTTGGTACACCAATTTTTTTGGGCCCTCGCCTACAGTGTAATCCAATTAATTTTTTGCCCACCTGCATTAAAGCTGACGTTACATCAGCTGTGCTGGGCACTGCAATGGGATATATTTATGTACCGCCAGTGGCTTCCTGGGACCCACCCATGCTGTCGGTCCACATGGACTTCCCATTAGGGAGATGTACGTGCCTGTGTATACTTATAAAAAACTCGAGCCTGACTGGGGCATGCAGTTTGGGCCGAAGCCCACCTGTATTTAATCAGATGTTAGCTCTGCTGTCCAGGGCACTGCAATGGGATATATTTTTGTACCGCCAGTGGGTTCCAGGGAGCGACCCATGCTGTCGGTCCACATGGACCTCACATTAGGGAGTTGTACCTGCCTGTGTCTATGTATTAAAAACCTCGGTCTGACTGGGGCATGCAGTGTGGGCTGAAGCCCACCTGTATTTTATCTGACGTTACCTCAGCTGTGCAGGGCAATGCAATGGGATATATTTATGTACCGCCGGTGGCTTCCTGGCACCCACCCATGCTGTCGGTCCACACGGAGCTGTAACTGCATGTGTCCACTTCTAAAGAACCCCAGTCTGACTGGGGCATGCAGTGTGGGCCGAAGCCCACCTGCATTTAACATGACATTACCTCAGCTGTGATGGGCAATGCAATGGGATATATTTATGTACCGCCGGTGGGTTCCAGGGAGCCACCCATGCTGTGGGTCCACAGGGAGTTGTAACTGCATGTGTCTACTTCTAAAGAACCCCAGTCTGACTGGGGCATGCAGTGTGGGCCGAAGCCCACCTGCATTTAACATGACATTACATCAGCTGTGCTGGGCACTGCAATGGGGTATATTTATGTACCGCCGGTGGGTTCCAGGGAGCCACCCATGCTGTGGGTGCACACGGAATTCCCATTGCGGAGTTGTACCTGCCTGTGACAGTTTATAAAAAACCTCGGTCTGACTGGGGCATGCAGACACCTTGATAGAAAGATTAGTGTGTGGCACATAGGTTCCCCATTGCTATGCCCACATGTGCAGCTCCTGATGGAGGTGGCACAGGATTGGATTTCTCATTGCTTCTGTACAGCATTGTGGGCTATCGCCCCGCCCCTTTTAAAGAGGGTCGCTGCCTGGCCATGCCAACCCTCTGCAGTGTGTGCCTGCGGTTCCTCCTCATGGTAGACGCACTTATAAATAGACATGAGGGTGGTGTGGGCAGCTGAAGGCTGCGCAGGGACACTTTGGTGTGTGCTGTGGACACTGGGTCGTGCAGGGAAGGGGGGGTTGGGCAGCATGTAGCCCAGGAGAAGTGGCAGCGGAGTGTCATGCAGGCAGTGATTGTGCTTTGTTGGAGGTAGTGTGGTGCTTAGCTAAGGTATGCATTGCTAATGAGGGCTTTTCAGAAGTAAAAATTGTTGGGAGGGGGGGGCCCACTCTTGCCGCTATTGTGGCTTAATAGTGGGACCTGGGAACTTGAGATGCAGCCCAACATGTAGCCCCTCGCCTGCCCTATTCGTTGCTGTGTCGTTCCCATCACTTTCTTGAATTGCCCCGATTTTCACAAATGGAAACCTTAGCGAGCATCGGCGATATACAAAAATGCTCGGGTCGCCCATTGACTTCAATGGGGTTCGTTACTCGAAACGAACCCTCGAGCATCGCGATAATTTTGTCCCGAGTAACGAGCACCTGAGCATTTTGGTGCTCACTCATCTCTATCCAGGACCATTAGCACTGAATACAGAACTATTTTGTCCAGGAACATGCATAATGGCAGCTGGACAGCACTCATTTGGTGCTGTTCTGGATCTGGCACATGCTGAGGGTGGCTTCACAGGAGCGTGTTTTTGTGCATGCATTTCCCTATGGTGTGTTCACATGTCCGAGCTTTACAGGCGTGTGGCTGCAAAGATAGGACATGCGTGCACCATTGGGAATACAAGCATTGTTTTCAATGGAGCCGCGGCTGCTGCTGGCGGCTCCATTGCAAACAATTGTCTGCCGGCACCCCTGCATTCTTTTTCAGAGAAAGGGCTTTACATCTGAAAAAGAAAGATTTTAGTGTAAAAAAAAAAAAAAATATATATATATATATATATATATATATATATATATACTTACCTCTCCGCCGCTGCCATGACCCCTGCGGGGATGAAGAACGCATCTGCCGCATGCGGCAAATGTTTCCTTCATTCCTGCTAGTTAAAAGAATTCCCTGCTGCTACATCTGCCACATCTGTGACAGATGCAGCAGATGAATTCTTCAATTCTCTACCGCTGCTGTCACACATGTCGGCTGCGGTAGAGCATTGTGCTGCCGGCAATCCCCGCCTGCTGAAAGAGCTGATGTGCTCAGCCAATCACAGGCAGCTCTCGTCGAATGAATGGGTGCGCACCTATGTACGCGCAAAAACACGCTCGTGTGAAGCCACCTTGAACCTGAACTTTCACTTTTGCCATTGTTTAGCTTCCAGGACTGAACTAAACAAAGAAAAAAGACAGCAAAAGTGTAAATTAGCCCCTAGGTCACATGCACATGGCCAGGTCGAATTCCAGATTCCCACCCCACCACCACCACCTGAGTACCTGTCTTTTTTTTTTCCTCTTCTTCTGTGCTGCGGATGTGCTGGCCATCACACATGCACAGTACAGGGTTACCCACGCCGACGCAAATTGTAGGGCTCACTGCAGAAGGGCCGTGGGATGGATGGCGTCCATTGACTTCAAGGGAAGCCAATCGTGCGAGGCCCACACTAGAATAGAGCATGCTGTGTCCCATCCCACCCTTGCAAGCAGAAAATCACAATTTATTTCCGCTCGTGGGTAGGGAAAAGCGTGTTTGGGGGGGGGGGGATTTTGTATAGCATGCTATGGCAGGTATTTGCTGTGGAATCTGAGGGTGGAGGCTGGTCTTGGATTCCGCACTGCAAATACAGCCATGTGCATTGGGCGCTAGAGTTAATGTGTTCAGTAAGAAATGGAGCAAATATCCAGAGTGCAGAGAGCAACAGTGTCCCTCTGTTAATTGTCTTAAGTGTCTCCAAAATTTAATGAGTAAAAGACCTTTCACACGGGATGTATTAGGCCACTCACACAAATGCGGCTGGCAAAACACCTCAATTTTGATTGCAAATATAGATCCGCGCCACCACACAAATGAACCGAAGTAAAGGGGATTTTTACTCACCTGGTGCACAGCGGGATTCTTCGTGAACGCAAAGAACCCGCTTGCACCGATGATCCCCGTTTGCCTGTAGAAATAAAGCTGTTTTCTTCTTGCAAAAAAAGGATCCCCAGTAATCCTTAAAGGAGATGCAGCAGTAGGAAAAAACCCCAGTGGGTGATAACACCCCACAATGGGGAAAATACAATCAGTAGAAGACAAAAAATCCTCCTGCGCTCTTTGTTTGGGGCTTTTTGCAATCCGAAATAGGGACTTCCAAATCACCAAAATATACAGTGAAGTATATTTTATTTATACAAAAAGAACTATAACAGTCTTGCAACGCGTTTCGACGCTATTCAGAGCGTCTTTTTCAAGCATGACATAACACAATCTTAGTTGCTTTATATAGAGTCACTTACTTTTCCTCCATGTGCGGAGTCCAGGGCTCGCGGCATGGGACGCCGGTCTCGTCGCTGCTGACGTAACCATTCAAGCGACGGCAGTTTTGATATGACGGCTCTAGTGAATGAAGTTACGCTATTGGCGTAGCTACGTTAAAAACTTACGTAGTTTGCGTAACTCCGTCCCTATGCGCTGGGCTCCGGACTCCGATAGGAGAGCATACATTTATAATTCCGCTGTCTGCGGTTTTACCTTCTAAACAATAAGGATAGAATTACATCACAACAATACTCTTGATTATGTATAAAACATAATCTGTGATTAGTTTTTTAAAAAATAGAGATAAAATATTTATATATATATATAGATGTTATTTTAAATTAATGTTTTTTTAAAAAAATATGTTTTATACATAATCAAGAGTATTGTTGTGATGTAATTCTATCCTTATTGTTTAGAAGGTAAAACCGCAGACAGCGGAATTATAAATGTATGCTCTCCTATCGGAGTCCGGAGCCCAGCGCATAGGGACGGAGTTACGCAAACTACGTAAGTTTTTAACGTAGCTACGCCAATAGCGTAACTTCATTCACTAGAGCCGTCATATCAAAACTGCCGTCGCTTGAATGGTTACGTCAGCAGCGACGAGACCGGCGTCCCATGCCGCGAGCCCTGGACTCCGCACATGGAGGAAAAGTAAGTGACTCTATATAAAGCAACTAAGATTGTGTTATGTCATGCTTGAAAAAGACGCTCTGAATAGCGTCGAAACGCGTTGCAAGACTGTTATAGTTCTTTTTGTATAAATAAAATATACTTCACTGTATATTTTGGTGATTTGGAAGTCCCTATTTCGGATTGCAAAAAGCCCCAAACAAAGAGCGCAGGAGGATTTTTTGTCTTCTACTGATTCAATTTTGATTGCGGCGTTTTGCCACAATTTTACTTTAGATTTTAGACGCAGATTCCTGCCTCCGACAGCGGGATTGTGCTGGGTGATAAGCTGCACCAAATGTGGTAAAATAGAGCAGACAACGCTCAACAATCGTGGCATTTTTGCATGTCTGCGAAGCACCATTGAAATCAATAGGAGTGTTATACTGCGATTACCGTGGCATTCAAACCTTGTGGTAAAAAGTGTATGTGTGAGAGATGCTGTGCCAAATTCCACACCAAAATCCACAGGTCTGACTGCAAGTTTGGATGCGGAACTTACTGTGGATTGAAGTGCATCTTATTCCATGCCATGTGAAGGATCCTAAAGGTGTTTCTGATAAGGCAACGAGATTTGAAAGTGGTAGGTTTCACAGGTGCTTTGCCTGTTAAATGAACAGAGTTTGATTACTAAAAATCTGTTCTGAAAGATTGGTGAGTGCGAACGATACTTTGATGCAAATGTAACGACCTAGGAGAGACGCTACATATATCAGTGTCATGGAGAAATGAACACTGTAGGTATGGCCGGAGACCTAGTCCTTGTCATGGTGTAACCAAGTGGTAACACAGGGGGAATGCTTATAGAAGTATATATGTATCTCATGTTGTGACACCACCGTTACCACTTCGTTATTCTATGCGGCGGAGTAATAAAGTGTATCGCACCTCGGGTCCCCAGAACGGTTGACGCCCGGTAACACTTTACTTAAATAAACTTACAGAAGCTCAGAGGTCGGGAGAACTAATACACAGGAACAATACGGCCCTATAGTCCACGTTATCTATATTTCATCACTCCTGGACATGAAATATACTCCGGAGGAGGTAAAAAGACAAGATCCTCTCCACATACTCTCTGGCAAGAAAAATTACTTAGAAGGCCTAGCCTAGAAGCACCCCCTATATTCTCTGCATGGGTGTCAAAATCACGTACCTCTGTGTGGTGATCCTATTGGCGGATGGCCACACAGGAGAAATAAATGCTTGTAGTGTAAACAGGTACCTGGTTTGTGTGAAGTAGGATGTTGGGGGTTGTGCGCTCTCTTTGTAATGGACGAGGCACTATGGGTAGTCGTTCCTCCTCCATCTTCACCAACATGGAAGCTGATGGTGCTCCCATGCGGCTCTGTGTTAGCTCCGAGCAGCAGGTAAGATGGAACCCTGCTCCAACACAGACTGAAGAAGACCCTTTCTCACTCTCAGACACTCACTTTTATAACCTCACTTGTACCACATGACACAGTAGGATAGATACATTCAGCAGCAGAGCTGATAGGCAATGATTTTATGGGAGTTAACCCCTCAGACGCTGCAGCTGTGCAACACACATACAGAAGATTGACATGACAGATTTGCACAGTGCATCCACATGAGACAATACATGTATGACAATTATGGAGGGGACCAGGGTGACGTTCTGGGACACTACACAAACGCCTTTCTAAAGAGCTTAAAAGACACTTGAGACTAGAAAAGACAACAAACACTGAGGACCTGGGTGTACATTAATCCTCAGTTTGACAAATTATCTACAATTAGAGAAAATTCAGAGCTGTTGCTTCCATCCGCGGGAGGCTCTCCCCTTATCTCAGAAACGCATCAGAGCATCCTTTCACCTTTGGCTCGCCATGACTCATTGTACTTTACTTTCTCCTCATGTACACGCAAACCTTTTTTTAGGATGGCAGCTCTTCTCTCGGTCCAAGAAATTTGATAGTGTCCTTTCTGCGTCACTTTGTACTTTTTCCATCATTTAGTTCTATTTAACTTCAGCAATTGACAGTGCAAATCTGATATTTTACTGTTACATATTCTAGAAAATATGGTTAAACCTTATATATATAATATTGTATTTATTTATTTATTGCCTAGGCTATAAGAGTGCTGGTATCACAAAATTGGTTCAAGATTTTATATGTAAAAAATTCACTCTGGACCATTTGATTAGCAAAAGGCTAAAACTGGCTCAAATCAATGAAGCATTTGACCTGATCTGCAGTGGGACCGGGTAAGTACATAAAATACACACATATGGATATGAGATTTCCATATGTGTAAACCATCACAGTACAGGATATACATATATGGCGGTTATTGTGAGGCTGGCACTGAGAACTAATGTTGGGTTAGTACAGGGTTAGCGAAATTAAATTTCCCCCAACTCAGAGGCTTCTGGTGGGCGTTCTGCTGCTCCAAATGAGACGAAAATCGTGGAAACCAAGGGGGATTTATTGAACATTTGTAGTGGGATTTGCCTAGCTATAGCACCTTCTATCGGCACCTTTTAATCCAAAAAAAAGTCATAAATGGCAAGCACAATTTCCAAAGTGGCCATTGGCAGAAATTTTGTCTCAGAACACCCTTCAGAGGCCTCTGAGTTGGGAAGTTTAATTTTGGTAACCCTGTACTTTGGATTCTGCTATGGATGGTGACAGTATGACTAGAAGCTCTCAGGAAGGTGCGAGCAGAGTATTAGAACAAGCAGGATTTTGTGCTCTCCATGTACCACACCTCCTCCATCTCCAATTCTGGAAAGTAAATTTTTACTGCTGTAATAAAAAATTTTTAATCAGGCCCAAATGGGATCTGATAAATACAGGCCTTAATCATAGCATGCATCAAAATGATCACAGATACATCAAAAAGAAACGCTGACCAATTGGTGAGGACCTCTGAGACTCATGTCCCAGTGAATTTATAAACTTAATGATATTGTCAGTAGAAAACACAAGCAGATTATATTGATGACTAATGCTTAATAGTGCTGAATACAATCTTGTCCGCGATGTAAATCAAAAAGGTACACAGGTAATGGGGTATGATCACTGTGTACAGTAAAAAAAAAGATAAATTTGTATTGTTTTAAGTATACTTACCAACAGAATAATTTATTTTTTGCTGCAGTATAAAAACAAGACCATCCCAAAGATGGTGAAATTGGTGTGGTTTTTCCTTTTTTAAAAATTTTTTTAGTACATTTTATATAGTAAATAAAGATGAGCGAGCACCAAAATGCTCGGGTGCTCGTTACTCAGGACGAACTTTTCGCGATGCTCGTGGGTTCGTTTCGAGTAACGAACCCCATTGAAGTCAATGGGCGACCCGAGCATTTTTGTATATCGCCGATGCTCGCTAAGGTTTTCATTTGTGAAAATCTGGGCAATTCAAGAAAGTGATGGGAACGACACAGCAACGGATAGGGCAGGCGAGGGGCTACATGTTGGGCTGCATCTCAAGTTCCCAGGTCCCACTATTAAGCCACAATAGCGGCAAGAGTGCCCCCCCCCCCCCCCCCCCCACTGTCAGCATAAAGATCGTTCTCCTCTGCCATAGCTGTAACAGCTGTGGCAGAGAAGAACGATGTTTGCCCATTGAATTCAATGGAGCCGGCAATACAGCAGGTTCCACTGAAAGCAATGGGCTGCCGGCGATCGCGGGATGAATTGTCGGGAAGGGCTTAAATATATAAGCCCTTCCCTGCAATTCATCCAGAAATGTGTTACAATAAAAATATATACCGGCGTATAAGGCGACGGGGCGTATAAGACGACCCCCCAACTGTCACCTTATACGCCGGCAATGCAGCGGAGCAAAGAATAAAAATCATTACTCACTTCTCCTGGTGTTCTGCGGCGCTGCTGCAGGCTGTCGCTCCCTCCTGGTCCCCGGCAGAGCATTGCTTTCTGGACTCAGTGGTTGAAATCCCCGCCTCCAGAAACACACATGCCTTCAGCCAATCACAGCCATTCAATGACATCATTGTCATTGGCTGTGATTGGCTGAAGGCACCTGTGTTTCAGGAGGCGGGGATTTAAAGCCCTTCGTACAGAAAGCAATGCTCTGCCGGGAACCAGGAGGGAGCGACAGCCTGCAGCAGCGCCGCAGAACGCCAGGAGAAGTGAGTAATGATTTTTATTCTTTGCTCCACTGTATTGCCGGCGTATAAGGTGACAGTTGGCGGGGGGTCGTCTTATACGCCCCGTCGCCTTATACGCCGGTATATATTTTTATTGTAACACATTTCTGGATGAATTGCAGGGAAGGACTTATATATTTAAGCCCTTCCCGACAATTCATCCCGCGATCGCCGGCAGCCCATTGCTTTCAGTGGAACCTGCTGTATTGCCGGCTCCATTGAATTCAATGGGCAAACATCGTTCTTCTCTGCCACAGCTGTTACAGCTGTGGCAGAGAAGAATGATTTGTCTTCTATATGTTCTCAATGGGGTCGGCGCTGCTGCCGCCGGCCCCATTGAGTGCATATAGAGAAGAGAACAGAAATCGCAGATCGCACATAGGTGCGATCTGCGATTTCTATGGCCTAAGAAGGACCATTGGGGTTCTTGAAGCCTAAAATCACTCCTAACACTCTCCCTATAGCAGCTCCGGCATCAACAACACTTTCCCTGAACTATGTCAGAATGCATCTGTGGCGAGCCGCGGGAGGGGCAGATTTTAATACTCGGGTGACACCTAATCTCGCCAGCCACTCACTGCAGGGGGGTGGTATAGGGCTTGAACGTTGCAGGGGGAAGTTGTAGTGCCTTCCCTGTCTTTCTATTGGCCAGAAAAGCGCACAAATTTCTCAGGGAAGAAAATGAAAGTAACCCGAACACCGCGTGGTACTCGTTACGAGTAACGAGCATCTCGAACACCCTAATACTCGAACGAGTATCAAGCTCGGACGAGTATGCTCGCTTATCTCTAATAGTAAATTAAACAGTACCATTGAAAAATATAACTTGTCCCACAAAAAAAATCAAGCCCTCAGACACCTACCTCGATGGATAAATAAGGCTACACTCAAATGAACCTCGCGCGAGATGCACAACTCCCACAAATATGAACTCCATCCCTTTTTTTTCCACGCACGTCAGAGGATCATAAGTAGTTCCCATTGACTTTAGTATGAACATCGATGATGTGAATAACTCAATTCTAAAAAATGAAGGTTATACTAATGTGAGCTTTGTGTGTTTCGCAAAACAACTTGTGCAAGTTTATCAGTCATGTGAATGTAGACTAACTTGTGTGTATTGTTTTTGTTTGACAGTGTGGAAGAAAAACCTGAAAAGTGGGGGGGGGGGGGGTAGTGGCGGGGGTGAACGTCATTAGGTGGTTAAATATCATTCTTTGTTCATGAATGACCAAATTAATGAGTATATATTACAAATCATGAGAACATGATGTGCTCTTCAGAGAACCCCTCTAGGCAGTCCTACATGCTGATGGACTGTAAAATCTTTTAATTACTTTTTCCATCTTTCTTGTTTCAGGATTCGGAGTATTATCATATACTAATCACACTGCAAGCTGATATCCTGACTAGGCCGATGGAGCTTTCCTTCTTCAGATGAATTTCCAGCCTCTGTTTAATAACAAGGCACATATATGAAATATCTATACCGTATATGGCTACTAGCTGATATTTTCGCCTTCGCCCCAGTTAATTTGGTACAGGTGATTACCTGTTGTTCGCACGGAAAATTTTAATTAAGCCATGGTTACTTTAGAGGAACCAAGGAATAAAATATGTATACACATAGAGGAGCATTAGATTCTCCTCAGACTGCATGTACCGATGTCCCTCTACAGAATGTGCCACCCCTTCCACGCTCCTCACTTTTTACCCTTAAAGGTAACAACCCCTTTTATTCAAATTTGGCCCCAGACTGGAGGTTGTAGCCCTTTCTTAGCCTTAAAGACATGCTCCATCCCTGCAGTCCATGGCAGTTTGCTTATGTACTTGACAGCCTTTTATTATATGTATATAGAGCAAAGGTAGATTCTCCTCAGTATACACACACAGAGGTCAGTTAGATTGTTGTGCTTAATTTCACACTTGTACAACACTGGGAAGTTACATTACATAGGGGTGCATTTACTTTTGCAGTTAGCATTGAATAATCGAGTTGTGACCCCTTTACTTTTCGTATTTAGGACCTAAAGAATGCTCATGTCAAAATTACATGTTTGTACGGCATTAGGAAGTTAGAGAATTGGATTTAGTACATTACATAGTGGTGCCAATGCTTTTGCAGTTAGCATTGAATAATCGAATTGTTACCCCTTAACTTTTCCTATTTAGGACCTAAAAAATGCTCCTGCCAAATTTCATGTTTCTATGACACCGGGAAGATAGAGAATTCGTGGCGAGTGAATCAGTCAGTTAGGGCTTTCACCTTTATAGAGATATATGTCTTTTTTGCATATGATGGTAAAAATGACTTATGAAATATGATTCTAAGGCCAACTGTTAATTTAATAAAATTTGAATCAAATATTGCTGTTTTATTGCATTTTATTTTAAAGGATCTGTAGAAAGATAGTTCCTCTGCTCCAAGCACACATATATATTTAAAGGTTTGTCTTTCCTGCCCCCCCTCCCACCACCACCACCACTTATATTAAAAATGTCTTAGATTGAAATACCTTTTACGGCCCTTGGAGTGGTTCAGTATGGCAATGTGGCCCTCGGACAAGAAAAAATTGTGCATACCTGGGTTGAACAAATCGGTAAACCTCTTCACAGCAAAGAAGATTGAATGGCAATTGCTTCTTTGCGGGAAAATATTGGTCATATTTGTGTGTCTCGCAACTCACACAACTTGTACTATTTTTCTCACCCATGTGAAGGCAGCCTAAGGGCGCCCACCCACTGGCGTTTTTTTACCTGCGTTTTGCGTTTTTCCTGCACAGGCATAGAGATAACATGTGTTCCTGTCCACTGGCGTTTTTTTTGCGTTGCGTTTGCGTTTTTAACATAGGAACTGTCAGTTGCATATGTGTCCTTATTTTTCTCCTAATGCACCCATGAATGTCAATGGAAATTAACGGAAAAGCCGCGAAAACGCCGCGAAAAACGCGCGGAAAAATCACGGAAAACGCAAACGCCAGTGGGTGGGCGCCCTTAAAGATAGAAACACATTATTTCCTGCTGTAATTTTGCCACTGAAATATCCCTAATAAGAGTGCAAACAGCAAGCATACTTGCCCTGCTACAACTTTTCTATTACAGCAGTATCCTGGTGTAACCATTCCCATATTTGTCACTTGGTGCTCCTGATATATGCTGTGGAGAAATCCATTAAGGAGCCTTACATCACAGTACTAATATACCCCATATGACACGGCAGCAAAAGTACATACCGCCTGAAATCATAAGAACTCATGATTGGCTTAGTTTGCAATGACTGACACATGTTAACACCTTAAGGTGTGTGTTACTACTTAACACATGATTTCTAGGAAACAAAACTAGAATAGACTTACTCTGTGTTCATTGTTCTAGTAGCTTCTCTTTAAATGGGGGGGGGGGGGGAATCAGGACATTTTTAAGCCTGGGAAAGATGTATGGGAGTATGTACAAGCACCTCGCCTGCACATACCAGCGTATAATATTGAACTTTTATTATTCAGCTGCTAGCCATTTACTAAGAAGGTAAATATACTAATATATTGTGACAAGTCGGGGGTTCACTCGCCTCTGGTTAGCCGTCCACATGGTTAGGAAGTGGCATACCTTGCACGAAAATATGCTCAGCAGTCTGAAGTTTCTTTAAATCTGGTTCCTGCCAGCCTTTATTCACAGCACATCAAACACCATACACAGTCCATAATGCTTTTAGGGTTCACGACCCACAGGGTCCTGTCACTAACCCCTCCTGGGGCATCTGGAGGGCGTCTTCCTCCGTCAGACCCAACTGGTCCAATATAAAGACCATAAACACCCCACCTGGGTATGAGGTTAGGATTGTCATCCCAGTCAACCTCAGGGCCTTTGCTGGTCCTCACTGGAACCCAGCTTGCAGCCTGTCCTGCCCTGCCAAGCTGTAACTTCCCCCTTGCTTCTGGCAGAAACTGGCTTATATGCAACCAATTCCTGCTGCACCCATTCAGGTATTAACCTTATCTTTTCAGCTATCAGACTGCCTGACTAGCACCCTCTGCAGGTTATTCTGTTACTGCACCACTATAATATACAGTATATACAGTATATAATGTTTGCTTGCCTAGGCGGATGTGAAAAACATATGACGAGACATATATACAATAGAATACATATTTTATTACTATAACAGCCTCTATTGATGTCAATGGAGGCATCCGACTGGCAGTCCATATGCGAATAACATTGCACTGCGGGCCTTCCATGTGCAGAATCCAACCCAGTCATGTAAGCCCGGCCTAAGAATGATAGAAAAATTCTGAGGTCATTTTGTAATTCTGGGGAGAAAAAAATCATATAAAAAACACATTGCTTGCCATGCTGCAAAATGTTTGTAGACCAGTGTAATTTTTCCACACTCGCTCTTGTGTCCAGTTTTCTCTTCTACATCCATGAGTAGTTGAGTAAACAGCTTGGAAACAGAGCTTATCCAGGCTGAATTAGGTCCTTATTTTCAGGTATGTGTAAATGCGGGCTGACCAACAGACAAGAAAGTGTATGCATTTTGAGTGGCACTTCTGGAAACCCATAAGCAACCAAACTAAGCAAGGAAGGGAATAAATGGAAAGTTCTTTCCAAATACTGCTCAGCAATTTGGAAGGCTATTTATTTGTATTGTACTCAAAAGTACAGTGTTACCTTTTACTTATGGTCAGTAAATAGCTCTGATCAGAAGCATAGCTATATGGGGTTGTGTCTGGGCCTAGTGATACCAGTATTATACATGGCATATGGTAGGCAGGTGACCCTGTTAGAGGCACTACTTGAAGCTCCTGAGCCCTAATGTAAAACCTATAACAGTGGCCCAGAGAGAGATTCTTGTCAGGGTCAGCGGAGGTGGAACTGGTTTGACTTTGGGGCAAATTTAGAGGCAATACCTCAGAAACCCGCTCTTCACCATTGACCCCACCAGTTTGGATATGAGTTTCGCTGCGGGGGCTCCAGCATGTTACACTGAAAATGGTCTCAGTAATATGGCAGATCACACTATTAAAGACCAAGATGCATGGGGGGGGGGGGGCTATCTCAGATTCCCAAATGGTGCATATAAAAATGAATTTTCTAAAACCCTACCTTTTTAAGTGTTTTATGCAGTTAGAATTTGGTCATTGATGTCCCTAAAAAAACAATTGACCTATGAATATGGAAAGCCATCAGAGAAGAAGAGGGGTAGCACAAACACAAGTCCTATGGAGTAGGTGCCTGCAGGCTTGTAACTGCATTTGGTGACCACTGATTTTATTTTTTTGGTTTAGTATGAAGTATACTCGTGGTACAGACATATGCATGAGAAATGGGTGAGGATATTCCCGAAATATCGCTGACATACAGCTGCACCCTTTCCTCCTCCTGACTGCACTCTTAGCGGAGGATCGCCACCTGAATATCTGTTTGGCAGTACAACAAATGCTGATTGTTACTGACTTTATACTGATATGGTGAATATATTATCTTTGAAGTTCATACTGATAGCTGAAGATTTGCTGTGCTATGTACCATCGATGTTCTGGCGTACTGTATTGATGTGGATATTGTGCTTGTGTGGATACTAATGTTAAATGGTCTATACTATTTGAGACTTTCCTGTAAAGCCAATCTATTTTTCAAGAGTCTAAGTCTGTACTTCAGTTTCTCATGCATTTAGACGTCATACACAGGTCAGGTAAAGGTGAATATTGTACATTTCTCAAAATGAATTGAGCAAAGACAGCATTCTATTTCAACGTCTGTGCAATGACCCGGATAACCAAACACGTATTGTTATCAACAAGCCCATGTCTGTTGTTCTTCTCCTCTATTGTTGTATTTTTTCCTTGCCCCTTTAATTCTTTACTTGTACTTGATAAGGCTAACATTACAAAAATAGAATGAAATATAATAGCTAAATATGGGAACACCAGTTTTCAATTGTCCTTATAGGCAGCAGAATTCATATGGATTCCAAGGCAAATGTGCAACAAATTTCATAATGTGAACAGGGCTTAATTCTATGTATCTACAATTCGTTAAGGCTTAAAACTAAATTCTCTGCAGATGGTTTAGAGCCTAATCCTATCCCTGTGCCAAAGCCCTGCACTCACTATTCTTTTCAGCTGGACTTTCTTGATGTCTTCACCTGTTTGTAAAGATCCCACAAGCGGGATCACCATCTGTATCACATGAGCCACTGGTGACACACTCATACTTTCCATAGGAACCAGGGGACAAATTGGATCGATGTTGTCATGGTCTCCTTAAACCGGTTGGGGTCTCTACCTTGTTATTAGAAGCGGATACAATTGCATGGCTACAGCATGCCTGTTATAGGCTTTCTGAACTCATGAGAGAGTGGACTTGCCATATAGCATTAAAACAAGTTAGATTTGGTGTAACAAGAACTAGGGGGTCAACATTGACCCACATGCACATACATTCTGACTAAAACTAAATTATGAGTTGAAGAAAAACTCGCAAGTGAGAGAACAGAAACAGAAGGGGAGCATCGATACCCCTGTTACATGTTTATGCAACGGCTAGCTCCTATCCTGTTACTTCCTATTTTATTTCACAAGTGTGATCCTCAGTGTTGCAAAACAATGTACCCAATAATCTTCATAAGATACTGCAGGCAAGAAAGAGCGGTTGCCAGGGCTACCAAAATTCAGTCTCCTGTACTATCCATTGGCCAACGGCTTGTCTCCAGCCTGCTTGCCGTGGCCCTCTCATAACACTTATGACTCAACTGAATAAAGCATATCCAATGAGAAATGAAACTTTAACCCCTTCAAGTGCAGAGATTTTACTTTTTTTCCTTACTTTTATTATTCATCCCTGCCTTCAAAGAGTCATAACAGCCATGACTGGGTAGCACAGAGATCCCGATCCTCCATCGAAGAAGCTGATATGTCAGGAATCAATGAGTCTCTTTCAAAAGACTGAAATTTTCCCCTCAATGACCGTGGATCCTCCAACCGTGCAGCCCCCACCACAGGAACCTCTGCAGAAAACCCCACTATTTTAAAATACACATTTCTACATTGTAAACTACCATGGATTCCTGGCATATCAGTCTCTTGGAGCAGGATCTTTGTGCTATACGTTTATGGAAAACTGTGCCTCAGCATGCCCATGTTTGGAGCTGTGCCAACCGTGTGTGGTTCCCATGGCAACATCGGTCTGCCGCAGGCAGTGTGCTGTATTGGTGCAGTGCCCCATACCGAGGAGAGACTAAGCAGTGAAGGTAAATTGAGATGGTAGTCATGGTGGCTCTACTGCTCCTCCTGAAAAGGTGGTAAAGGATCTTGGCAGTTCTTATTGTGTGTTACCTGCGGAGTTGGGTAGGGAAAGATGTTAGTTTGTATGATGCCAGCTTGCGTACAGGTAGGGACCCATTTTGAACAAAATAATAAATACAAAAATTTGGAGAACTAAACAAAAATGGTAGGAAGCACTCCAGGAAGCAGGCTTGTATGAAAACAATTTAACAGTTTTATTGAGAGAGTTATTTTCTTCGTGGCAGTTACACACTCGAATTACATTTATTTGAAGTGGATTAAGTCGCTTGGACGGTAGACAAACCCTTTGAGTAGACATGGGAAGTGAGGGTTAACTTTCTACTTGCTTGACCTCCTGGCTGGACACTCCACCTTAACTTCTCTGGCTGTGATTACAACGAACTGACTGTTTCTGGCTTGTTTCTTTACTCTGACTCTGCCTTCTGTTTCTTGCTATTGAACTTTCCTTCTCCTTCGCTATCTCTCGCTTCTACTTGCCATCCCGAATAACTTGGCTCTTAGTGCTCACACTTTAGATGTTTTCCTTCCCACCGCACTGACTTGGAAGTGAAGATTGCCTCCTTGTTCCTCCCCTTGTCTATATCTCAGGGTCCCCTGGACTAGACTCCTTAACCCCACCCACTCTTTACCTTTTATACCTTCCTACATAACCAATCCTAGGCTATGGTAAAGCTATCTACCCAATCACTTTACTAGCTAGAAGTAATTGGCAGGTATAGGACACAGTTAGGTTGACTTCTGCAAAATCATGCAGAGCTGGGTTGAGGAACACTTTCAGTTAACCCATTATTGACCATTTAAAGTCTCACAAGCCCAATTAGAATGGAAGAATATGAACAATACATGATAACATTTCACAACTTATTATACATCACCTTATGACCTGATTCTAAGGATATAGGCAACACAGAAAGTTCTGGAGTACCCAAATCTAGGGTGCTACATTGGCACTGTGAGTAGAAGAGACGGGATGAGCTCCTGCATTAATTTGCTGATGCCGCACGCGCTTTTGCGTTCGAGTGATCAATGCTGTGGATATGTGTGATTTACTAAAGATTGAATGGCTATGGATGCTGAAATTACGAATATAGGTGCTGCACACGTCTCTGCACTTTATTGGTGGACTTCACGCATGTGTGTGTTTTACTGAAGGCTGAGTTGCTATGGACTGAAACTCCCCCCCCCCCCCCCCCGTACTCAAGATAGAAACAGGCTAGTGACTACGGCGTGTGGCGCCCGCTTGGTTCTCTATCTCCACTCTGTCTGACTCCTCACAGTGATAAAAAACAAATGACCGCATTTAGCTTTTCGCTCCCTCACTCTCATGAGTAGCCATGCTCTGCGTCATCCTTCTTCCTACGCTAAACATTGTATCTCTGGAGCCACCCTTTTTGGGCAGCATTATCTATCCTCTTCCGCTGATACACATAACACCGCCATTAAAAAACAAAATTGTGGCCAACTTAACTTAATACAACTCCAAAAATACCAGTTAAAAAGAATAACAGAAACTTGAATAAAATTAATATACCAGAGCCCCCTCTTCCACTAGCAGAACAAAGTCTTGTAGTTGTCAAGCAGAGTCAAACCCAAAAAGAGAATCACCGTCTTAAAGGGAACCTGTCACCTGTCTAAAACACCATTAATAGAGATGAGCGAGCACCAAAATGCTCGGGTGCTCGTTATTCGAGATGAACTTTTCGCGATGCTCGAGGGTTCGTTTCGAGTAACGAACCCCATTGAAGTCAATGGCCGACCCGAGCATTTTTGTATATCGCCGATGCTCGCTAAGGTTTTCATTTGTGAAAATCTGGGCAATTCAAGAAAGTGATGGGAACGACACAGAAACGGATAGGGCAGGCGAGGGGCTACATGTTGGGCTGCATCTCAAGTTCCCAGGTCCCACTATTAAGCCACAATAGCGGCAAGAGTGCCCCACCCCCCTCTCCCAACAATTTTTACTTCTGAAAAACCCTCATTAGCAAGGCATACCTTAGCTAAGCACCACACTACCTCCAACAAAGCACAATCACTGCCTGCATGACACTCCGCTGCCACTTCTCCTGGGTAACATGCTGCCCAACCCCCCCCCCCCCCCCCCGCACGACCCAGTGTCCACAGCGCACACCAAAGTGTCCCTGCGCAGCCTTCAGCTGCACTCATAGCCACACCACCCTCATGTCTATTTATAAGTGTGTCTGCCATGAGGAGGAACCGCAGGCACAAACTGCAGAGGGTTGGCACGGCCAGGCAGCGACCCTCTTTAAAAGGGACGGGGCGATAGCCCACAATGCTATACGGAAGCAATGAGAAATCCAATCCTGTGCCACCTCCATCAGGAGCTGCACACGTGGGCATAGCAATGGGGAACCCATGTGCCACACGCTATTCATTCTGTCAAGGTGTCTGCATTCCCCAGTTAGACCAGGGTTTTTTATAAATAGTCACAGGCAGGTACAACTCCACAATGGGAATTCCGTGTGCACCCACAGCATGGGTGGCTCCCAGGAACCCACCGGCGGTACATAAATGTATCCCATTGCAGTGCCCTGGACAGCAGAACTAACGTCAGATTAAATGCAGGTGGGCTTCGGCCTACACTGCATGCCCCAGTCAGACCGGGGTTTTTAATACATAGACACCGGCAGGTACAAATCCCTAATGTGAAGTCCCTGTGGACCCACAGCATGGGTGGCTCCCTGGAACCCAACGGCAGTACATAAATATATCCCATTGCATTGCCCATCACAGTTGAGGTAACGTCAGGTTTAATGCAGGTGGGCTTCAGCCCACACTGCATGCCCCAGTCAGACTGGGGTTCTTTAGAAGTGGACACATGCAGTTACAACTCCGTGTGGACCGACAGCATGGGTGGGTCCCAGGAAGCAACCGGCGGTACATAAATATATCCCATTGCATTGCCCATCACAGCTGAGGTAACGTCCGATTAAATGCAGGTGGGCTTCGGCCCACACTGCATGCCCCAGTCTGACCGGGGTTTTTAATACATAGACACTGGCAGGTACAAATGCCTAATGTGAAGTCCCTGTGGACCCACAGCATGGGTGGCTCCCTGGAACCCATCGGCGGTACATAAATATATCCCATTGCATTGCCCATCACAGCTGAGGTAACGTCAGGTTTAATGCAGGTGGGCTTCGGCCCACACTGCATCCCCCAGTCAGACTGGGGTTCTTTAGAAGTGGACACATGC
Source organism: Eleutherodactylus coqui (assembly GCF_035609145.1). Taxonomy (NCBI): domain Eukaryota; kingdom Metazoa; phylum Chordata; class Amphibia; order Anura; family Eleutherodactylidae; genus Eleutherodactylus; species Eleutherodactylus coqui. Next base: position 167,542,393 of record NC_089843.1, on the reverse strand, counting down.
AGTTACAACTCTGTGTGGACCGACAGCATGGGTGGGTCCCAGGAAGCCATCGGCGGTACATAAATATATCCCATTGCATTGCCCATCACAGCTGAGGTAACGTCAGGTTTAATGCAGGTGGGCTTCAGCCCACACTGCATGCCCCAGTCTGACCGGGGTTTTTAATACATAGACACTGGCAGGTACAACTCCCTAATGTGAAGTCCCTGTGGACCCACAGCATGGGTGGCTCCCTGGAACCCACCGGCGGTACATAAATATATCCCATGCAGTGCCCTGCTCAGCAGAGCTAACGTCACATACAATACAGGTGTGCTTCGGGCCACAGTGCATGCCCCAGTCAGACTGGTAATATGTTTATGTAGCAAAAGTGTAGGCCAACCCCACACACCTTGCTGTACCATGAGTGCAGGCGAAGCCCATAAAAATTACTAGGATTACACTGTAGGCGAGGGCCCAAAAAAATTGGTGTACCAACAGTACTAATGTACCTCAGAAAAATTGCCCATGCCCAACCAAGAGGGCAGGTGAAACCCATTAATCGCTTTGGTTAATGTGGCTTAATTTGTAACTAGGCCTGTAGGCAGCCCAGTTAAAATAAAAATTGGTTCAGGTGCAAGTTTCAACGCTTTAATGAGAATTGAAACGTATAAACATTGTTTACTAAAGTAATATGACTGAGCCTTGTGGGCCTAAGAAAAATTGCCCATTCGGCGTGATTACGTGAGGTTTCAGGAGGAGGAGGATGAATATAATACACAGATTGATGAAGCTAAAAGGTCCCCGTTTTTGATGGTGATAGACAACGATGCTTCCATCCGCGGGTACAGCCTACGTATTGTTTAGGTACCGCTGCTGTCCGCTGGTGGAGAAGAGAACTCTGGGGAAATCCAGGCTTTGTTCATCTTTATGAGTGTAAGCCAGTCGGCACTGTCGGTTGGCAGGCGGGTACGCTTATCCGTGATGATTCCCCCAGCCGCACTAAACACCCTCTCTGACAAGACGCTAGCCACAGGACAAGCAAGCACCTCCAGGGCATACAGCGTGAGTTCAGGCCACATGTCCAGCTTCGACACCCAGTAGTTGTAGGGGGCAGAGGCGTCACAGAGGACGGTCGTGCGATCGGCTACGTACTCCCTCACCATCCTTTTACAGTGCTCCCGCCGACTCAGCCTTGACTGGGGAGCGGTGACACAGTTTTGCTGGGGAGCCAGAAAGCTGGCAAAGGCCTTGGAGAGTGTTCCCCTGCCTGCGCTGTACATGCTGCCTGATCTCCGAGCCTCCCCTGCTACCTGGCCCTCGGAACTGCGCCTTCTGCCACTAGCGATGTCGGATGGGAATTTTACCATCAGTTTGTCCGCCAGGGTCCTGTAGTATAGCATCACTCTCGAACCCCTTTCCCTTTCGGGTATGAGAGTGGAAAGGTTCTCCTTATACCGTGGGTCGAGCAGTGTGTACACCCAGTAATCCGTAGTGGCCAGAATGCATATAACGCGAGGGTCACGAGAAAGGCATCCTAACATGAAGTCCGCCATGTGTGCCAGGGTACCTGTACGCAACACATGGCTGTCCTCACTAGGAAGATCACTTTCAGGATCCTCCTCCTCCTCCTCCTCCTCAGGCCATACACACTGAAAGGATGACAGGCAAGCAGCATGGGTAGCCTCAGCAGTGGGTCAAGCTGTCTCTTCCCCCTCCTCCTCATGCTCCTCCCCCTCCTCCTCCTCCTCCTCAACGCGCTGAAATATAGACATGAGGGTGCTCTGACTATCCAGCGACATACTGTCTTCCCCTGCCTCCGTTTCCGAGCGCAAAGCGTATGCCTTTATGCTTTGCAGGGAACTTCTCAAGAGGCATAGCAGAGGAATGGTGACGCTAATGATTGCAGCATCGTCGCTCACCATCTGGGTAGACTCCTCAAAGTTTCCAAGGACCTGGCAGATGTCTGCCAACCAGGCCCACTCTTCTGTAAAGAATTGAGGAGGCTGACTTCCACTACGCCGCCCATGTTGGTGTTGGTATTCCACTATAGCTCTATGCTGCTCATAGAGCCTGGCCAACATGTGGAGCGTATAGTTCCACCGTGTGGGCACGTCGCACAGCAGTCGGTGCACTGGCAGATTAAACCAATGTTGCAGGGTGCGCAGGGTGGCAGCGTCCGTGTTGGACTTGCGGAAATGTGCGCTGAGCCAGCGCACCTTTCCGAGCAGGTCTGACAAGCGTGGGTAGCTTTTCAGAAACCGCTGAACCACCAAATTAAAAATGTGGGCCACTAGTAGGCCTAAAGTATTTTGCTTCTATTTTTTTAAATGCAGCAGACAGATACTGTAGGCAGCGTATATTATGTATACTGTTTCCCTCTGGCGGGATGACGGCGGTGATGTAACGGAGACAGCAGAGTCAGGAAACAATTTTGCGCAAGCCTGCTGTAACGCTTAGCTGCATATTAATTAGGACTACTACCCCCAGCAGACACGCAGTACACTGAAGACGGTCATAGGCAGCCCAAATATTAGTATTTTTCCCCAATTTTTTTAAAAAGCCCACTGCCTATATAGCCTGTATATCTCTTTCCCTGCCTCACCAGTACTGGCCCTATACTCTGTACAATGACTGCAGGCTGAGGACGCAATGCTCTGCACGCCCGATATACAAAAAAAAAAAATTGTGCAACACTGCTAAAAGCAGCCTCAACAGTACTGCACATGGTCAGATGTGGCCCTAAGAAGGACCGTTGGGGTTCTTGAAGCCTAATATAACTCCTAACGCTCTCCCTATAGCAGCAGCAGCAGCACTTTCCCTGATCTATGTCAGAATGCATCTATGGCGAGCCGCGGGCGGGGCAGATTTAAATACTCGGGTGACACCTGATCTCCCCAGCCACTCACTGCAGGGGGGTGGTATAGGGCTGGAACATCACAGGAGGAAGTTGTAATGCCTTCCATGTCTTTCTATTGGCCAGAAAAGCGCGCAAATGTCTCAGAGATGAAAGTGAAAGTAACTCGAACATCGCGTGGTGTTCGTCTCGAGTAACAAGTATCTCGAACACCCTAATACTCGAACGAGTATCAAGCTCGGACGAGTACACTCGCTCATCTTTAACCATTAACTAACGGTGCTGTCAGGGGAGGTGTTTTTTTAGACTCACCCACTTCTTGGTTCCCACAGTGTCTGCCATACACCAGATGAAAAACGAACTCTCTTCAGAGTCCCATGTGAGCACACTTTCATAAGCTTTTATAGGGGTACAAGTTAGTTTATGGAGCTTTAGGCAGGTAACAGGTTCCCCCTAAATAAAGCCAGGCGCAATAAAGGGAATAGTGTGACGCCCTTGGTTGTTACAGTGCTAAAAATCATATCCAGCAGTCTTTATTTTGTGTGGTTTAGGTCTGCCATCTTGTGGTCATTATGTCATATTGCATGTTATAAATAACCATGACTCTTTGATGCAATTTATATCCTAATCATATATAGAGTTGGTTTAAATATTATTTCACATGGGCTCGTTCACATGGGCGTATGCGTACAATGCTGCGAGCCAGAAGAGACCGCGTACGGGCTGTGATTGGCACTGCACATGTCTGGGAATCTAACGTCATGGAAATACACAGTGAAGGTAAATTGAGATGGTAGTCATAGTGGCTCTGCTGCTCCTCCTAAAGAGAGAGAGTCCCCCATTGACTTCAATGGGGTTCATTACTCGAATAGAGCTCTCGAATATATTAAGAAAAGCTCGACTCGAATAACGAGCACCCGAGCATTTTGGTACTCGCTCATCTCTAATGGCCTTTCAAGTGTAGCCCATTAAAGAGCTGCATATGATATGCAGAGAAATAGAGCATGCTGCAATTTATTTCTCCTATGCATCGATACACAATGCCCACACCCAGGCGTGAATGGAAGAATGAAAGTCCATTGACTTTCGTTGCTCCCATTCACTGCATGTTACCTATGGGAAATACGCATGTGATACAATAAGCCCATGTGAATGAGCCATTAAGCTGCTTTCACATCTGTGTCGGAGGTACTATTTTCCTGCTCTGCTATGGAAGCAGGAAAGGGGAATCCCCTGGACGAACGGATCCCTCTTATGACGAAACCATACACCGGCGAAAATACCATGCATGCAACTTTATTTCTTCTGGAATTTTGTGCCGGATCTGCAACGGAACCTCCGAACAGACGTTCCAGCGCTGATGTGAACCTGGGCTTAGTTAAAGGGGTTGTCCCGCGGCAGCAAGTGGGTCTATACACTTCTGTATGGCCATATTAATGCACTTTGTAATATACATTGTGCATTAATTATGAGCCATACAGAAGTTATAAAAAGTTTTTTACTTACCTGCTCCGTTGCTGGTGTCCTCGTCTCCATGGTGCCGACTAATTTTCGCCCTCCGATGGCCAAATTAGCCGCGCTTGCGCAGTCCTGGTCTTCTGCTCTCTTCAATGGAGCCGCTCGTGCAGAATGCAGGCTCCGTGTAGCTCCGCCCCGTCACGTGCCGATTCCAGCCAATCAGGAGGCTGGAATCGGCAATGGACCGCACAGAAGAGCTGCGGTCCACGGAGGAAGAGGATTCCGGCGGCCATCTTCACAGGTAAGTATAGAAGTCACCGGAGCGCGGGGATTAAGGTAAGCGCTCCGGTAAGCTTTCTGTACGTCCCTGCATCGGGGTTGTCTCACGCCGAACGGGGAGGGGGTTGAGAAAAAAAAAAACCGTTTTGGCGCGGGACAACCCCTTTAAACTTAATATACGTGCACTGGATCTTTAAGATAAAACTGTTATATGAAATTGTTCCAGCTTGTCTTCTAAATTCTGCCACAAGGGTAAAGATAGGGAGCTTGGAGAATGCTACCAGTTAAAGTGAAGCTAAACTTTTGGATGACTTTTTAGAATAACTGTCAATTGGCTATTGTATGCAGTGTCCTGCATTTTTAGCAATTTTTCCATCTGTAGGCACAATGTCTAATTGTCATTTTTCCATAACCTTCGTGGTTGTAGCTTAACTACTATGAAGCCTCGTCCTACTTCATATAAAAAATATGTCTATATGTGAGGCTGTATTCCCATGCCATTGAAAACAGTGGCAGAACATTTTGATCCCTTGATGCAGCTGTGATAGCTACTGCAGGGATGCAAGTCTTTTTCCATGTGAAAACGCCTTACATCCAGGGGTTTTTAGAAGGATGGCAAGGGCAATATTGGGCCGTGAATTGCAGCGCCATATCACTCTCGACAGTGTGAAGGAGCCCAGAGAGATCTCCCCTTATAGCCCTGCTCTCTCTCCCTGCTATGGTTTAATCCCCCATAGCCCCGCTTTCTCTCTCTCTTACTGCTATGCGGATTCCCGAGGGATATCCCCATAGTGCAGAGAGAGTGGGCAAGGCTAGAGAGCTTCTTACAGGGATTCCCATAGCAAAAAAGAGGGGGCGGTGCTAGAGGGGTGGGGAGAGGACAGATTACTCTAGCCTCGCCCTCTTCTCCCATGCTCTTGGGCAAGCCCTGTAACCCCACCCCCCCACTCTCTCCCTATATAGGGAATTTCCTTGGGGTGAGAGGTGGAGGGAATCCCCTATTGCCCCCCACTGTTGAGGAATTGCCCAGCAGCAGGGCTTGAGGAATTCCCAGCTGCTTACAGAGGGACTTTTAAAACATGCTGCCTATAAGTACATTTTGAATATCCCACTGTAAATTTCTGTTAGTCCCCATGGGGATTAAGGGAACCCACAGGGAGATGAACAGAACCCTCGGGACTTCCCCTCATCCCCACGGGGACTAACAGCGCAGAATGTGTTAATATGAAGAAATCCTCAGAATGACTGCTAATTCTAAAGTAGAGTCAGCTGTGTTTTTTTCCCAGCGCTGTACGCAGCTAAAATCCACCCTTTTCTTTTTTTTCCCGCTTCCATAGGAGTCTATGGGAGCTTCCAGAATATATTGGCAAAAGATAGGGCAGTGTGAAAAATTGATGCTATTTTTCCCAACTTGATTTTTTTACGTGCCCAAAAATCGTTCATCTGAATGAGTACATTGAAATCCAATGCATCAGATGGTTGTGTTTTTTGCCAGATCTTTTTACACCACTAAATAGCGGTATATAAACGGTCATAAGAATAAGGCCTAAAACATACCTGGACTCAATATACATAAATGTCCCAGGCCCATGCTGCCCTGTGGTGCAGCAGCATGAACCCGGTGACAGGTCCCCTTTCAATGTGCTAGCGGAATTATTCTAGTGACACAGTGTATGTACATTTTATTTATCTACAGAATTTTGAGCAAAATGTTACATATTGTTAACTGATGAAAATAAAATGACAGAATTTTTTTCTTGTTCAAGGGCTTGGCCTCTAATAATTTGGCAAACCAGTTTAAAAGATTCATAATCAAAAAATGAATAACATACTTACTATGCTATAGGTAAGCATCATGATGTTACTGAAGGGCCAGAAACATTAATGCTAAGGTGTTGTGTTGTCCATAGCCAATAGGGAATGTGCGGAATACTGTACCAGTACCCTTGGGATTATCTCCCTTTACATGCAGGATGTAGAGCACAAATAGCTCAGCACCGTGTTAGCCAGAAAAATCAATGTGGTGTTAAATACTCTTGTAAAAAAAAACAAAAGTATTACAGAGGTGATGCCTTTATTGGTTAAATAATGATATTTGTGAGTTTTCGGAGCTGAGGCTTTATCCGACTGATGAAGGGCCTTTGTGTCAGAAAGCTTGCAAATAGAATTTTTCTGTTTAGCAAATAAAGGTATCACCTCTATAATACTTTTGTGTTTTATACAAGAGTATTCAACACAACCTTTAAACTCAGGAAGCTGGCCATGTGCATGCTTAGAGCAGCAGGTGGCAGCAGAGAGCAGCGATAGGAAAGAAACACACACATGTAGGCTCAGTCACACGGCTGTCACCGGTTCAGTCACCGGCTCCATTGCCGGTCATGTGTTCTTTCTTCCGGCGGTGCGGAGAGTCGTCTACACCTGCAGTGCGGTCATCTTATCCTGCAGTAACACGGGCGCATCGGCCCCGGATGCGCCCGTGTGACTGAGCCCTAAGGCCACCTGCACAAGGGTGGATTTTTGCGTCTGCCTCCGGATTCCGCAGAAATAAAACTCCATAGCACGCTATAGAAAAACATTTCTTTATCCACACGAGCGGAAACCAATTGCAGTCTCCGCTCGCAGATGAAAAATTGCAGCATGCTTAATTTTATTGCGGTTCCCGCACGGACGGCTTCGATTAAAGTCAATGGAAGCAGTCCGACCTGCGGCCCATCTGCGCATGGGCCGCGGATTCTACGGGAAAAACAAAAGATTTTGAAAAAAAAATCTGTACTGCTCATGTGTGTCGGCCAACACATTCACACACATTTGCAATACAGAAGAAAGGAGACACGTACAGGTATGTAGGTTCGCCGCCCGCGGGCATGGGTGGATTCCATGCGGGATCCGTGTGTGCCGTGTGCATTCGGCCTAAGATATGCCACAGGGCGGAAGTGGGAGAAGCTCGCCACCTCACTAAATAAAATAGTTTACAACTTGTGTTTATATTGAATCTACTGAAAACTTAAAAATGTAGATACGACAGAAGTAAACCTTGATATCATGAGATGTCTGAGCATTATCTTGCCTTTTCTTGCAAAAACATCACTGCCCTTGCGATTCTATCGGTTTTTTATCACGACAGACAATAGGAGTTTCTAACGTTAAAAACGCATTGCATTGGACGAAACCCGCAATTCAGTGCTTTGCAATATGATAAAAAACAGGAGGCTCCATAGGAAAACATAAAAAAAAAGCAAAACGCTGAAAGATAGGACATGCTGCGTTTTTTTTTTCCCTCCACATCGCATGAGTGAAAACATTGCAATTGGGAATGAAACCATTCATTGAAAATCATTGGTTTCATAATTCTTCGTTTTCACTCACTCTAACATCGCTCAACGAATATGCGATTTTATCGTCAGTGTGAAGGAACCCTTACAAGGGCAGTATTGGTCTGAGTTTTTAATTTTATAGCATAAGAGGGACCGATGGAACACTATTGCTGATGGGGACAACAAAGGGGAGTGCTTTTACTGATACAAGGGGCAGCATTATTACTGATAAGACCAACAAGGGGGTGTTAAAACTGATAGAAAGCTACAAGGGACAACATTATTACTGACAGGGTAACAAGCAGGGCATTATTAATGACAGGGCAATAAGGGGGATCATTATTACTGACAAGAGTGAGCTGTCCTGCATACTATCAGAGACATTTGTTGGATCTCCTCCAACATCAGAGCTATGCAGGGTAAACCTAATGTTGGACGAGTACCGACACTGGATTGGAAAGGGTTAACATCAGGGCAACAAGCTGCAGCATTTTTAATAATGAGGAACGGAGGGGGGGATGGAGCATTATTCCTGATGAGGGCTTAAAAGGGGGGCATTATTATTACTGTGGCCACTGAGAGGGGGTGCTATTACTATAGGGTCACTGGAATAAATGTAATGGCGGTGGACGTGGAAACACTGTGTCAGCTTACCAGATAGGTAATGAACCAGTCCAGCAGGGCTGACAGCTGACTCTGGTGTACAGAGGTAAGATACCAGATGTATGAAACCCAGTCCATAGGTGAGAACTAGGGAAGGTACCTTGTCCTGAGCTAGTAACAGGGAGGAAAACCCTGCCTATAAGCAGGGCTGGCGTCCCGATAAGGATGACCCTGTGGTCTTCCTCTAAACGCTGACTAACCCTGACAGGGCAGAACACCTATAAAACCAAAGACAAACCTATACAGGGATGAGTACAGAAACAGAAGGAGGAACGGGCTGACAAGGGTAAAACAGAGGAGCAGGTATACAGGAACTCAGACTGCAGGATGCAAGGATGGAAGAACAATAAAGCACAGAGACCAGAATGATCACAAGATAACTGCAGAATCAGAGAGCTGACCTCACAACAACACTGCGCACTGAAAGGAAGTCCCAGATCAGCTATATAGGGCAGTGATTAGAAAAGGTCCTACAGCTGCGCTGAAGACCAGAAGCCAATAACCCTAGAAGGACTGGAAGAAGATAGGTATGAGTTCAGGTTACAAAGAGAGCAGGACGACGCCTGCAACTGCAAGACACAGGGGAGGAGGAGCTAGTCTGAACAGGGGACCTAACAATAACAGAGGTAAAATCATACATTGTGATAAGCTTTGTGCCGAGCCACTCCCAATGACCACAACCCCTTTTTGGTAGGGGTTCCCCGCAATAAAAAAATGTCTCCTAAAGGCGCGCCAAGGTTCAAAAAGTTGGGAAACACTGCATCAGAAAGTTGTAAATTTACAGTTGGTGTACGTCACATGGAACCTGTCCATGGTTCAGGCTGGTAATTGTAAAACCTATTTATGTTTTATGTTAGGTTACGTGAGTCTAGTTCAAATGGTTTGTTTTGTTTGTTTTGACTTTGATATAAGGTTTTATGCCCCTACAATATTTATTAAAATAATTAGTTATGGGGGACAAAACTGTAATAACTATTTTTCTAATTTGTCACCTTTACATTTTTATTATTTAATATTTGTCTTTATGTATAACATATATACCTTGCCAATTTGGGGGTTAAAGTCAGGAGTTTGGATAAGGATGGTATCAATTTCTTACTTTTACTATTGTTATGATTTTATGTCATTTCTACACAGCACACACTGAACACTGTGTAAGAAGTGCTTTCTGAGGTTTCATCATTTCACCATAAAACATGTTCGGCAAATGCCAATGGCTTTAACCCCTTCAGTGGCAGTCCCAGAAATTTTTCAGGACTAGCCCCACTGCCCATAGTGATATAGTTCGGAAGATTACCGGGCTATGTTTCACTATGGGACCGTGCAGAACACAATGCCATAAGTTGCACACACACCACCTGCACAGTCCCACAGAGAACCACTGCAGGTCTTTAAAAAAAGCTAGAAGATAGAACCGATCTGCTGGCAACTTCCCGCTTCTTTTTTTGAACTCCTGCACTGTTTACACATTGCCACAGAGACCATCGGCTTGTCAGAAGTCAGTAGATAGTCCCCTTAGCAGGGAGAGCTGCTGATCGATTGTCAGATGATAGCCGGGTACCAGCTCTTACAGCGGACAACGGAGAAAACCTCCAATCTCTGCTGTTTAACCTTTTACATGCCACAGTCTATGTGACCGCAGCATGTAAAGGCCTGACAGAGGGAGAAGGCTCCCTCTGTCACCATCGGACCCCCCGCAATGTGATCAAGGGGTCCTGATGGGTCTCTGTGGCACCTGGAGACTTGAATATAGCCTCCAGGTCTGGCCCCTAAATTAGGCTACAACGCTCAGACTGTTTGCGTGTCATAGCCTGTCTAATAGCCTGCTATACTCTCAGCATAGCAGAGTATTAGAAGAATTTAAAAAAGTTGTATGCAAGAGCGCTAAAGGGACAAAAAATTTTAAAAAGTGTAAAAAAAATAGTAAAAAAGTTATGAAAAAAATAAAAACGCCAAAACCCCACCTTTCTCCCTGTACTTTGTAAAAATGAAAAACAAAATTACACATAGGGTATCCCTGCATTCATAATGACCCAGTAAAGGAAGGTGGTACATTATTTAATCCGCAGGGTGCACGGCATGGAAAAGAAAAATTTAAAAACATACAAGAAATGGAATAGAAAGTGATCAAAATGCTGCACGGATTAACAAATGGTACTAATAAAAAGTACAACTTATCCCGCAAAATAAAAACCCTTACAGAGCTCCGTTGATTTAAAAAAATAAAAATGCTAGGAGTCTTTAAATGCAGCGATAAAAAAATAATAATTTTTTTAAAGTATGAAAAAGTAGCGAAAAAAAAGAAAACTATTACAATTTGGTATTGGCATAGTCGTACTGGCTTGTAGAATTACTATACTATATTATTTAGACTGCTCAGAGAATGCAGTGAACAATAAAAATAAAAAACACGCCAGAATTACAGATTTTGTTAATTTTGCCCCTAGAAAAAAATGGGATAAAAAGCGATCAAAAATTTACATGTTCCCAAAAATTAGATAAATGAAGGCTGGAGTTCATCCCACTAAAAACAAGGCCTTCTAGAACTCTGGCAATGGAAAAATAAAATTAATGCGGCTCTTGGAATGTGGCGACACAAAAGCAAACCGTTAAGGCCTCAGTCTGATGGGTGTTTTTATGTGCGCATGTTACTTGCGTTTGCGATCCACATCTATTAAGAACCAACAGCAACAGCGCCAACCCCATTGAGAACATACATGGCCAGCTCCATTGAAAGCAATGGGCTGCCAGCAAGCCCTGCAGTGATTTTCGGGGAAGGGCTTTAAATATATGACAGCGGAGAGCTGTCTGTGATTGGTCACAGTGCTCAGCCAAGCAGAGGCAGCCTTTTCAGCAGGCGGGGATTTTAAATCCCCGCCTGCTGAAAGCACTTCAGAGCAGTGCAGGGAGAAGACCCGGCTGGATGCGCTTGAGCCCCACAGCTGCAAAGAGGTGAGTATATATATTTTTTACATTTTTTACACATTTTAGGGATGATTTTCAGGGAAGGGCTTATATTTAAATCCCTCCCCTGAAAATCACTGCAAGGCTTGCCAGCAGCCCATTGCTTTCAATGGAGCTGGCTGTAGCGTCGGCTCTATTGAATTCAGTGGGATAGCATTGTGGTCCTTTGCTACAGCTGTGATAGTTGTGGCAGTGGATTTCTTCATCTTTGCGGGAAGGTCCCTTGTCATTGGACACTGTGACAATACTGTCACAGTGTTGAGTGACAAGGAGACACCCCTCGGAGATGAAGAAATCCTCTGTCACAGCTGTCATAGCTGTGGCTGAGTATCGCGATCTTCTCTGTGTGTCAATGTGGCTGCCGCTGCTGCCGCCAGCCCAATTGACCAAAGGTGAAACCCCTGGATGCACGTTAAAACACCCATCTGACTGAACTTTAAGAAAAAAAAAATGTTTTAAATGTACAAAAATAGCAAAACATAAAAAAACTGTATAAACTTGGCATCGCCGGAATTGTGTTGACTCAGAGAATAAGGTTATCATACTATTTATTCTGCATGCTGAACGCCGTAAGAATGAAATCCAAAAAACAAATGAATTTATTTTTCCCAATCTCCCTACAAATGTTTTTACAAAAGTTATGCAATACATTATATATACCCAAATATGATGCCATTAAAAAGTACAACTTGTCCCACAAAAAACAAGCCTCCATATGGCTGTGTCAATGGAAAAATGAAAAAGGTTATGGCTCATGCAACGCGACTGGAAAATTAGTTGAAATTAAATGATTGGCCCATTTAAAAAACCTGCCCTGGTGGGTCTGACAGGGTGGTAAAAAACCCACCACTGAAGGGGTTAAATGGGCTTATCGTAACAAGGGAAGACATATTGCATATATAAGCATTACAGGCATTAAAGGTATTATATATTTTACCAATTGATAGGTTTAAATGGGTATTCCCATCTCTTTAATTGCAGGATAAACCAGCTATGCTGTGTCTGGATCTCCCAAGTTTCAAAAGCAGTATAGTTCGAGGAGCTACACTGTTTATGAAACTCCCATTCAGTTGTATAGAAGTTACAGAAATAATATAGCTCAGGGTGCTTGGCTGTTTTCATAAAAACTCCCATTGGCCACTTCCAAGTCTGTTAGCAGTGGCCAATGGGAGAAGGTGAAGCAGCATGGAGTCGGGGGCACAGATACGAATACTAGTTTAAATTCTGCGCTCTATACCATGTACCCTAGTAAAAGAGCCTACAGATTACCATACTATAAAACCCTGCGAGTAGAACAAATCTTTATAAAATACCTTGAAGTGATTTATAGCCATACTTTTCTCTGTGCACTAGTGAAGGCTATTTTTTTAGTTAAACTTTAACTCCATAAACTTGTTACACAAATGTAAATGAAGACCAATATCCAAGCTAGAACTGGGTCAGCAGAAGTTAATTGTTAACGTGTTTTTACAGAGCTCAAAAAAGCGAGAGTGCGAGCTAATAAACAGTATTTTCACTTTTGAAGGTTATCGGGTTGTCATGGTGCTTATCAGGAATTGTTAATTCTTATTTCAGAGCTTGTCTATTCTGTTCTATCAAGTAGTCACATGCAGAATTGTATATTATAAAAAATGTAAGTACTGCTTGAAGGCTTATTTAGAGGTTTGCTATTACAGTATGTAGAGAAGAACTCTGTGCACAAAGCACAGAAGTCAAATTTGCTCAGGAGCATAATCCAAGCCTATAAAATACAGGACAAGGACAATTAAGGCTCATTAGTTCAAAAACAAGAATTTATAGAGCTTTAACACTCCTCACATGATACAGATAAACAAATAATGTTTAGCTATTATAGTATAGTAGTGTGTAGCTAAAGGTTCTTGAGTGTAAAAGTTCAGCTTTGGGCCTCTCACTGCTCCCAACCTCCCGTCGCTCCCCCCCCCCCACACACACACACACACACACACACACGCCTCCCGCAGCTACTTTGCCTGGGGTTCACCCAAAAAATTGCAATAAATGTATATATATTTCAATTCTATCTATTCAGTCATGTCCGACTCTTGGATACTATGTAGGCCAGTCCTCTCCATTATTCTTTATAGCTGCTCTACTCTTTCCCATAATCGACACAAAGTGCCCAGAGGGTGGCAACACATGACAAATCAACAGTGGCAGTCGTATGGCTAAGTGCTATACGTTGGGGAAAACCTGGTGACCTACCCTATAAAACCTTCACCATGAAACTCTATGGATCAAAATTAACATGCTTCAAGTATGGTGTAGTCCATGGTGAAAGGGGTCAACTGAGCTGTACAGAACATATATAGTCTCAATTCTAGTAACCTCTAAATAGTGCAGTCAACATATAATAGTCAGATACCAAATCTACACGGTGATAGTGATTACAGTGCAGTTACCTCCAGTTATCAAACGTGACATCATCTTTTTTTTTTTTCTCCATTCAATCTAGACAGACATGAAGATTTCCTATATCTACGACTCGTCTCTGCACACTTTCCATCCTGCCCCTCCTCCCAAAACACCTCACAGTGTGTCCCACAGTAAAAGTGCCCTCTCCTGTGCCCCACAAAGTAGTATTGCTCGCACATAGCAATAATTCACCTATATTGACCACCGCAAAAAATAATTCCTGCTTTATATCCTCATACTGTAATAACATTTCTTTATGTCCCACACAGAAATAATAATTTTCCGTGTTCCCTGCAAAATAACAATGTCCATTTTCTGCTCCAGAAAAGTAATAATAACCCCTAGTGCGCACAAAGTAATAGTGGTCTCTTTGTGCCCCTTAAAGGAGATGTACGAGTCATTTTTTTTAAATTCCTGCTCCTCATCTATAAAAATAATTAATAATCATATACTTTTCTAGATGCCCACAGCAGCTTCATTCCTTTCGCCAGGAGTGTATTGATAGGCTGTAGTTAACTTTTTATGGGATGTCACAGGCTGCTGCAGCCAATCATAGACCTAAGTGTTCAAGCACTGACATCTGTGATTGGCTGCAGCAGCCTGTGACATCCCATAATCACAGATGTCAGGCTCCAGTAGCAATCTGCCATCATGTGGGCATCCCATCTTCTCTGGTATCTCTCATAGTTTTTATGTCTAAGTGGAATCTTTCTCCTCTCTCTTCATTGATATGACCAAGGTTTTCCGGAAAGCAGTCCAAGTGGCTGTGAGGGCAGTAGATCTTGATTCTCATGTTAGAGCCAATGTTTTTCTTTTAATTGTAAAGCATCTACTCTATCAATGCAGAGCAGTTGTTTGCCTTATGGTTGCCAAGAAAGTTCTTGACATTTAGACAAATGAAGACCAGACACTAGACTCGTTGCTTTGAACTTTTTCATGCCCAGTCCAGGGCATTTATGTGATATGTAATCAAAGCACACAACGTCTTACTTCAATGCCTTCATAAATTTTTAGAGTGAAGGTATTATGTTGCCATAAGTTGTCAGAACGAACGTAACCTTCCTCATAATTAATAAATTACATCAAAATGCCTACAATATGTTTTAAAAAACAAAATACTTGAATACTGACTAAAATTCTAATATGTAAGAAATAGAGATGAGCGAGCATACTCGTCCGAGCTTGATGCTCGTTCAAGTATTAGGGTGCTCAAGATGCTCGTTACTCGAGACGAGCACCACGCGGTGCTCGTCTCGATTAAATGAGCACTGACCATTGAATTCAATGGAGCCGGCAATACAGCCGGCTCCATTGAAAGCAATGGGCTGCCGGCGATCTCAGGATGAATTTTCAGGAAGGGCTGAAAAATATAAGCCCTTACCTGAAAATCATCCTAAAATGTGTAAAAATAAAAAAATTAAAATATGTCAGCATAAAGATCGTTCTCCTCTGCCATAGCTGTGACAGCTGTGGCAGAGTAGAACGATGTTAGCCCATTGAATTCAATGGAGCCGGCAATACAGCCAGCTCCATTGAAAGCAATGGGCTGCCGGCGAGCGCGGGAGTGAGACCCCCCCCCCCCCGCACTGTGAGCATAAAGATCGTTCTCCTCTGCCACAGCTGTAACAGCTGTGGCAGAAAAGAACGATGTTAGCCCATTGAATTCAATGGAGCCGGCAATACAGCCGGCTCCATTGAAAGCAATGCGCTGCGGGCGATCGCGGGATGAATTGTCGGGAAGGGGTTAAATATATAAGCCCTTCCCTGCAATTCATCCTGAAATGTGTAAAAATAAAAAATATATATATATACTCACCTTTCCGCTGCAGCCGGAGTTCAGCTGCGGCCGCCGGCAGTTCTCCTGAACTGCTTCTCTATACTATTCAGCAGCCGGGGCTTTAAAATCCCCGCCTGCTGAATGAGCTGCCTCTAATTGGTCACAGCCTGACCAATCAGAGGCAGGTCTCACTCACACACCCATTCATGAATTGACTGCTGCCTCTCATTGGCTCAGCGGGACCAATCAAGCTTGAGAAAGGCGTCAGTTGACGCAGAAACGCGTTGCTTATTATCTTTATCTTGATGTATTTGTCTTTTTTTGGGGAATAAAATTTAGCTTACTATGAACAGAAGTTTCTAGTAGCTTATTCCCTATTTACCTTTAAGGGTCGGTATTGAAGCGCAGCTGTAAAAAAGTTTTTTCTGGTTGCTTTCATGCACACTCCTGAGATTTGTACCTATATTTCAATTACATCAAATCCGGTATGATACTGTGACTCAGCTGAGTCACAGGCAGTATGTCAAATCTGGGTGGATGTTGTAACTCAGCTAAGCCACAGGCACAGAAAAAGTTGACATTCATGAGTAGTCTTGAGTGCAGTAGGAACACTTGCTCATTGTGGTACATTAGGAGTCTTGAGTGAAGTTAGAGCAGTTGCTCATTGTGATAAAGTAGGATTCTGGAGCAAAGTCGGACCACTTGCTCATTGTGATAGAGTAGGAGTCTTGAGCGAAGTCGGAGCACTTGCTCATTGCGGTAGAGTAGGAGTCTTGAGTGAAGTCGGAGCATTTGCTCATTACGGTAGAGTAGGAGTCTTGAGCGAAGTCGGAGCATTTGCTCATTACGGTAGAGTAGGAGTCTTGAGCGAAGTCGGAGCATTTGCTCATTACGGTAGAGTAGGAGTCTTGAGCGAAGTCGGAGCATTTGCTCATTGCGGTAGAGTAGGAGTCTTGAGTGAAGTCAGAGCATTTGCTCATTGTAGTAGAGCAGGAGTCTTGAGCTTGAGTATGCAGAAAAATAATTCCACAAGCCCTTAGAGATAAAAATTACAGAGCTGGAAGATGTCACTGAGCTGTAGAAGAAAAATATTTCTGACTAGATTTCTATCACAAGGATATTATATAGAATCCCAATATATCCTTCTATTCTCCATTACTAGTTTCCAGAAGGGGATCAGGTATATTACGCTATATAACTGCTTCTACTGTTAGGGATAGATAATTTCCCATTGGAATGAAGAACAATTATCTGCCATATACTACACACAACCCGTCTTACAATGGCACGCAAGTGGAAAAGCTCTGAAGTTTCTTACATAAAAGAAATAGCCTCTATAGTCTCGACCAACTGCACCTACGAAAAATGCATAAGATGAAAGCATTCAAGTGGTAAAATCAAGTTTCTAGTTTCCGGTTCATAGTTGATATCTAGTACTCAAGTGACGTACTGCATTAATCTGGCAACTATTTTCTTCCCATTTGTAAGAAGGTATATAACCACCACATTTTACTTTCAATGACTTATTTCTAGGTTTTAAGAATGTCCATGTTGATCCTCAATCTCAATGGTTGGCTGAAGACTACAGCAGCATTGTGTTGCTTATTTGTTTTTGTTTCTTTATCACAGGTTTATGCCATTTGTTCATCACGGGTTTGTGTTTCTTTATCACAGCTTTGTTTCTTTTCTTTGTGTCCAAAAGCTGTCTGGATAGAATGAAACTTTCTATGTTTGTAACACTGATATTAGTAAGTGATTACAACATCAGAGCAAAGAGGATTCTTTATTGTGGAAAACTGAACACTTGAAGGGGGGCTCTATTACCTTGTCGGGCTTCCTCTAGCGTGGATATAAGATGTGATACGGGTGGACATGGAGGCATATAGGTTCTGTATGGTATCCTGTGGCATATCACTCCACATTTGCTATAACTGAGCCTGTAACATAGTATGCTAGGCTGAAAAAAGACAAATGTCCATCCAGTTCAGCCTGTTTCCACCCACCCATGTTTATCCAGAGGAAAGCAAAAAAATGATGATGAGGCAGAAGCCAATTTACCGCATTTTGGGAGGAAAAAATTCCTTCTCATCTCTATAATGGCAGTCAGAATAATCCCTGAATCAACACTCTTTCCTGACTTCAAGTCCGGCATTCAGAAGATTTCTGGATCAACAACCCTTGTGGCTATTTATTGTCTGTATCCTGTAATGTCATAGTGCTCTAAAAAGACATCTAGTTCCTCTTAAACTCCTCTATCGATTTTGCCATCACCACGTCCTCAGGCAGAGAGTTCCACAGTCATACTGCTCTTACACTAAAGAACCCCCCCCCCCCTGTGTTGGTGATGAAACCTTCTTTCCTCTAGACATAGAGGATGTCCTCTTATTACTGTCGCAGTCCTGGATGTAAACAGATAATCGGCATCTGTGAGCGACAGTCAGGGGTTCCGACCAAGGATCTGTGGCAAACCTATGGCACGTGTGCCGGAGGGGCACGTAGAGCCCTCCCTGCTGCTTACTACAAGAGTGATTACCGGCTGGGGTGCCACAGCTCCCTGGCCGGTAATCACGTAGTGATGCTGATCCTGGTGCACAATCTGACGTCAGTATGCACCCAGGATCCTCCTCCCCCAAGTCCTCTCCTCCTTAGTCCTGCAGGACAGGAGAAGGGAGGAAACGTTCTGGGCTCACACACTGATGTTAGTGTGCACCCGGGATGAGTGCAGAGAAGAGGAGGAGCAGCGCTGACTACAAGGAGAAAGTATATGAGTTGAGGGGTATTATTACTGCGACTACTGTGGAGTTAATATTACTGAGAGGGTTAATATTACTACGGTGGCTAATGTGGGGTTAATAATACTACTGGGGCTACTGTGGGGTTAAGATTACTACTGGGGCTACCATGGGGTTATTATTATTACTGGGGTCACTATTGCTACTGAGACCACTGTGGGGATCACTAACACTACTGAGGCCACTGTGGGGGTCACTATTACCAACAAGGCCACTGTGGGGGACACTATTACTACTGCGGCCACCAATATATGGGGTAACTATTACTAGACGGGTTGAGATTTTGAAAATCTCAAACACGCTCTAGAAAAAATCTGCACAGAACCCGAGCGGATATTGACATGTGGTACGGGATTTAATTATGCAGCATGTTAATTTAAAATATAATGTATATCAATAGCCAATCCAGTGCTCCAGCATTCCTCCCTGTTTTGTTTTGTTTTTTTAACAGCCCTGTCCTTTTTATAACAACAGAGGTAAAAAATATATGTTGTGATAAGCCATAACCCCTCCCCTGACCACATCTTGCGGCTCCAAGAGAATTTTTGCTTTAAAAATGGCTCCATGGCTGAAAAGTTTGGGAACCACTGCTTTGGAGGGTCTACAGTGAGCTAGAACCAGGCAGGAGTAAAAAGTGGCATGGTGTACTGCCTTAGGTGCAGTCCTGAAATTTAGGCTGGTGAGAGATCATGTCCTCATAGAAAAAGAGAGTGTGCGTAAGTCACACCTGGAAGGAATCCATGAGTGATCTACAAAGGACAATCTGTCCGGTAAGCGTAACTTGAGCTGTGCTGTCCAGCCAGTTTGCTACCCTGAGAATGTCTGTGGGGCAAAGTTGCCTGGAAAGAGAGTGTGTATTGATAGTTGTGTACTGAAGCTTTCCACTGTGCAGACTGCACTGACGACCGGAGCAAAGATAAGTCCTGTTAAGTGGAACTTTGCCTGGCACACCTGTGATTGTGCACAGAGGTAAAACTGTACGAATGTGAGCAAGTAATGGACTGTGAATTAGAGAATTATTGCATTTTTACCAGTAACCGCCAGCCAGCATAAAGCATTAAAGTAACTCTACGGTCCTGGAGAAACAGAGATGGCCGAACTGCTTCTTGGGATGTACGATCCGACTTCTGATGTATACCCAGGGCACATAGAAAGTGAACAAAGGTTTGTTATAAAGTCGACCGACCCAGAGGGATGTTTATTAGAGATGAGCGAGAGTACTCACTAAGGCAAACTACTCGAGCAAGTAGTGCCTTATACGAGTACCTTCCCGCGCGTTTCAAAAGATTCGGGTGCCGGCGGGGGAGAGCGGTGAGTTGCGGGAGTGAGCAGGGGAGAGAGTGAGAGAGATCTCCCCCCCCCCCGTTCCTCCCCACTTTCCCCTGCCGCTCCCCACATCTTTTGAGACAAGCAGGCAGGTACTCACATAAGGGACTACTCGCTCAAGTAGTTTGCCTTAGCGAGTACGCTCGCTCATCTCTAATGTTTGTATATTGAATCCAGATCTCTGGATCCCTATTACATCACACACGGAGCTTTATATATTAAGTAGGCAGGCTTATTAAAAGCTAACACTTAGGCTGCCTGTCCATGGGCGATGATCCGCGGCCGATAAATCGCCCGTGGATCACGCTCTTTAGCGTTGCTATGGAAAGCACAGCGACAACATCCACAAGCGGAGAATCATAGCGATTCTACGCTTGTGAGATTTAAATTGTGGCATACTGCGATTGCCGCAATTCTCTGCGGTAGCCTATCTGTTAGATAGGCTCACGATTGAGGCCTGCAGCTCTCCCCCCTCGTCCCCAGCGGCAGAATCTCGCTAGCGATATTCCGCCTTGGCCTTGGACAGGGGGCCTTTATTGGTTCATCTTATCTTTTCATCACACAAAGAAATCAGGAGGAGTATATTTACTTTCACTTATGCAGGTTACGTACAGAAAACGTGATGTACAGTAAAAATAGCTCAGTACCATGTAAGCCAGAAAAATCTATATGTTGGCAAAACATCTCGGCAAAAAAATATACTGTATATATATATATTGTAGAAATGATAGCTTTATTGGCTAACCAAAAAAATTATATTCGCAAGCTTTTGGAACATAAAGGCTCTTTCACCAGGCAAGTTAACAAATAAATAACTTATCTTAATCATATACAGTATCACGCCATGTACAAATATATTCATATAACATCTCATAATTGTTGTGCTTTTTCCATTCATTTATTTGCTGATGAAGGGACTTCTGAGGCCTAAAAGCTTACAAATTTTTCTGGTTATGCAATGACGGTATCAATCACTCCTAATATTTGCCAACACATATATTTAAATATGGTGAGGGATCAGTTGGGACAAGATCTTTTGGCAGTTAGGCAATAGCTTCAAAATGCACCTCCTCCCTACAGTTCAGTGTAACAGCTGTCAAATGTGCAATCTTTCACCCAACAGCTACTACTGAATCCAAAATGTTTGAATGCTGATCAGAAGTGCAAACAAGTGAGTACTTCCAAGGTGATATTGCAGCACTTTGAGGAATCCAGTGCAAATTTTTTAGGTTGACTGGTGACTGTTGATGATGACACTTGGTTACAGCACTGAGTTACGATTGGTTACCATTCTGAGACCAAACAATAGTCCTCGGTGGTAGCACTGTGGATCTCCATTGCCAGAGTAATTGAAGACAGAGGGGTCAGCAGAAAGGGTCAAGGCCACAATTTCTTGGAATAGTACAGCTATTTTATTAACAGACTATCTTCAGAAGGGCCAAACCATCAATGCAGAATAATACTGTCACTTGGGCAAATTAAAGGTCACACCTTAAGAAGAAAAACACATAAAGTGTAGCGAGCAGGAGTTGGCTAGAGTAGCTCGAGTGGTTGCGCCAACTCTGGGCTAGTCAAAGTGGTTGCTACTCTGCCTAAAATGTTAGCTCATGCTGCAGGTGGGATTGCAAAGAGATTCTTGGCAAGGGCAATTAGTAATTTGTGTAAGTTCATTGTGACGCCAGTGCCTTTGAATGAGTGTGTTGCGGTGAAGAAATGAAGAGATAAGGTCATAGGAATATCAGTAAAACCGAAGTAACACAGTTTACTTAGTATTGAGGACCAAATACAGTGTTCACAATTTTGAGTTAGTAGGCAGTAAAATCTTCTACATCTTTTTGGAGCATATTGGGTGACATACATTCCTTCCTTAACCCTCTCTGAAGTAGGAGCTGGACTGCCAGGCTACATTAAGTGGTTATTGAACTAAGAAGTTATTTATGGAGGCATGAGTGGACAGGACAGGATCTCCTGTGGCCACTTTGACTCCTGGCTGTGCAAGGACAAATCAAACTCACATTTGTGGTGTCAGGTTTATCCTGATTTACAAGCAGAACTTCTCTGATATTGGTCCCTCTGGGCAAGGTTGAAGAGACGTCTCTCCATCTTCCTGCTCTCCCCTTCTGCTGACTCTACGACTGGACTTCCTTCGGGGCTAGGCTCCAGGACTTTCTCTCTACACCCACACTCTGTCTTTTATACCCTTCCTGTCAACCAATCCTGAGCTAAGACTGACTGACTATCCAATCCCTGATGTAGCTAGGAGTGACTGACAAGCAACACAGCAGTTTAGGGTAAATTCTGCATAGTCGCCTAGTGCTAGGTAGTGAAAGCACCAGGCATTAACTCTTTAGTGCCCAGGCAAGGCTAATACACATAATTAAACACAGTTTACCATAAGTACAAACATACATATACACTCTACATGAGGTAGCTATAAAAGTGCTGGGATACTACAAAAGCAGCAAAAAGTTATGATTAGAGGTGAGCGAGCACGCTTGTTTAAGGCAGATACTCGAGCGAGCATCGCTCTTTTCGAGTAACTGCTTACTCGTCCGAGCAAATGCAGGAAGGGGGGGCAGCGAGGGGGAGCGGGGGGGAGGGAGAGAGATCTCTCTTATGCTCTCCCCCCCCACCACCACTCTCCCCTACCGCTCTCCCCCACCGCCCGCTGCCCCCCTTACATTTGCTCGGACGAGTATCTGCCTTAAACGAGCGTGCTCGCTCATCACTAGCTATGATTCTTCTTCAGGACAATGCTCCCTTACTCAAGGCTACCAAGACAATGGATCTTTTGAAGAATTTAGGGATTCAGTACATAGACCATCCACCTTACTCACCAGATCTTTCTCCATCAGACTATTACCTATTTCCAAATTTTGAAAGGATGCAAATAATTATTGAATGATTCACAGGTGATAGCAGCAACAGAGCAGTTTTTCAGTTATCAAACAACCAAGTTCTTTTTGGAAGGGTTAAAGAAACTTCAGGGGGAACTTGTTGAATAGCGTTAAAGTTTTATGACCCTAGCTCATTTTCTACAGGCTGAGGAATTTTCAGTTCCCTCGTTGTATATGCTAGAATCATGTCATTCACTGTCTTTAGTTCTGTGTGAATCTGGGGACACAGCAAAAGTTGACGCCTTTAGAATTCGATTGAAGACATTTGATTAGGATATAAATGTTACACTATAGCATAATATTCTGTTAAAACATGTAATCTAGTATTAAGTAGAGGGGCTATGAGGTGACCGTGCCAAGAGCAGCAAAGTAATATCCCAGTAAACATTCTGCACACTATAAAAACTAGTAGAATAGGGATCATAGGAGGACACAAGCTTCATCCAAACCAGAGGAGCAAAAGCTAAATGATTGTTTTGCAGCCAACGAAAATGGTTGAGAATTTATTACTTTTACATCAATAAACTTTCTATTCTTGGGATATTTTCAACTGTAGTGAAACAGATTGTAACCAGCAGTAAATACCACAGATTCTCTTAAAAGCCCAGAACTGTGATCGCTGCATTTAACTCCGTAAGGAAATGGTCTTTATTTCCACTTTCATTTTTTCCTCCCCCTTTTAAAAAAAATCATAACTCCTTTATTTATCCAGCGATGTCGCTGTCTGAGGGCTTGTTTTTTGCAGGATAGGTTGTATTTTTCAATGCTACTTTTTACTGTACCATATAATGTACCGAACAACTATTAAAAAATTCTAAGCGGAGTGAAGTGAAAAAAAAACAGAAATTCCGCCAACTGTGCGTCTTGTTTCTTTGGCGTACATACTGCAACAAAAATGACCTGATAACTTTATTCTATGGGTCAGTATGATTACTACAATACCAAATTTATGTTGTTTTTTTGCAGTACTACTTATATTTTTTTCAAAGATATTTAATTTTTAAAAATTATTTTCTGCCCCCATCTTCTGACAGCCATAACTTTTTCATTTTTTCATTGACATAGTTGTGTGAGGGCTCATCCTGTAGTTTCCATTGCTACATTTCTAGAGTACAAACAACTATTTGATCGCTTTTTATTACATTTTCTCTTGGCGATAGGGTGACCAAAAAAAGCGCAATTCTTGCGTTCTTTATTTTTTTTATGACGACGTTCACCGTGTGGGGTAAATAAGGCATAGCTTGATAGGCAATTTGCAATGACATCCCTGGGGCCTTTCAGAAGGCCCCCAGCTGCCATGACACTTGCACATCAACCCGCGATATCACCGCATCGGGTCATAAGAGACCCTGGAACAACGGTCGGTAGATTTAAATGCCACTGTCAGAATTGACGCTACATTTAAAGGCTTAATAGCTGTGATGAGCGGTGCGGCTTATTGGCAGTCACGTTGTATGGAGCGAGATCACCCCACGCAGCACTACAGGATTTCTGACAAGCAAAACTAGAGAACAACCAGAAAGAGGTGGGCCATTGAACATCATCTTTCTGGCAGAAAGGATTCTCATACTGTAGGCAGAAGCATCATCAACAGGCTGCGGCCAACCGCATGTAATGATCTTGTGGCGTGTGGGCGTGGGGCCTAGAATTACTTTCTTGGCTGCCAATTACATTTACACTGGAGTGGCCTAGTATGTGTCTGTAGCGTGCTCAGCAGGCCGCCTGTGGCTTGTCATCCTTCCTAACAGACAGCTGCTGCAGACAAAGAGCAGGCTCTTGGCCCACAACAGAAGGCCACAAGCCAAGTAAGTCAGAGACAGTCAGAGAGCCGTCCGGCATCATCTTCTTTCTCCCCGGCCCTGAGGCCGGCGTCTTCGCATGCGCACCAGAAGCATTATGTCATGCGCATGCGCAGAGAGCCAGGAGGCCCGAAAAATTTAAAAACTCCCTGCTAGTTTGAGTAGCCGAGAGAAGGGAGCTGTCACTGGGAGCCACTGCATGTGGTTCCCGGTCACATAATCGCTGCTATCCAATGGATAGCAGCGATAATGTAAAAATTTTAAAAAAGTTGAAAAAGTGAAAAAAAAAAGAAAAAAAGTTTGTTTCATCTCCCCTCATGGATAATATCCATGAGGGGAGATGAAATTAGGTACCTAAAGCCCCCAGATTTATCCGCGGACCTTGCCCGGCTTCTACGCACATCCGACGCCAAAATGGCGGACGCAGGCGCAAAAGCCGCAGATTGGCGGGGTAATTTAAAATCTCACCGCACCTGGCTACTAAATGTAGCCAAGAGCCTGGAGATGGAGATTTCATGGGGTGCCGCGGTACGCTTTTCCCAGTCATGTGATCGCCGTTATGCAATGATAACGGCAATCACGTAAAAGTAAAAAAAGCTCAATTTTCACCTCCCGTCACGGATTGGATCCGTGAGGCAAGGTGAAATTACTTAAATAACGCCACCGGCGATGTCCCCTAACGGGATCCTTATCCGCAGACCTTTCCCCAGTTTTGGTGCATGCGCCCTTCGCCAAAATGGTGGACGCAAGCGCAGAAGCTAGGGAGGGCAAGAGGAAATTTAAAATCTCCTTGCTCTTGGCTACTAAAGGTAGCCAAGAGCTTGGAGATGTCACGGGGGGCCGCGGTAAGCGGTCTTCAGTCACGTGATCGCCATTATCCAATGGATAATGGCGATCACATAAAAGTTAAAAGACAGTTAAAGTTTGACGCTCTGTTCAGTTTGGGCCCCGTTGTGCATCCAGACAGAAGGTTAGGGCCACAATGGGTATTTTTCTGAACACGGGACAAATGGGGGTACACATTATGGGGTGAACGTCTTCATTCCTATGTATGCTGTACAAAAAAAACTATTTTTAAAATGACATAATTGCCAACTTAATCTTTTCCTTATGCTTTGCTTCGATTCATTTAAAAACGGTGGAGTCAAAATACGCAGTACACCCCTAGATGAATGTGTTAAGGGGTGTAGTTTTTTAAATGGGGTCATTTGTGGGGGTTCTCTGTCGTTTTGGCCGCTCAAGGCGTCTACCAATGGGCAACGGGGCCTAAAATGCCTTCAACCAAAATGTCTGTTCTGAAAACCACCCGCTGCTCCTTTCGGTTAGGGCCCCGTTGTGCATATGAACAGATGATTAGGGCCATAATGGGTATGTTTCTGAACACGGGACAAATGAGAATATCCATTTTTGGGTGAAAGCCTCCATTCATATGTCTGCTGTCCAAAAAAGACTGTTTTTAAAATCACATAATTGATAGAGATGAGCGAACGTGTTCGTCCGAACTTGATATCCGTGCGGATATTAGGGTATTCAAGATGTTCGTTATTCGTAACGAACACCTTGCGGTGTTCGGGTTACTTTCACTTCCTTCCCTGAGACGTTAGCGCGCTTTTCTGGCCAATTGAAAGACAGGGAAGGCATTACAACTTCCTCCTGTGTTGTTCCAGCCCTATACCACCCCCCTGCTGTGAGTGGCTGGCGAGATCAGGTGTCCGCCGAATATAAAAGTCGGCCCCTCCCGCGGCTCGCCTCAGATGCCTTGTGAGTTAGATGAGGGACAGTGCTGTTTGTACCGGAGCTGCTGTAGGGAAAGAATTTGTAGTTAGTGTAGGCTTCAAGACCCCCAAAGGTCCTTATTAGGGCCACTGATAGCTGTGTGTTGGCTGCTGTTAGCAGTGGCAATTTTTTTTTTTTTCTCAAAATCGCCTCTGCAGAGCGTTGCACCCGGCATTAGGGACAGAAGTGTTGCATAGGCAGGGAGAGTGTTTAACCGTGTGCAGTACTGTGCTGGCTGCTGTTAGCTGTGCTGCATATATTTTTTTCTTCTCAAAATCGCCTCTGCAGAGCATTGCACCCTCCATTGATACTGCAGGGAAAGAATTGTGCAGGCAGGGCCACAACACAGTTATTATTCATTGAATATACGCAGTGCGGCCTTTTGCTTGTAAAACAAGTGAAAAAAATTCTATTTGACCTGCCTCTGTCCGTCCTAAGGGCTGTGGACACGTGTCGGCTGCGTCTGCAACGTTTAAAAATCAGACGCACCCAGCTACGGTTTACTGCTGGCTTCGCCATTTGCTTTCCTTAATTGGGAAAAAAAATACCTGCTCTGCCAGAGTTAATGACTCTGCTACCCTCAAGTTCTGTGCCACATTAGCAGGGCCACAGCACAGTTATTAAACTTCTCATGTTCATTGAATATACGCAGTGCTGCCTTTTGGTGGAAAAAAACTGAAAAAAATTCTATTTGTCCTGCCTCTGTCCGTCCTAAGGGCGGTGGACACGTGTCGGCTGCATGTGCAACGTTTAAAAATCAGACGCACCCAGCTACGTTTTACTCCTGGCTTCGCCATTTGCTTTCCTTAATTTGGAAAAAAAATACCTGCTCTGCCAGAGTTATAATAACTCTGCTACCCTCACGTTCTGTGACACATTAGCAGGGCCACAGCACAGTTATTAAACTTAGATTATACATTCACTAGAGGCAGTGGGGCCTTTCGTTTTCAAAAAAGGGAAAAAATTATATTTGGCCTGCAGTCTTGCGCCAATTTATTTCCTGCCTGTGAAATCAAATCACTGGTAATACAGCATGCTGAGGGGTAGGGGTAGGCCTAGAGGACGTGGACGCGGCCGAGGACGCGGAGGGCCAAGTCAGGGTGTGAGCACAGGCCGAGCTCCTGATCCAGGTGTGTCGCAGCCGACTGCTGCGCGATTAGGAGAGAGGCACGTTTCTGGCGTCCCCACATTCATCGCCCAATTAATGGGTCCACGCGGGAGACGGTTATTAGAAAATGAGCAGTGTGAGCAGGTCCTGTCCTGGATGGCAGAAAGTGCTTCGAGCAACCTATCGTCAACACGCAGTTCTGCGCCGTCCACTGCTGCAAATCCGAATCATCTGTCTGCTGCTCCTCCTTCCTCCCAGCCTCCTCACTCCACTACAATGACACCTGCTCAGGAGCGGGAACACTCCCAGGAACTGTTCTCGGGCCCCTGCTTAGATTGGGCAGCAGCGGTTCCTCTCCCACCAGAGGAGTTTATCGTCACTGATGCCCAACCATTCGAAAGTTCCCGGGGTCCGGGGGAAGAGGCTGGGGACTTCCGCCAACTGTCTCAACAACTTTCTGTGGGTGAGGAGGACGATGACGATCAGACACAGTTGTCTTGCAGTGAGGTAGTAGTAAGGGCAGTAAGTCCGAGGGAGCAGCGAACAGAGGATTCGGAGGAAGAGCAGCAGGACGATGAGGTGACTGACCCCACCTGGTGTGCAACGCCTACACAGGACAGGTCTTCAGAGGGGGAGGCACGGGCAGCAGCAGGGCAGGTTGCAAGAGGCAGTGCGGTGGCCAGGGGTAGAGGCAGGGCCAGACCGAATAATCCACCAACTGTTTCCCAAAACGCCCCCTCGTGCCATGCCACCCTGCAGAGGCCGAGGTGCTCTAAGGTCTGGCAGTTTTTCACAGAGACGCCTGACGACCGACGAACAGTGGTGTGCAACCTTTGTCGCGCAAAGCTCAGCCGGGGAGCCAACACCAACAGCCTCACCACCACCACCATGCGCAGACATATGATGGCCAAGCACCCCACAAGGTGGGACGAAGGCCGTTCAGCGCCTCCGGTTTGCACCCCTGCCTCTCCCCCTGTGCCCCAACCTGCCACTGAGATCCAACCCCCCTCTCAGGACACAGGCACTACCGCCTCATGGCCTGCACCCACACCCTCATCTCCGCTGTCCTCGCCCCCATCCAGCAGTGTAGTTCAGCGCACCGTCCAGCCGTCGCTTGCGCAACTGTTGGAGCGCAAGCGCAAGTACGCCGCCACGCACCCGCACGCTCAAACGTTAACCGTCCGCATAGCAAAATTCATCAGCCTTGAGATGCTGCCGTATAGGGTTGTGGAAACTGAGTCCTTCAAAAGTATCATGGAGGCGGCGGCCCCGCGCTACTCAGTTCCCAGTCGCCACTACTTTTCCCGATGTGCCGTCCCAGCCCTGCACGACCACGTCTCCCGCAACATTGTACGCGCCCTCACCAACGCGGTTACTGCCACGGTCCACTTAACAACGGACACGTGGACAAGCACAGGCGGGCAGGGCCACTACATCTCCCTGACGGCACATTGGGTGAATTTAGTGGAGGCTGGGACAGAGTCAGAGCCTGGGACCGCTCACGTCCTACCCACCCCCAGAATTGCGGGCCCCAGCTCGGTGGTGGTATCTGCGGAGGTGTATGCTTCCTCCACCAAAGCACCCTCCTCCTCCTCCTCCTCCTCTGTCTCGCAATCAAGATGTGTTAGCAGCAGCATGTCGCCAGCAGTCGGTGTCGCGCGGTGTGGCAGCACAGCGGTGGGCAAGCGTCAGCAGGCCGTGCTGAAACTACTCAGCTTAGGAGATAAGAGGCACACGGCCCACGAACTGCTGCAGGGTCTGACACAGCAGACCGACCGCTGGCTTGCGCCGCTGAGCCTCCAACCGGGCATGGTCGTGTGTGACAACGGCCGTAACCTGGTGGCGGCTCTGCAGCTCGGCAGCCTCACGCACGTGCCATGCCTGGCCCACGTCTTTAATTTGGTGGTTCAGCGCTTTCTGAAAAGCTACCCACGCTTGTCAGACCTGCTCGTAAAGGCGCGCCGGCTCTGCGCACATTTCCGCAAGTCCCACACGGACGCTGCCACCCTGCGCACCCTGCAACATCACTTTAAGCTGCCAGTGCACCGACTGCTGTGCGACGTGCCCACACGGTGGAACTCTACGCTCCACATGTTGGCCAGGCTCTATGAACAGCGTAGAGCTATAGTCGAATACCAACTCCAACATGGGCGGCGCAGTGGGAGTCAGCCTCCTCAATTCCTTTCAGAAGAGTGGGCCTGGTTGGCAGACATCTGCCATGTCCTTGGTAATTTTGAGCAGTCTACTCAGGTGGTGAGCGGCGATGCTACAATCATTAGCGTCACCATTCCTCTGCTATGCATCTTGAGAAATTCCCTGCAAAGCATAAAGGCAGCTGCTTTGCGCTCGGAAACGGGGGCGGTGGAAGACAGTATGCCGCTGGATAGTCAGGGCACCCTCCTGTCTATTTCTCAGCGCGTACA
The DNA here is from genome assembly GCF_035609145.1 of Eleutherodactylus coqui. Classification (NCBI taxonomy): domain Eukaryota; kingdom Metazoa; phylum Chordata; class Amphibia; order Anura; family Eleutherodactylidae; genus Eleutherodactylus; species Eleutherodactylus coqui. The sequence goes on along the minus strand of NC_089843.1, from coordinate 167,512,548 downwards.
GGAGGAGGAGGAGGAGCATGAGGAGGATGAGGAGGAGGGGGAAGAGACAGCTTGGCCCGCTGCTGACGGTACACCGGCTGATTGCCTGTCATCCTTTCAGCGTGTATGGCCTGAGGAGGAGGAGGAGGAGGAGGATCCTGAAAGTGATCTTCCTAGTGAAGACAGCCATGTGTTGCGTACAGGTACCCTGGCACACATGGCTGACTTCATGTTAGGATGCCTTTCTCGTGACCCTCGCGTTGCACGCATTCTGGCCACAACGGATTACTGGGTGTACACACTGCTCGACCCACGCTATAAGGAGAACCTGCCCACTCTCATTCCCGAAGAGGAAAGGGGTTCGAGAGTGTTGCTATACCACAGGACCCTTGCGGACAAGCTGATGGTAAAATTCCCAGCCGACAGCGCTAGTGGCAGAAGGCGCAGTACCGAGGGCAAGGTAGCAGGGGAGGTGCGGAGATCGAGCAGCATGTACATCCCAGGCAGTGCAACAGTCTTTAAGGGCCTGGACAGCTTTATGGCTCCCCACCAAGACTGTGTCACCGCTCCCCAGTCAAGGCTGAGTCGGCGGGAGCACTGTAAAAGGATGGTGAGGGAGTACGTAGCCGATCGCACGACCGTCCTCCGTGACGCCTCTGCCACCTACAACTACTGGGTGTCGAAGCTGGACACATGGCCTGAACTAGCGCTGTATGCCCTGGAGGTGCTTGCTTGTCCTGCGGCTAGCGTCTTGTCGGAAAGGGTGTTTAGTGCGGCTGGGGGAATCATCACAGATAAGCGTACCCGCCTGTCAACCGACAGTGCCGACAGGCTAACACTCATCAAGATGAACAAAGCCTGGATTTCCCCAGACTTCTCTTCTCCACCAGCGGACAGCAGCGATACCTAAGCAATACGTAGGCTGCACCCGCGGATGGAAGCTACGTTCTCTCTCACCATCCAAAACGGGGACATTTCTGCTTCATCAATCTGTGTCTAATATTCCTCCTCCTCCTCCTGCTCCTCCTCCTGAAACCTCACGTAATCACGCTGAACGGACAATTTTTCTTAGGGCCACAAGGCTCACTCATCTAATTTTTCTAAACAATTTTTATATGTTTCAATGCTCTTAAAAGCGTTGAAACTTTAACTTGAACCAATTTTTCGTTAAACTGGGCTGCCTCCAGGCCTAGTTACCACTTAAGCCACATTAACCAAAGCGATTAATGGGCCTGTCTTGAGTGCTACTATTGCTGACATGGAACGAAGACTACGCTCCTGCTATACTGCTGCTTCGGAATTGTTACTGGGGCCTGTCTTGAGTGCTACTATTGCTGACATGGAACGAAGACTGCGCTCCCGCTATACTGCTGCTTCGGAATTGTTACTGGGGCCGGTCTTGAGTGCTACTATTGCTGACATGGAACGAAGACTGCGCTCCCGCTATACTGCTGCTTCGGAATTGTTACTGGGGCCTGTCTTGAGTGCTACTATTGCTGACATGGAACGAAGACTGCGCTCCCGCTATACTGCTGCTTCGGAATTGTTACTGGGGCCTGTCTTGAGTGCTACTATTGCTGACATGGAACGAAGACTGCGCTCCCGCTATACTGCTGCTTCGGAATTGTTACTGGGGCCTGTCTTGAGTGCTACTATTGCTGACATGGAACGAAGACTGCGCTCCTCCTATAATGCTGCTAGTGATATGTTAGTGGGGCCTGTCCTAATGCTACGGCTGAAATGTTACGAATTCTGGGCTCTGCCTATACTGCTGCTAATGGTATGTCTCTGGGGTGTGGAAACAGAGGCTTCCCAAAGACATGATGGCGGCGAGGCCATTTCCCACCAACGCGGTTACTGTTAAGGTGCATATAACCACGGACACATGGAGAGGACACGTAGTGCCTCAAAAACATTGCTATGCCCACGTGTGCAGCTCCTGATGGCGGTGGCACAGGATTCTATTTCTCATTGCTTCTGTACAGCATTGTGGGCTATCGCCCCGCCCCTTTTAAAGAGGGTCGCTGCCTAGCCGTGCCAACCCTCTGCAGTGTGTGCCTGCGGTTCCTCCTCATGGCAGACGCACTTCTAAATAGACATGAGCGTGGTGTGGCATGAGGGCAGCTGAAGGCTGCGCAGGGACACTTTGGTGTGCGCTGTGGGGGGGAGGGGGGGCGGTTGGTCAGCATGTAACCCAGGAGAAGTGGCAGCGGAGTGTCATGCAGGCACTGATTGTGCTTTGTTGTAGCTAGTGTGGTGCTTAGCAAAGGTATGCCATGCTAATGAGGGCTTTTCAGAAGTAAAAGTTTTTGGGAGGGGGGGGGCCCACTCTTGCCGCTATTGTGGCTTAATAGTGGGACCTGTGAACTTGAGATGCAGCCCAACACGTAGCCCCTCGCCTGCCCTATCCGTTGCTGTGTCGTTCCCATCACTTTCTTGAATTGCCCAGATTTTCACACATGAAAACCTTAGCGAGCATCGGCGAAATACAAAAATGCTCTGGTCGCCCATTGACTTCAATGGGGTTCGTTATTCGAAACGAACCCTCGAACATCGCGGGAAGTTCGTTTCGAATAACGAACACCCGAACATTTTGGTGTTCGCTCATCTCTAATAATTGATTAAAAAAAATTTAAAAAAATCGTAATTTTTCACTTCTGCTTTGCTTTGATTCATTCAAACACTGTTGGGTCAAAATACACAGTACATCCCAAGATTATTGCGCTAAGAGGTCTAGTTTCCAAAATGAGGTCATTTGTGGGGATCCTCCGGATTTTGGCCGCTCAAGGGGTCTACAAGTGAGCAATGGGGCCTAAAACGCCTTCAAGCAAAATGTCTGATCTGAAAGCCACTGGCCCCGTTGTACATACGGACAGAAGATTAGGGCCACAATGGGTATGTTTCTGAACACAGGACAAAGTAGGGTATGCATTTTGAGGTGTAAATCCTCATTTTCATGTGCACTATAGAAAAAAATTAGAGATGAGCGAGCATACTCGTCCGAGCTTGATGCTCGTACGAGTATTAGGGTGCTCGAGATGCTCGTTACTCGAGGCAAGCACCACGCGGTACTCGTCTCGATTAAACGAGCACTGACCATTGAATTCAATGGAGCCGGCAATACAGCCGGCTCCATTGAAAACAATGGCCTGCTGGCTCCCTGCATTCCTTTTCAGGGAAGGACTTTACATATAAGCCCTTCCCTGAAAAAGAAAGATTTTAGTGTAAAAAAGAATAAAAATGCAGGCATTCTCTTCAATGGAGCCGCTGCTGCTGCCAGCGGCTCCATTGAAGACAATGGTCTGCTGGCACACCTGAATTCTTTTTCAGGGAAGGGCTTTACATATAAGCCATTCACTGAAAATGAATTAAAAGTGATTTAAAAAACAAAAAAATAGATACTCACCTCCCTTCAGCTGCCGGGGCACAGCCACGTCTTCTCCTGCTGTCCCATGCACTGTGGTGCTGAACTGCCGATCTATCACCAGCCGGGGATTTAAAATCCCCGCCTGCTGAAAGAGCTGAATGTGATTGGCTGAGGTCCTCAGCCAATCAGAGGCAGCTCTCACTCACACCCATTCATGAATTCATGAATGGGTGAGTGCTGCCTCTGATTGGCTCAGCGCAGGGACCAATCAGGGGCAGCTCTTAGCTGTCAATCAGAGGCAGCACTCACCCATTCATGAATTCATGAATGGGTGTGAGTGAGAGCTGCCTCTGATTGGTGAGGCTGTGACCAATCAGAGGCAGCTCATTCAGCAAGCGGGGATTTTAAATCCCCGGCTGCTGAATACTACTCAGAGCAGTTCAGGAGAACTGCCGGCCAGACGCGGCTGAACTCCGGCTTCAGCGGAAAGGTGAGTATACATTTTTTTTTTATTTTTACACATTTTAGGATGATTTTCAGGTAAGGGCTTATCTTTTTAAGCCCTTCCTGAAAATTCATCCCGCGCTCACCGGCAGCCCATTGCTATCAATGGAGCCGGCTGTATTGCCGGCTCCATTTAATTTAATGGGCTAACATCGTTCTTCTCTGCCACAGCTGTTACAGCTGTGGCAGAGGAGAACGATCTTTATGCTGACAGTGCGGGGGGGGGCACTCTTGCCGCTATTGTGGCTTAATAGTGGGACCTGGGAACTTGAGATGCAGCCCAACATGTAGCCCCTCGCCTGCCCTATCCGTTTCTGTGTCGTTCCCATCACTTTCGTGAATTTCCCAGATTTTCATAAATGAAAACCTTAGCGAGCATCGGCGATATACAAAAATGCTCGAGTCGCCCATTGACTTTAATGGGGTTCGTTACTCGAAAATAACCCTCGAGCATCGCGGGAAGTTCGACTCGAGTAACGAGCACTCGAGCATTTTGGTGCTCGCTCATCTCTAAATAAAAATCCTGTGGTAAAAATTACGTATTTGCAAAGATATGAAATTTTATTTTTTCTAGTCTAAATTACATTAATTCCTGAAAAGAAACGGTAGGGTCAAAATACTCCTGACCCCCCTTAGTGAATACACTAAGGGGTGTAGTTTTTAAAATGGGGTCATTTGTGGGGTTATCTATAATTCTGACACCTATGAGCCTTTGCAATCTTGGCTTGGTGCCAGAAAATAAAGTGTTCCTCAAAATGCTGAAAAGTAATGTTAAATTTGTACGTCTCCTAAATGGTTAAAAAAACCGAAAGTTTTTCAAACGTGCATTCAGAATAAAGTGAACAGATGGAAATATATATCTTAGCAAAAATTTGTACAGTATGTTTGCACATATTTGAGATATTACTGTTGAAAATGTGAAAAATGACAATTTTTTCAAAATTTTCCCAATATTGGCACTTTTAATAAATATACACAGGTTCTATTGGTCTGTTTTTTACCACCTAAATGAAGTACAACATGTGGTGAAAAAACAATGTCAGAATCACTTGGATATGCAAAGCCTTTACGGAGTTATGATAGGTTAAGTGACACATGTCAGATTTCCAAAATTTGGCTCCGTCACTAAGGTGCAAACAGGCTTCGTCACTTAGGGGTTAACTCATCCAAAATAGAGAAGCAGTGGCAGCATCAATGGTGTAGCAAAAAAATATAGAGTTTTATTGCTCCATACAGCTGGCGACGTTTCGACTTTAGAAGTCTTTATTAAGCCTAACATATAGCCACTAGTACAGAGTTTATATAGTAAATGAAAGACAAGAAAAAATAGACACACCTTCACTGGGAGGTAATTATCACATATGAACGACACATGATACATATAGTAACCACAAACAGTAAAAACCTGGATACGCTCCATGTGCTGGGCCGCTCCACAGTTGTCACGCCGCACTCAGCATCCCGATAGTGCCACAGCGCAAGCGCAGGACAGCGGGTGACGTCCGGAACGCATCACCAGCCAACCGCGCATGCGTGAGCCACCAACCAAGGCGCATAAGGCTGATCTGCCAGCCACAATATGGCGCTGGCATAGAGGCAAAGTTCCCTTAATAAGAGTAAAGAGGCCCAAATAGAAGGGAACAGAACTGCCAGCCACAAGAAGGCGCCGGAATCCCCATAGAGAAGTTAATAATGCCAACCACAGACCAAATAAGTATATGGTAAGTGGCGAAGATGTGAAGCAAACAAGACCAATGTAGAAAGACCAGAATATACACAGTGTGAACTAGAGAAAGGAGAGAAAAGTGATACAGAACAGAGTATATAAAAAAGGAAAGTGAAAGTTAATATGAAAAAAATAATTAAAAAAGTAAAAAATAAAAAAATAAATAATAAAAGATGAAAAATAAAAAAATAAAGGAAAAAATTAAAATAATGAACAAATGAAACATAAAAAGACCAAAAATAATAATAAAAATAAAAAATGAAAATAGTAAAAAAATTATGAAAGAGAATGAAAAATAAAAAATAAAGGTAACGAGAACAAGGGATGTGTGTAACTACACCAATGGAAGTGAAGACTAAACCCAAGAAATAAGATCAAGAAAAATGTGGAGTAATGGTCAAAAAAAAACTTTTATTTATTACAATAAGATATTCAAAAAAAAAACAACGTGATAGTAATAAACAGCAAAGAAATTATGAAAGAGTCCTTAATAGAGCATAATTTAAAAAAAGAAAAAGGGGACGACATGGAGAAAACCAACACCGGAGCCAGGTATAATCTCTAAAAACAAAACAGAGAAAGAAAATGATTAAAAAGAGGCGATCAAAAGTACATCAGAAGAGGAAGATCTAAATGGATGTAGGGTATTAAGAGTGTGAATCCATCGAAGCTCCTTCTTTTTTAAGAGGGCCTCACGATCACCACCTCGAGTCACGGGTGGTACATCGTCTATAATCCTGAACCTAAATTGGCTGATGTTATGTTTTTTTTCAGGGAAATGCTTAGGGATAGGAAGATCAAGACACTTAGTACGTATAGTACTTTTGTGCTTGATCATGCGACTTCTCGCTTCCAATGTGGTCTCTCCCACATAACCTAGTCCGCAGGGACAGGTGACCAAATATACGACGTACGAGGAGGTGCAGCTATATCTTTTATGGATTTTGAACTTTTGGCCTGTATAAGGGTGATGAAATGTGTCCCCTTTAGCAAGGTTCCCACAACATACACAGTTGAGGCAGGGATAGTTGCCAGGTTTTGCCTTAGCTAATAGTCGCTGTGTATGATTTTTTTTCATGGGAACCATCTTAACCCCCTAAACAAACCTCTCTGTACTCCGCCTGATAACATGCTCCCTGACCTACTGACTGCAATCCCTGCTAGCCATCATAAACCGCTCCTGCAGTCACACCGTCTCTGCCGTCACACAGCTAAATGTCTGACCATTGTCTATGTGTATAGCATCGCTCACTCTCCACCTCGCCATACTGTGCACATCTCCAGCCCCTTTACCCTCTGTATCACCCCATTACTTGTAGTATGTAAGCTCGTTGGAGCAGGACCCTCACCCCTATTGTTTCCATCAACTGATTACTATATGTAACCGTGGTTCTGTAATGTTTGTATTTTGTCTTTCTGTATTCCCCCCTGTCTATGTAAGCGCTGCGGAATATGTTGGCGCTATACAAATAAAGATTATTATTATTATTATTATTAACCAGTCTATCCCGCAGGTTAGGAGGTCTTCTATATGCCATCATTGGCCTTTCTTCAAATTCTGGAACTTCATTCAGGCCTCTGGCCAAAAGAGGCCAATGTTTATTGATAATAGACGAAACCTGGCCGCTGTGGATCCCATAAGTTGAAATAAAGGGTATCCTTTTGGTCTTTCCAGATTTGTCTTTAGGTATTAGGAGTGCATCACGTTGAATTTCACGTGCCCCCGTCATAGCTTTATCAATGAGGGGTTTCGGATAGCCCTCCTGGAGGAACTTCTCTGCCATTTGTTTAAGTCTACCGTCTACCAGTGTGTCGTCAGTAATTCTCCTTACCCGTAGGAGTTGGCTCCATGGCAAAGAGTCAACTGTATTTCTAGGGTGGAAGCTGGTGTAATGTAGAATACTGTTCCTGTCAGTGGGTTTAATAAATAAGTCTGTGGTCAATTTAATACCATCAAACTTAACCATCGTGTCCAAAAATTGAATAGAATCAGTACCTGAATTCATCGTAAATTGGAGTTCTCGGTAGTGTGAATTTAATGCGTTCTGAAATTGGATTAGTTTGTCTCCAGAACCTCTCCATAGCAAAAAGACGTCGTCGATGTAACGAAACCACGTCACCACAAGCGGCCAAAAATTATAAGTATATATATAGGTTTCTTCAAAAAAACGCATATATATATTTGCGTAGGTGGGCGCGACGTTGGACCACATGGCGGTGCCCTGTCACTGCTCAAAGAACATCCCCTCAAAAACAAAGTAGTTCCTGGTGAGGATGAATTCAAGCAGCAACAGGGCAAATTCAATACAGCCAGGGGCCCAGTCGCAACCCACCAAGAAGTGACTCACAGCTGCCAATCCTTTCTGGTGTTGTATCGACGTATATAATGAGACAACGTCAAATGTAGCAAGAATCAGAGTATCTGAGATCTCAGTTTGTTTCAATTTACATAAAAAGTCACCTGTGTCTTTTATGTATGAATCAACTTTTTCCGCGTATGGACGAAGTACCTTGTCCAGAAGTTTTGCGGCATTGGAAAAAATCGAGTGGCACCCATACACGATTGGTCATCCTGGGGGGGTATTCAAGGACTTGTATATTTTAGGTAGTAAATAGAACGCAGGTACTCAAGGGAATAATACATCCAGAAAGCGTGGCATTCCCTGTGCGTTTGACTTCTGCCCTGGTCCTGTGGAGGTTACCTTGGCTCTATCCAGCTCTACCTTGATCCTGTGGTTTTCCTGTCGTGTTGGTTATTCCATCTGCCTAGCCTGTCAGTACTAGTTAGTTGTCCTTTGTGTTGGTACGGCGGTTCCTTCCTATCCTGCCACTAGGCAGAGTAGGGTCAGTGTTGAATCCTGGACCTGTCCACCTTTGGGGCTACCTCCAGGAAGGGACATTGGCGTGGGTGAGAGTCAGGGACTCCCGCGCCATGCATACCTGTGCACACTACTAGTAATGTAACAATCTGGTTATGGAGTCAGCTGTCTTTGGGCCCCTGGTGGTGGTTCTTGGCCCCAGGAGTTATGCGCAGGTAATACAGTATTGTTTGTTATGGGTGCCCAAAACTGAAAAGCGTGTCAACCGCTAAATGGCTCAAAAGAAACAAAATGAAACTTTTATTGTGGCCTAATCAAATTCATGACTTAAATCTCATTGTGATGCTGTGGCAAGGTCTTAAACAAGCAAAACAATTCTGTGAAAAAGATTGGGCCAAACCTCCTCAGCAGAGACTCATCACAAGTTATTGCAAATGTCTAATTGCAGTTATTACTGCCAAGGATAGCACAACCAATTATTAGGTTTAGAGGGGCAATTACTTTTCCCAGATAGGTAATATAGGTTTTGAAGTTTTAGCTTCAGGCTGTATTTCATATTTATTTGTTTTGTCTTTTTCCTATATCAAAATTAGTTGGATGATCTGAAACATTGAAATGTTAAAAATTAGGAAAAACAGAAGAAATTGGCACATACCCTTTCATAACACTGTAAGTGGCACATAATAAGTGGAAGGTGTAGTTTGTAACTTTTACATCCAGCTTCAAGTTACATCTCTGTATAGAAGTATTGTGCGGTGTTCTATTATAAAAGTACCACGTATAGGAGTACTGTGGATAGCCCTGGTATAAGACAATTGTGGTAGACTCTGCTATGTGTGGGGAGCTACCCTACTGGAATGTATGAAAATGTACAAATAATAGTTATAGCTGGGAAACCCATATTGGTTAATGTACAACTTGATGGTACAGTGGCATATAGTGGCCAATTTATATAACACCTCTGGATTGCTTTTCCCTGAGCAATTTGCTAATTAGTATGTTTGGGGCACCTGGATGGGATGGAGAGAGCAGCCTTAGATAGGCCTGGTGACACAGGAAGATTCGTGGTTTAGAAGGAAGGAGCTAGGGTCCTGCAAACAGACCTCGTTGAGAGAGAGAAAGAGGTGGCCTTGTAAGTTAAGCAATGTTGAGTTGTTATAACCAATACTGCTTGCTTCCACCTGCGGCAGATTCTAGTTGTGATAAAATTTCAAGTCCAATAACACATTTTTATATAACTCTGTTAATTGCTTCTCTGACTAGTCCATTGGTTTAGAATATATTTGGTATTCAATAGTAAATACTACATGTTGTGTCTTTGTGCACCATGTTCTCTGTTGTATCCTGAACCCTTTTGTAACCCCACAGTCCCGTTACACATGCACTCACCCTCACACACCTTAGCTGTGTAAAGTAAGAAGTCACCTTCTACCCTCTGGGATTCAAACATTATTCAGTGCATCAATGTCAGTTTATGAGAGAAGCAGCATAATACCCTTAAGAGCCCATAGTCTGGTCTAAATTTATTTATGTTAGAAATGCAGATACATATTATTGCTGCCTACATAGACAAATATCTTAAGGTGATTTCACACAGAATAGAATATTTTGCAAGATGGCCCAAAGTATTCTGCCATGCTGGAAAATTCTCACCAGATATTTTGATATATAATTTGTATAGTTTTGGATTGTTGTTTAGTCATTCACAACCCTCAGGGACCCTAAAGCCTCCCTCCCTCCATGTTTTTCAGTTTTACATTGCTTCTTTTAGTTGGTTGATATCCATGCCAGAAATCAGCTTTGACAATATCCGTTTCGATTACAGGGCGCATATGGCGACGATTTCAGTTGGCGGTGGGTCATTTTCTTTTTTTATGTATGTATTTTTATTTTATTTTGTAACTATTTTTTTAACATCTATGACCCCCATGATGAAATATAAGTCCTTTGGGGTAATTCACTGTTTTTTTTTTTTTTTGTTTTTTTTATTTCATACTTTTCCACTGTTGCTAGGGCACCCATAGGAGCAGCATCAGTAGGAGCCCCCTGTAGTGACAATAGTCATTAACAGAGCTGACCTGGGTCTGCTAAGACCCTACAGCTCTGCTCTGACACAGGGCAACCGGTGATCACATGATTGACAGGTTGCATAGGGGAAGTAACACTTCCACTTTCACTCTTTAGTACATAGCACTCATTGAGCAGTTAAAAACTGCTTCTACTCTCTTCTCCAAGTCCTCAGCTGTGTCTGACAGACGAAGACCCAACCTTCTCCTGCTCTATTGCAGGAGCAGAGGCTTTAATCCCACACCATATTTTTGTTATTGGCCGGAATTAAAACCCAGGACCAAGCGCTGTATATCTACCACGCTTGGTCCTTAAGGAGTTAAAATCTGCATTTAGACCTGCAGATTTGGACAGTGGAATATTCCGTCTTGTGTGAAGGCACCCTTATATGGATGGATCCAACAGCTTCATGTGATGAATCTGCTTCCTGACAGTACCCTGATCCTGCTGCTGCTCTGTAGGGCAATATCCAGCTCGTTAGCAGGTTCCAAACTACTGGAGCTTTACTGTATAGAAGGATTACATAGAAGAACTACTAGTATGCATCACTCTGTACGTTTTGCACTCTTTAATAAAAATAAAATACACATACGGTAAGTTTGCCATCAGAGTTCTCGTCAAGCTGCAGAATAAGAATAGTTCCTTTCCGCTGTTATCTAGTTTGCTGTAATGAAAAAAAACTGCTGTGTCTGGTAATGTTTAATTTTGTCATATTTATACTAGAAGAACGGCTTCGTCTCACGCTACAGGATGCCAGACATGCAGAAATGTTCCCTTGAGTCTGCTGATACTGTCATGCTTCATGTTTGTTTAATTGCAGGAAAAGGTCAATGTTAAAGGGGAAAATGATATATTATAAACGTGTCTTAGGCTGGCGGCACACAAACGTATTTGAATTGTGTATTATACGCGCATAATATGCGGTGAATGGCTTCAATTAAAGTACATTGACTTTCATTGTTCCATTCGTACTTGCGATTTTTACGTGTATGACCAACCTTAGGGCTCGTTCAGACGAACACTGTGGGCGTGCAGTATAGCCACCTGCAAAGATCGTGGCTACACTGATCTAAAGATCGCGTGAACGGGTTAATTCTAGCTACTTGAAGTAGCCCGTTCACACGATCCAGGGTGCGCGGTGCCTGCTTTCCAGCTCCCATAGGAGTCTATGGAAAGAACACACCAAAGATAGGTCAGGTCCTATCTGTGTGCGCACCACAGAGCTTAGATGCGACTCACAGTCACATATCCAACTTTGTTACGTGTGCGAATTTAACCCGTCTAACAATTAGTTCCTATTGAAACACATCTTGTGCGCGCCTCTAACGCACCCACAGCACTCATCTGAATGAGCCCTTATAAAGAAAGATGTTCTTCTAACCATTCCTGAACAATCTCCCTAGTGTGACAGGGCACATTATTCTGCTGAAAGTGGCCACTGTTATTAGGAAATGCCATTGCCATGGTACAGCATTTAGGCCCGTACTAAGGTGACAACTGTAGTACCCCAAAGTTGGGGTCCCACAGCAGTAGTATTGCTACCCCATGTAAATGTATGTGTATGTTTATATTTAATGGTGGAGAATTAGGTATATTGTGTTAAATGGTTAATAATCGGTTAATGTCTAGTGTTCTTACTACTTAGCACTGAATGACTATGCAGAATGCACCCTAATCTGCTCTCACACCTGTCAATCACCACTAGCTTGACTGGGCATTCAGATTTCCCCTAGCTCAGGATTGGGGAGTCAGAAAAGTATAAAAGTTAGAGAGTGGGAGGGGTTAGCTAGTCTAGTCCTGGAGTCCATGGAGAGAAGACAGCCAGAGATAGAGACTGGGAAGTTACAAGGATAATATTGTTACAAAGTCTTCTAGGAGAGGTCTAGTCCAGGCCTGGAGAGAGTTTAATCTAGAGGAACCTGAGATAGAGACCATTGAGGAACAAGATGAACATCTACACTTCATAGCCAGTGCGATGGGAAGAGAAACATCTCAAGTGTGAGTACTACAACATTCAGATATTCTGGAGAATTATCGAGAGAGAGAGAAAGGACAGAAAAGAAGAGGAAAGAAAGGAGATCAAGTCAGCAAGCCATCTTTAATGTAAAGCCAGGGAGGAAAAAGCTGGAAGTTAATGTTGTTCCCCTGAGAGGAGCATGGTTCAAGAGTAATCAGTCTAGAAGTGTGTGCTAAGATCATCAATGTCTGCAAGTGTAATTTCAATGCATTGTCTACCTCAATTGAATGCAATGTAGTTGAGAAGCTGAGTACCCTCTGTCCCTGCAATAAAGAGCTAAATTTTCACCATCTGAAAGTCTACTGCCTGGAGTGCTACCCACCATCTACAACAACTGTACTGAGATACCACACAACACAACACTACAGGAAAGCCAGGACTACTACCCCGAGTTTTATTCAGTTCTCCAAATTCTATATTTATTATTTCTGTCAGGAATGGGTCCCTACTAAAGATGAGCGAGCACCAAAATGCTCGGGTGCTCGTTACTCGGGACGAACTTTTCGCGATGCTCGAGGGTTCGTTTCGAGTAACGAACCCCATTAAAGTCAATGGGCGACCCGAGCATTTTTGTATATCGCCGATGCTCGCTAAGGTTTTCATTTGTGAAAATCTGGGCAATTCAAGAAAGTGATGGGAACGAAACAGCAACGGATAGGGCAGGCGAGGGGCTACATGTTGGGCTGCATCTCAAGTTCCCAGGTCCCACTATTAAGCCACAATAGCGGCAAGAGTGCCCCCCCCCCCAACAACTTTTACTTCTGAAAAGCCCTTATTAGCAATGCATACCTTAGCTAAGCACCACACTACCTCCAACAAAGCACAATCACTGCCTGCATGACACTCCGCTGCCACTTCTCCTGGGTTACATGCTGCCCAACCCCCCCCCCCCACACGACCCAGTGTCCACAGCGCACACTAAACTGTCCCTGCCCAGCCTTCAGCTGCCCTCATGCCATGCCACCCTCATGTTTATTTATAAGTGCGTCTGCCATGAGGAGGAACCGCAGGCACACACTGCAGAGGGTTGGTATGGCTAGGCAGCGACCCTCTTTAAAAGGGGCGGGGCAATAGCCCACAATGCTGTACAGAAGCAATGAGAAATCCAATCCTGTGCCACCTCCATCAGGAGCTGCACACGTGGGCATAGCAATGGGGAACCTATGTGCCACACACTATTCATTCTGTCAAGGTGTCTGCATGCCCCAGTCAGACCGCGTTTTTTTATAAATAGACACAGGCAGGTACAACTCCGCAATGGGAATTCCGTGTGCACCCACAGCATGGGTGGCTCCCTGGAACCCACCGGCGGTACATTAATGTATCCCATTGCAGTGCCCATCACACCTGACGTAACGTCCGATTAAATGCAGGTGGGCTTCGGCCCACACTGCATGCCCCAGTCAGACTGGGGTTCTTTAGAAGTGGACACATGCAGTTACAGCTCCCTGTGGACCCACGGCATGGGTGGCTCCCTGGAACCCACCGGCGGTACATAAATATATCCCATTGCATTGCCCATCACAGCTGAGGTAATGTCGTGCTTAATGCAGGTGGGCTTCGGCCCACACTGCATGCCCCAGTCAGACTGGGGTTCTTTAGAAGTGGACACATGCAGTTACAACTCCCTGTGGACCGACAGCATGGGTGGGTGCCAGGAACCCACCATATATATCCCATTGCAGTGCCCAACACAGCCGATGTAACGTCAGCTGTAATGCAGGTGGGCTAAAATTCATTTGATTACACTGTAGGCGAGGGCCCCCAAAAATTGGTGTACCAACAGTACTAATATACCTGAGAAAAATTGCCCATTCCCAACCAAGAGGGCAGGTGAAATCCATTAATCGCTTTGGTTAATGTGGCTTAATTGGTAACTAGGCCTGGAGGCAGCCCAGTTAAAATAAAAATTGGTTGAGGTGAAAGTTTCAACGCTTTAATGAGCATTGAAACGTATAAAAATTGTTTAGAAAAATTATATGACTGAGCCTTGTGGGCCTAAGAAAAATTGCCCGTTCGGCGTGATTATGTGAGGTTTCAGGAGGAGGAGCAGGAGGAGGAGGAGGAATATTATACACAGATTGATGAAGCAAAAAGGTCCCCGTTTTTGATGGGGATAGAGAACGATGCTTCCATCCGCGGGTGCAGCCTACGTATTGCTTAGGTATCGCTGCTGTCCGCTGGTGGAGAAGAGAAGTCTGGGGAAATCCAGGCTTTGTTCATCTTGATGAATGTAAGCCTGTCGGCACTGTCGGTTGACAGGCGGGTACGCTTATCCGTGATGATTCCCCCAGCCGCACTAAACACCCTCTCTGACAAGACGCTAGCCGCAGGACAAGCAAGCACCTCCAGGGCATACAGCGCGAGTTCAGGCCAGCTTCGACACCCAGTAGTTGTAGGGGGCAGAGGCGTCACGGAGGACGGTCGTGCGATCGGCTATGTACTCCCTCACCATCCTTTTACAGTGCTCCCGCCGACTCAGCCTTGACTGGGGAGCAGTGACACAGTCTTGCTGGGGAGCCATAAAGCTGTCCAGGGCCTTAGAGAGTGTTCCCCTGCCTGTGCTGTGCATGCTGCCTGATCTCCACGCCTCCCCTGCTACCTGGCCCTCGGAACTGCGCCTTCGGCCACTAGCGCTGTCGGATGGGAATTTTACCATCAGTTTGTCCGCCAGGGTCCTGTGGTATAGCATCACTCTCGAACCCCTTTCCTCTTCGGGTATGAGAGTGGAAAGGTTCTCCTTATACCGTGGGTCAAGCAGTGTGTACACCCAGTAATCTGTAGTGGCCAGAATCCGTGTAACGCGAGGGTCACGAGAAAGGCATCCTAACATGAAGTCAGCCATGTGTGCCAGTGTACCTGTACGCAACACATCGCTGTCCTCACTAGGAAGATCACTTTCAGGATCCTCCTCCTCCTCCTCCTCAGAGCATACACGCTGAAACGATGACAGGCAAGCAGTATGTGTACCCTCAGCAGTGGGCCAAGCTGTCTCTTCCCCCTCCTCCTCATGCTCCTCCTCCTCCTCCTCCTCACCGCGCTGAGATATAGACAGGAGGGTGCTCTGACTATCCAGCGACATACTGTCTTCCCCCGACTCTGTTTCCGAGCGCAAAGCGTCTGCCTTTATGCTTTGCAGGGAACTTCTCAAGAGGCATAGCAGAGGAATGGTGACGCTAATGATTGCAGCATCGCCGCTCACCACCTGGGTAGACTCCTCAAACTTTCCAAGGACCTGGCAGATGCCTGCCAACCAGGCGCACTCTTCTGAAAAGAATTGAGGAGGCTGACTCCCACTGCGCCGCCCATGTAGGAGTTGGTATTCCACTATAGCTCTACGCTGCTCATAGAGCCTGGCCAACATGTGGAGCGTAGAGTTCCACCGTGTGGGCACGTCGCACAGCAGTCGGTGCACTGGCAGATTAAACCGATGTTGCAGGGTGCGCAGGGTGGCAGCGTCCGTGTGGGACTTGCGGAAATGTGCGCAGAGCCGGCACACCTTTCCGAGCAGGTCTGTCAAGCGTGGGTAGCTTTTCAGAAAGCGCTGAACCACCAAATTAAAGACGTGGGCCAGGCATGGTACGTGCGTGAGGCTGCCGAGCTGCAGAGCCGCCACCAGGTTACGGCCGTTGTCACACACGACCATGCCCGGTTGGAGGCTCAGCGGCGCAAGCCAGCGGTCGGTCTGCTCTGTCAGACCCTGCAGCAGTTCGTGGGCCGTGTGCCTCTTATCTCCTAAGCTGAGTAGTTTCAGCACGGCCTGCTGACGCTTGCCCACCGCTGTGATGCCACGCCGCGCGACACCGACTGCTGGCGACGTGCTGCTGACACATCTTGATTGCGAGACAGAGGTTGCGTTGGAGGAGGAGGAGGGTGGTTTAGTGGAGGAAGCATACACCACCGCAGATACCAGAACCGAGCTGGGGCCCGCAATTCTGGGGGTGGGTAGGACGTGAGCGGTCCCAGGCTCTGACTCTGTCCCAGCCTCCACTAAATTCACCCAATGTGCCGTCAGGGAGATATAGTGGCCCTGCCCGCCTGTGCTTGTCCACGTGTCCGTTGTTAAGTGGACCTTGGCAGTAACCGCGTTGGTGAGGGCGCGTACAATGTTGCGGGAGACGTGGTCGTGCAGGGCTGGGACGGCACATCGGGAAAAGTAGTGGCGACTGGGAACTGAGTAGCGCGGGGCCGCCGCCGCCATCATATTTTTGAAAGACTCCGTTTCCACAACCCTATACGGCAGCATCTCCAGGCTGATGAATTTTGGCAATGTGCACGTTTAACGCTTGAGCGTGCGGGTGCGTGGCGGCGTACTTGCGCTTGCACTCCAACACTTGCGCTAGCGACGGCTGGACGGTGCGCTGACAGACATTGGTGGATGGGGCCGAGGACAGTGGAGGTGAGGGTGTGGGTGCAGGCCAGGAGACGGTAGTGCCTGTGTCCTCAGAGGGGGGTTGGATCTCAGTGGCAGGTTGGGGCACAGGGGAAGAGGCAGTGGTGCAAACCGGAGGCGGTGAACGGCCTTCGTCCCACCTTGTGGGGTGCTTGGCCATCATATGTCTGCGCATGCTGGTGGTGGTGAGGCTGGTGGTGGTGGCTCCCCGGCTGATCTTGGCGCGACAAAGGTTGCACACCACTGTTCGTCGGTCGTCTGCACTCTCAGTGAAAAACTGCCAGACCTTTGAGCACCTCGGCCTCTGCAGGGTGGCATGGTGCGAGGGGGCGCTTTGGGAAACAGTTGGTGGATTATTCGGTCTGGCCCTGCCTCTACCCCTGGCCACCGCACTGCCTCTTGCAACCTGCCCTGCTGCTGCCCTTGCCTCCCCCTCTGAAGACCTGTCCTCAGTAGGCGTAGCAAACCAGGTGGGGTCAGTCACCTCATTGTCCTGCTGCTCTTCCTCCGAATCCTCTGTGCGCTCCTCCCTTGGACTTACTGCCCTTACTACTACCTCACTGATAGACAACTGTGTCTCATCGTCATCGTCCTCCTCACCTACTGAAAGATCTTGAGACAGTTGCCGGAAGTCCCCAGCCTCATCCCCCGGACCCCGGGAAATTTCCAATGGTTGGGCATCAGTCACGATAAACTCCTCTGGTGGGAGAGGAACCACTGCTGCCCAATCTGAGCAGGGGCCCGAGAACAGTTCCTAGGAGTCTGCCCGCTCCTCAGAATGTGTCATTGTAATGGAGTGAGGAGGCTGGGAGGAAGGACGAGCAGCAGCCAGAGGATTCTGAGTTGCAGCAGTGGACGGCGCAGAACTGTGGGTGGACGATAGATTGCTGGATGCACATTCTGCCATCCACGACAGGACCTGCTCACACTGCTCATTTTCTAATAAAGGTCTACCGCGTGGACCCATTAATTGTGAGATGAATGTGGGGACGCCAGAAACGTGCCTCTCTCCTAATCCCGCAGCAGTCGGCTGCGATACACCTGGATCAGGAGCTCGGCCTGTGCCCACACCCTGACTTGGGCCTCCGTGTCCTCGGCCGCGTCCACGTCCTCTAGGCCTACCCCTACCCCTCAGCATGCTGTATTACCAGTAATGCAAAAACAGAACGCTGTAATTAAATGTGCCGCTTATTGGCCTGTGGTTGGAGGCTGACTTCGCTTACGGAACGCCAGGAAATAATTTTGCGCAAGCCTGCTGTAACACTTAGCTGGCTGCGTATGAATTTGGAGAACTACTACACCCAGCAGAGACCCAGAACACTGAGGACACTCACAGGCAGCCGAAATAGATTTTTTTCCCCAAATGTTTTTGCAAAGGCCCACTGCCTATATTCAATCAATATGTCTTCTGTCCCTGCCTAAGCGCTTCTGGCCCTGGAGTATGTCAAAGAACTGCAGAGTGTTGCACTGTGGACTGCAATACAGCGGTGATTTAACAGCCCAGACAGAGCCAGGAAATAATTTTGCGCAAGCCTGCTGTAACACTTAGCTGGCTGCATATGAATTTGGAGAACTACTACACCCAGCAGAGACCCAGAACACTGAGGACACTCACAGGCAGCCGAAATAGATTTTTTTCCCCAAATGTTTTTGCAAAGGCCCACTGCCTATATTCAATCAATATGTCTTCTGTCCCTGCCTAAGCGCTTCTGGCCCTGGAGTATGTCAAAGAACTGCAGAGTGTTGCACTGTGGACTGCAATACAGCGGTGATTTAACAGCCCAGACAGAGCCAGGAAATAATTTTGCGCAAGCCTGCTGTAACACTTAGCTGGCTGCGTATGAATTTGGAGAACTACTACACCCAGCAGAGACCCAGAACACTGAGGACACTCACAGGCAGCCCAAATAGATTTTTTTCCCCAAATGTTTTTGCAAAGGCCCACTGCCTATATTCAATCAATATGTCTTCTGTCCCTGCCTAAGCGCTTCTGGCCCTGGAGTATGTCAAAGAACTGCAGAGTGTTGCACTGTGGACTGCAATACAGCGGTGATTTAACAGCCCAGACAGAGCCAGGAAATAATTTTGCGCAAGCCTGCTGTAACACTTAGCTGGCTGCGTAGGAATTTGGAGAACTACTACACCCAGCAGAGACCCAGAACACTGAGGACACTCACAGGCAGCCCAAATAGATTTTTTTCCCCAAATGTTTTTGCAAAGGCCCACTGCCTATATTCAATCAATATATCTTCTGTCCCTGCCTAAGCGCTTCTGGCCCTGGAGTATTACTGCAGGGCGCAATGCTCTGCACGGCCGATATACCAAAAAAATAAAAAGGTGCAACGCTGCAAAAAGCAGCCTCCACAGTACTGCACACGGTTAGATGTGGCCCTAAGAAGGACCGTTGGGGTTTTTGAAGCCTAAAATACTCCTAATGCTCTCCCTATAGCAGCTCCGGCACCAGCAGCACTGTCCCTGATCTCTGTCAGAATGCATCTGTGGCGAGCCGCGGGAGGGGCCGATTTTTATACTCGGGTGACACCTGATCTCGCCAGCCACTCACTGCAGGGGGGTGGTATAGGGCTTGAACGTCGCAGGGAGAAGTTGTAATGCCTTCCCTGTCTTTCTATTGGCCAGAAAAGCGCGCTAACGTCTCTGAGATGAAAGTGAAAGTAACCCGAACATCGCGTGGTACTCGTTACGAGTAACGAGAATCTCGAACACGCTAATACTCGAGCGAGTATCAAGCTCGGACGAGTACGTTCGCTCATCTCTAGTCCCTACCAATATACGAACATCACAACAAATTACTACTTTACCCTATCCGACTCCGCGCAAAGCAGGTTGTATCAACTACCTATCTTTATTTCAGTTTTAGTATTTTATTTATTGTTTTTACCATTGGCTGTAGTTTGGTCCAACAGATCACCATTTTTGCCATCTGCCAGGAGGAGCAGTAGAGCCACCGTGACTACCATCTCATTTCTGGAGTGCTGCTTAAACACCTCTGGGTTACTGCACATCCACCTGAATATAACAACCCAAGGTGTCCCTGAAGAACATTTCCCAGAGCTTCACACTACTTCCACTGGCTTGCATGCATCTGGGTGTCCTCTGTCCTTCAGGTAATTGACACACATAGCTGTGATCTAAAAGAAAATGTGCTTCATCAGATCAGACTACCTTCTTCCATTGCCCCTTAGTACAGTTCTGATGCCCACATGGCTATGATTGGCACTTTCAGAGGTGGACTGTGATCAGCAAGGGCACTTTGACTGCTTTGGGCTATGCATCTCAAGCCATAATGCTCTGTGTGTTCTGACATCTCCTAGTCAACATTAACTTTATCAGCAATTTGTGCTATAGTAGCTTTTCTGTGGGATTGGACAAGATGTCCTTTGTGCATTAATGAGCTTTGCATGCCTATGCCTAACCATGGCCTACGGGGAATGTCCTACAAAATGTTTTGGAGATGTTCTACCAAATTGGCCCTTGTCAAATCTTTACTCTTGCCAATTTTTTACGCTTCCAGCACATCAACTTCAATAACTGACTGTTGCCTTGTTCTATAATTTATCCCTTTGTCATAAGATAATCAATGTTATTAATTTCACCTGTTGTGTTTAACCCTTTTGACAACACAGGATATACAGTTACATCCTATGAGTTCGGGGTTTGTATAAAGGGGTATTGGGGGTCAAATCCTCTCCAAACAATGCGTGCGCAGGCTGTTTCTTACAGCCAATACCCACTGTAGTCAGCAGCAACTAGTAGCCCTGCTGATCGCAGCTGTTAACCTTTAGAATTGTGACAACAGCATTTTAATTTCCCGATCGGAGTTTGGAGGTCTCAAACGGCCCCCTGCAATAAGATTGCAGGGAGCTATTCGGTTGCAATGTACACTGGGGTCTTCTGAAAGCCCCCAGAGATACCATTGCAGATTGCCTATCAAGTTATGCCTGAAAATGCAAAAAATCAGTTTTAAAAGTTTTATTAGTTATTAAAAAAACATAAAAGGTAATGCAATTTTTTTAAAAATGTTTTCATATTAATAATTTTAAAAATCTCAATAAAAAACCCTAAAAACATATTTGGTATCTCTGTGTCTATAAAAGTCTGATATATCAAAGTAACACATTATGTATCCCGCATGGTGAATGTCGTCAGAAAAGAAAACACAACGTCAAAATTGCACTTTTTTGAGCACACCGTCTCTAAGTAAAAATATAATAAAAAGCGATCAAAAAGTCATATGTA
Source organism: Eleutherodactylus coqui (assembly GCF_035609145.1). NCBI lineage: Eukaryota > Metazoa > Chordata > Amphibia > Anura > Eleutherodactylidae > Eleutherodactylus > Eleutherodactylus coqui. The sequence continues at coordinate 167,491,419 of NC_089843.1, read as the reverse complement.
TTCCAAAATGGTACCAGTGGAAACTACAGGACGACCTTCAAAAAACGAGCCTCGCACAACTACTGTGTTTTGCTGAAAGTAGGTCCTACCCCAGTAGTATCATTCCTTTCATATTCCACATAACTCTGATGATAAAGTGAGAGGCCGAAAGCTACGCACACAAGGAAGCCAGTTTCTTTCCCTCTCCACTGTAGCTCCATTTACTATCTAAACGAGATTAGTTGCTGAACCCATAGAGAGTGAATATTGTGTACTGGAGGCTGCAGACGTCAGTCCAAGGAATTGGCAGTAGTAGCCAAGAGAGGCCCAAGCAGGGCTACATAGAATGTGACTGGAATGTTAGCTCAGAAGTTCTAGCTATACAAATAGGTCTGTAAACATTTAAATGGTACAAAAGTTACATTTTAGGTTTTTTTTCTTAATTTTCAGTGATATTTTCACATAGAAGAAGAGGAAAATAAAGACAATGCCAGAATAATACTAGGGGACTCCAAACATGAAAAGTTGCATGAAGTCTGAATATCTTTTGACTAGATCTCAAACTGCAAAAAAGGAAAAGCAGAATTTTCAAAATGTGCATCCATTTCAGGTACTAGATTTATCCGGTTTTAGGACATTTAGACATCTGGTCACAATGGTGGATAATCTACCAATAAGGCTACCTACAAACGGGCGAGCGCAATATTGGGCTGTGAAACTTGGCCTGATGTCATGCTTGTGAATGTGTGATTAACCAGTGGATGTGAGGCGCTTTTCAAGGAAAACGCCTCGAATCGCATCTGGGAAGTTTCAAAATTCTCGCATGATAGAAGATCGAAAGTGTTTCCCATTTCAATGGGAAGCCTTGCATCGCACTCGCATGCACATCACTAGAGATGAGCGAGCACCAAAATGCTCGGGTGCTCGTTACTCGGGACGAAATTATCGCGATGCTCGAGGGTTCGTTTCGAGTAACGAACCCCATTGAAGTCAATGGGCGACCCGAGCATTTTTGTATATCGCCGATGCTCGCTAAGGTTTTCATGTGTGAAAATCTGGGCAATTCAAGAAAGTGATGGGAACGACACAGCAACGGATAGGGCAGGCGAGGGGCTACATGTTGGGCTGCATCTGAAGTTCCCAGGTCCCACTATTAAGCCACAATAGCAGCAAGAGTGCCCCCCCCCCCCCCCCCCGCACTGTCAGCATAAAGATCGTTCTCCTCTGCCACAGCAGTAACAGCTGTGGCAGAGAAGAACGATGTTAGCCCATTGAATTCAATGGAGCCGGCAATACAGCAGGTTCCACTGAAAGCAATGGGCTGCCGGCGTGCGCGGGATGAATTGTCGGGAAGGGCTTAAATATAGAAGCCCTTCCCTGCAATTCATCCAGAAATGTGTAAAAATAAAAAAAATATACGGTATATACTTACCTTGTCCCGGCAGACGGAGTTCAGCGCGGCCGGCCTACAGTGGGTGTGAAGGGGGTGTGAGTCAGACCTGCCCCCTGATTGGCTCAGCACTGAGTCTGACTCAGTTCGCTCATCTCTACACATCACACAGCATGCGAGAGCCATGCGATGCATTACAGGCCCCACTGAAATCATTGGGTAATGCGTTCCAAGGAACGAGATAAGATAGGACATGCCATCACTCATATATATGGCTCTATTCAAAAGAATGGCATTCATATTTGTACAAGATTTCTGCGTCCCGCTAAGCACAAATCTCGCATGAGTTTCTCGGCCACGAGAAACCGGCTTAAGATTAATGAAGTTACCATATTTTTCCCAATACACAGATCCTGTATTTATTTTACATTATCTAATTTAGTATTCAACATTTCTTTCTATAACTGCCTAGTTTCTTGGAAGGATCCAGAAAACACAACAGCACTGCTCATGGATATCCAGTAAAGTCCAGGATGGAGTCCATTGTGAAGGATAGTTTTAAACTCTTTAATGACCAGCGTGTTTTTCTAAAGGACCAGACATTTTTTAGCGATTTTATGCATGCGGTAGGTTTATTGACCATATTTTTAGGGGGGGCTACCAAAATTATTTTTGCTGAATTTTCAGTGACATACATGGCTGTTCTTTTAATATCTTTTTTCGCTGATTTTTTTTGTTTGTTTTATTAGGGGCAATGCGTACAAAAAGTTTAAAAAGTATTTTCTTTTATAGTTCTTTATTTTTAAAAATAGCGCATTAACCCTTTCCAATCCAATTTGTATTCTGCTTTTCCTAGGGGGCTTACTCTTTTTCTGCCGATATACAACGGTGCTATATGCTGGCTAAAGCCAGTACCGCATCAGGTGACACGTTGGATAGGCTCCGACAGCAGAGAGGCTGGCAATGTAGAGTAAGAGAACCCCGACGGATGTCTTCCAGCATCGAAGCTGTACTGCCTTAAATCATAATGTCTTCAGAGGTCAGACAGTGGATTGGAAAGGGTTAATGCTACAATAAAATACAGGAATGTGTTCCTCATTCTATTTAGGTCATTTTGATATATAACTTGTGTAGTATAGGATTGCAGGGCAGCTATGCCAACAGTTTAGGCTGGTGTGTGTGGTGTTTTTTTTTTCTTTTTTTATATATATTTGTATTTTATTCTAGATTCTTTAAACTAATTTTTGTATATTTTTTTAAATAGTTTTTTCACATACGCTACTGGTCAAAAGCTTTAGAACACCTCAATGTTTCCAGTTTTTATTGATTTTAACAGTTTAATATTAGAGATGAGCGAACGTGTTCTTAACGAACACTTACGCACCCGAACACCGGCTTTTCCGAGGACTTCCGTGTTCGCGCGTAAGTATTCGGGGGGCGCCGGGGGGCGGGGAGAGGCGCGGCGGCGCGGGCGGCAGCAGCGGGGAACAGGGGGGAGCCCTCTCTCTCTCCCTCTCCCCCCCACTCCCCGCCGCAACCCCCCGCGCTGCCACGGCGACCCCCGAACTTTTTTCGCCCGAACACGGAATTCCTCGCGAAGTTCGGTGTCCGGGCGAAAAGGGGCGGAGCCGAACACGTTCGCTCATCTCTATTTAATATCTCAAATGTTCTTTGAAATGAAAGCATAATACAAATAAACAAGTTAAGTTTTTTGACTCTTCAAAGTAGCCACCCCTAGCTGATACAACAGCTTTACACAAACCAGGCATTCGTTCTAGAATTCATTCAGATATTGCTCAGAAATTTCTTACAAACTTTGTTGTAGAAGTCTCCACAAATGTGCGGCACTTGTGGATTGCTTTGCTTTCGCCCTTCTCTCCAGTTCATCCCAAACAAGCTCAATGGGGCTTACGTCTGGAGACTGTGCAGACAATTCCATTCTATGAAGCCAATCAGCTTCCTCTTGTCTTCTTAAGTAGTTCTGACATAACCTAGAAGTATGTTTTGGATCATTGTCTTGCTATAATATGAACAATGGACACCAGAGGGTATTGAATGGCATATCAAAATGCTGTAGTAGCCCTTTTTGTCCAGTGTGCCAGTCACCCTGTGCAAATTGCCAACTTTGGATCCAGCAAAAGAGCCCGAGACCATCAAGCTTCTTCCTCCATGTTTGACAGTTGGTGTCACACACTCAGGAACCATCCTTTCAACTGCTCGACAGCATTCAAAAACCCTGTGTGATGTACCAAATACAGACCTAGACTTCTAAGGGTTGTAAGTGTCTGTTTGTCATCTTTGGTTAATTGCCTTTTTCTTCCCGTTATGAAGCAATGTGCTAATGTCCAAATCCTGCCATAGAAGGTGTTGTAATGCAGTCTGTTCCAACACTGGTTATATAGAATCAGAGGGTTTTAAAGTAATCTACAAAAGTCGAGCCATCTGTAGGAATACTTTGCATCTAATTTTAAACCATAATTTGCTTTCTGTGCTGCAGAGCAGCTGTCCTTTGGTTAAAATCATAAATTCAGACTATTGTTGCATTTTAAATCAAATTAAATTTCATAATATTTTTATGTTTTTAACTTATTTTTGAACCATTTCACGTTATTTGTTAGACTTGAACTGTGTAAGGCTGGGCTTACACGGACGGATTTGGATTGCGGATTTCGCGATCGCCGATACCCACGATAAAACGCGGGCATTGAAAGACATGTATATTCGCTCTTTCGTTGACACTCATGGGCATGAATTGCATATTCTGCAAGCGGAAGAAAAACAACATCATGCTCTATTTTGCTGCGGAATCCATGCAGACAGCCTCCATTGATGTCAATGGAGGTGTCGACTCACAGCCCATATGCAATTGATATAGCAAAAGCGCAAATAAAAAAAAATAACTGTACTGCGCATGACTGCTGGTGAACCGACACGGTCATTCGCAATACAGAATTAGCAGGAAGGCAGTGTCACCGGACTTAATGTCAAAAATAACTGGAAAAATGGAGGTTTCCTAAAGCTTTTGACCAGTAGTGTATATATTCCCCATGACATCATATAAGGCCTTTGGGGAACATTCACACTTCTTTTGCACTGTAACTGGGGCATTCATAGAAGCCTGTTACATGGGGAGACATACTACTATAGTGACATTCTTCACTGGCAGAGCTGGGTTCAGGTCTGCTAAGACACAGCAACTTTGCCATGTCAGGGCTCACGATTGCCGGGTCAATAGAGGAAATGGACCTGCTGCTTCCTATATTCTCTACATAGCGCTCATTGAACACTATGTAGTTAGGAAAGAAAACGCGGGAGTGGTTGTAAATAGGTTATGTCATCTCCTTTGGGTCCTTGGCTGTCTCTGACAATCGAGTACCCAATCTGCTCCTGCTTGACTGCAGGAGCTTTAAATCCACACTGTATATTTACAATTACACAGGTTTAAAGCCTATGATCCAGTACTGTATATTTACAGTGCCTGGCCATTAATGGGTTAAATACAGCTATGAATTACAACCAGATTGGAGTCACAATAGCTTGACCAGAATAGAGCCCAGGAAAACGTTGTTCTCCTTGTAACCAGCAGAGGCTTGCAATTACAGACTCCTGTTTGCTGCCACAAGACCAGTATCGCTCTGGGATAAAACACTAAGGCCATATTCAGATAAGACAAATTTGCTGCGGAATGTCTGTAGTCTGCATCAATTTTCAATGTAGTATTTAACGTAGATTTGGTTGTGGAATATACCCCCCCCCCCCCCCTTCTGCATAAAAGAGGGGGAAATATGCACACAGGCGTCAGGCATTGTAGGTGGTGTAATGTTATGCGTATAGGCTCAGACAAGTCACTATAAAGTTAATGTCTGGTGTCTGGTTTTGTATCAGTCTAGTTTGGTTATGCGTGTGCCTGACCTAACCCACTGTGTGCGTGTAGGATGTAAAGGATGAGTGACGTGATAGGGGAAGAAGGGAGTAGTGGAAGTTGGGAGAGAGACATGAGAGGAGAAGGCTGCAGAATAGAGATGCAATGGAGAGCAAGAGCCATGTGAGGAGGCAGGAGGTTCGCAGCTTACCCGTGCCGTGTCCTGGGCATCCTCCTGCAATGATGAAATGCCTGGCCGTGCGAGAGATTGGGAAGCATGTCCTGACTTCCTGGAGTCAGCGGTGGCATGTACATTGTTCCTGCATATATCTGCTCCATTAAGGAATGTACATGAGAGAGACAGTGAAAATGGAGTAACGTTTTGAAAGGTGTGCTTAGTTTGCGACAGGAGCACTCTAACAGGAATCCGACAGATAACTTAGACTGCGGATGTACAAAAGAAAGGAAGTGACTGCTGGGTACAAACATGTTGTGGGAAGAATTTTCAGAATAAGTTTGCATAATAATACTTAAGACTGTTTATGCCATGTATTGGAACTGCACAAGTTGGAATTATAAGTAAAGGAAAACCGGGTTTTTGAAAAGTTGTTCATTTGTCTGTAGACTCAATTATTTGCACCGATCATTGGAAAGGGGCACTTGCGTCACGAAGACAAACAGGTATCAAGCGTTTTTTTACACAGGTATTATTTACGGTGCCTGCGTGTGATTGGGATGGCAGCGCCTGGGTCCCAGAGGAAGAAGCACCTGGAAGTGGCGACAGCACAACTGTAAATACTGTGGATTTTCTGTGTGTAGGGTCCACACTGAAAATCTATGGTAAATACGCCCTGAGTAAACATGCCCTAAGTGTGTAGGAGAGCTTACCTTGTACAACCGATCCAGGAGAGAGTATATCATTTAGGCTGGCTGCACATGACTGGGTTAGATTCCGCGTGCAGGAGCCCACAGTGGATTCCGACCCTGTCCCCAGCTGGCATCCATGTGTATCTACTTTTCTTCTTCTTTCTTTTGTTTTGTTTTTTTAAATCCTGGCTTTTCCTGCGTTGTCACTAGGTGATGACGCGGAATTCGCGGCCTTTCTTTATTGTCATTGCAGAACGGCCGCGGGTGGACATCTTCCATTGACTTCAATGGAAGACGTCCGTGCGGAATCCCCACAGAAATAGAACATGCTGCAATTTTTCCTCCGTGAGCGGAAAATTGCAATTGATTTCCGCTCATGTAGAGAAAAGAGCATTTTTCCATAGCATGCTATGGGTGGTATTTGCTGCGGAATCTGGAGGTAGACGTCCGCTCTGGATTCCAAAATGCCAATCCACCACGTGTCAGCCAGTCTTATTAGGACCTATCACTATCTATGGCTTTTGGAATTCTACAATAAATTACGCCTTAGCTTTTTACGTCTTCTTTCCCTGGATCCTGAATGGTTTCCTTCAGCCTAAGTTTTCTGGATATTTTATTAGGGTAGGGACATTATGTAATCATTTTGCTATGGCCCAAAATTTTCTTGTCTCATCATGTGCTTTAGCCTCCTGCATATTTTAGCTATACATATATAATCTGAAAATCGCCTCCAGCACCAAATAACACAACACTAATTACATAGCTGAAAATGCTTTCCTTACATATTCCACCTAGCTTACATAACAAACACATTTATGTCTGACAGGTTGTATCAAGTCAGAAATAATATTCTAGAAATTACATGGTAGACTCAAATGTACAAAAAAAAAGGGATTTGTGGGGTGAATCCATGTGTAAATCACAGAGGATAGTGACAGATAAACCACTAATACTCTCCTTTATCAGACATATGGCCAAAAAAATCAAACTACAGCTTTCAAGCCCGAATCAGGCACTTTGTCAGGTTTACTCAACTGTTAGTAGTTAGTACTCTTGTGAATCAAATGGGCAAAATACTGCCAGACTAGATATTATATAATAGTACATACTGGGCAGTACTGGAATTGTATAATCACTGGTCCATTCATTGCTCATACTGTATTGTGGTGGCCCAGCACATCATCCTGGTCCCCTACATAAAAGTCATACATCCATTGTCTCATGTGGATGCACTGTGCAAATCTGTCTTGTCATTTTCTGTATGTGTGTTGCACAGCTGCAGCGTCTGAAGGGTTAAAACATTCATAAAATCATTGCCTGTCAGCTCTGTTTGCTGAATGTATCTATTCTATTGTGCCATGTGGTACAAGTGAGGTGATAAATGTGAGAGCTCCCAATCCAGGATCTATATTACATACAGATAACGTGCACTATAGGGCCGTATTGATCCTGTGTATCCTCCCTAACTCTGAGCCAAGGCCTGTCAGTATTTAAAGTGAATTATACCAGTATTACCTGCTGTTCAAAGCTTATTTTCAAGTAAAAGTTATACTGGGTCCTAACCGTTCCTGAGGACCCGAGGTACTATACACAAGTCTCTGTGTTTATTACTCCACCGCATAGAATAACGGTGTGTGGGAACGTTTGCATCACAAGTGATATCTACTACAACCCCCCTCATCCGCTTTATTAGCACTCCCTGCCAAAGGAGTGTCGAAGCTTGGCCGGCAATCCACACTGGCCTTGGCGGTGTGTCATCCCTCCAGGACCAGAGCATGTAAGTGTCATCGTAATGAGACAGCACTTATCCCTCCCAGCTCTTCACGTTAACCAGGTATCCAGAGTCGCCCCTCTGGGGTGTTGCAGTATCAATCACACTTTCATTGCTGTGAGCAGTGGGAAGATTAATAGCTTTGATATTCAAAGTTCATGTTACTGATAATTGGATAGATACAATGAAAGAACATAAACTTTGTATAGCCCTGGGGACTACTAATGATGTGGTCAGATACTGAAGAGTGCCAACTCACAGTGCCCTGCCAAGTTTAGTTAAGGTATGATTGTAAACTAGTGGAGAAACGAAGGCCAGGAGACAGTTTGTGCAGCAGAATTAAAACTTTACTATCACACAGTATTTACACTTCACTATGTTGGAGTATTTCTGGCTTTTACTATTGATGACCTATCCTCAGAATAGTGTAAATAGACAAGGGTGCCAACAGCACAGTCTTAGCGCTAAATATAGCTGTACAGTCTCATGCAAAGTCACCTCATAGCGGGTCCGATCCACAAAGATCCTAACGGGATACCAAATAGAAAGCAGGCGTGACAGCATGTGTGGTGCGGTTAAAAGAGATAATTTATTCCTCCAAACAGTAAAACATACAACGTTTCGACTCTCCTGAGTCTTTATCAAGTGAAGCTTGTAGACTTGAATCCCCTCATTCTGGAGTCAGAAGTCGCTATGTCAATGAAACAACTAGCCAAAAATAAAGTGCCAGGCATCGGTAACAGTCATACTGAGAAAGTACAGGCTCATAAAATGGATGAATCTGTCTCAAAATGGCCGCTAGATACAAAATGGAGCATTATAAGATGTAAATAAGCTTATGTATAGTGAAACAATTATTCAAGCAGAAATAGCTTTAGAGCAGTAGATTCGGTACAATGTGTAATGATGTGTCTCTCTCTGTTCTTTTTCATGAGAACCAAGTCTGGACAACAGTTCTTATCAGGAAAAGTCCTCCCACACCTGCGGAGAAACTTGGACAAGGGAATTGACTGTACTACAGCGAGCTGAATAACAAAGGGAGGACCAGGGAGGACGAGATAACGCTGAAGCTTGAGAACATAAATATATTCTCACTAAACAGTGCATGATTCTAATGTTTTTTCTAACCCAATGAGATTAACCCCCGTGACTAATGACGTATTCATTTTCTGTATTAGAACTATAGTCAGTCAATAAACTTTTCAGTGTACGCGCCTTAAGCAGAGTGGGCTGTATATACTTGCCGCGGCCCATCTCTACATATCTGTGAGAGCTAATTACTATAAATCATAGTTTTTGGCCTCTCTGATGCATCCAGGTATGAACTGATTTGGAACCCAAGGCTTGAAAGGTTAATGTGACCGGTCATGTGTAACGGTCCTTAACAGTTGGCGTAGTTGGCAGGATTTACCCTTGACTCTTGTGTCACTCATCGGACGACGACATCGGACTGGGAGAACATATATCCACTGTGCCAAACCAGAGGACTGATCAACCTCACACACAGCCCGGTAAGTGTCATATTTATCATATGATGTCTGCCGTTGGTCTGTTTTGGCTCAGTTGATTGACAGACTCCTAGGTCAGTCGGATGTTTGATGTTTGACATCATAGTTGTCATCGGTAAAGAAGTTTACCTCAGGTCTTGGGTGGTCTATGACACCAGGGGACAGAATCTTTTAAGACGTTATAAATTGTATTATCGAGCATACTTTTCAGGGACTGCAGATCCCGGTTGAGAGACGGCTTCGAGGGTTTAGTTTATCGAGCATACTTCTCAGGGACTGCAGATCCCGGTTGAGAGACGGCTTCGAGGGTTTAGTTTATCGAGCATACTTCTCAGGGACTGCAGATCCCGGTTGAGAGACGGCTTCGAGGTTTAGTTTATCGAGCATACTTCTCAGGGACTGCAGATCCCGGTTGAGAGACGGCTTCGAGGTTTAGTTTATTGAGCATACTTCTCAGGGAGTGATTGAGCAGACGGCATCGGACGTGACAAGTACGATCACGTGATTGAGCATACGGCTTCGGACTCCCGGTTGAGAGACGGCTCAGAGTTTAGTTTCGGAACATGTTTAAATTAAAGGGGTTGTCTCGCGGCAGCAAGTGGGGTTATACACTTCTATATGGCCATATTAATGCACTTTGTAATGTACATTGTGCATTAAATATGAGCCATACAGAAGTTATTCACTTACCTGCTCCGTTGCTAGCGTCCCCGTTGCCATGGTTCCGTCTAACTTCGGTGTCTTCTTGCTTTTTTAGACGCGCTTGCGCAGATGCATCTTCTCCCTTCGGCTGGTCTTGGAAGCATCGGCGTTTTGGCTCCGCCCCCTTGTAAGCATCATCGCGTAGCTCCGCCCCATGACGTGTGCCGGTTCCAGCCTCCTGATTGGCTGGAATCGGCACATGACGGGGGCGGAGCTACGCGATGACGCGAAAAGGGGGCGGAGCCAAAACGCCGATGCTTCCAAGACCAGCCGAAGGGAGAAGATCCATCTGCGCAAGCGCGTCTAAAAAAGCAAGAAGACACCGAAGTTAGACGGAACCATGGCAACGGGGACGCTAGCAACGGAGCAGGTAAGTGAATAACTTCTGTATGGCTCATATTTAATGCACGATGTATATTACAAAGTGCATTAATATGGCCATACAGAAGTGTATAGACCCACTTGCTTTCGCGAGACAACCCCTTTAAGGTACCTGACAGTGGTCTGTTTGATCCTGTCCACTTGGTGTCATGTAGAGGAGGGAAGGAGTATGTGAAGAAAGTCAAGGAGTATGTGAAACTGTTGGTATAGTCACTGAGCAAAAGGCTCAGGCACTTAGAGATATACTTCCCAATGTGTCATTGAGCATAAGGCTACAGGCATACCAGGGTCTCAGGCAGTTATATTTACTTATAATTAGGCCGTTGTGATATACGATGTTTAAATTGTTAAGAAGAAGACTGTAGATGATGGTCTTTTGGATCCTGTCCAGTTGGTAGTATATAGAGAGGAGTTGAAAAATGCAGATTCAAGATGGCGATTATTCATAAGCCTTGAGTTGAAGACAAAGGAAGGCAGTCCTTCACCATGATGTTTTTCTCCCCTTGTCCTGCCCCTAGATGGCCGTGTTGTTATTGGGGCCAATACCAGTCGATATATCTTGATACGTGTCTAGTATGTAGTATTCCTGGACCCTCCCGTCACCATCGCCCAGTCAGGCCACGCCTTCGGTGGCCACTTCAGTGCCAGCCATAGCCCAGCGGCCATTTTAGCATCTGTTGTAACAATACCTTCAGCTGCCGCTCAGACGTCATCTTAGCTCCGCAGCAGAAATGAGCTGGCCTCTGACCTCCCATCTATGTATGTTTTTACCCAGCATACCAATTCTTTGAACTGCAATGACGAGTGCCGTTTCTGAATTTTGCATAGAAACATTCAAGTCCCCTCATCCCGCCTGCAAATAGCCTCCTCCCGATTATCTGTTCTGCAGTCTGTGTTTAGCACCCCCATCCCAAGTAGGTCTGTGCTTAAAATTGCCCACAAATGTAGTTGTCGCAAGGAGGAACCTGGGGGCGAGTTCAGGCAGAATCTGTGATCTATGTGACAATTTGTATGTCTTAAGGTCCCAACATTGTGTCATTGCTGTACGTGTTGTCCGTTCCTCATAAGTCAGATACTGCTGAGAAGAAAGGTCGGAAGGAGAGGGTCAGTGTGTGATAATATATATAGATATATAAATATAAAGGAGTACATAGAGGGTTAATGCTTGATCTATGAGAAGCCGCAGCTAGGCCGGAGCAGGTCTCCAATCTCCCCCCTTCCCTTTGTTTTTCTCTTCGCTCTAATCTTTGGCCTTGAGAGTTAGAGCGGAGAACACTGGACAATTAAGTTTGCTTGACTAGAATAGAACCCAAAATGAATCCAGTGAATCTGTTTTTGCTGTTCTTTGTGTAAATGTCAGTTCTGTGACTGGTCGGACGTGTGCATAATTGCTAAATGTGTGTTCCTTTTATGGGGAATATTAGTGCTGTGGAATGTGGTATACTTCTCTGGTATTACAGACAGGAGAGGTGGGAGTGATTGAATGCATTTGTTTGCAAGATGAGGACAGTTGCATCATACGCGTTACGTCCTGTGTGAACTCTTACTAACATTTGAATGAGAGAGACAGACTTGACCGCATGGATGGATGAGAGTTAATGACCCGTGTTCAGACTATGATAAATGTAAGATGTGTGATGCAGATATTGACTGGGGATACAAGTTTTTCTCCCCCCTTTCTGCATATGCAGACTGTAAATTTTCAATGTGGATAGATGTTTGTAGAATATTCATGTCTATTATTGGCACTGATATCTTACAGGCCTTATCTGCATCCATCAAATTCTCACCAGATGGATCAGTACGGGTTGAGACCTCAGGTGCCGGTTCAGAAGAGTTTTGTAAACTAACTGCTCCAACAAACACCACTCTTTTTCCAGTCCAGAAAAGACGCTGAAGGGTCAGTCAGCCACCTACCGCATGTAGGCGCTGTGTGCTGTCGGCGCTGTGTGATGTAGGTGCTGTGTGCTGATAATCTGGAAGCCTGCCAACAGGCCACAATTTCACTGTTAATTTTTCTTGCAGAAAATGTCTGTAAAGCCTCTAAAGACAAACTCCAGTTCTGCAAAACTAAGGTTGTTCTCCTGGGTCACTGTTTAGGCCAAGGAACTGGACATCTGACATAGGAACAAAAGGCTGCTGTCCCGGCCATACCTGTACCTATATGCGTTGCCAAACCCCGCACCTTTCTGGGCCTTGTTTCATACTGCCGACCATGAATGCACTCGGTTTCCCTACTTATGCAACCACTCTATGACTGTCTTTCAATTATTCTTTTCTCTCTCACCTCTGAAGCAGCTCCCTCATGTGTTTGTGCAGTGGCAGCAGTACAGGCAATGGTTAACAAATCTTCGGAGTTGGTATTGAACTAACTCCCCCTAGTGGTCCTCACCCCCCCATGACATCCGGAGCGTATACACGCAAGTGCAACCCAAGCACTTATTTCTGGCCCGTCAAATCCAGCTACAATGTGCTCTTGTCATTCTTCTCACTGTTGCTACTACCTTGAACTCGGTTACTCTCCCAATTAAGTACCCTAGTTCAAAGGGGGGGAGAGAAGATATAGGTGATCTAGGTATTGCAGGTCAGCTATTTTTAAATTTTTTCTTTTTTTTTCTTTTTCCTTTGTACAATAAGGATTATGATCTATTTGAAATAGAATACCAGCCTGATTGTTTAGCGGTAATCGGTGCAAGGGGTTTCAGGAGTGCCAACTCAGCTGGCAGAAACTGAACCGCTTGAGGTAATGTTTAAAGGGTCACGATACCTCACTCGTTTCCTTATGCTGGAAGGTTCTGAAAGCATATTGAGAATTGCGTGATGGGACGCTTGGGAGGTTGTATCAAACTTCACTTGTCCGGTGAGGCTTGTATACACCCCGGGTCTGAAAGTCACCCGACCTTATGTCGGATGGCAGCAGACCAAGCGACACCTCTACCCGTCCTCACTTTTACGTACGCAGAGGAACAAGCTCTTAGCCCCCTTTGGTCCGTCAGTACCCCCTGGCACATGTCCAGGAAGATGCAATTGCAGACACTGTCTCTTCTTTGTGTTAACTTAAAGCCCTTAAGAAATGTGTCTTCCCAGTCAAATACCCCTTTTGTTCCCCGTTAAAGAGAAAGAGTTTAAAGGGCCAGCCAGACTGTCAGCATTTGTTTGCATTTATTTTCAGAGGAAAGCAGTACTGTTGGACAGTGCTGCCATAAGGGGCACAGAATAGCCCAAAACCAGTTTACCAGATGCATGAAGCTGATATTAGACGCCTGGCCAATTCCCGAGGGCACCACCCTCTTGTAATATGTTGATGATTTACTTTTTTATGTACTCCTGACCCAAATAGTTACCTCAATGTGTCACTAAGCCTTTTGTGTTTCCTCCATCAAGAATAGAAAAGCTGTAAGTTTACTAATGGAAGCCATCATGTTGCCAGAACAGGTGGCCATAATAAATGTTAACTGAAAGCCCTTGTTAATAATGTATATTCTGAGTTGTTTTTGTAGATGGTACCAGGGTAATTGACGACTCCACGCTGGATATGCAGTGATCACGCGACAAGATGTCCTAAAAGCAGAATGCCTCCGCATGTCCCAGGACAGGAAGCGGAGTTACAGGCCCTCACTGAGGCGTGTGGAGTGGTAGAAGGTAAGACGGCAAACATTTACACTGACTCCCGGTATGCATTTGGCATAGCTCATGACTACGGCCTAACATGGAAGGCCAGACAGCTTGTTACCTCAGCAGGACAGCTTGTTAAGAATGGTGCAGCAGTGACAAAGTGGAAAGCTCACACCAATTCCTACAGCAGAGAAACAAGTGGCAACGCCATCACAGATCACACAGCAAAGGCAGCGGCCCTTAAGCCGTGGAAGAAAAGAAGAAAAGAAGAATTTAACAATAATTTTGGACTTTGATATAAACCTTGGACTTTGATTACTTTGATATGAACTTGGACTTTGATATGCTAAAGACTTTACAGTTACAAGCCAGCAATGAAGAAAAAGACAAATGGACTAAATAGGGGAGCAGCAGAAATGGGACGGTGAATGGCGAACAGTCAACAGAACTTGCCCACCAAGGTCCCTGTGCCCCATGATGGCCCAGCGAATGCACGGAAAGACACACCTACCGGGGGTCCAGAAGTCCGCCTTGAGGTCGTGTCCTCTGGCCTGCTCCGTCGCCTCTGGTGCCGTCCGGCATGACGTGCCCACAAGGGTCTTTCTGACTTTATTCCTGATAATGTTGCCTCCTGTGGCTAGAAAATCTGCAATCTGCACGGAGCCGTCTTCACCCAGGGGGATGTTTCCAGCCTTAACATCCCTGAGGATCTGGCCGTTCTTATGCAGGTACTCCAGGCCTTCTAGCACCTCCTTCAGCATGGTGGCGATGCTTGCCTCATCCAGCACCCCGTTCAAAGCAGCAATGATGTCGACGCTTGAACAAGGACGGGTGGCTCCTGGGTTTTCTGTAGTTGCTGCATCATCACTTGTCCAATTTTGCATGATCTTTGCCGTAAGCAACAGGGCAGAAGTAAATTTGCCACATAACGCTTGCCTAGACCACTCTACCCATTTCAGGGATTGCAAATTAGCTACATTCAGCTCCCACTTGTTGGGAAGCATGAATATGTGCTTGTTGTTGATTTCTTTTCAGGTTGGAGACCTACTCTGTTACCAAAGTAAATAAGCAGGTAACCGTACAGAAGCTCATGAATGAGGTAATCCGCAGATACGGGGTACCAGAAGTGATTGAGTCAAACAAAGGTACAAATGTCACAGGTGAAATAATGCAATACATCATGTCTGCTTTGGGTATATTCCAGGCTTTTCACACACCCTACCGTCCACGGAGTAGTGGGAAACGGGCAAATCTTGAATTGAGTGTCTTCCATTAGTTTTTCTTTTTCTCCGGAGGATACATGCCACAGTAGCCAAGTTTGGGAAATGATTCTCTTGTTAATTTTGTCATAGGTCTCTCCAAGAAATTGTCAATAACGCATTCTGTGGTCTCTGCTTCTCTCTCAGGTCCTACAGACGAGCGTCACAATCTGAAACCAGGTGGCAGGTTTGATCCACATGTGTATATATATAGATGCAATCAGAGTGCCAAGGGGGGGGGGTGCCAGATGAGTTTAAAGCCAGGGATCAAGTTAAGGCCGGATTTGAGTCCCTGTTTGGAATAGTAACCATTAATAAGAATGTTTGTATATATATTACATCTAACAAAGGTTCGTGAGCTATACAAGAGATGCACTTTAGGGGCTTGCTGATCAGTTGGGCCCCACGGCCACCATGGCTTTCCGGAACCGAGTGGCTCTGGATATGATGCTAGCCGAGAAAGGTGGTGTTTGTAAAATGATTGGTGAAAACTTGCTGTACATATATTCCAGATAACACAGGGCCCTACAGGTAAAGTGACTATTGCAATAAAGAAATTGGCCACATTGTCAGAAGAGCTGAAGCGTAATTCTGGGATAACTAACCGCTGGGATGAGTGGTTTGTATGGACCGGACAATGGAAACAATTCTTGGTGCAGATAGGTATAGGGATTCTGGTTACTCTTATCATACTCTTGCTACTTTCTGTCTGTATTGTGCCCTGCATAAAACGCTCCTGTGCTAAGCTTACAGATCAGATGGTACATGTCGCCCCCATACACGTAGATGTGGAAACCCCAGGCAATGGCTATATGCCTATAATACAACAGAGCGATTTGTCCCCTTATGGATCTGTCTCAGCAGAAACAGGGGTGACCACTCTAGTCTCCCAGCCATTAGAATAGAGTAGCATGTATGTTGTAGATCCCTTCTGTGTCCATCAGGTCTTCGCGTTTAGTTAGTTAGGATTAGTTGTCGGGGAAGGGATTAGCCCTTGGACAGCTGACCAACAATGATAGGTAGGGCATAGATCATAAGCTAGAGATAGGGAAAGCAAACCTTACCCCGCCCAGTAGAAGTTATAAAGTATCGTTTATTTTGAGACAGTTTCTAGGGGGAATTGAGAAAGTACAGGCTCATAAAATGGAAGAATCTGTCTCAAAATGGCCGCTAGATACAAAATGGAGCATTATAAGATGTAAATAAGCTTGTGTGTAGTGAAACAATTATTCAAGCAGAAATAGCTTTAGAGCAGTAGATTCGGTACAATGTGTAATGATGTGTCTCTCTCTGTTCTTTTTCATGAGAACCAAGTCTGGACAACAGTTCTTATCAGGAAAAGTCCTCCCACACCTGCGGAGAAACTTGGACAAGGGAACTGACTGTACTACAGCGAGCTGAATAACAAAGGGAGGACCAGGGAGGACGAGATAACGCTGAAGCTTGAGAACATAAATATATTCTCACTAAACAGTGCATGATTCTAATGTTTTTTCTAACCCAATGAGATTAACCCCCGTGACTAATGACGTATTCATTTTCTGTATTAGAACTATAGTCAGTCAATAAACTTTTCAGTGTACGCGCCTTAAGCAGAGTGGGCTGTATATACTTGCCGCGGCCCATCTCTACATATCTGTGAGAGCTAATTACTATAAATCATAGTTTTTGGCCTCTCTGATGCATCCAGGTATGAACTGATTTGGAAACCAAGGCTTGAAAGGTTAATGTGACCGGTCATGTGTAACGGTCCTTAACAATACCACTGGATGGCTCCAACTACCAAACAATAACTCTCATTCCACATGCAAGTAAGATCCTTCTCAAAGTTATACATGGAAGACTGAGATCAGTAGTTGAAGCAGTACTCTCTGATGAGAAGGCAGGATTCTGTCCAGGACGCGGCACCCGCAACCATATTGCAAACCTGCGATGGACCATTGAAAAAGAATATCAAATAAATATCTACATGTGTTTCATCAACTGCATCAAGGCCTTTGACTGTGTTGACCATGACAAGCTATGGCACAGCCTACAAGAGCTGGGCGTATCGGCACATCTGGTTAAGCTAATATAATTACTTTATACCAGTCAAGAAACCACTGTGAGAACACAGCATGGGGACACAGATTGGTTTGGGATCGGCAAAGGCGTCCGACAGGGCTGCATCCACTCACCCTTCTTGTTTAACCTATATGGGGAAGTGATTATGTATAAAATGGACCTAGACCAATTGGAAATTGGGGTAAAATAGGTGGCAGAAACATCAACAATCTCTGTTACACGGATGACACAACTCTGCTTGCAGGAACAGAAGCAGGTCTGAAGCAGCTGATATGGAAGACTAAAACTGAAAGTGAAAAAAATGGGCCCCTAACTGAATTTAAAGAAGACTAAAATTATGACAACTGCAAAAAATGGCCAAATTCAACTCAAAATTAATTTGGCAATTAACGTGTGCGGGACTTTATCTTCCTTTGTTTGAAAATTGACCCAGATGGAGAATCTATGCCAGAGATAAAACGTAGGATAACATTGATGCTAAACATGAACAAAATCTAGCAAAGTAGGGATATCGGCAACTAAACGCAGGATTGTGCAAACCACCGTTTTCCCCATAGCCATGTATGGATGTGAAAGTCGGCCTTGTGAAAAAAGCTGATATAAGGATTGATATGTTTGAGATGTGGTGCTGGTGAAAGCTGCTGTGTAATCCCTGGAAAGCAAGAGTAACAAACCTGATGTATCACTGGATGGCAAGATGACTTGGCTCAGGCTCACGTATTTTGGCCATATAATATGAGCAATCACTAAAAAATCTTTAATGCTTGGGCAGTTTAGTGGCAAAAGCAGATCTGGTTGCCAAAGAACACGGTAGTTGATACTGGCATGGATATCAAACAACTAAAAGAAGCAGGGCAAAATCGAAAAACATGGAGGGAGCTCACCTTTAGGGTCGACGAGAGTCGTGAGCGACTAAACATCTAACCATAATTACAATAGACAAACAGCTATGAAATACATAACAATGAATATGTGTGTCACTAATAAAGCTAGATAAAGTGCACATTGCAAAGATATGTAAACCAAAATGAGCATATAAAATTAAAAATCTACTAATAAACATCTTAACGGTCACAATTCGCCTTGCGCTTTCTCAAGGGACGGAGCACTATCTGTCATGGAATTGGTGATTAGGGGAATAATGTTTCTCCTTGTGGAGACCACTAAGTTGGCATAGGAAGTCTTATAGGCCGGGCAATGCTTTCTGGGAAAAATGTATGCAAATGGTAAATAATAAAATACCTTTGTAGTGCTACTTATTAGAAGAAAGCTATGCTATAAGTCAATGCCTGAACCTTTGACAGGCATTACAGCATGACTAACTATTATATGCTAAACCAGAGTCCTCTTCATAAAAGAAGATTCTCATTTGGCTTATATCCTCAAGGCTGATTTACACGCAATGATTATCACTCAAAATTTGTCCAAGCGACAGCTTTTGAGTGATAGCCGTTGCGTGTAAATGTGCGCCCATCGTGCACTTACTGTGCACTCTTCGTCCATCATTGACTTCAGCTCAGCATGAAATCCGTTGTCCCTAATAACAGGGACAGCATGTTGTGTTCTCTATGGGCAGCAGTCAGCCCGCGGCAGAACAAAACAGATGTATTTAGAGAACAGACAACCCGCTGTTCTCTAAATACATGCAAATTAAGCTAGTTAGCTACTAATGGTCTGATTAGCCCATTAGTACCTAATGCAAAATGACCGCTCAAAACTGTCAGTTTCTGACTAATTTTGAGCGATCATCTTAGCGCATAAATGGGACTTTACTCATGTTACAGGGCCTGGTAAAAGGTCAGACATTGATTTAAGGTACCTTTGCACCAGGTGATTAACACCTGAATAATCGCTGAAAGCAGTGGTTTCAGGCTATAGTTGGTCTGTGTACACACAGCCACTGACAGGACATTAATGGCCCTTATAGATGGGATGATTATATTGTTTAGAATCATTCAGATTCCCATGCTCCCATGTGAATTTGAACAATAATCGCTCCGTGCAAATACATGCAGTGACTGAATGAGAATTAATCAGTTGTTTAATTTAATTTTTGCATGTAGAGAACTGAACAACGTGTCATTCAGTGTAAACAGCAGTCAATCACTTCTGAACAACCGTCTGCTTTCTGTGAATGAAGGCAGGCGTGAACGCTCCATGGCCGCTCCGCCTACATTCTGGCAGCGTTGTGAGCATTCTGGCAGCTCAACAACTCCGCCTCTGTTCTGGTAGCTCAGCAACTCATCCTGTGTAAAATGAACATAAGCAAGAAATTGCTTACTTATTGGAATCACTTGGCTTTTAGCTCACCTAAAAAGCAAGCAACTATCAGTCAGTGTAAACAGGCAGTCATTTATCTTTAAATATCTGCCTGTTCACAGTGAATGGTGGCCAGAAGAGACCTCTGGTGCGCTTCATCTCCATTCACTAAATGCCTATCGCCTAATGCGCCTGACAGTTGTCCCATGTAAGGATGCCTTTACAGAGTAGCTTTTTTTCTATAAATCAATGGCATAAGGCATTTTTTCCTCCTCCATTTGCATGGCAATTAATGTTTGGCATAAGAGAATAAACTTTAGGCCAAAACAATGTGCAATAGACCATATACTGTGTATTATGGCCTTTCTACACTATGTCCTGGTGAAACCTGATGGGGGTCATCACCATGGACCAACTTTTTGTTTTTCTCCTCTAAGCCAATAGTTTCCAGACCTACTGTATTGTGTTACCAGAAAAATGTACAAGTCTATTCTATGCATGTGTTCGGACTCTTTTAATCACTTCATAAAAAGTGATAAATTAATCTACACATTTTTTATAGGAGGAAATGGAGGCTTTTACTCTGAGGAATTTTTATTAGCGCTATGTAGCTCAGGCTACTGGTATATCTCAGTTTTCTTTCTGTGTTCTATTCTTTGTGATAGCTAACTAAATAACACATATTTTGCACATGGAACATATTTTTGCAATGTAGGCTTGTGCAAAAGGATTCAACTTTAGCCTGACCTTCACTAGTTCTGAAGTTCATACAAAGTGAAACACACAGCCTGACAGTTCAAATAGAAGACATTTCCAATCTAACCGCTATAGTGTGAGCTGGGCAACAGCATTCAATCCAAAGGACAAACCAGAGCCCATATCCAATACGGTAAAGAGGAATAGCTGGTCCCAACACAAACTACTCCTACTGTGTAGGGCATAAAATAGTGTACATATATAAGTTAAAAATCACTAGTCCTTGGCTATGAGTAGTTATGTATGGCCAGCTTTAAATAAAAATTGATGCACTCCTTTTGGAATAAAGGGAGATGAGTTTATTCACCCCATCCAGTGACCCCCAACTGTGTGGCTCACCATAGGAGTCCTGAGTTATGACCATATGATTTAGTTATGATACAACACCCACACTAACAATATTGCATTCATATTGTAACCCATGAACAGAGCCAGTTTGCCTGATATAAAAACATTAACTAGTTAATAATAATAGTAATATACCAGTGTGTTATGTTTTACATTAACATTAGAGATGAACGAACGTACTCGGAAAAGCACTACTCACTCGAGTAATTTGCTTTATCCGAGTATCGCTCATCCCTGAATATTAAGGTGCCGGCACGGAGCGGGGAGCTGCAGGGGAGAGCGGGGAGGAACGGAGGGGAGATCTTTCTCTCCCTCTCTCCCGCCCGCTCTCCCCTGCTCCCCGCTGCGACTCACCTGTCAGCCGCAGCGGCACCCGAATCTTCAGGGACGAGCACAGTGATACTTGGATAAAGCAAATTACTCGAGCGAGTAGTGCTTTTCCGAGTACGCTCGCTCATCTCTAATTAACATATCTGCAAATATCTTTACAATTTCTTATTTCTTCAAATTTAATATGTCCTTCCTATATTTTTAATTAAATGTGGTTCCAAAGCACGACTCCAAGTTGTAAATGTCGCATGTGATTATATCATTGGTGAGACCACCAACAACTGATAGAACAAAGCACTGAATGTCAGTTTGGATTTTCTAGTCTCCAAGTCAAAAGATGCGGTGACATTATGCTCAGAGAGGTGATGTGGCCCCTTTTCTGTGATTGGTGGGGTAAAAGGGCCCAGACTCCCAACAATTACCTTGTATTCCATTCCTCAGTCAAACAATCTCTGAAGGCGAACCTTCCCTTTAAGGGTGGCTTTACATGGGACAACTATCATCTAAATAGTTACTTGATACAGCGAATATAAGCAACAGTTGTTCCATGTAAACGCGAACAGCGTGACAAGTGAGAATTTGTTTACTAGTTGCTTCGTTTCAGCTGACCTAAAAATAGTGGATGATTAAGGTGCAGACAGGCAATCTGTTCTCTTTCAGTGACCAGCCAATAAACTTTGCACGCAGCGACAATGGAAATGAACTGCAAGTAAACAACACTCATTAGGCGTAAAAGTATACAAACCACAGAAATTCGTATGCTTCAGCGACTGTTTCAAGCGACTATTCAGATGATGGTTTTTCCACATAAAGTCAATCTAAATTTTGGCCTAAGGCCTCATGCTCACGGCTGGGTCAGATTCCACCTAGGAAATATTGGAGCAACCCGGCGATTCCCCCAGAGACCCTACTCTCACCTCTCCGGATCCGGCAAGCCGGTGCGCATGCACTGTGCAGCACATGACACAGTGCCCACTGCGCGGAATATCACGGGACGGACGGCTTCCATTGACTGCAATGGAAGCTGTCCACACGATTTTCCACACAGAATAGAACATGCTGCGATTCTCCCCCGCAAGTGGAAAATCTTAGTTGATTTCCGTTCGTGGGCAGGGGAGAATCGTTTACCACAGCATGTCTATGGGCGGACATTGCTGCAGAATTCATGGAGGGTGTCTGACCAAGAATTCCGCAGCAATAATCTGAGTGAGTAAAATCAATTCAGGTAGGGGCATGTCTGGTCGTTCTGCAGGATTTAGAGATTACCTGAAGCTTGCTGCTGGTTCTCAGCGGAATCAGTATCACAGATGAGGTATTGCCACCTTCCCTTGAAATGTAAACTTATTTTAACTACAAATTGTATATATCAATAATGTAAGGTAATCCCTTTTATTCAAGTAGAATTTGTTTAGTCAGCTGTTCCGCTGAACTACTAAATGTAATACAGCCTTGAAATACTGGACTCACTGACACCTGTGATGGTTATGCAAGCTCTTCTGCAACTAGTCCCAGATTAACTTTACTCTTTGCATTAGACTGAGCAGTGCTATGACAGTTCACTCACCTTGCTAAAATGAAATGCGTTTGCAGTTCTGTCCATTTCACGAGGCCTAAAACTATTACCTTGTTTTTTTAAAATTAGATTTTGATAAGAATCTGTCTGTGCAAAAAAGCTGTGATGCAGCAGCTAATATAATACATGTTGTTCCAGAGAGCAGGAGGGCAGGCGCTGTGTACGAAAATACTCTATTACTCAAGATAAGGTTCGTTTTTTGCATTACAAGTGTCAAAAGCAGGTGTTTTTATAGCTCTAGATCCCCACCAGTGCAGATATATGATGCATGTTACTATGGAAAAAGTTCTTTAAAGTCCTAAAGAGCAACATTCAATAGTGTACGAAAAATAGCAGCCCAACATCATTAATCTGATAAATCACTATTCCTGGTAGAAGTGATATTTCTACATAACAGGTAATTTACTTGTAAGTATAGTAGACTAATAGAAAAGAAAAAGTCCATAGATTCCTATGGGAGTTGTCAGAAAAGGAAGGGGGAGGGAGTTTAGTAGCGGCTTGCGCTGCTTAACACTGACAGGTGCTTCTAGTGAGGCAGTTAAAAGTATTTACTAGCAGTTCTGCCAACTGAGGGATTCCAGGGCCGTGGCGTATTTACCCTGCAATACGCAGCAGCCAGCCATGTGAATGGATGAAAAGTTACGAATAATAGCCCCAACTTGGTCGCGGCCATTCTTCGGTCATGTGATTTTCGGTAGAGAGGCGGACAACATTAAAACACAATACCTGTGGGAAGGAGGCATCATAGTGGTGAGGAGTTAAATTGGTGAAGTCATTAATTCTATGGAATAACAGGTGTTAATTGTGGCCCAAATGTGGCATGTGATGGTTTTAGTGCATTTCCTTCTGAAATACCAGTGAAAATGGGTCTTTACAGACATGGTTCTAATAAAGGACATAGTTTGATTAACATGCTAACTGTAGAAAGGAAAGAATAGTGGTTTGTAGGTGCAACACTTATATGAATACTAAAGACTACATCTTCAGCATGATGAGAGATATTATACTCAGACCCCAATAGGGAATCCGCAAAAAACATAGAAGACACCAATGCTAACAATAAAATGGGGGTAACCCATACATCAATGCCCACATCCCATCCAAAGTAGAAATGAAGGCAAAAGAGGTGCATAGATTTTCATCGGGAGCAGTAAGAATTAGAGAAACAAGCTTAAAAGGCCTGATAAATATCTATGCTAGGGAAACACATTCAGTGAGTCACAAGTTAAGTAAGCTCTGGGAACTTAGCCAGTTTGAGTCTGGCAAGTTCAGGAAACAGTGTGTTTCTCTTCCTTCGATAGTATATTTATGAGGGTAGCTGTTTTTACTCTATATACTATGAGTCCAGGGGAGCTGACATAAGTGGTTTTTCAGTGATTGGCATCAATGTTTCTCTGAAAGTTTTATCTCTGTTTGCAGGGTGTACATAGTAAGGTATTTTTATAGTTCAAAAATATTTTATTGAGAAGCGACATGTGCAAAACAGAGCAAGTAGTTGTCATGAAAATAGGGTTTACAGTAAACATCTAGAAATATTTTGCATTTGTACATCACAATATGAGTAGCCATCACAGCTTTATTCTATTCCCAAAAGTTCCCATACTCAACAATTGGTAAAAGACCCAAACTTTGTAGAAAACAAAACTGAAGGAAAAAAAGGGTAGAAAGAAAATAGACAGGATAAGATTAGGGATGAAGGGAGAGGGAGAAGAGAAGTGTGAATAATTCCAGCATATGTGATGGTAAGGGACTAGAGATGAGCGAGCGTACTCATCCGAGCTTGATGCTCGTTCGAGTATTAGGGTGTTCGAGATGCTCGTTACTCGAGACGAGCACCACGCGGTGCTCGACTCCATTACATTTCCTTCCCTGAGAAATTTGCATGCTTTTCTGGCCAATAGAAACACAGGGAAGGCATTACAACTTCCTCCTGTGACATTCCAGCCCTATCCCACCCCCCTGCAGTGAGTGGCTGGGGAGATCAGATGACACCCGAGTATTTAAATCTGCCCCGCCAGCGGCTCGCCACAGACACAAGCTAAGAGAGATCAGGGAAAGTGCTGTCTTGCTGTAGCTGCTATAGGGAGAGTGTTAGGTGTTATTTTAGTCTTCAAGAACCCCAATGGTCCTTCTTAGGGCCACATCTGACCGTGTGCAGTACTGTTGAGGCTGCTTTTAGCAGTTTTGCACAATTTTTTTTTTTTTGGTATATCAGGCGTGCAGACCATAGTGTCCTCAGTCTGCAGTCATTTTACAGAGTATAGGGGCAGTACTGCTGAGGCAGGGACAGTGGTACAGGGAAAGAGATATACTAGCTATATAGGCAGTGGGCTTTTTCAAAAAATTGGAAAAAAAATACTATATTTGGCCTGCCTGTGACCGTCTTCAGTTTACTGCGTGTCTGCTGGGGGTAGTAGTCGCTGATTAATACCCAGCCTTGCGCATAATTTTGTTCTGGCTGCACTGTGCTTTCAATAACCACAGTCATCCTCCAACAGGGAAATCCATATACAGGCTATATCACAGGCAGTGGGCTTTTTCCCAAAAAAGTGGAAAAAAATACTATATTTGGCCTGCCTGTGACCGTCTTCAGTTTACGGCGTGTGTGCTGGGGGTAGTAGTCGCTGATTAATACCCAGCCTTGCGCATAATTTTGTTCTGGCTGCACTGTGCTTTCAATAACCACAGTCATCCTCCAACAGGGAAATCCATATATAGGCTATATCACAGGCAGTGGGACTTTCCAAAAAAGTGGAAAAAAATACTATATTTGGCCTGCCTGTGACCGTCCTCAGTTTACGGCATGTCTGCTGGGGGTAGTAGTCGCTGATTAATACCCAGCCTTGCGCATAATTTTTTCTGGCTGCACTGTGCTTTCAATAACCACAGTCATCCTCCAACAGCGAAATCCATATACAGGCTATATCACAAGCAGTGGGCTTTTTCCCAAAAAGTGGAAAAAAATACTATATTTGGCCTGCCTGTGACCATCTTCAGTTTACGGTGTGTGTGCTGGGGGTAGTAGTCGCTGATTGATACCCAGCCTTGCGCATAATTGTTTCCTGGCTCTGCTGTGTCCGTTACATGATCGCCGTCATCCCGCCAGAGGGAAAGCGTATACATATATACGCTGCATACGTTGTCTGGTTTTTCACCTCACCATTTGAAAAAATTGAAGCAAAATACTTAAGGCCTACCACTGGCCTTTGGCCACTTGACTGGTTCTGCCCTGTAAATTCCAGTAGCTCAGTCATACGCACCTAGGTCTCACTACAGACTTGCGCATAATTGTTTCCTGGCTCTGCTGTGCATTCCGTAAGCGAAGTCAGCCTCCAACCACAGGCCAATAAGCGGCACATTTAATTACAGCGTTCTGTTTCTGCTCTACTCGTAATACAGCATGCTGAGGGGTAGGGGTAGGCCTAGAGGACGTGGACGGGGGCGAGGACGTGGAGGCCCAAGTCAGGGTGTGGGCACAGTCCGAGCTCCTGGTCCAGGTGTATCGCAGCCGACTGCTGCGGGATTAGGAGAGAGGCAAGTTTCTGGGGTCCGCAGGTTCATCTCACAATTAATGGGTCCACACGGTAGACCTTTATTAGAAACTGAGCAGTGTGAGCAGGTCCTGTCATGGATGGCAGAAAGTGCATCCAGCAATCTATTGACCACCCAGTCTTCTACGCCGTCCACAGCTGCAACTCTGAATCCTCTGGCTGCTGCTCCTCCTTCCTCCCAGCCTCCTCACTCCATGAAAATGACACATTCTGAGGAGCAGGCAGACTCCCAGGAACTGTTCTCGGGCCCCTGCCCAGATTGGGCAGCAATGGTTCCTCTCCCACCGGAGGAGTTTGTCGTGACCGATGCCCAACCTTTGGAAAGTTCCCGGGGTCTGGGGGATGAGACTGGGGACTTCCGGCAACTGTCTCAAGAGCTTTCAGTGGGTGAGGAGGACGATGACGATGAGACACAGTTGTCTATTAGTGAGGAAGTAGTAAGGGCAGTAAGTCCAAGGGACGAGCGCACAGAGGATTCGGAGGAAGAGCAGCTGGACAATGAGGTAACTGACCCCACCTGGTTTGCTAAGTCTCCTGAGGACAGGTATTCAGAGGGGGAGGCAAGTGCAGCAGCAGGGCAGGTTGGAAGAGGCAGTGCGGTGGCCAGGGGTAGAGGCAGGGCCAGACCGAAAAATCCACCAACTGTTTCCCAAAGCGCCCCCTCGCGCCATCCCACCCTGCAGAGGCCGAGGTGCTCAAAGGTGTGGCAGTTTTTCACTGAGAGTGCAGACGACTGACGAACTGTGGTGTGCAAGGTTTGTCGCGCCAAGATCAGCCGGGGAGCCACCACCACCAGCATGCGCAGGCATATGATGGCCAAGCACCCCACAAGGTGGGATGAAGGCCATTCACCGCCTCCGGTTTGCACCAGTGCCCCAACCTGCCACTGAGATCCAACCCCCCTCTCAGGACACAGGCACGACTGTCTCCCGGCCTGCACCCACACCCTCACCTCCGCTGTCCTCGGCCCCATCCACCAATGTCCCTCAGCGCAGCGTCCAGCCGTTGCTAGCGCAACTGTTTGAGTGCAAGCGCAAGTACGCCGCCATGCAACCGCACGCTCAAGCGTTAAACGTGCACATAGCCAAATTGATCAGCCTGGAGATGCTGCCGTATAGGCTTGTCGAAACGAAGGCTTTCAAAAGCATGATGGCGGTGGAGGCCGCGCGTTACTCGGATCCCAGTCGCCACTACTTTTCCCGATGTGCCGTCCCAGCCCTGCACGACCACGTCTCCCGCAACATTGTACGCGCCCTCACCAACGCGGTTACTGCCAAGGTCCACTTAACAACGGACACGTGGACAAGCACAGGTGGGCAGGGCCACTATATCTCCCTGACGGCACATTGGGTGAATTTAGTGGAGGCTGGGACCGAGTCAGAGCCTGGGACCGCTCACGTCCTACCCACCCCCAGAATTGCGGGTCCCAGCTCGGTGGTGGTATCTGCGGCGGTGTATGCTTCCTCCACTAAACCACCCTCCTCCTCCTACGCAACCTCTGTCTCGCAATCAAGACGTGTCAGCAGCAGCACGTCGCCAGCAGTCGGTGTCGCGCGGCGTGGCAGCACAGTGGTGGGCAAGCGTCAGCAGGCCGTGCTGAAACTACTCAGCTTAGGAGAGAAGAGGCACACGGCCCACGAACTGCTGCAGGGTCTGACAGAGCAGACCGACCGCTGGCTTTCGCCGCTGAGCCTCCAACAGGGCATGGTCGTGTGTGACAACGGCCGTAACCTGGTGGCGGCTCTGCAGCTCGGCAGCCTCACGCAGTGCCATGCCTGGCCCACATCTTTATTTGGTGGTTCAGCGGTTTCTGAAAAGCTACCCACGCTTGTCAGACCTGCTCGGAAAGGTGCGCCGGGTCAGCGCACATTTCCGCAAGTCCGACACGGACGCTGCCACCCTGCGGACCCTGGAACATCGGTTTAATCTGCCAGTGCACCGACTGCTGTGCGATGTGCCCACATGGTGGAACTCTACGCTCCACATGTTGGCTAGGCTTTATGAGCAGCGTAGAGCTATAGTGGAATACCAACTCCCACATGGGTGGCGTAGTGGGAGTCAGCCTCCTCAATTCTTTACAGAAGAGTGGGCCTGGTTGGCAGACATCTGCCAGGTCCTTGGAAACTTTGAGGGGTCTACCCAGATGGTGAGCGGCGATGCTGCAATCATTAGCGTCACCATTCCTCTGCTATGCCTCTTGAGAAGTTCCCTGCAAAGCATAAAGGCAGACGCTTTGCACTCGGAAACGGAGGCTGGGGAAGACAGTATGTCGCTGGATAGTCAGAGCACCCTCATGTCTATATCTCAGCGCGTTGAGGAGGAGGAGGGGGAGGAGCATGAGGAGGAGGGGGAAGAGACAGCTTGGCCCACTGCTGAGGGTACCCATGCTGCTTGCCTGTCATCCTTTCAGCGTGTATGGCCTGAGGAGGAGGATCCTGAAAGTGATCTTCCTAGTGAGGACAGCCATGTGTTGCGTACAGGTACCCTGGCACACATGGCTGACTTCATGTTAGGATGCCTTTCTCGTGACCCTCGCGTTACACGCATTCTGGCCACTACGGATTACTGGGTGTACACACTGCTTGACCCACAGTATAAGGAGAACCTTTCCACTCTCATACCCGAAGAGGAAAGGGGTTCGAGAGTGATGCTATACCACAGGACCCTGGTAGACAAACTGATGGTAAAATTCCCATCCGACAGCGCTAGTGGCAGAAGGCGCAGTTCCGAGGACCAGGTAGCAGGGGAGGCGCGGAGATCAGGCAGCATGTACAGCGCAGGCAGTGGAACACTCTCCAAGGCCTTTTTCAGCTTTATGGCTCCCCAGCAAGACTGTCTCTCACCTCCCCAGTCCAGGCTGAGTCGGAGGGAGCACTGTAAGAAGATGGTGAGGGAGTACGCAGCCGATCGTACCACCGCCCTCCGTGATGCCTCTGCTCCGTACAACTATTGCGTGTCAAAGCTGGGCACGTGGCCCGAACTCGCGCTGTATCCCCTGGAGGTGTTGGCGTGCCTTGTGGCTAGCGTCTTGTCAGAGAGGGTGTTTAGTGCAGCTGGGGGAATCATCACGGATAAGCGTACCCGCCTGTCAACTGACAGCGCTGACAGGCTTACACTCATAAAGATAAGCAAAGCCTGGATTTCCCCAGACTTCTCTTCTCCACCAGCGGACAGCAGCGGTACCTAAACAATACGTAGGCTGCACCCGCGGATGGAAGCATCGTTCTCTATCTCCATAAAAAACGTGGACCTTTTAGCTTCATCAATCTGTGTATTATATTCATCCTCCTCCTCCTGCTCCTCCTCCTGAAACCTCACGTAATCACGCCGAACGGGCAATTTTTCTTAGGCCCACAAGGCTCAGTCATATTACTTTTGTAAACAATGTTTATACGTTTCAATTCTCATTAAAGCGTTGAAACTTGCACCTGAACCAATTTTTATTTTAACTGGGCTGCCTCCAGGCATAGTTACAAATTAATCCACAGTAACCAAAGCGATTAATGGGTTTCACCTGCCTTCTTGGTTGGGCATGGTCAATTTTTCTGAGGTACATTAGTACTGTTGGTACACCAATTTTTTGGGGCCCTCGCCTACAGTGTAATCCTAGTAATTTTTATGGGCTTCGCCTGCACTCATGGTACAGCAAGGTGTGTGGGGTTGGCCTACACTTTTGCTACATAAATGTAACTGGGGCCTTGTCTATACTGCAACTACTGAAATGTGAAAGAGACTGTTATCTCCCTAAACTGCTGCAACGGGAATGTTACTGTGGCCTGTCTTGACTGCTACTACTACTGAAATGGAACTAAGACTGTGCTCCCCCTATACTGCTGCTTCGGAATTGTTACTGGGTCCTGTCTTGACTGCTACTATTACTGAAATGGAACTAATACTGTGCTCCCCCTATACTGCTGCTAGTGATATGTTACTGGGGCCTGTCTTGACTGCTACTATTACTGAAATGAAACTAATACTGTGCTCCCCCTATACTGCTGCTAGTGATATGTTACTGGGGCCTGTCCCTAATGCTACCGCTGAAATGTTACTAATTCTGGGCTCTGCCTATACCGCTGCTAATGCTATGTCACTGGGGTGTGGAAACGGAGGCTTCCCAAAGACATGATGGCGGCAAGGCCATTTCCCACCACTGCGGTTACTGTTAAGGTGCATATAACCACGGACATGTGGAGAGGACACGTAGTGCCTCAAAAACATCCCCCTCCTCCTCCAACAATGAAAGCATTCTTGGCAAATACCTTTGCATTGGTCCATCTGGAGGCAGTCCAAGAATTTCACCTTTAACGACACAACAAGAGAGCCCCCCCACCATCCCCCCGCCACGGCCCACTTAATCCTGGCCACATTCCGAAAACCAACTAAATAAAACCGCGCTACTAGGTCCGCAGTCGCGACCACATTCCCAGCAACGCGGTTACTGTTAAGGTACATATTACCAGTCTGACTGGGGCATGCACTGTGGGCCGAAGCCCACCTGTATTGTGTCTGACGTTAGCTCTGCTGAGCAGGGCACTGCAATGGGATACATTTATGTACCGCCGATGGGTTCTAGGGAGCCACCCATGCTGTGGGTCCACAGGGACTTCACATTCAGCTTTGTACCTGCGAGTGTCTATGTATTAAAAACCCCGGTCAGACTGGGGCATGCAGTGTGGGCCGAAGCCCACCTGCGTTTACTCTGACGTTACCTCAGCCGTGCAGGGCAATGCAATGGGATTTATTTATGTAACGCTGGTGGCTTCCTGGGACCCACCCATGCTGTCGGTCCACACGGAGTTGTACCTGCCTGTGTCTACTTATAAAGAACCCCAGTCTGACTGGGGCATGCAGTGTGGGCCGAAGCCCACCTGTATTTAATCTGACGTTAGCTCTGCTGTCCAGTGCACTGCAATGGGATTTGTTTATGTACCGCCGGTGGGTTCCAGGGAGCCACCCTTGCTTTGGGTCCACACGGACTTCACATTAGGGATTTGTACCTGCCTGTGTCTATGTATTAAAAACCCCGGTCAGACTGGGGCATGCAGTGTGGGCCGAAGCCCACCTGCGTTTACTCTGACGTTACCTCAGCCGTGCAGGGCAATGCAATGGGATTTATTTATGTACCGCCGGTGGCTTCCTGGGACCCACCCATGCTGTCGGTGTACACGGAGTTGTACCTGCCTGTGTCTACTTATAAAGAACCCCAGTCTGACTGGGGCATGCAGTGTGGGCCGAAGCCCACCTGTATTTAATCTGACGTTAGCTCTACTATCCGGGGCACTGCATTGGGACAAACTACAGGAGCAATACAGTGCTAATGAGACGTGCACAGCTACGCTAGCATTGGAGTCCGTTGTAGGCACGCGATTGCTGAGGGTTTGTGCAGAGGCCTATGTCCTGGGTGCAGTGAAAGTCCGCTTCCAGCCTAGGATTGCTGAATCTGTGGGCCGAGGCCTATGCCGTGGGCGCGGTGCAAGTCTGCCATGTTTGGCCGCTCAGATCAATTTTTTGTTCATGTCTTGGGTTTCCTAGGACCCATCTATGCTGTTGGTGCAAACGTAGTTCCCATCGCGGTGTTTAACCTGTCTGGCACAAAGGCACTGACTGACTTGGGTAGGGGGCAGAGCGCTGACGGCTTTCCCCTTGCAGTGTGGATTGAGCTATGTGACACCTTGACAAAATGAATACTGTGTGGCACATGGATTCCCCATTGCTATGCCCACGTTTGCAGCTCCTGACAGAGGTGGCACAGGATTGCAGTTCTCATTGCTTCTGTACAGCATTGTGGGCTATCGCCCCGCCCCTTTCAAAGAGGGTCGCTGCCTGGCCCTGCCAACCCTCTGCAGTGTGGGCCTCCGGTTCCTCCTCATGGCAGATGCACTTATAAATAGACATGAGGGTGGTGTGGCTATGAGGCCAGCGTGTGGCATGAGGGCAGCTGAAGGCTGCGCAGGGACAATTTGGTGTGTGCTGTGGACACTGGGTCGTGCAGGGGGGTTGGGCAGCATGTAACCCAGGAGAAGAGGCAGCGGAGTGTCATGCAGGCAGTGATTGTGCTTTGTTGGAGGTAGTGTGGTGCTTAGCTAAGGTATGCCTTGCTAATGAGGGTTTTTCAGAAGTAAAAATTGTTGGGGGGGGGTCACTCTTGCCGCTATTGTGGCTTAATAGTGGGACCTGGGAACTTGAGATGCAGCCCAATGTGTAGCCCCTCGCCTGCCCTATCCGTTTCTGTGTCGTTCCCATCACTTTCTTGAATTTCCCAGATTTTCACAAATGAAAACCTTAGCGAGCATCGGCGATATACAAAAATGCTCGAGTCGCCCATTGACTTCAATGGAGTTTGTTACTCGAAACGAACCCTCGAGCATCGCGGGAAGTTCGACTCGAGTAACGAGCACCCGAGCATTTTGGTGCTCGCTCATCTCTATAAGGGACCCTTGTGGTTATCCAACTTTACTTATTAAAGAACAACATTATTAAGTAGCCAAGTGTTTAGTTGCGGGGAGGAACTAAATCCAAGAGGCCCAAGTAGCATAACATCTGGAGTATTTGTTATTGTCATTAGCTCCTATTTCTTCCATATGCATTATATTGTCTATAGCTTCCAGTCACATCCATCTCATGGGCAATGATGAAGACTTCCAGAGTTTGGGTATCATTTTTCACATAGCTAGTAGGAAAAATGTAAGTAGACCTTTTTTTAACCTTGCAAATAGGACCCATAGGATCATAGATAGGAGGACCATTTCTTGGGAGAAAGAGATTGTCACTTTGAATAATGAGTTATATGGGCTATTTATGTTCCTTCAAAGGGGGGAAACTAAGGGACATGACCAGCAAATATAGAGGAAACTGCCACTGTCAATGGAACATCTCCAGCATTTATTCAAGGCCTAGGGATACATCTTGGTGAGTCGTACAGGTTGTTAGGGAAATGGACATGGATCCACTGCGTCAACCTTCTGGGTATACGATGACCCAATCTGGCAAAAGCCGACAGCTGATCTTCTAGCGTGCAGAGGTGAGATACCAGATTACTGCAACCCAACCCAGTCCAGGAATGCTAACTAGGGAAGGTACCTAGGCCTGAGCTAGAATGCAGGAGAGGGAAGACCCTGCCTGCAAGTAAGGCTGGTGTCATGATAAGAATGACTCCGTGGTCTTCCTCTAGGCGCTGCCTGACCCTGACAGGACAGAACACCTATATGCCAAAAGACAGAACAGAACTATGAGAAAACAAGAGACAGGTGAAGAGACAGGCTTGCAAGGAAACACAGAGGAACAGATGCCGAGTATATACAGAGGAGTGCAAGAACAGACAGGACAACAAAGCACAGAGCAAAGAATACAAACAGGATACTTGCACAAACAGGGGCAAACTGGGAGCTAGAGAGCAAGACTTCAGGCAACATCAACTCTGCAGCACTGATGTGAACTCCCAATACAGCTATATAGGAAGGTGATTGGCAAAGAGCCTACAGCTGAGCAGAGAAGCCCTGGAGCAATTTTACCATAGCAGTGCTGGAAGCAAGTAAGAAAGCTCAGGTTATAGGGAGAGCAGTACAACACCCACATCTGCCAGCACCAGGGAGAGTGAAGTTAAGGCTGATTTAGACACAATGATAATCGCTCAAAAGATGTCGCTTAAGCAAGTTTTGAGCGATCATTGTTGTGTCATTTACAGCGCAAGATGATCGCTCAAGATGAGCGATTACCTTGCGCTGCCAGCGGAGGCTGCAGAAGACAAGCGGGGTGTCCCCGCTTGTCTTCTGGATACAGCTGTTCCCCCACTCCAACGCCCAGCTGTTGTACAGAGAGGAGGTGTCCCCGCTTGTCTTCTGCATCCAGATGTTTCCTGCACGGAGTGCCCAGCTGTTATACAGCCGGGCGCTCTGTGCCAGGTATGGAGAACAGAGCTGGACCGCTCTGTTCTTCATACGGAACCTGTTATCAGGTACGGGATACAGCTGAAACAATAGTATCAGCTGTATCCCGCTGTGAATCCCTGATAAGGCTCATCTTTCAGCACGCTGGAAGACAACGATGAGCGACGGCTTAGTGAAATCTGCACGATGGGCGCACATTTACACACAACGATTATCGCTCAAAAGATGGCTTTTGAGCGAATTTTGAGCGATAATCGTTGTGTCTAAATGGGCCTTTAGTCAATGTAACAAAAAGAAGGTCCCACAGCACACCTCCGTATGCACAAAAAAGTGCAGAGGCCACGGTAGATATGTGATGCAGCAGCCACTTAGGGGACCACGGATCCTTAGTCCCCAGCGTAGTACATCCAGTAGAGAAGCAAATGGCAGCATCAATGGTGTAGCAAAAGGATATAAATTTTTATTGCTCCATACAGCAGGCAACGTTACGACTTTAGCAGTCTTTATCAAGCCTTGATAAAGACTGCTAAAGTCGAAACGTTGCCTGCTGTATGGAGCAATAAAAATTTATATCCTTGTGCTACACCATTGAGGCTGCCATTTGCTTCTCTACTAAATGGGCCTTTAGTCTGAACAGAGGATCTAACACAGATGTTCTATACCATTGGGCTAAAAGCTTATAGTTGAGGTTTTAAAATTTGCAAGAGGTTGAGATATTGTGTGTTAAGATGGAAGACTTATCCCAGGACTCCTCAAGGTAGTCAAAAGATACTCTGGGTTTTTGTCTATCTTCAG
This sequence comes from Eleutherodactylus coqui, assembly GCF_035609145.1. Classification (NCBI taxonomy): domain Eukaryota; kingdom Metazoa; phylum Chordata; class Amphibia; order Anura; family Eleutherodactylidae; genus Eleutherodactylus; species Eleutherodactylus coqui. The sequence continues at coordinate 167,456,523 of NC_089843.1, read as the reverse complement.
GCACTGGATTACCAGTAAAACCTTTTGTTCCATGAAAAAACTTTGCCAGGGAGAGAATTTAGAGTATATTTGGTTAGGTAAGCCTCAGTGCTCTCCGTAGTCTGACTCTGAGTACCCAGCATTATTTGGGATGTTATATATTGTTTGATAATAAGACCAGAAACCATCTAGGATATCAAGAGTTGTATGGACTAAGCCTTTGTTAGAAGAATTGATATAAAATATGTAGGGTGAGGATATTTTTGGGTTAATTGCTCTAGCTAATCCTTTTCTGCAGTTGTTTCTATCTTCGTAGAACTTCCTATGAGCCCTGTGCCTGAAACATAATGAGGACTGATCTAAGATTGAGAGGACCTGCTGATTTCTGCATGTAGAGGATCTAAATGAAATGATTTAATAGAAATCTTTAAAAGTTTCTAGCCGAGCAAGCAGGTCTTTTAGCCTATAGGAGCTCTCTTTTTTCCAGTCTAGAACCATGTGAAATAAATATTCCCCTAATTGCACATTTCAACTGGATCGGTGCTGACATACCTACTGCCACATAGTCAGTACCAAGCTCCTGAATTGCCTTTCATGCACTACTCAAGCACAGTTCTTCACTCAGGAGGTTGTCATTAAGGTGCCAGGAATGATTCCCACCCCTTTCTGAGAGACCTTGCAAGGCGACACAGATTGGGGCGTGTTCTGATCACAGGAATGCCCCTTTGAGTACATGGGAGAAAAGTCTATTAAGTTATGAGATACAAAGAGATAATCAAATCAGCTATATGGGCTAGGGAATGGTGACTAAAGTCCTTTGCCCTAGGATGTAGGAGCCTCCATAGATCAATGGGTTTTACAGATACTATAACTTTCTTTAACTTACATACCGTGGACCAGAGGACATACCAGACCTACCCATGGAGGAGTCCAGAGATGGGTCAAAGCAGAGGTTGAAGTCACCCCCAAGTATTATAACAGAGAATGCCACAAATTGTGAGAGTGCCTCCAGCATCCTAATTCCAAATGCCACCTGTGCTTGGTTAGGAAAATAAGCTTTAGCTATAGTTAATAAATTCGTGCCTATGATTACTTTAAGAAATATCAGGAGTTGTTTATGGAAAGCAATGCATACACCACAACATTTTTTGGTAGGGTGGGTACTATGATGGCAACTTGTGTAATAACAAGACGTACATTTTGGAATTTTGGATGTTTGAAAGTGGGTCTCTTGTAAAAGAGCTATCAATACCCCTTTTTGAGAAAGGGGATCAGTAATGCATTAGGGATAACCCAGGGTGACAGATCAAAGCTAAATTTACATTCATGTTGATTAGTCCCGAAGGCATCGGACTTCTCTTTGATGTTTTTGTCTAGCGGAGCTGTGAATGACAAGGAAGGAAGAGCTGACCAGTCTGGTAATGCAATCATTGCCAATTCAACAGTACCTAGAAATTTAGGAATCTCGTCCAAGGATCAAAATATGGCAGTTTTGCCATCTTTCTTAGCTGTGAGTAGAAAGGGATATTCCCAGCAGTAAGAGATGTCTCTCTCCTTCAGGATGTCCAGTAAGGGTCTTAAGGCCCGACATAATTGGAGGATATGCCTAGTTAGATCTGGCAGAATAATGATTGAAGAGCTGTCCTTTAACAGGTTGTTAGTTTTGTGGGCACATTTGCAGATGGCTTCCTTGTCCCTATAAAAATTAATTTGGCATATGATATCCCTGAGGCATTTTGGGTCAGATTATTTAGCATCCAGGGCCCTGTATGTGGTCGATCTCGATGGGTTTGTCCATGGTGCAAGTTAGAGAGCCAGAAATGTTTAGGCCCAAGTTTCCAGCTGGGTATTTAAAAACTGTATACGCTAGGTATGGCAAGATCTTGCAAAAGTCACAGGTGACTTTGCTATTCACAAGCCACGCCCCCTCAACAATTTTATTATTTGACTATTTTGCATAAAAGCCACAATTGGTGATATTTTTCTCTAAGCTATGTCCCTAATTTCTATGGATTTATATCCAGCTTTTTTGCCGATCTCCTATTAGGGTCTGACTAGAATATCTGCAACATATGTCATCGTGCTGCAGATGTTGTAGTCTTTAGTATTCTTTGTATTTATGATATTTACTACCGTAGTATCTGCTCAGTTTTTAATTGATAGTACTAAAGGCTATGTTTTAAAAGATCCTTTTTAGTGAGTGGTTAATAATAAACAAAGTGCATGTGGCCTCTTTGTATGGCCACACGAGCAATAAATACAATAAAAATTCGTAAGATGTAGACGATAAATAATTGGGTAAAATAAATTGTATAGAGTAGTTGCATAAAATTGCATAAAAATTATCATAAAAGCAGGTTTTGTTATTGGAAAACATTTCAAATTCATTTACTGATTAAAAAGAAATTAATGTGTTTCTAAAAGGAAGCATAAAGCAATGTGGAAAATATTTTCCCAAATCAACAAAATCTGTTCAACCTCATTAAAATTGGCACCGGAGGAGGTATTACTGTGGCAACCATCTAAAAACTTTACACCAAGAAAAGTCTCTCTGCCAACAATCTTACTATCCGCAGCCAAACTCATCCCTATAATGTGACAGAAAAAGACCCCCCTTCCCTAACCATTTCTAACCATTTGGTCAAAATGGATTGATTTTAAAAAATAACCAGAAGGTCACAATAATATAAATCTGGTAACCCACTTCTGCTTAACTCAAACACATCCCCTCATCCATTGAGGGTTTCGCACAGTTATGGAGGAAATACCTCATAAATAACCAAATAGCAAGTCTTCAGGTCAGAATCTATTAAGAATCAACGTAGATGGCTCTCTACCCCTCCCACCCTTACCTTTCCCCCCTTTTATTGGTTTATAGGCTACTGTTTTTATGGTTATTGACACCACCATTGTCTTATGATGTGCTTAAAAGACATAATCCTTATAGAATGAACATATTCATGCACATTTTAAACTGTGACAGATTGTATCTCTTGCGAGACTTGCATTTCTCAATCATAAATGTATGTTTCTTCCTGTATGTTTAACCAATCTGTATGTATGGACACGCTTCTCAGACTTATAGGTTTTGCTAAGCATTTCTTAATAAAAAGAGATTATATTAAAAAAAACAACAATGTGGAATCCACGATGGTAAAAAAATATAATGTAAAAACCATATTGTTTGAGTGATTGATGAATAATAAACTAGTAAGAGATACACTTCTTTTAGGTTTAAACATTAATAAAAGGCAGTAATGATGGATATATTAATTTCAGGGACATAATAAGATGAGGGAGTGTAAATAAGATAATGTCACTAAAATAATGCCTGACCTTATAAGATTAAAATTAAATGAAAATGCATTAAATAAAAACTAAGAATAAAATTGGTGCAAAAATGCAATAATAAAAATGACTGGCGATGGAGTAGAGTATCCATCAACTATATACAAATAAGTAAGATGGTACAATACCCTTTATACAGGTCTTTCTAACAATGATTGAGAATAGAAAACCCAATCATTGTTATAAAGACCTGTTTAAAGGGGTTGGACGTTGATTAGAAGGAATGCTGTCATCCAATCGGTGGCGCTGCAGAGGTATTGTTCCATCTTTTTCATTTGCATAAATTACCCAGAGGAGCATGCATGGCCCTATAAGTCTCTTCACTCACATTTCAGATGTCTTCTCACACCCCTTCTGGGTGCTCTCCACACACTTTTTAGGTGCTCTCTTATGGAGAGACGACACTCCTCTTAACTCATATCAAGTATATATAATATATCAAAATACATGTGATTATGTTGCCCTTTGCCGAAGAAGAATTGTCCTTTAAATGAGTGTTTCAACATGACAATGACCCAAAACACACCAGTCAGCGAACAACATTTTGGTTACAGACAAACAGGATTTTGTCCTTTCTCAATCCCATAGAGAATTTGTGTGGTGACATAAAAAATGTGGTTTATGAGGCAAAAGCAAGAAATGCAGAAAAACTGTAGAATCTTCCTGGACTGGAATACCCTTTCAGAGGAGCCAGGAGTTCGCAGACTCCATACAACACAGATGTTGAGCAGTTTTCAGAAACAATGGTTATGCCACTAAATACTAGTTCAGTAATTCAAAGGGAATTGGAATCTTAAACATTTTTTCAGTTTATACTTTACAATTTTGAGTTTTATAGAAAAATGCTGCACTGCTATTTATTTTGAAGAGCCCCAAATCCCTTTGTCTTTACTTCCTGTAAAGGATGAAAACAAACTAGATAAGTGCTGTTATTGTTCGGAATTGGAATTGAATTTGTAGCAATTCCCGTGCATTTGCATTTATGGAAATAAAAGTTATTCTAATGATTTTGCATTTTATTTGCTTTTCCAAACTCACTGCTATTATTTTTAACACCACTGTCCACCCTTTACCACCCATGCAAAAGAGGGGTTGAGAATGGACAAATATTAGTTTGGTCGTTGATGGGGATCATGTGTCAGGCAAAAGGGTGTATCAAAATCCACGTCACGTAAGAGTGCTATTCATAGACTGCAGACTGAAATTAAAAATAAGTGACATGTCAGTTCTTGACATGGATTTTGTCAGTAATCTGCGTGAAATCCATGTTGGGTTTTGCTTACATGGATTAACCCTAGTGAATGAAGCTAATCCGCGTGCGGATCAGCTACTGCAGTAATGCAAATCAGCCACAGAAATCTCTACTTAAATGTATGGTTTTCAATGAAATCCACCTTAGATTTTTCCAGTGTGTTTTTTGGATGTGTCCACTTAGGTTTAGGGCCCATTATTGTTCCTGAGCCTGGGCTTAAGAGAAGTTCCTATAGTACTCTGGAAGGCTAGTCCAGCTGGGTCTCTCTTTATGATTTTTGCGACTATCCACTTAAATTGCTAACTGCATGTCAGGGATTTATATATTAAAATGAGAATTTGCAACCTGACAAATGTACATGTTGAAGTAGAAGTAGTTTAAAATGGTAATCTCTTTATTAAGAGTTGTTCTGAATCTTTTATTGTTCTCTATTAGGCCTTAGTCACACAGGCATTTTTTCGCGCGATTTGCAGATCGCACGACGGATGCGCATCCGCAAATCGCGTGACGGGGGCCAAAAAAAAATCGCCCGGAAAATCTGCTCCTAGCCGCGTTTCATTAGAAACGGGTCGGAGCTGTCCAGCGCATTGAAGCAATACAGCCGGCTCCATTGAAAGCAATGCGCTGCGGGCGAGCGCGGGATGAATTGTCGGGAAGGGCTTAAATATATAAGCCCTTCCCTGCAATTCATCCAGAAATGTGTAAAAATAAAAAAAATATATATACTCACCTTGTCCCGGCAGACGGAGTTCAGCGCGGCCGGCCTGCAGTGAGTGTGAAGGGGGTGTGAGTCAGACCTGCCTCTGATTAGCTCAGCGCTAAGCCAATCAGAGGCAGGTCTCACTCACACCCATAGAGAAGAGAACAGGAATCGCAGATCGCAGATAGGTGCGATCTGCGATTTCTGTTCTATAATTTATCGGACGAGCGCATAAAAAGCGCTCATGTGTCCGATACCATTGCAAAGCAATGGTTTTAAAAAAATCGCTGGACGCATGCGTCTGACTAAGGCCTTAGAGATCAAGTCTCTGTCAGTCTCTGTCAGTAAAATGTTGGATTTTTTTTTTATGTCTTCACATATGCAGAATCTGCTGCAGAATCACTGCAGAAATTCCATAGTGTTCACAGGACAAGTCATGTGATTGTTTTCAGCAAGAGAAACTAAGTCATCTTGTAGATATGATACCTTTTATTGGCTAACAAAAATACATGATGTTATAGCAAGCTTTCAAACCTCTAAGGATTCTTCCTCAGGCATAATGAAATACATCCGAAGAGGCATGCATATATATACATGCATACATATGACAAGACACAGACATGATTAATTCGCACTTTAAAAAAAACAATACCAGAACAGGATGAGAAGAAAAATAAATAAATACTTAAATAGTTTTGTGGCCTCTAAATTAGCGTTAGGGGGTCACCAGGACAGAGTGTTATCACATGAATCCTCTTGAAGAATTTAGGCCTCTGTTTAAAGTGTCAAAAGTTGTTATCAGTTTGTACTCCAAAATTCTTCTATGGCTTTGTGACTTGAAGTTGCCTTTTAATATGATGATTTTCATATGTTCTATGTTGTGTCCATGACTAGAAAAGTGCTCTGGTAATTCTGTCTTTCTTTCTTTAATTGTGTCGCGGTGAGACCTCATCCTCGCTTTCAGTTTTTGTCCTGTTTCTCCAACATAAAGGCCCCCAACACGATATTTATTGCATAGGATGAGGTACACAACATCAGACGTGGAACATGTGAATGTCCCCAGGATCTTATGGTCTTGCTATGTGCATCCTGTCCGCGGTCGGTATATGTGAGCAGGTCTTGCAGCTCCTTACCTTAGAGGGATAAGTTCCTTTTTGCATGTCAGAGGGCAATGCACTACTAATTATAAAGTTTCTCAAATTTGGATGTTGCTTGTAGCAGAGAAGCGGAGGATTTGAGAATATGGTTTTCAGACGGTCATCCTTGTGTAGGGTATGATGGAGTTTCTTTGCTGTTATCCTTAGAACCTCAAGCTGTGAATTGTAGGTCACTACTACAGGTTTAAAAAATCCCCTTAATGTGGATATTTTCCGTGACACATCTGCAGCATTTTTGTAAAACACTGCGGATTCTGAATCTGCAGCATGTCTATTTATGCTGCGGAATCGTGCTGCGGAATTCAATTCTTGAAATACAAGAGTTGAATTCTACAGCTGTTCCGCAAGCAAAATCGTGGTTAAGGGCTTATTCACACGAGCATATGTTGGCCGTCATTTTTATGGCCAGCTGATATACGCTGCTATCTGATGCACGGGCTCAGCATATATGCCGTAGAGCAGGGGAAGACAGCTTAGCTCTGCTAAGCTGTTTCCCCCTTCCCTCCCCCTCACGGCTCACCTCCTCTCTCCTCCCCTCTGGCGGTTTGCAATGGGAGGTGGCGCTAAGCTCCCACCCCCTCCCCGCCCCTTGTCTGCAGCCAGAAATAAGAGGGGGCGGAATGGGGCAGAGCTTACCTCCTTCCCATTGCAAACAGATGGAGGGGAGGAGAGAGGAGGAGGGAATGGGGAGGGAGTTTAGCAGTCACTATGACAAACTCCCTCCCACCTCTCTACTCCGGCCGCTGTCATTGGCTCCCACAGAAGTCTATGGCACTGGCCGTAGTCCGGCAGGAAGATAGTTCCAGTTTTATGCCACGGGAATATGCCTGTGTGATCTGATGCATTGGAATACAATGCATCAGACGGTGGCGTATATCGGCCGGCCGTGAAAATGGCGGCCGATATACACTCATGTGAATAAGCCCTATATCTGCACGCTTTGGCCACAGTGGAATTGCTACGGATATTCCACTGCAGAATGGCCAAAGCGATTCCATCAGAAGTTGTTCTTTGCTTTAAAAAATTGTTAGTTCAAACACTTTTTCTTTATACGTTGGGTCGGGTATATTTAAAGCAAACATCTGTATATTGTACTATTGAGTTTATTGATATGTTTCTGCACTCTATTGAGTTAATAGTTGACAGGATACGTATGAAGATATGGGATCCTGCAATTCACTGACAAGGAAGTATATGGCATTGTTCTTTAAAACCTTGGCTAATGGAGCATTAAAGCACCTTATGTGGCCACGTTATTGGATTACAACAATACACAGCATACAAAGACACTTATTAATAAAGGATTAAAAACAAACTCTACCATGAAGGCTTTATGGCATTTTTTTCATAAAACATATTCCATGAGGAACTGATAGCAGGTAAATGTGGGTATTGATTCTGCTAAAACAGGGACTGCGGTTTATTAATATTCCTTTTATAGAATGGTTAATCTGACACAATAATGAAGGCTGTAAGAACAACACGGCTTGTTCTAATATAGTAAAAGATAACATGTATGCCCTGCAAACAAAATAAAATGAATTACCAGCGTTGACTCCATTTCCGATGTACCTGGTAACGTTATCATTGCTAATCAGATATATCACTAAACACAACAGCAGCAGTGCAGTCATTTTCAGTGCGTGCTGCCCGCGAGGCGTGATATACTGTGTATGACATCACTATGCCACTAAGGAAACACTTGGTTTTTCTTGTATTAGATAAATGCTCCTAGTAAAATTAGATTGTAGGACGCAATGTGGAGACCATTGGAGATTTATAGGTTACAGCAGGTGGTTTGGAGCCAACCCCTAAACAACCAGCCTATTTTTTTTGCCTTAATGGCCAAGCAATATTTTTTTTCATTTTTCCATCACCACATTCCAAAAGATGTCATTCTCGTATTTGGTCGCTAGCATAGCCATACAATGGCTTATTTTTTTACAGGATGAGTTGGGGAACTTATAAGGTATAACTTTTATTTTCTATGGCAGGGTGAAAAAAACTAAGAATTCTGTCATTGTTTTTTTATTTTTTAAGGCATTCACTGTGCATTATAAATGACATGTTAACTTTATTGTCTGGATCAATAGATTTCCCATGATACCGAATTTATAGGGTTTTATGTTTTACTACTTTTGACAATAAAAGCATCATAATAAAAAAAATGTTTCACTGGAGGCCAAGACCCATTACATTTTTATTGTACCATTGACATGGTTGTGTGTTAATTTTTTATCTTTTTTTTGTAATGGAAAAACAATTTTTTTTACTTGTGATTTTCTATTTTCAAAAAAACTATGTTAAACATTTTTTTCATGTTATTTAATAATTCAACATGGGGACTTAAAAATGCAAATGTTTGATCACTTACAGAAAGCACTGCACTATTGCACTCCTTTTCCAGCAATGTCCGTTCGACTGTTGCTCTCCACTTCCCGCAGCAGCAGTGATGATGTCTCAGGTGTGGGGAACCGAACACCTTTAGAACAGAAGGGATTAATTAAAGTTAGTATGACTTCTAAGTTAAAAATGTTTTGTCCGTATAAGGGCTTATTCAGATGACCGTATATCGGCCGGGTATTCACGCCGGCCAATATACAGCGTCTCTCTCTGCAGGGGGAGGAGGCTGGAAGAGCCGGGAGCAGTGCTCTGAGCTCCCACCCCCTCTCCACCCCCTCTCCGCCCCTCTGCACTATTTGCAATGAGAGGGGCGGGGTGGGGTTAAGTTCCAGGAATTAGCTCCTCCCCCGTCCTGCCTCCCCTCATTGCAAATAGTGCAGAGGGGCGGAGAGGGGGTGGAGATTTGGTGGAGAGGGGGCGAGAGCTCAGAGCACTGCTCACGGCTCTTCCAGCCTCCTCTCCCTGCAGAGAGGGACACCGTATATCGGCCGGCGTGAATACGGAGCCGATATACGGTCGCCTGAATAAGCCCTGACCCTAGATAAGTGGTAATCAGTAAATCCATGGTGAAAAGGGTCACCTGAGCTGCAAAGAATGGTATAGCTTTGGAACATGGAACATGAGGGAGATTAGCATTGGAAAGCTGGACATCATCAAAAGAGAAATGGAAAGAACGAGTGTGGATCTAATGGGAGTTAGTGAACTGCAATGGACTGGGTTTAGAGAATTCAGCCCAGATGACTACACCATTTATAACTTGGGAAACGAGACCGAAATGAGAAAAGAGGTTTGCGATTAAAAAAATCGCTAGGTGCATGGAGACCCCCAAATAAGTCAATGATAGGCTCATGTCCATCCTCATCAGTGAAAAACTTCTGAGTGTGACCATTGTCTACACACCAACAGCACATGCATCAGAACAGGACATTGAGGACTTCTATGCCCAGGTCCAGAGTGCATTCAACAGTACCCTAAGAAAGGACATTTGCTACATCATAAGTGATTTCAACCCCAAAATCAAAAAAGGAGAAGATGCAGAAGTGGTCGGCAAAGACAGCCTATGACTTTATTCACATGCACGTATATCGTCTGCGCTTTCATTGTCGGACGATATACGCTACCATCTGATGCATTAGTTTACAATGCATCAGTTCAGATGGGTGCTTTTATGTCGGCCAGGAAAGACAGTTCAGGAACTATCTTCCTGGCCAGTATACAGCGCCGGCTGCATAGACTCCTATGGGAGCCTATGGTAGCTGCTGAAGCAGGGAAGTGGGTGAGAGTTTAGCAGCATGTCTGCTAAACTCCGACCCCCTTCTCTCCTTCTCTCCGCCCCTTGCTGCCTGTTTGCAATAAGAGGGGGTGGGAGCTAGTTGCTACGCTCCTGTCCCATCCCGCCCCATCTCGCCCCCTCCAATTGCTGGCAGACGACCAGGGGAAGAGAGGGGGCAGGAGCTTAACACACTAGCTCCTGCCCATTCCCGCCCCATTCCCTTGCCAAGAGCCGGTGAGGAGGCGGAAAGGGGGAGGTGGTTTAGAAGAGCTAAACCGTCACTCCCCGCCTGACAGCAATCCGGGCTCGGCATATACGCGCCAGACCCGGGCCGTCTGAACGGGTGCACAAAAGGCAGATTTGTGCATCTGTTCACGTGATTTTTGGTCTCGCTGTGGCCGTGACACAGCTGACCAAAAATCACTACGCTCGTGTGAAAGAGCCCTATGGGAGAGGAATGAGGCTGGGGACTGCCTTGTGCAGTTCTGCCAGGAGAACAAGTTTAAAATCACCGAAAATTTCTTTACCCAACCAATACAATGCCTCTACACTTGGGCATCCCCAAATGTAGAATAACACAACCAAATCAACTATATCCCCTGCCAGAAAAATGGAAACGTTCATTTTTTTCTGCAAAAACACTACCAGACTGTGGGTCTTATCACCAACTCTTTATAGCCAAAGTCAGAGTCATACTATGCAATCTCAAGCATCCTGCCATAAACAAGAAATTAGATATTAGCAAGCTCCCTACACAATACTCAGTCGAGGTGAAGAACAGGTTTGACTTGCTCAGGCAGGAAAGTGGCGACCCAAACAAACTGGGGGTAGAGATAAAGGGAAACATTTCTAAAATCGCTCAAGAACATGTATGAGAAACTAGTTCACAGTGGGAGCTGACTAATGGCAACCACCTTCCAGATTGCTGATAAAAAGAGAGAGACGCTAAAGCCCCATTTAGATTGGATCAACTGTCGGGCAAACGATGCCCAACAGCATGTCCCAGAAAATTTTGCTCCTGTGCTCCGAGCGCAGCCAGCATGGAGGTGGGGTGGCCGGGGAGCGTTCTTCCCCCACCCACCTGTATTCACAGCGAGCAGACATTCTTCAGAACTGAACAACTGCTGTTTACACTGAAACGGCTAGTCATTGAGGCTTCTGCATGCAGAAACTGAACAACTGAAAAACTCTTGCTCAGTCTCTTCATGCATTTGCACGAGACAACTATCATTTAAACTCCTGTGGAAGCGCAGGATTTTTAACAACTCTGAATGATAATCGTCCCATGTAAATGGACCTTTAGACTAAGGGATGGCAACTTAATGCCAAATTCCAAAGAGAAGCAAGGTAAGAAAAGAACAACTTCCTGAAAGCCCAATATATGAGTCTTTAATTAGCCTATAAGTAGGGTCACACCAGGGAATTATTTGCCACTGTGAAACAGGTGAAAAAGCCTTTTTCCACCCACCAAACAGCTATTAAGGACCAAGATGGCAATGAAATCAGCGACCAGCAGGACATCAAGAGATGGAGACAATATGCAGAAGAACTATACGCTGGCGCCAGCAGTGACCACTCAAAGGAACATGGGGGCCAAGAGGATCTGGAACAAGACCTGCTGGAAAGTGAATTGGAGCTGCCGAAGAAACAGCTGCCAAACAACAAAGCACCTGCCATTGATGTAGTCCCTGCAGAACTGCTCAAACAAGTCCCAAGAGCTGCACTTGCAAATTTTGCCGGACAATCTGGAGGATTTTCACATGGCCAAAGGATTGGAAAAGATCAGTTTTCATCACACTGCCAAAGAAGGGTAATGTCAAGGACTGTGGAAACTATAGAACAATCATTTGGATTACCCACACCAGCAAGGTGCTTCTGAAAATCACCTAGAAGTGCTTGGGCAATAATATCCTTGACCAAGAACTTTTTGATGTTCAAGCTGGATTCTGCAAGGGCAGAGGGACCCGTGGCCATATCTTAAACCTGTTGTGGATCATGGAAAAGGAAAGATAGTATCAGAAAAACCTCTACATGTGTTTCATTTACTACACCATGGCTTTCCAATGCATTGAGAATGATATGCTTTGGGAAGCACTGAGGGAGGTAGGAATACCAGTGTACCTGATCATGTTCATCAGGTTCCTCTACAATAATCAAGAAGCCACAGTAATAACCAGGTATGGGGATACAAAATGGTTCAAGATTAAAAAGGGCTCAAGACAAGGATGCATCCTCTCTCCTTTTCTTTTCAACCTCTATGCAGAAGTGATCATGAGGTGGCTGGACTTAAATGATCAGGGAATAGAGTTGCGAATAGGTGGAAGAACCATCACTAATCCAAGATACACAGATGATGTGACCCTGGTAGCAGAGACAGCAAAGCATCTAAAGATGCTGAAAAAGAAAGTGAGAAGATGGGACTTCACCTGAACATCAAGAAGACAAAGATCATGACCACTGCCGGCAAGGAAGTCCACATAAAGGTCAACAACAAGGAAATCAAAGTAGTTAGTAGTTTCGTATTCCTTGGGTCCCTCATCGATCATAGTGGCAGCTTGACAGATGAGATAAAGCACTGGGGCATATAGCCATGGTGAGCATGGACCCAATATGTAAGTGCAAGGATGTCTCAGTCACCATTAAACAAAGGTTAATCACAAAGGCTGTGAGACGTGGTTATTGAGGATAGCAGACTGAAGAAAAATTGACGCTTTCAAGCTGTGGTGTTGGAGAAAACTTCTACAAATCCCCTGGGAAGCTAGGGTCACCAAAAAAGCTGTCCTGGACCGTATCAACCCAGAGGTGTCCCTGGAAGGCAAGATCACAAGACAGAGATGGACTTACTTTGGACATGTGATGAGGGCAAATTCGCTGGAAAAAGATATGCTACTTGGAATGGTCAGTGGTAAAAGGAAACCGGGAGGACAAAAGAAACGTTGGCTGGACACCATCAAGAAGGACACAGGAATGGACATCAAGCAATTGAAAGCAGCCATAGAGAATAAAGAAGCATGGAGAGGACCGGCCTACAGAGTATCCAAAAGTCGGACATGACTGAATGGATAGAATTGGAAAATTGGAAGTTATATGTACCCCAAAATGATTCTATTAAAAATACAACTCATGAGACAAAAAACAAGCCCTCATACAGGTACTGTCTCTTTAGGCTTGGTGCTTAAACTTTATCCTTTTTTTAAGTTGTATGCTTTAAGTTTGGTGCTCCTTTAACCCCTTCCCGCTGCAGGGCGTAAGTTTACGTCCTGGCAGCCTGGTACTTCCCGCAACAGGGCGTAAACTTACGTCCTGGAGATAGCACGGGATCACATATGATCTCGTGCTATCCCGCAGCCGGAGCCGGCTGTCAGTCACAGCCGGCGTCCCGCTGCTACAGCTGCTACAGCGGGGGGGCATCAGAGTTGCGCCCCCGCTGTTAACCCCTTCCCTGCCGCGATCTAAGTAGATCGCGGCAGGGAAAGAGTTCACAGAGGGAGCGCGGCTCCCTCTGTGTCTCCGGCCGGAACTCGCGATGTCATCGCGAGAGCCCGGCCTGTCACCATGGCAACAGGACGCCAGACACTGGCGTCCTGTATTGCCTATGCCTAGGATCCCTGTATAAGCGATAAGGCATGGGAGAGCAGTAGCTCTGCCATGCCTTATAGCAGCGATCATCAGGGCAGTGATTAAAGTCCCTCAGAGGGACTCAAATAGTGTAAAAAAAACAAAGATTAAAAAAATGAATTAAAAAAATGTAAAAAAAAAGAGTAAAAAAAAACATTTTTTTATGCTTTTTCTCAGATTAGCATAAAAAAAGGTAAAAAAAATAAAATAAAATCCCACATATTTGGTATTGTCGCGTCCGTAACGACGCGTACAATAAGTTGCACATGCTTTTGACTGTGCACGGAAAAAAACGCTAAAAAAAACACTAAAAAACTGAGGCAAAATGCTAATTCTTAGCATTTTGCCTCACTAAAAACGCAATAAAAGTGATCAAAAAAGCCATATGTACCCCAAAATGGTACCAATAAAATTTGCAGCTTGTCTCACAAAAAATAAGCCCTCATAGAGTGCCGTACATCAAAAAATTAAAAAAGTAACAGGACTTTGAATGCAGCGATTTAGAAAAAAAAAAAGATTTCCAAGAAAAAGGGTTTTTATTGCAGAAAAGTGGGAAAACCTAAAAAAAATGTAAGAATTTTGGTATCGTTGTAACCGTACCGACCCGCAGAAAAAATGGAATATCTCATTTATGCTGCATGATTAACGCTGTAAAAAAAAAATAAAAACATCTATTGCAGAATTGATGCGTTTTCTCTCCCTGCTATCATTAAAAAAAAAAAGTTTTACAATATAGTCTATGTACCGAAAAGTGGCACCGATAAAAACTACAGTTCGCCACGCAAAAAACAAGCCCTCATACGGCCGCGTCAACGGAAAAATAAAAAAGTTATGACTTTTGATAAACGGAGAAGAAAATCCCCCAAAAATTGTTGCGTCCTTAAGCTCAAAATAGGCCATGTCATGAAGGGGTTAATGTGCATGTTTTATGTTTTCATTGACCAGATTTTTGCTCTCTGTTGCAATATTTGACTTTAGAAACTAACACAAAGAAGAAGCAGAGTTAGCATGGAGGTAGTATAGAAAATGAATACAAGAGTCACAAACAGCATGATATGAGCACAGTTTAACTTAAAAACAGTTACAGTCATTACATTTATGGTGCTGTATATTTAAGTCTATGGTGTTAACAGTACTGTATTACTGCAATAGGAATAGGGAGTAGGCTAGAGGGGAGAGGAGTGGGAGGGCTATGGGGTGGTGATACAGCAAGATATTTAAACCCCTGTTTAAGCAGAACTCTGCATTGGGTAGACCAGGAGAAGGCAGCTGAACATCATACTGCAACTCAGAAGAACTCACCATGAGCACAACTGGGAAAGTAAGGAAACTGTTTTTCACTTCCACTTATTGTTTTACTGCTCACACTGCTAAGCTTTCTAGTAACATAGCACCTTATGTATCACACGCCCATCTTGCTCCTTAATACAACATTACTGTAAATTCACTGTTGACTATACCATCAGTTAGGCATTAAAGAAATTGAATTATAAAATATAGTTTAGGTTTTGGGCACATTACAATCAGTTTTCAAAAACGCTAAATGCATAATACAAACCACTAGAGAATACAGCAAGGATGTTTACTCTGACATGAGACTGACTGCCTTGTTCCTCCTCGACTGTATAAAACTACTAATAGACGTTATTTATGGGATTACTCTTACTTTCTGCAAATTTTGTGAAGAATCTAATGTCTGTTCACTTTTGCAGTTCCTGCCAACAATTTCTTTTAGAGTGGAAATCATTGCTGGATTTCTCAGTCAATTCTTTATTTTCTTCCCCAAGGGAGAGCTGTGCTATAACAGTCAGAGATGTACTGGTATATTCACACACCTCCCAAGTGTTCCTCTTTAGAAGGAACCTTCCCTACTTTTGCCCCAAATCCCTCTTTGTTCCTAATGTGTCATCTTTTTGAAGTGGGAAATAGATTTGGATTAATAAATGTAACATATTGGTCCTGAACTTATGTAACAGAACATTAGACCAATTTTAACTTAAAATTCTATATTCACACGAGTTTTGTGCTTTTAAATTAAAAACCACAAAAGCATATAAATGGATCTTTAACATTCAGTGTCCCTCTTTACCTGTTCAAAAAGTTGTGTGATTTTACAGGATACTGATAGTACCAGGAAGGTGTTAGGACCTGCAGTAACAAATGAGGAGGAATGCTGTATCTATTGGGTGTGTGTATGCCTGTGCCATTAGGGTTGTACATCAAATAGGTCTACCACATTTAGCTATTTTCACTTTAAATAGGCACTGTACTTTTGACAATCTTTGCATAAATCGGTAGTACAAGTAGCTTCTTTTGTAAAGAAAAATACCTTTTGCCCCTAATGAGCCACTTCTCATTCCTTCACCTCTTATACTAATCATTTTGTCAATTTACTGGTAAAGCCTATCCTAAGAGATAAAGTGGATTAGCAGATCACTGAGCTTTTGAGTTACATGCTAGCTATAGAAGGCCATGGGGAGGAAAGTGGAACAATGTAGGAGAAAGTATCTGCTGCTCCATACTGCTGTCTTTCATTCGCTGTTACTTATGTGGGTGTGCTATAGACTGATAGAGAAGAGGCTGTCCTGTTTTTCTATCTATGCAGTGTATGAGAGACATCATAGAAGCTAGTCTCCACTAAACAGTTCAGGGAAAACTGAGAATTAGACATTGAGGCTGCAGAGGGAAAACTGGTAAAATATGCAGGATACAAGTCCATTCTTCATGCACAGCTATGCTTTAATGTGTAACTGTACAAAAAACCTTTTGACTTGTCATAGGGACATATCAAAAGATTTGATTAGTGGGGTCTGAGTGCCGAGACCACCACCAACTACTAGAATGAAGCTATAGAACTGCTATCACTGCTCACTAGCTGAAGACCAACTCATAGACTATCTATTGAGCGCTTCCGCTGCTTCATTCTAGTGATCAGTAGGGGTCTCTGTACCCTGACCCCCACTAATCACAATTTTTAAAATGTCCCTATGACATATCAAAAGTTTTTTTTAAAAGTGCAATTACACTTTTCACCTCCAACAGGCTGTCAGTAAAGTTGTCAGCACTGAAAGAATAAAAAAGACTGCCACAGTGTAAATGCCTGAAGTGCTGTGACTCAAATATGAACAATGTTTTCCCACAACTCTCACACGGTGCTAGAAAAACATGAGAGCAATCTCAGAGAACATCAGTTAGACACCCACAATTCATAGAATACTGGGCCATAACCCATGTGACTTTCTTTATGTACAGCGCCATTCCCAAATGGGTCCATTCAAGTTCATGTCCTTGAGTTGTAGTATCTGCAGAACACTGGCTACAGACTCGGACTATGCAGGAAAGTAAATCCAAAGGGGCGTGGTGCTGTACTAGTACTGCCAACCAATCTAGTCATCGGAAGGGACGTTTCACACGGGCAGAGTATTTCTGCAAGATGCATATAAAGGTGCAGAAAATCTTGCACCAAATCTGCATGTATAAATTTAGGTTATGAAACAGAAATCAGCAACAGCAGATGAAGCTGCATCTCCAGCTGTGCTTTTAGGTGTGTGTTGCAGAAATATTCTGCATGTGTCCTACAGACTATGGAAAAATGCCAGAGAAAATGTCAAACTAGAGCATGTTGCATTTTTTTGAAAAAAGAAAAGCCACTAGCCCTAAAAATGCCACAAAAATGCTGCAAAGCAGAATGCTTTGTATATAGTGTATTTTATATTTCACTCTATACAGATGTAGCAATCGCTAACATGGCTAGTGCGTCATGATGGCTCGCTTTACAGCATTGTAGCCCATTATATTTAAAGGAGATGTCCCGAGGCAGCAAGTGGGTCTATACACTTCTGTATGGCCATAATAATGCACTTTGTAATGTACATTGTGCATTAATTATGAGCCATACAGAAGTTATAAAAAGTTTTATACTTACCTGCTCCGTTGCTAGCGTCCTCGTCTCCATGGAGCCGACTAATTTTTGGCCTCCGATGGCCAAATTAGCCGCGCTTGCGCAGTCCGGGTCTTCAGCAGTCTTCTATGGAGCCGCTCGTGCCAGAGAGCGGCTCCGTGTAGCTCCGCCCCGTCACGTGCCGATTCCAGCCAATCAGGAGGCTGGAATCGGCAGTGGACCGCACAGAAGAGCTGCGGTCCACGAAGGTAGAAGATCCCGGCGGCCATCTTCAGCAGGTGAGTATGAAGACGCCGGACCGCCGGGATTCAGGTAAGCGCTGTGCGGGTGGTTTTTTTAACCCCTGCATCGGGGTTGTCTCGCGCCGAACGGGGGGGGGGGTTAAAAAAAAAAAAAAACCGTTTCGGCGCGGGACATCTCCTTTAAGTTATAAAACGTTAAATGTCAAATTAACATTTGCTACATCTGTCATTGAATATAACATCTCACTCATGCACAAAAAAAACCCCACAATGAAGAAAGCCACAAAAAAAAATTGTGTGTGAAACCAGCTGTAAGAAGTGTTCCAGCTATATAAGATTTATAAATGTTGCATTATGGTATATTAGATACGTTAATTATATATCCATAGTAAAAAAAAATCAACACCCAGTTATTGCGTACTAGCCACTGCTGTATTGTACCTAGAGATTAAATCCTGAGGACCTCATGCAGGTGGCACTGTATTATGGTCAGACCAACTTCACATGGCAGTATTTAGTCACTGTTTTGCATCAGTATTTGTAAGCAAAATCTAGAAGAAGTGGGTTCAAAAAATAGAAGAAATGCAAACCTTTTCATTACAGATAATTCCCTACTTACGAACAGGTTCTGTTTCAGGAAGCTGTTTGGAAATACATTGGTTTGTATGTCTGAACAAATGCTTGTATGGAGAGATTGCTGGTGGATCCCACTTCATACAATTTCAGGTGCAGGCTGATTCTTACAATTTTGACAGTGGCATTTAAAGGGTTAACAGCCACTTTACATGCCGCTGTCAGAATTGACATCGGCATTAAAAGTATTAATAGCTCTGATGAGCGCCATGGCTTATTGGAATTGTTGCAGGAGGGTGCAAGCTGTAAGAAACAGCCTGCACCCAACGTTCGGGGGTCCCGTTAGGTCTTCCATGATAAGATCTATGGCACAGCTTGATAGACTGCATGTCCGATTGCTGTACAGTATGATATAATGCTATGGCATTACATCATACTTAGGGCTTATTCACATTAGCGTATATCGGCCGGCGTTTTTACGGCCCATATACGCTACCATCTGATGCATGGGCTCTGCAGATATGCCGTCAGGCGGGGATTGACAGCTTAGCTCTGCTAAGCTCTCTCCCTCTTTTCTCCTCCTTGCCGACTCTCTGCAAAAGGGGGAGGTGGGGTGGGGCGAGAGCTAGTGTGCTGAGCTTCCACCTCCTCTCTGACCCTTGCCACAGTTTGCAATGGGAGGGTGGGGGCGGAGCTACGTTTTGCCCCACCCCCTCCCATTGCAAACAGCAGCAAGCGGTGGAGCGGACAAGAGAAGGGGGGAGGGATTTTAGCAGTCACGCTGCTAAACTCCCTCCCACCTCCCTTCTCTGGTCGCTGTCATTAGCTTCCAAAGGAGTCTTTGGCAGCTGCCGTAGTCCAGCCAGGAAGACAGTTCTAGGTCTATCTTTCCTGCCCGGTGTAAAAGCGGGTGAAGGCTATGACTGACACCGATCACTGCTCTTAACCCCTTACATGCCGCGATCAATGTTGATTAAGGCATTTAAAGGGTTCACAAAGGGAGCGCAATCCCTCAGTGATGTCTTTGGCCTACGGCAATCTTACCAACACGCAGAAAAAATTTGACATTCCATTTATGCTGCATGATTAACACTGTAGAAGAAAAGAGAAAAAACAATGGCAAGATTTATGTTTTTTCTGCTTCCTCTGCAAAAAAGTAATAGAAGTTATACAATACATTATATGTACCAAAAAAAATGGTTGCAATAAAAACTACAGCTCGTCACGGAAAAATGAAGCCATCGCACGGCCATGTCGACGGAAAAATTGAGATGGAAATCCCCCAAAATTGTTGCATCCTTAAGGCCAAATTAGGGGTTAATACCTTTCCTGCGGTCTGTTTCTATTCTTAGACTCTTGGACAGCCCACTTTACTCTTCTTTGAGCATACAACACTCCAGCTGAGTGTATCAAGTGGATTGTGAGACTATCCAGAGCATTTATACTGGCAGTCAGTACAGAAGACTAGGACTCTGCCAACTTTGTATGTTCTGCACAAATGGGCAATGGAACATTGCATGCATTATTCTGAAATGTTTGGTAGATAACTTTGTGCGCTCGTGACCTGGGACTCCTAGATTGAAAGGGTCATGTTGCTCTGCAAAATGTTTGAACCCCTGGCCAAAGATTTCTTTCACTCAAACATTGCCAAACATTAAAGCTGTTCTCTTTGGGGATCATCCACACAGGATGAAATTAGTCCGCACGGACATTTCTGTGTCACAATGTTATCTCTATGAGGCTTGAATCACGCACATGTTAAAATCTGCATGTGTTTACTTCAAAACCGCAAGATTAAAGCTTTCTGCTGCAGAATTAAGGACATCTGGCGGAATTGTTATTGCTGATTTCTAACATACAGGAGGTATGATTCTACAATTAAAGTCTACGCAATAAAATGCATGAAATTCCGCAAGATATTCCACAAAACACATTCCACAGTTAAAAATGCAACAAAATCTGCACTAATTGACAAATTCCACACCTGTGCTGCGTCCTGCGGACAATTCTGTCCCGTGTAAAAGGGCCCTTAGAGTAGAAGTGGGTGGATATTTCACCTCAAGAAACATGTCATGATTCAGAACATGCCTGTAGATAGCATTGACTTGTGTAAGGTTGGGTGGACATCTGCGTTGGAACCTCTGTTGCAGATTTGGCACAAAGTACCCAAAGAAAAAGCACTGCATGTAGTGCTTTTTCTTCCAGTAAAATGTCAGACAGCTGAGGGGAAACCGAATGACCCCATTATAGTCAATGGGGACTGTTCAGTTCTGTCATAAGACAGATCCATTCAACCAGGGGATTCCCCTCTCCTGCTTCCCGAACGGGGCAGGAAAATGGTACCCCCACCGCAGATGTGAAACCACCCTAAGTAATGGGGAATGTACAGTGGCACAGCAGACTCAAAAGACTAAAAGTGCTAGACACTGAGAATCTATGGCAAAAAATGCATTTGTCTTCACTACTTGACATTTGGCTAAAAGTACCAATGGTAGACATTGACTTAAAGTGGTTATATATGAACAAAAATGTTTCAAGGTTGTTCAGAGTGCTGTGCAAACATAAAAGAAGCCATATGTACCTCACCCAATCCCTGCCATTTCCATTCTGCGGAAGCCCAATCACCTGGTCTTTACTTCCTTGCTGCATCAATGACATCACCAATACCAGGGACATGTGACTATTGCAGCTATTCAAGCTAATCAGTCATAGTGAGATGGTGATTGACTGCAGACGGTCCCATATCCCTGGTGTTGGTGATGTCATCACTGGCTTGCTGCAGCCAGAAGTGAAGTCCAGCGGGAACTGGGCACCAGTGGAATGGAAACAGCAGGGACCAGGTGAGGTAAGTTAGGGCCCTTTCACATGGAACTATTATTGCTCAGATTCTCGCTGGATTGTGGGAATCTGAACCATATAATCATTCAGTGTAAATGCTTTCAGTGACTGAACGATAATTTGTTCGCTTATCGTTCTTCGTTCAGTTTTCAGAAGACGTAAAAATGAAACAATCAGCCCATGTAAACAAGCGGTCGTCATCTATGAACAACTGTTTGTTTATTGTTAAACGAGGCGGGTGGGGTAGCGTGATCTCCAGTGCACTCCACCTTCATTCACTGAGCAATCATCCCTCATATGTGGAAGCACAGAAGTGATTATCACCGGGACAACTGCCGTGCACTTTAGTGCTTGACAGTCGTCCTATGTAAAAGAGATAGAAAGGGGTGGAGCAAACCTGGTTTGTATGAGGGTCCGGAGCCCGGTAAGATGTCTGGGGACCAGAAGCCTCAAGGAGCTGAAGAAAAAACAGTGTAGATTTGTGTGAAAATTAATGTCACTAGGAGGCACTGCCAACGAGATAAAGCTACCAACTGGTGGACAAAATGGAGCGAATGGAGAAACAATACTGGTAGCCCGGCGCCATTCTCCAATGAATTTCAAGAGGCAGTGGGATAAGATTTATCCAACTTCTCTTTTTATTGTGTCAATTAAAAGATATGCGTTTCGGGGTAGGCCCCTTCATCAGTCAAGCTGAGTTAGACATAACTCTTGGGGCTGGAGAATAAACCTAAAAGCGCTGGTGTTAGCAGAAGGCACTGTGAGCCTACTAAGGAACACCAGGGGAAGTGGTCTTGACTCAAGACCACTTTTCTTGGTGTTCCCCGGTAGGCTTGACTCAAGACCACTTTTCTTGGTGTTCCCCGGTAGGCTTGACTCAAGACCACTTCTCCTGGTGTTCCTGTAACACCCCAATACGCTCACAGTGCGTATGGCCAGAGGCCTAGTCCTTGTCATGGTGTCGCTAAGTGGTAACACAAGGGGGAATTGTTGTAGAGGTATATATATATATCACGTAGTGAAGCCACTATTCCCACACACCGTTATTCTATGCAACGGAGTAATAAACACAGAGACTTGTGTGTCATACCTCGGGACCTCAGGAATGATTGAGACCCGGTAAAACTTAACTTGAATAAACTTGGAATAACAGGCAATTACAGGTATCATTCACTTGCATAAAATTACAGGCGGAAGCTCAGAGGTTGGGAGGAAACACAGGTCCTGGAAATTGGGTATATTCCGGAGGAGGTAAAAAGTAGGGGTCTCTCCACTCTGGCAGACAATTATTGAAGAACGGCTTAGGCTAGATGTGCCCCACACAACATCCATGTAGGTGTCACTAATACGTTTCTCTGTGTGGTGATCCTAATGGCAGACAGCCACACAGGAAAAATGATGCCTGTAGCGTGAACGGGTACCTGTTTTAGTGGACTAGGGAAATGCGCTCTCTCCTATAACATCCACTCTCCAGACACTACGGGTAGTCGTTCCTCTTCCTCCATCTTCACCAACATGGAAGCTAAAGGTGCTTCCATGCGGCTCTGTGTTAGCTCCAAGCATCAGGTAAAATGGAACCCTACTTTAACACAGATTAAAGAAGACATACCTTTCCAGCTCTTAGACACTCACTTTTATAACCTCACTTTTACCACATGACAGAGTAGAAAAGATGCATTCAGCAGCAGAGCTGACATACAATGATTTTAATACAGTTAACCCTTCAGACACTGCAGCTGTGCAACACACATGCAGAAAATGACAAGACAGCTTTGCACAGTGCATCCACATGAGACAATACGTGTATGACATTTATGGAGGGGACCAGGATGTTGTTCTGACACTACATTACCTAGTAGTCTCTCAGTGCCTTCTGCTAACACCAGCGCTTCTGGATTTATTCTCCAGCCCCAAGAGTTATGTCTAACCCCGTTTGACTGATGAAGGGGCCTACCCAGAAACACATATCTGCTGGTTTTAATTGACACAATATAAAGAGAAGTTGGATAAATCTTATCCCACTGCCTGTTGAAATTCATTGGAGAGCGACGCCGGACTACTAGTATTGTTTCTCCATTTGCCCTATGTAAAAAAAACCCTAAAGACCAAATTCACACAAGCGTATGTGCGCATGGGCCAGCCATTGAAATGGCTAATTAGTCTAACGCGTTCAAGATATGTTCTTTTTTTCTTGTGCAACTCCGCAGTGTTTCACACAACTCCTAGCATATTGTGCGCACATCCCCATTGACTTCTATGGAGACCTTTGGTGTGCAAATCTGCATACTGTGGTTTGTTTGTTTTTTGCACTGCTGAAATGTGCAGGGAAATATACACATGTGAAGGAATCCATTGAAATTAATGTTTAGAGCACTCTGAGAAACTGGGGAAAAAATGTTTTGTCCCCATCTAACCCCTTTAAGTGTATCAGTATGTATTACATGCTATTAAGGTGGTGCTATCTGGTGGTGATTTATTGAAGTGCAATGTATTTTCTATGAGTAAATGATTAAAATGTTATTTTGCTTTTACATAGTAAGAACAGTTTAGGCTCTGTCCAGCATATCTCCAGGAAAATCTCTCAACTCATGCCCAGACTGCATACTTCACCCATTGACTTCATATGCAAAAAATGTATACAGTCATAAATCTACTTTCATCGCCTTCCTCTTTCGCCAGTTTCCAGTTTCGCTGATTCTTCAATGCAGGATTCCGCCTCTTCTTTCGTTGTCTGCGTCTAGTTTTGCCAGTGGCCGCCAGCCCACGTGACCTGGCTGTCCAATTACAGACATTTCTTGACTGTCTCAGCCAATTAGAGCCGGCGAGCTCTGATTGGCTGAGACAGTCAATGAATGGCTGTAATTGGGCATCGAGCCAGCTCCGAGAACCAATCACAGCAATCTATTGCTCGAAGCAGGGTTCTGAAACCTCGCTTACAGCAATAGACAATCTGTCAGTGCAAGGGAAGCCTGTAGCAGTGCCAGAGACCAGTGGCCGGGACCCGGACGACACCTGCAAGGTGAATATTGCTTTTTTTTCCCCATCTAGTGTAGCTAGGGATGATTTGCGGGGAAGGGCTTATATTTCAAGGCTTCCCCCTGAAAATTGGTATGCGGATAACGCTGCCAAAAATGTGGCACCAAGTTGGGTGACGCAGGGCCGAAAATGCTTGTGTGAACAGCTCAGTTGAAATGAATGGAAGCATTGTACAGTGTTTAGGTCTACGCTAAGCAAACAGTGCTAAATGCTGTACAAAAATGTGGTTTGGTGTGTTTTTTAGAATATCTAGAACGAATTATTTGGTTTATTACATTGATTCCTATTGAAATAATTGCCTTAAGTTTTATTGGTTTCAAGTTTAGCCGATTTGCTTTTGGACAGACTACCACCGAAACTAGAGGTTTGACTGTACTTTTAGCATATATCAGGTTCATAGAAATCTATGGATACTTTTGGATTTGTTCAAAATACATAATTTATTTTACAACTTTTCAGAAGCTATTTGTGTTCCAACTTTATAGAATACATTATAGTATCTATTAAAAGGACATTCTTTGGGTTGGGGGAGGCAGGATGAAAGCTTTATACAGCCTTATTAACGTTTTGTACCCTTTCTAATCCAGTGTTGGACCTCGTCCGACATTGAGATTTCCCTGCATAGCTCCCATGTCGATCGAGGTGCGGCACATGTTTATAACGCTATGCAGAAGAGGGGTCAGTCATTGGACAACTCTTCTGCATATGTATATTACAGTATCCAGGAGAGGGGTCCGATTTCAGAAC
Organism: Eleutherodactylus coqui; assembly: GCF_035609145.1. Classification (NCBI taxonomy): domain Eukaryota; kingdom Metazoa; phylum Chordata; class Amphibia; order Anura; family Eleutherodactylidae; genus Eleutherodactylus; species Eleutherodactylus coqui. The sequence continues at coordinate 167,431,456 of NC_089843.1, read as the reverse complement.
TTTCACCTACATCCTGCTATATTCATGTATAATATACATACATGTATATTATACATAATAATTCACATTTAATTTTCAAAAAATTGCTAAAAAGAACATCATGACATCATTTTAATGTGTTTCTGTTGAGTATTTCCAAGGAATCCACAAAGCGCTTTTCCACCCCAAATAAATAAGAGCTGGGGAGTGCGCGGGTGGCTGGGAAACTGGATTGGAAAGAGTTAAAACTGGATCTGAGAATGAGGTGGCAAATGTGAATTGGGAAATGGAGTGGATATTATTTTTTCACATATGCAGCTGACTATACTTGGTTTTATTGTTTCACCTTCAGGTCATCAAATGTAAAGCTGCTGTTTGCTGGGGACCTAAGCAACCACTCAGCATTGAAGAGATTGAGGTTGCACCACCAAAGGCTCATGAAGTTCGCATAAAGGTGATATTTACATTATTTGTAACTATTTGGTTTCAGATAGATGTTCCAAATCTACAAGTGTGGTGCAGTGGTTCTAAAAGGCAAATATCACCTATCAGAGAAATGAAGTATTATCAATTTTATCATAAACTGCTGTTTTATTATTATTATTATTTATTCCTTAACCCCTCAATGACATGGCACTTTTAAAAATCCTAATTCATTTATTTGTCCTTCAACATAGCTGTATGAGGGCTTGTTTTTTGCGGGACAAGTTGTATTTTTCATTGGTGCTATTTAATGTACCATATAGTGTACTGAAAAACTTTTAAAAGCTTCTAAGTGGAGTAAAGTAAAAAAGAAACGACATTCCGCCATCTTTCAGTGCGTCTTGTTTCTACGGCACACAAACTGCAGCAAAAATGACTTTATTCTATGGGTCAGTACGATTACTACGATACCAAACTTGTATAGTTTTGGTTTTTTTTATGTACTGCTTTTTTCTTTAAAACATTTAGTTTTTTAAAATTATCTGCCGCCATCTACTGCGCACAATATTCTTTTTTCAATCCCCACAGGGCACCATAACATGAGATGCTTTGATTGCTCCTGCAGTATGATGTAATGCTATAGCATTACATCATACTGCGATCGGGCAGGCAGTCTATCAACGGGCATACCCCACAGGAATGGCTTGATAGGCATACTGCCAAGATAGCCCTGGGGCCTTGACACCCGTGTGATCTCATTGTGGGGAGGGTAGGCAGGCATTTAAAGGGTTAGCAGTTGTTGTCTCTGGGTGTTTGCTGTAATAAACAGCGATGTATGGAGAGAGATAGCTGCGTGATGTCTCTTCATACATACCAGTCAAACAGAACAACAAAGGGCGTTTATTGGAATGATTTCCTTTAATATACACAGTATATGCAGGTATATACACAGTATACTTTGAATGATTAATACAATTGTTGGCATTATGGAATTGACACATCATAGTGTTAATACTGATCCTTTGGACACTTTGTCTATCTGCTGGGGGAGCGCATGCGCTATAGTAACAGAAAGTCAAGTGTGGGCATTGACATCCTTTATGTGGGGATGTATGTGTGGGTGCGTTGCGTCATTTCCGGTATGCCGTGTTACTTCCGGCATTGATTAAAGTTACGTTCTGAAGCACTAGTGTGTATGGTGGCGTGCCGTGTCACTTCCGGCGCGTCACGTCACTTCCGGCGCGTCACGTCACTTCCGGCCCTTGATTGATCTGTATTCTAAGTGCTGATGTATGGGCCGACGTGTCGCATCACTTCCGGCCCTTGATTGAGCTGTATTCTAGGTGCTGATGTATGGGCCGACGCGTCGCATTACTTCCGGCCCTCTCATATGACACTGGATACTATGGTGTTGCTTCTGGTGCATGCCCAGTACGATTTTAAGTACTAGTATGGTAGATCTCTGGTTGGAGGCCACAGGAAAGGGGACGTGCTTTATCACGGAGGACACCATACCCGGCACAATATACCGTGGAGATATGTGTAAGCCCTCAATGGTTACTAATATGCTATTATTATATATTGACTGCAGCTGCTGACTCTCTAGCCTGGACCAATCATATGTTTTATGTCTGTGGGTGTGTTTAATGTTGTATCTATGGGTGTTGTCTTTTGTCTATTTAACAGGGGCTTATTGCCCTAGTACTGCATGCTTGATAAAGACCTAGTATGTGAGGTCGAAACGTCGCAGTCTTTTTATGCTTTTTTACTGGGGAATAAAAGAAGAATTTTCTAAGTAAAGTTTTCCAGTGTGCTGGTCCTCCTTTTGAAATACTTCTTCATACATACCCTGACCCCGCAGCAAGTAACTGTACATCCTATAGCGGGAAGGGGTTAAAGAAGTTTAGTTCAGATACATAGAAATTCTTTTATGACAAACAGTTGGAATATTCTGCATCAGATCTACATCAGACACACAAGACCTGTTTTACCAAGAATGCAATTCTGTCATGAGCTAAAGAAGTTTCTAACATAAAACAAGAAATACTGGATTTTGGACGAAGGTTTCACCTATAAAAAGATGATTTATCTTCAGCAAGTGATCTCTTTACTCTACAGAAGAATCAGTTTGAACCAGTTGATGAAGTAAAACACAACATAAATACTGTAATTAACATAACAGATTCCAGATCAACATGAAAACTTTGAGTTGAAATATTTGCTGAGAACGACCAAGAATAATGTGCAATGGTTAAATGCTAAATAGATAGATATGAATACCAGATATAACTGGTTATATATGCTATTATAACACTTAATATTCATATGATTGGCCCATTGTAGGGGGTTGTTCCTCCTAAAAATAATACTTAATCTGTTGAATGCGCTAACACACCCTAATAAGGGAGATAGAACAATACCTCCACAGTGCCACCTATTGGAAGGCAGCATTCCTTCAAATCAATGGTAGACTCTTTATACAAGCCTTGTAACAATGACCAGGAATTGAAAGCAGGGCTTGTACAAAGAGTCTAACATTGATTTGAAGGAATTCTGCCTTCCAATAGGTGGCCCTGTGGAGGTATTATTCCATCTCACTTATTTGCATATTACCCACAGGAGCATTAATGGCCTTTTAAGTCTCCTCACTCACTCACTCACTCACTCACTCACTATCTAGGTGCTCTCCCTAAGGAGAAAAGATAGCTGTCACATCCACCAAGGACATGCTGGAACCGTAAACTACAGATCTCGCACATATGCACACAAACTGTGTCAAAACAATAATAAACTAAAACATGGGAACTCTTTCCCTATCTAAATAACCTCAGGGATGGGGACCTGCCTAAACGCAGGCAATTCACCCTGACAAGGACACCCTGATCCCGTACCTCAGCCCTTAGTTAACCCTACATGGGACAGAGGAATAACACAAACTTAGCTTTGAGATGCAGCAGGCAAATGATAGGTCCAGGACCAAGCTCTGACTGAGACCACAGTCAGAGCTAGACTAAAGATTCAACGGCAATTCAGTCCAGCATCAGCCAGACTAAATAGCCATAAATAGCCACAGGTGCAGCAAGCATGTCTCACCTAATACCACACCCACCAGGGCCAGAAGATCGAGAACCAACTGCAAAACCTGTACCAGACTATCAGCATGGCAGCAATCCCAGAAGCGCTGCAACAGTACCTCCCCTGTTAGACCCAGGTCGATTTGAATTCAGTCTGTGAAAATTTTTCACAAGTCAATCAGCATGGACATCAGCAGCTGGTACCCATGTCCTCTCCTCAGAACTATAACCATGCCAATATACTAAATACTGTAGGAATCTCCTAACTTGATGAGAGTCCACTATGCGACTTATCTCAAATTTACAAGGTTTTAGCATTTGGAAAATCGGGAAGAGCCACAAAATGATACATCTTGCTAAAACGATCTACCACAACCCAGATGACATTGTTACCTTCAGAAAGCGGCAAATCTGTAATGAAGTCCATAGACAAATGAGTCCAAGGTCTCACTAGTATCAGCAAAGGCATCAACCTCCTGGCAGGGGCATTACGAGATGATTTTGTTCTGGTACAAACCTCACAAGAAGAGACAAAACTGAAAAGATCTCATTGTAAGGTCGACCACCAAAAAGTTCTTGTGAGTAATTTGTGGGTATTATTAATCCCCGGATAACCAGCCAACACAGAACTATGTACTTCAGACAGCACCTGCAGCTTCAATGGCCAGGGACAAAAAGCTTTCCCATCGGAAGGCTCACTGGGGCTAAATACTGTGCCTTATGGACCTGCTCCTCCAAATCTAGTGAAACTGCTGACACTACAACCCCCTCAGAAAGAATGAGCACAGGGTGTTTGCCTGAAACCGCCTGTACAAAGCCCCTGGAAAGCACATCGGCCTTAACATTTTTACTGCCAGGATGATATGTAACCATAAAGTTGAAGCGCGAAAAAAACAGTTACCACCGCGCCTGTCTTGGGTTAAGTCTTTTGGATGACTCTAAGTAGATCAGATTTTTGTAGCTGAGCTGACAAAACCTCAATGGGATCCAACTCAGATGTAAACAAAGATCCCACTGAATAAGCATGGGCCCTTAAATATATCACGTCCACCCAGAACGTGCTGGAACCGTAAACTGCAGATCTCACAGATAAACACACAAACTGTGGCAAAACAATAAGAAACTAAAACATGGGAACTCTTTTCCTTTCTAAAAATCTCAGGGATAGGGACCTAACTACACGCAGGCAATTTGCTCTGACAAGGACATACTTTACCCCATACCTCGGCCTTAGTTAACCCTACGTGGTACAGGGGAATAACATAAGAAACACAAAAGAAAAGAAACAAAACTTAGCTTTGAGATGCAGCAGGCAAATGATAGGTCCAGGACCAAGCTCTGACTGAGACCACAGTCAGAGCAACACTGAAGATTTAACGGCAATTCAGTCCAGTATCAGCCAGACTAAACAGCAATGACAATTACCCACAGGTATGACATGTCTCACCTAATACCACACCCACCAGGGCCAGAAGATGGAGAACCACCTGCAAAACCTGCACCAGACTATCAGCATTACAGCAATACCAGAACCGCCACAACAATAGCATTTCCAACACACCCAAAAACATGTTCTAAGTGTAGTCTGACTGAGATCTTATAAGACTAAGTGTCAGTTGCACCAAAGTTTTGATCTAAGATTGAAAAGAGTTGATGTAAGATCAAGTAGAAAAACCAAGATCACGGGGCCAAACAACATGGTTTAATCCGTGATCTTGGTTCAAATCTAGGTACAAGTTGATCCTCTGATCTTGGCAGATCAAACTATTTGAACTCAGTTTAGCAGCCAAAATCTAAGATGAAAGACTCAGCTGATAGCCTGAAAGGCTTTTCCTGGTTGGTGAAATTACACTGCTACTGGTAGCGGCCTTGTTTTTACTATAGCTATGCTGCGAAGATAACCTGACTACAGTTACCAATCACCATGCATGATACATTTCTTCTAGGTTCAATCTTTGATCATAGATCAAGTGAACTTTGTTTTCCAAATCTTAGATCAAAAAAATGTTGGTAAAACACTTTTTCAACAATGTAACCAAGCTTGAATCAACAACATGATTGGTGCAATCAGCCCCTCAAGGAGTTATCCATTGAGAGTATTACAACAAAACAGAACAGCATTTTACATGTTGTTGTCAAAGTAAATTATCCCCAATGCATGTGCTTCCTAGCTGCTTTACAAGCTTAATTCATGTGTGACTTTCATTTCTGTTTTTCTTCAGTGAGGTTAGCTTCAGCTTCAGTATCAAATACATTGTATGTGCTTGCTGGCTTGGTTTCATATTACAAGTTCAAATCGTGTGACTTTCAAGTCCATTAGCACGTCATCAGCTTCCTTTGTTCTTGAATGGGTTGTCGGCTGAATAGAATGTAATCTCCGACTCCCATGCAGAACACAGCGTGCAGTCTCTGTTATCTACTCTCCGTCTGAAAATTGGATTTTAAGCTCACCTTAAAATCATCATTCAGCCGAAAAGTAAATGATGGTAGCGTTTACACACAACGATTATCGCTCATATACCATCGTTTGAACGAATTTTGAGCGATAATCGTTGCGTGTTAATGGGGCTTTAGTCATTCTCACATGTAACTACAAGACAAAGTTCTTACTCTTTATCTCTTGTTTGTGTGATCTCCTGGACTCTCAACACTGAAGTTACCTCCGTTCTGCCCATTCCTGATGTACCAGGCTGCATACAGTAACATCACATGCCTCTTTTCTCCACTGCTTCCTGCACTCCCGCCTCCTCGAGTTTAAAGCTCAAGCGACATTGACTCTAACCAGTCAAGAAAGTCAGAAATGAAATTCACACATGATTTGAGCTTGTAATATGAAAGCAAGCCAGCAAGCATATTCAAAGTAGCTGAAGCTGAAGCTAACCCACTGAAGAAAGTCAGAAATGAAAGTCACAAATTAATTAAGTTTGTAAAGCAGCTAGGAAGCACATACATTGGGGCTTATTTACTTAGTCCAGTGTTTCACACGTTGTCAGTGTCGTTGTCAGAGACTGAGCATGCCCTAATGTGGAAACTGCACAAGTGACCTTGTGTGTTTCCAAGATTAGAAAAACATGGTTGCTTTCCTGCATAGTCAGTGCCGCATCTGTTCATACGTTGTGCCTAATATTATAGTTCAGCTCCATTAATCATAGTCCATGGAGTTTGTGATATTTTAGCTGGACTTTGTGGTGTCTCAATTCCCAAGAGTTTAATGTACAATAAAATCATATATATTCCTACAGATTGTGGCAACTGGAGTTTGTCGTTCAGATGATCATGTTCTAAGTGGTGCATTAGATGTGAATTTCCCTATCATATTGGGCCATGAAGCTGCTGGGATTGTAGAGAGTGTTGGTGAAGGAGTAACAAATCTGAAACCAGGTAAGGCTTGTAATTCAAAAGACTCCACTTAGAAAAAAATCTCTTGTTATTGCACAGCAAGTATAAAACATGCACAATATATTAAAGGAAGCTACAAGGTCACAACTGTGCATACGATTTGATAACATTAGGGTAAACATAACAAAGAGAATAAATTAAAGAGAAGTGGTCACTCCTGAACCGATAACAGTGGAAAAGCTAACTTGGGAATTACAGGGGATGATGGTGTCCAATGGGTTGTGTCTATGTAGTCCTGGGAAGGCAAAAGGTAAGAAATGTGAGGAAAGGGGGATTACAGGAGCAAAGAAAGAGAAAAGAAAAGCTGTTGGTGCATGTATACCAATTAGAAACTTTTTGCATAGTCCAACCTGGGTTGCCAAGACTAGTGGGAGACCCAGCGAACCAACTCTTCGAATCTGAGAGATTTTCTCTCTCCATGAGCGATGTCAGGAAGATCAGAATCTTTCTATGTCAACGGAATCAAAAGCTTTGCAATCAAAAGCTCATTGAGCGCTGTGTTAAAAACCCCTCCCCTAATATTACACATGGCTGGGCTTTAAGCCCGGGACCAGGCGCCGTATATTTACAGTGCCTGGTCCTAAGCGGGTTAATATAATGGTAAAAATGTACGCGAATATTGACTTTAATTAACAAAGAAAGAATTGAAAAAGAAGAGAGAGGTTTAAAGGGGGTTTAAAAAAAAAAGCAAAAAAACAATACTTACCTATTCCTCCCCCGTTAGTCTTCTTACCGCATCTTCTCCTTGCTGATCTTCTCCGCAGATCACCTCATTACAAGCCGAACGGATCCTCTTCTTCTTATGGAGCATGCATTCTCTGCATTCTTCTTATGGAAGGTCAGTGTAGGTTACGTCACTAGTGACGTAACGTTCACTGCCTAGGAAGGAGTGCCGGTCTATTGCACAGACCGTGCATGCATCTCGTCACAAGAGTTTACATACTATTGCAGAGAGATAGCGTGCATGCCGCTATTTCCGAGACTGTGCATGCAGTCGGCATTCCCTGCTAGGGTATGAATGCTACGTGACTAGTGAAGAAGAATCAGCTGACTAGAGGTGAGGTGACTCAGGGGGATTGCAGGAGACAGGAGAAGATCTGCAGGGAGAAGATGTGGCAAGAGGACTGATGGGGAAGAATAGGTAAGTATACAATTTTTGTTTTCTAATGACAGGACCCCTTTCAGTGCTGCGAAATATGTTGGTGGTATACAAAGGCTATGTATACCTTTGGAATAAATTTCTATTATTTCTAAAAGTCATCTAAAATGTAAAAAAAATTAAGCAACTTTGCAAATCGTTTTGATTAAAGATATCCTGTGATGGGGGCGTGGCCAAGCAGCCGAGCTGACCGGCCACATGTAGAGAGAGCTCCCGCGCCTACCGGCAAAACTATCATCCTGTATCCATCCTGAGGGCCCCCAGACCCCCAAATTATACCACCGTAGGAAGAGGAGAAGGGACTGAACCACCGACAGTGCCCCTAGACAGCTGCAGCGGAGGTAACATCAGCAGCGGGCGTGGAGAACCGCGACCGCTGCCGCCACACTGCTGAAGGCGCCGGATGACTGACGGGACCCCCAACCCGGCGCAACACCCGTAGAGGCAAGAAGAGAGAGAAACAGACCTCTGACGGCTCACCTGCGGCGCCCGTATCAAAAACGCCGACCGGCGAACGGGCTCTCAGACCCGGCACAGCACTGCCGCCGAGGGAGAACAGACTGAGCAGCTGACAGGGCTCCCGCAACACCTACAGCAGAGACAGCGCTGCCGTCAGACCTGCGGCGCTGCAGCCGCCATTTTGCAAATATAAACGGCCAGTCACGTGGAGTGGAGGCAACCAGGGAGGACACGAGAAGAACCCCCCCTAAGTGAGAGAGGCAACCGGGAGGAACGTCAACCAGATAAGTGTGCAAGGGGAGGCGAGAGGGTCAAACTCCAGATAGCCTGGGAATTAAGAGCAAAAGACCTTTTCCCGCCACAACCAACAGTGGGCCCCCGGGGAGGCTGCAAGACACTCTTGGTGGGGGATGAAAGGGGAAAGACCCAGAGCTGTGGGCTAATAGTGTGAAGGCTGCACACCTCAACAAAAGGACTAAAGCCTCCGAGACGCAAAGTCTCCATAGAACACCCCACAAAGCACACATCCCCCCCCCCCAGGAGAACATATACCAGAGCAGAGATATTTGCAAGCTCCCTGCAGGGAACCAACATATCGCAGAATCCCCTCCCAAAAGAGAACGCCAAACAACTGCACCATGGGCCCCACTAGACTAAAGCGTTTGCTAGAGGAGAAACCCGAAAAGACTCTAGCCCTGAACCCACTATGTCCACCACAGTGGGATCGTCAGCGGCAAAGAGTAGCAGCCCAGGCCCACCCGAGGGCACGGTCCAAACTTTACAACAGTTATCTGAACAGCTTCTATCCGCAATACACACATCTACGACTACGCTCACTGGCAAAATTGACGAAGTAAAAATGGATGTAAGCCTACTAAGGCAAGACCTTCAGAACCTAAGAGAGCGTGTTACAAGCGCAGAAAACAGAATCTCCACACTAGACGACACCGTCTCCCCAATATCAGCCACAATACGAGACCTCACGCAAAAAGCAGAGTATTGGAGACAAAAAGCGGATGACCTTGGTCTGTATAACGGATCTAATAATACAATAGTACCTCAAGTATAGCCTAGATTTAAGCTATACTAAGTAGGTTCCCCCTAATATCAGTGTGCCACGAATATTATCTCAATAGAGAAGATATTTAAAGTTTGTTTAACTATAGGTTGTTAAGTGTTAAGTTGGTAGTAGACTACTGTAATGTTTACAAATTATATACATCAAGCGCTCCATGATAACTTTAAAAACATATTGAGGTACTGTTGCATGACATGTGATAAAAATGTAATCGAGTGTCGGGAGGGGTCTCATGGCGGGCAGAGCGACATAAGAGAATATGTCCGGATCCGAATAGCTCCCCTTAGCCCATGGCGGGGATCATTTTTGTGTCTTGGAATGTCAGGGGCATGGGATCAGCCAGAAAAAGAGCAGTAATAAACTCTCTAGTACGCTCCTGGCGACCACATGTGCTGTGCCTGCAGGAGACCCACCTCACGCCTGAAACTACAAAAGCCTTGTTGAAACTTATTTTTGTATACTGAACAGTAAAGTAAAAATATATTCACTCTCACATTTTATTTCTTACAGGAGACAAAGTCATCCCATTGTTTATTCCTCAATGTGGAAAGTGCAGATGTTGTAAAAATCCAGACAGTAATTTTTGCGTCAAAAATGAGTAAGTATTTAGTTAAATTAAAAACGTGAGGACTTCCCTAATCCACAAGATTATAGATATAATGGGTGTAAAGGTAACAGTGCACCTCGAACCTGGTGCCTGATGGGGCCCTGCAGCCCACAGGCACATGCATTATAAATGGCATGGGGCAGGTGAGGCATCCTGTGGCTTAAAATTAATCCCCAAACTAGATAGTGCTTAGATACATTGGCTCTATATGAGACAATTTTTGGCAGTCTATTCTACAGTTCAGATTGCCAATTTGTAAGGTGTTAAGCAATTCCTCTATTGAGATTCCTCAAGGGCAGTGGTGTAGCTATAGGGGTCGCAGAAGTCACAATTGCAACCTGGCCTCTAATCCTGGGAGACCCAAAGGCTCCCCTTGCCATAGTTGCAGGTCTCCCTGAAGGCCTGACTAAGAAGATTACATCTCGCTCATTTACTCGTGCTGTCAGGCCACAGCCTGCCACAGCATCTCTGGTAGCATAGCACTGATTGACTCCTCCCTCCACTCTGTAAGTGCTTTGGAGAGGGGGAAGGAGCTGATCAGTGCTAACTTCCAAGGACACTGTGACAGACTGTGGGGTGGCAGCATAACTAAAGGAGCCAGGTTGCAGTTGTGAAATGTAATCTTTCTGGCTTGGGCTTCAAGAGGACTGTATGACTACAGGGAGCCACACAGAGCATGAGGGGACACAGAAGGGGGACCACAAGAAGCATGAGGGGAGCACAGAAGGTAGGCCATACTGAGAATGGGAGAGGGGGTAGAGGAGGTGGTCTACACTTAGCATGATGGTGGCACAGCAGGAAGGATACAGTGATAATGAAGAGGAAACAGAAGGGGGACTACCCTGACCATGAGGGGAACTCACTGATGATTAAGAGGGGATTGTAGGGTGTTATCAACCTCCCCAACAACTATGATTATTACAGAGCTTCCCAAATTGGATATTGGACCTGGTTCTACCGGTAAGGGATAAGCTGCTCTACCCTTTGGCTGAGGGTTCATATAGTGACACCCTGATAGATAACCTTTTGGTTCCCCACAAGAAATAAATTCAGATCTGTGAACTTTGACCCCCTGATAAGGGGCCCCTGCGAGATGTGGAGTGGACTTAAAGACATTATGGCTCCTAAGCCTTCACTGAATACCCCCATAAGGGTCATCTGCAAACTACTAGCAATGGCTCCCAACTCGAGTACTACCAGCAAAATCCCCATGGTAATTCTTACTCCTGACCAGAAATTCTCCTTTTTGAAAAGGTCCCATGTGACTGGGGTGTTGGGAGATTTTATCGTGTGTTATAAATCAACCAGACCTCTGACACGTTTTGAAAGGGCTTTGAGAGAAAACGATTCCAAATATTGGAAAATGGCAAATATTAGGAAACATTTTATTTCCCCACCGGTGATCTCTAAGCCCTCTTTCATCACCTCCTGGGCAAGAGAGCTGGGAATATCTATATCTCTCTGAATGATACTAGCCTGATTTTGAAGATGGCTTTTGGTCACTCACCTTGCATACTATCACAGGAGAGTCACTATAAACTGTTGGTGAGGTGGTACAAGACTCTGCAATGGCTCCACGCATACGCATGACAGATGTTGGCGTTGTGATGCAGAAGTAGGTTCATATTTACACATTTGGTGGGAATGCTCAACATTGACACCCTTTTGGAGAGAGGTGGAAAAGGTCATGAGAAAAATTTCCCCTAATCTTCCCCTCTTGGGGGTTCTCCCCTCTACCCTTCCTTTCCCCCCCTTCCCCCTCCTCTCCCCATCCCTCCCTATTTCCTTCATTTTCTTGAATCCATTTTCCACCTCCATCCCCCCTGTTTCCTTTTAGTTCCTAGGTTAGTACTTCACTGAATATATCTTGGCTATAAGGATCTCATTGAAGTTTTATAGGGAGGGGGGGTCTCATTAAAACATTGTTCAATGTTAGGACTTAGTCTTATGTTCTTCAATCTTTGTCGAGTATGGTATGGATTTAATGTACATGTAATCTGTTCTTTTTCATATAGTACAAAAATACTATTGTGCTAGATTGAAAATAAATACCAATAAAAATTTGATTAAAATAAAAAAAGAATTGGGATCATCCTGACCTTGATGGGAACTGGGAATGGTAATTAGTTCTTATGGTGGGTACTATGGGATAAATTTTACTGTATTGAGGCACTATTACTTTGCAGGATACAACAGGGGTGACTTGAAGATTTTGGGATACAAACGCAAGCATTATTACTGTGGGAAAGCACTTAGAGGGGCATTGGGTGTAGCAGCAGGATGAGGAGAATGCGCAGAGATGCCTCATGTCCACTTGCACGCATGGACTTCACTGTTGAATCCCGCAGTGAAATCCATGCGTGCTTGAAGGCATAGAGAGGGAAATTACATTGAACTTTCCTCTCTGAACGCTGTGGAGCTCTCCTCAGTGCAGGCCGGATCTTCTTTCTTCCGGCCGGCGGATGTGCTCGGCCCGCCGGCAGCGTGCCACGCGCATGCACCACGCACAGCCCTTTTTTTAAGACTCCTGCTCTCCTGCGTATCCATGATATAGCACAAAAACAGCAGCGGCTGTGCCGTGGATACATATGGCTTCTATAGAAGCCACGGGAGCCGTCCGTGCTGCGATTTCTTCCCGTGCATGCGACCCGCCTGCCAGGAAGAAATCCCATCCACATGCTTTTAGCTGCTCTACGGATGCTAATGCATCCCTATGGGCATCAAGACACATGGATCTCCCGTGCGGGGGCCACGCGCAGATTTTATATATAAAATCCGCATGTGGACATTGGGCCTAATTGTTTTTACAAGATGTCTTCATGGCAGCATAGACCTAGATAGAAAAGGGAAAGTTACCAATACCAATCAGAGGAGACATCACCTATGATCACTAGAGGTAACTGCACAGTAATAAATATCACTGCGTAAAACTGGTATCTCAATATCATGTGGCGACTGCATTATTTCGAGTTCTACTACAGCAGAGCCTCCGTTTCTGAGCCTGCAGTGTTATAAAAGCCATCCTATGCTATCTAAAATGTGTATGTATATATAATTTTTTGGGAGAGGTAAAGGGAAGTAAAGGGGGTCATAGCATACCATTAGCATTACCCCTGGCTGCTTTTGCTGCATCAATACATCACTTAAAAGACCCAGTGATTCAGCATAAAGTTCCTTGCAGAATGTTTTTGGAAGCCATGTTGCAAGAGGAAGACCAAGCTGAACTTTCACATCTGAGCCATGAGCCTTTAGCTATTCTACTGCCCAAGATATGTGATAATTGTTGCTGTTGTAATTGCTAAAAATGTATGTTTTACTGTATTGTCATTTAGCATTGTATTATAGAGATATTGATAAAGCGTCCCCCCAGCTGTCTGTGTCAATTTGCCATTCAGGTCCCTGGGAAAGCTGAGTAGACTCAATATTAATTCCCCCCCTTCTCCCTCTCAACTACCAGGCCTTTGATGTGTCATTCTTAGTATCTATGGATAGGTAAATTCCTGATATTAAACATGACAGCTATATCTTCCCTTATTGGAGTGCCTCCCAGGGAAATATGGCCAAAGCAATAAATTGGGGTTTCGTACAACTCTTCCCCGTATATACTCAACCTGCCTTGATGAAGTCAGAAAAAGACAGGTGAGGGTGTGGTTCTGCGCAGGCTTTAAAAACTAAGTGGCTTCCTTATCCAAATTGTCAGACTTTTGGAGATACGCCCAGTGTAAGGACTGCCCATTTTTTTCTTTCTGTGACTCCGCACAAGATCAGAACCTTGGGCAATGTTTTCCAAATCTGGTATCTTTCTTTTATTTTCTTTCTGTTTATTTTTTTTTAAATGTCTGTATACCCTTGTGCAACTACCTTTTTGGTATATCCTTTGTGTATATATATAATAAATCTGCAATTTATTAGTTAAGCCTTGTCAGTTTTAAAACGAATCATAACTCCGAAGATTGTGTTCATAATTCATAGTCTGGATCCCAGCTTCCCTGAACAGCTGGGAGTGGCAGTGTGTATGTGCACGGCATTGTAGAGCGCTGGAGTGCATTAGACCGGATCAGGGGGTGATTTGAGCTTTCTCTTCTCATGGGTACAAATCCACCTGTATTCTAATTACTCCAAGCTTGCAATCCCACTAGAGTTATCGATCGAGGCTCAGCTGTGACATATGACTTTTCGATCACTAAGCCTCATAGACAACCATAGATGGCAGATCCGGAGGCCATCTTCAAGCCTCTGGATTCCATAGCAACACATAGAGACCCCATGATCACATCACAGGGTTCCGATGGGTGACAGAGGGAGCCCCCTATCTCTGTAAGCCTTTTACATGCCATTGTCGCATTGACTGTGGCATGTAAAGGATTAAACGGCAGGGAACAGACATTTCTTTGGTCTCTGCTGTTACAGCAGGTGCTGGGCTGTCATCAGACAGCCAAGCCCCCTTTCCCATGCTAGGCTTCTGATGCAGCCCCATAAGAAGTTTCATGCATTAGAATAAGGCCCATGAATGACCATTGTATAAAGACACATGCAGGGTTGTAGAGTTGTAGTCGTGGAGTTGGAGTCAGAGTCCAATTTTGGTGCAGTCAAAGTTGGTAGAAATGTACAGACTGCTAAATATATATAGCTTTAAAATTCAATGCAGAATTTATTGCATATTTCTTTTTTTCATAGTAATTTTGGAAAGTTTTAAAATGTCCTATGAATATATTTTCTATTCACGAAGCCCCTTACCTATCAAAAGCACTGATTACTAGGATGTAGCTTGATTATTTTGGTGATGAAAAACCTAATGTTACCATTTTAATACGGTAAATTTATATCTTAAAGAACATGAATCATATATGAAAGAGTTGGTATAATTGAGGAGTCAGAATTAGAGGTTTAGCTTACCGACTTCACAACTGTGGTCATATCAGCAGTCGTTAAGGGGTTAACCTCAACGTAAAGTTTAATGTAAACAGAACTCCCCCTCCTATCATCTCCTCCTACAGTCCCATGTAAAAAAATCAACTCTCTCTACCTTCAGCCCCTCAACATATGCAATGTATAGTATCACATAAATCATATCTCTCCCCCTCCTTACAGCAATTCTGTTATCCAATCCCATGTAAAGCTCAGCACTTATCTTCCCTTCTGTCCCATTCAAAATACAATCCCATGTTAAAATTCCCTCTTTCCCCCTCCTCCTTTCCTTTCAAGTTTACTGCTGCTACTTCCTGTGATAAGCCTCAGTGTATATTTTCTCCTCTCCGATCCTACAGCTCCCATTCTCAAGATTACTGAGAGCCCAGAGTCTGGGTAGGGGCAAAGGTAAGTGTTATGCTCAACGTGAGGTCCTGTTAATCTGATCACACTGATGACATATAAGGAATTAGTGGAAGGAGGCAGGGCAACTGGCGGTGGTTTCTTCTCCTTGTCCAGACAACCAGGTGGCCGCGATCCCCCTTTTGAGTACCCCTGCATTATAGAATGTAGTGTAGAAGGTAATAATTTCCACCAAATGAATTCCTTCAATTTCTTAAACAGTCTTGAGAAATTCAATGGAGTGCTACAGGACAACACTACCAGATTTACCTGCAAGGGGAAAACTGTTTACAACTTCATCAGTACCAGCACTTTTACGGAGTACACAGTGGTTGATGACATTGCAGTTGCTAAGATACATCCGGATGCACCGCTGGATAAGGTCTGCCTCATTGGCTGTGGATTCTCTACCGGATATGGGTCAGCTGTGAAAACTGCTAAGGTAAGTACTAGGTGTGATTTAGTACCATACATTAAAATGTATCCAGAATAAACTGCTGTGTGTGTGTACATAAGGAACAATGGCATTTCTGACTATTATATGACTTGGGTTCCATATTTTTTTAATCTTCTATCCAGTTTAAAAAGACTTACATTTCCTAATGTTGGCCATACACAAGAAAAAAATCAACTGAGCTGTGTAAAATGGTTGTCCGAGTTGTAAGATCGCTGAGCTCTGTTATTGGCTGCAGCCCCTCAGACATCCCATAAACTGAGTGGGACTGCAGCTGTAAACAGAGACCGAAACGGGAGGGGGAGTGCCATCACAGGACACAGCGGGAGCCAGGAGAGGGGAGTATATCACTGTTTGTTATTTCAGTGCATTCGGAAGGAGTTATCCAAAGTTCTTATAACTCGGACATTTTTAATTTGACATGATCAGCTGTTGATCTCATTTGTGTAGAGACCTGTCAACTGTCCCTGGATGACAGATATTGGGGGAAAGAGGGATCGGACATGTTACAAAGTATTTGCTTCCACAGAAGTGTCTATGAGATGGGTCCTGTAATAACTTATTTCCTTTCGCCCCATTGAAATAAACATACCGTATATACCGGCGTATAAGGCGACGGGGCATATAAGACGACCCCCCAACTTTCACCTTATACGCCGGTAATATAGTGTAAAAAAAAAAATCATTACTCACCTCCCCCGGCGTTCTGTCGCGCTCCGGCAGGATGTCGCTCGCTCCTCGTCCCCGGCGCAGCATTGCTTTCTGAATGCGGGGCTTGGAATCCCCGCCTCCAGAAAGCTAATACACACGCCGTCAGCCAGTTACAGCCATTCAATGACAGCATTGAATGGCTGTGATTGGCTGAAGGCGCACGTGGCTTCAGCCAATCACACTATTCAATGACATCATTGAATGGGTGTGATTGGCTGAAGCCACGTGCGCCTTCAGCCAATCACAGCCATTCAATGCTGTCATTGAATGGCTGTAACTGGCTGACGGCGTGTGTATTAGCTTTCTGGAGGCGGGGATTCCAAGCCCCGCATTCAGAAAGCAATGCTGCGCCGGGGACGAGGAGCGAGCGACATCCTGCCGGAGCGCGACAGAACGCCGGGGGAGGTGAGTAATGATTTTTTTTTTTTACACTTTTTTTTTGGTATTACCAGCGTATAAGACGACCCCCGACTTCAGAGCAGATTTTTCGGGGTTCAAAAGTCGTCTTATACGCCGGTATATACGGTAAGTGTATATGTCCATGGTGGAGTTGTTTGGCCAAAAGCTATCACACAGGATGGTCCTGGAGTTCTTTGTTAGGCCCAGGCTGTAATTAAAGCCCCATTTACACGCAACGATTATCACTCAAAATTCGATCAAACGATGGCTTAAAATGAATATGCCTATTATGTAAGTGCCAAGCACCATATGGTTGTGCTAATAATCATAATTACTGAGATCCTGCACATCTTCCTTCTATTATGTAGACCATAATAATCGAATATAGTATTGAGTGATGTTTTCAGTAGTTGCAGCAACTTTTCTACTGTTTCACGTATTACAGGTTAAACCCGGCTCTTCCTGTGTAGTATTTGGTCTGGGAGGAGTTGGCTTGTCTGTGATTATTGGATGTAAAGTAGCTGGTGCAGCCAAGATTATTGCAGTTGATGTAAACCCTGACAAGTTTGCAAAAGCCAAAGAGTTTGGAGCCACTGAATGTATCAACCCCAAAGATTACGACCGACCTATCCATGAAGTGTTGGCAGAGATGACTGATGGTGGAGTAGACTATGCCTTTGAGGTCATTGGAAACACTGGAATCATGGTACGTGGACGACAAAATCTTTGAAAATATTGTAAATACATTGTTATGAAATGTTAAATGTTGGCCATGTCTCAAAACTTCTGTCCTAAACCAATATGGGCAGCAATATAACCATAGTAGTCATATTTCTCAATGCTGAATTGTGTTTTTTTGTGTTTTTCCATTAGACATCTGCTCTTAAATCCAGTTTCTTTTGCGGTGGAAAAACTGTGATTGTAGGTTTAGCTCCTTCAAATGCTACCATGACGTTTGATCCAATGCTAATGCTGACCGGGCGAGTTCTGACCGGAGCTTTCTTTGGAGGTAATACATTAGAAAGAACTTCTCTTCTTTCAGGTCAGGGGTTATAACTTCTGGAAAGGCTGTGCCATTGGTGAAGATGTTATTCTATATGGTACTGCAGATTTTCAGTCTCTGGTGGCCAGTAAGGCTGCTATTACATGCAGCATCTCTCCAGTGGAGCTACACTGAGGGCTCATTCATACGAGCGAGAATCTTGAGAGTGTTTTATGCAATGCAAGATGAATATGAGACTCATTCTTTAGAATGGATTTATTCACATGAGCATTTTTCTATCCTCGCAGTATCGCAGCATGTTCTATGTTTGGGTGTAACATCAGAACAATTCGCTCATTGTTTTCTATGGGACCTTGAGAAAAAAAATCACATGGCACTTGCATGCCCTATGATGTGCATGCAAGTGTGATGTGATTTTTCTCATTGAAGTCAATGGGAAGCACTCGCCATCTTTTCATGTGTGGGGATGCGAATTGTAAGCTAAAATGCATCTCCTCGCAGTGAAAATAGCAACTTGGCGTGCAACACACTAAGTATGTCTAGTAGATAGTGATCGTGCGCTCATAGACTTGCATCAGCAGTGCAGGAAAACCAGGTTGGCTTCTCTGCACACGCTCGACCTGGCAGCCTGCTGGGAACAATGTCTATCTCTGTGAAGGGCTATATTTTTGAATAGTTAGACATAGTTCTGCCTCTGTGATTCCCTGCTGGCAACAACAGGCTTACGTTGATTCTCAGCAGTGGTTGAGAGCAGGAACAACACATGACAGAAAAGGGAAGCTGCACGCATGCTCAACCATGAACACTAGAACTACCGGAGGACAGCTCCAGTAGCAATGGGGAATAAGCAAGAATTAGAATGGGGTCAGAACAGGCAAAATATCTGCTGAATGGTAAGAAATTTACAAATATGTGTTTTTGCTGATAATGACCTTGTTTTGGGACAAATTAACCACTGAACCACCATTGATACCTTGGTATAACTCCTTTAAGACAGGGTATTCCATGACATACTGTACATGAGTGTCATGTTGCACCAAGGGGTTAATGGGGCACAAGTTAGCTGGTTGGCACAAACGACTTTCCAAGTATGACTAAACTTGAAAATGGCCCCCAAAAATCCAAAATCTCAGATCAAGATGTCGACTGATTTCTTTAGTTTGTGTCTGTCATTCTGTTTGTCTACGAAAAGTCAACAACAGTCATCAAAAGATGGTCGATATTTTCAGTTATCTGACATTTCTAGTGTACGGTCAACTGAACCCAAAACGTAATCAGCATAATCTTTTTCTCATATTTATAATGGTTTAAGATAAATTAAAAGGGAACTATCATGCTTAATACTAAACTAACCTTGTTTGTTGGGACAGGTTTTAAGAGTAAAGATGATGTACCCCAAACTGTGGACGATTACGTGAATAAGAAAATTAACTTTGATGGGCTGATAACACACGAGTTGCCATTTGAGCAGATCAACGAAGGATTTGAACTTCTGCGCAACGGAAAGAGGTATGCTTCAAGTCTTACAATTGCCCAAACACTGATTCAACAGTCAGGGCTATGTGGAATATTACCTGAACGAAAAACGATACGAGGAAACTTGTTAGGTATTAATAAAAGTGTTATGTTGAATTATGTGGTATGGAAAACACTAACCACATGTCTCTTCAGGTACCAGAAAATGACATTAACAATCCACAACAGAACTGAGATCATCCTAATGGTCAGTAGCAGAAGTTCACGTGAGGGGGCCGAGGCTTACAATCAAGAACACCCAGGTTGACAGCCAAACTGTCAGGAAACTGATTCAGGAATTCCAGAAACTCTCCTGTATGGTTTTGCTTATTAACCTTCCCATTAACAAATAAGTCTGCCTTGATCTTTAGAACAGTTAGTTGACTCACACCAAGCTCCGATGCCAGTCTCCTGGTGCTTTTCTGTGGAGTCTTCATGAAAACAGCAGGCACAGCTGTCGACACCTGGGGATCAGAAACATTGCTGGGATGAGCAGTTCTCAGTTTGTCCTGGACACCACCAGTTTCCCGGAACTTCTGAATCAGTTTCCTGACAGTTCGTGCACTCAGTGCCTGTCCTCTTGGGTGTTCTTGATTGAAAGCCTCGGCCAGTGGCCAGCTCACGTGAACGTCAAGATGATCTCAATTGTGTCCCGGATTGTTGACAGCATCTTCTGATACTTGAAGAGACATGCTATTATTGTTTTCCATACCACATAATTCAACATAACAACTTTATTAATACACAGCATGACATCACTCATAACTCAAAAATGGTTGAGATGTCAAAAATATGACTGCACCTCTCAATTTTTCATGAAATGCTACCCTTAAAGCATGTATCACTTAACCATTGAAGTTTCTTGGGTTGAATCCAAGATGGCTATCATCAAGATTGCTGACAGTCACTACCATGGTGCCAAAAAATTTCTTCACCCACCCTTTTACACAGGTTGATAAATCATTCCGATTCCCGCATCCAGTGAGAATCTGAACAATTATCGTTCAGTATAAATGAATGCCCCAACTGAAGGACGCTTGAGAATTAATTTGCTTCTCATTCGTCTTTCCATGTCTGCATGAATAAAACTGAATGATTGATTGGCCCTGCAGGTCATCCTGTTTAAAAGGGCCCTAAGGCTGCTTTCACACAGGCGACAGAATCGGGTGATTTTCTCGCAATGCGACAGTGCTACAAATTGCATGTATGTGAAGCCCATGCTTTCCCATCGGTTTATTCACATGAGCGATGTTTCGACATTGCGAGAATACAAAATCGCAGCATGCTCTATACAGCCACGATTTGTGATGTTTTGTAGCCCATGTTTCACACGGCGGAGCGGACAGCGCCTGGTAGGTGATGTTTTGGTTTTTTTTTTAAGCAGATAGGGCAAATCCTGGCAAAAGAGCGCTACAAAGTCGCGACGTTATGATTATGTGCCATCCTAACTAGTTTCATTCAATAGCCTGATGAAGGGGGCGATATCCCCGAAAGCTTGCTGTAACATCATACATTTTTGTTAGCCATTAAAAGGTATCACTTCTACAAGATTACTTGGTTTCTCTCACTGAGAACAATCACACATTATACCTCATAACGAACACTGTAAAAACAAAGCCCAAAAAGACAAAGTAAAATAAATTGGAAGGCTGTTTTTTTCTCCCATTCCACTTTCCTCCAAAGCTGGGGTGTCCAGCCTTTTGCGCGACCTTAGAAGAAGAAGAGTTGTCTTGGGCCTCACAATAAATACACAAACCCTAACGAAAGCTGATACGCAAAAAATAGGTCCATGCATAATTCGTGCAATAGTCACTACCACAAATAAGCAAAAAAGTCTTCACATAATAATCCTGTCTTCCACACAACCCCTATTGTCCTCCAAATAACCTTCGCTGCCAGGCCATATGGACTCCAGTCTAGGCTCACATGAAATTCGCATTCGCAGGACCATTCCTAACACCAAGGGAGGGACATGCAGCATTGGCTGGACAAGATAGGACCACCATCTCTTGTCCTCACCTTGATACTGGATGGAAGCAGTCGGTACTCGGGAGGACATGAGGGAGAATTGCCACTGGAGTGACTGAGTGAGTCAAACAGCCACAGAGCTGCAAGTGCCGCCCACTGTCTTGTCAGCTGTATGAGCCTGTCTGTGAACGGAAGCCAAACACCGCCTGCGGCCTCCTCCAGATTCAGCCTCCCCTTTGTGTTGTGCTACATGCATTGCCATCCTGGGATGCAGGTTGCACACTCCTGCTCTAAAGAATTACGTTTTTTTATAATATTATATTTAACACAAAAGTGATGTCATTAAAAAATATATAACTTGGCCTGCCAAAAAAATGTTCTCACAAGTCTACAGTGAGGCCAAAGTAAAAGTTATGTCAGAATGTCATGCAGTGGTCTTTAACAGGTAAAAAAATGGATACGGTTAGATACGTTGTGTAAGGCACTGTAGATGTCTCTAACAAATGTATTTTTTTCTGCTAGTATCCGTACAGTGCTGAATTTCTGTAGAGCCTAATCCTGGTCCTCATCTAAGGAAGAAGACCCCAATACTGTCTGCATTAAAGATGTAATGTTCATTTATCACAGGAAACTTTTTTTTTTTATCTCGGATTATATGGCTGAAAGTCTAATGTTACAGAATATGGTTGGTGTGTACTGATCTTTGGTATTTAGATACACATTATAAAAATCTTTTACAGCTTCACATAGTAGGGTAGATTTACTACTCGGAATATATGTTTTCTGGCACAAATTGGCCCAGACGACTGTCTAACATGCTTTGTGCCACATTTACTATGGGTTTTAAGACAATTTCAAACAATTTTCCCTACTTGTCCGAAAATGGGTGTGTTTTTTTAATGGGGGCGGTGGCATAAATTGTGCCAAATATTGAGGCCATTTTTTACATAAACTAATCGCTAGTACAAACTAACACTAGACAGTCCTAACATTTGCCAGATTTACCATCCAGCATGACTCGCTGTGATGAATCTGGTGTGTTTTAAGACTGCTTCTTAGCTTGCACTAAATTTTACACAAATTTTTCTCATCCTTCTAATTTACATATTTTTACATACAAGTTTGAACAAATAAACATCTTTCTCAGCAGCAGAGTACAGGTCATCAGTATGTGTCACTTGCAGATCTGCATTGCACAAGGAATACGGATGGTTTCCAATGTGCATGAAGATCTAGCAGGTACTGCAGCGTTCATTGCAGGACAACTCATTAGGACTTTGAGCTGATGAATGATTAAAATGTCAAGATCCAGTTTTGTATGCTGATTGTGCTTGATAAAGTCGTAGGATACGACGAAACGCGTTGCACTAAACAGCACTAAGTATGCAGAGATTGTATTAATAAAACGTTGAAGCGAGTGACGTTTGCAGCCTGATCCGGGGGTTCGTGTCCTGAGCGCGCGGGCAACTTTTTCTCATCTTACGGAAGATCCAGTTTTGTGACATCTCCCTTTAAATTTAACCAGAATAGCTTTACTATGTCCCTATTGCTAACTCTAAGATGTCCTAAATAATAAATTATAGCCCAAAAAGGGCTGTCTGAGATCATGAAAAATTGGGGCAAAGGTAGGAAATAGTATAAAATAGCAAAATAAGGAGGTGGAATCGTGGTCTGCGGCACATGGAGTAAGCTGCACATTTACTAGCTTCATTGCCCTGGGCTAAAAATCAGCTCTCTGCAGCATCCTTTGTGGATCCCTTGTGACAGAATTGGATCACATATCTCTTCTAGTGCTCCTGCGTCATGGGGAAAACAAAAAAGAAGCTGAACTCTGCAAGACTCACAGAGTTATCCGCTTCTACACGTTTATAAAATGTATTTAGTAGCATGCTCACCGAATCAGAGGGCAGTGGAGGTGCAGCTTCACAAGTGTCCTCACCTGCTTCATCACCTGGTTCTTCTCAAGGAGGCTCTGGTAATTTACCTTCCCACCATCCTGCACCTTTGCTGGAGCTCACAGTGCAGAAAGTAGAACCCAAACCTGCTAGACATGTAAGTGCTGCAGCTAACTCTGAAATGGTGAAGGCAGTGGTTATATCAGCAACACATTGTTCAGCAGAACTTGCTTCA
Organism: Eleutherodactylus coqui; assembly: GCF_035609145.1. Lineage (NCBI taxonomy): Eukaryota > Metazoa > Chordata > Amphibia > Anura > Eleutherodactylidae > Eleutherodactylus > Eleutherodactylus coqui. The sequence goes on along the minus strand of NC_089843.1, from coordinate 167,407,788 downwards.
GCATGATCACTCTCTGTCCTCCATATTCAAACCAGTGTCTGAGGAATCTCTTAAAGCTATGTTGCTGGAGTGGAGAGCATCGCTCCAAAAATATGTTAATACTGCTTTTATAAACATACAAGCTGAGTGTACAGCACTGGGAGACCGAACTTCTCACATTGAATGTAAAATGATAGCATTCTCAACAGCTCACAATAAGTTAGTAGATATAAATACGGCCTTGGGGAAGGAGGTAAAAGCACTGAAATTGAAAGTGGCAGATTGGGAAGATCAGTTTCGCTGTAACAATGTGGCATACCGGAAATGGTAAAGCAGAGCAGATTACAGAATATCTTATAGATTTATTTATTGTGGTCCTTCAAATTGATTTGTTAATAGAGTTCACCGAATAACGAAACCTAAATCTCTGCCTACGTCAACTCTAAGAGATGTTATTGCCTATTTACATTTCTATCATTTTAAAGATAACCTGATGCTAGCAGCTAGGAATGTACAAAACCTTCTAGACAGATTTAAAGACGCTTGCATGTATAGTGATCTACCTGCAGCCACTCTTGCAAAATGTCACAAATTTGCAACTGCCACAAAAATTCTGTCTGGCAATAATATCTACTACAAATGGGTCTTTTCTGTTAAATCAGTGGTAACAAAAGATGGCAAGAAACTAGTTTTTGACTCTCCTACCAGTGTGACACAGCTTCTCCAGGACTGGGGACTCACTACTGTTCCAAATTCACCTAGAGGAAAGCAAGTTACGAGACTGGAAGATAAATGGGTAACAAAACCAAAATGGGTAACAAAACCAAAACAAAGATGTAAGTGGTATTAGAGGCCATACACCTTCTCCCATTAGTGCGAAGGACATGCATCACTATTTACCTGAAAATGTTATTTATTGTGGTTTAATTTTATTCAGCTTCTTTGATATTTCATTTGAGTATCCTTACCAGGATGCCTCACACACTCAGCAGTGATGTTTCTAACTTCTAAACCCTACTTTGCATCATCAGTAAAGGGTCGTTGCATACACCTACATATGTTTATGTTGTTTGATGTTAATTCAGGTTACTATGAGTTTTTGAATTGTGCTTGCAATTTACTAGGCTTCTACAGAAGATTCTATACCCCATATTGTTAGCTGGTCAGAAGGTGTTTCACTGCATTCATATAAACTCTAGAAATAATCTTCCATGTAATCTTGCTTGAAGAAAAACAACTTAACAGTCCTTTTAAAAGGTTGCTACTTTGGTAAGAGGATACAATCTTGAATGCAAATTTCTTGCTCATACAAGAATCACACCTTAATCAGGTGGACATTTTCTAGTTATGACGCAAGCATTTCCCATATATTTTTGCTGTTCCAGCAATTAACAGAAATGAAGGAGTAGTCATTGCAGTGAAACATACCTTAGCTTTTTCTACAATAGCTTAGTTTCTTCAATAAATAATATAAATTATACTATAGGAGTCATTTATACCCCAAACAAAAACAAACTAACTTTTATTTTACTTTGTTTAAGAAAATCAACCATTATAAGAATGGGTCTGTCCTGATTGTAGGAGAGTTTAACAGAGTGATGTGGCCATCTGCAGACTTGTCTGCTTATAGTTTGACAGATAAACCCACCGATTTATATCAATTGACACACTGATTTATATAATCTTTTTAGCTTTTTGAGGTTGCAAAAGCTTACACCTTTTTTTCACACACGCATAAGACCTACGCTCACATAGACATACTCTTCACTGCTAATCTCTTTTTTCAACATGTAGTAATTTCTAAAATTGGTATAATTACTTGGTCAGATCACACGCCAAGCTCTGTAATTATTTCTGAAACATATAATAAGTCCCCCACAATTCCTTGGAAATTGAAGAATTACTTTTTACATTCCTCTAAATACTTGACTAAAATGTCCTCATTACTCCTTGATTTTTTTCATAACAACTGCACGCCTAAAATTCAGCCATCCACAATATCCCCTCATATTCTTTGTATTTTTAACAAGATACAAACAATGGGTAGCATCCCCAAAGAGATGTTACATGCCACGATTATTACTCTCCCTAAACCAGGGCAAATCTCAGATAGACTTGGAAAATTCTGCCCTATATCATTACTTAACACGAACTTAACCTGGTAGCTAAAATCTTTTATTATATTTTAACTGATATTTAATCCACTCTAGTTTTTCAAGATCAGGTAGGGTTTGTTAACCCTTTCCAATCCACTGTCTGATGTCTAAAGAGATTATGGCTGTACAGCTTCAATGTTGGAATACGACCGTCGGGGTTCTCTTACTGTATATTGCTAGCCTCTCTGCTGTTGGAGCCTATCCAATGTGTCACCTCATGCAGTACTGGCTTTAGCCAGCATATAGCACCATTGTATAACAAATAATAAAGAGTAAGCCCCCTAGGAAAACCAGAATACAAATTGGATTGAAAAGGGTTAAGGGTAGGTAAACATTATTAACTATATCACACTTTATCAAAGAAAGTTGGACTCATTCTCTGCTTCTTTTCCTTGATGCAGAGAAGGCATTTAACCAAATCCATTGGGGATACCTATGTGAAATTCTGCTGCTGTACCAACATATCTAAAACATTTAATATGTACGATGGCACTTGGCAAGGATGTCCATTATCACCTTTAATACTTACTCATAGAACTGTTATCAGAATGGGTAAGGAATGTAAAACATGCATCTGGAATTTCTATAGGCGTAAGAGAACACAAAATCAGATTTCTGTGGACGATGTAATCGTAGCAACTCAGAATCTGAGAAATATTAACTAAATTTAGCAGTATCTCTTACTACAAGCTAAATGTCACTAAATCTCAAATCTTAGGTCTGTTTATACCTGACTCTGTTATTTCCAGTTTAGAAAGGAAATTTTAATATACCTGGGTATCGGACTCACTTACCTAATTAAGGATTAAATTATCCTACCAATCCCGAACTGTTTGTAAATAAATATATTAAATGACTCCAAGATATAGAGCATCATTTAACCAATTTTCTTAAATATGAAGCATCATGGATCGACAGAACAGCAACCATCAAGACCCTAATAATTCCAAAAATCCTATATATGTTTATCCCTGTTCCATAAACTACAAAAAATTCTTAATAAACATGTTTGGAAAGGGCAATGTCCTGGTGTGGCGGCTCACATCCTGCAATAGACATAACACAGTGTCTTGGTTTTGTCAGGCGTGTTAATTTAATTTAATAAACATTGCTAGCATCATGCTTTATACCACCTAATAGAAGGAGAACAGTGTAACCGTGTAATTCTTACTTATACATGCCAAATAAAGATCCTTATGTTTATCTTTTATGTCTGTTGTAGTTTCATTATGGATGCAGCATGCACCCTAACTAGATATACAGTAGTCTTACTTAAAGCAATCCTCTAGGTCTGGAGAAACAAAGATGGCCGCACCGCTTCTCTCACTACCTGATCCACACTGTACATAATATACATTGGTAGTCTAAGACACTACATGCTGATGTGATTGTCCAGTACTGCTCATGTGCACAAAACTAGTCATCATGGCATAGTAATGATGCACTAGTACACAGTGTACATAAAGCAGTCAGAGAAGTGATGTGGCCATCTTTGTTTGTCCAGGACCAGAAGGTCGCTTTAAAGGGTTGTCCAAGAGGTTTTTTCTTTCTTTTTTTTTTTAACAGGTCTCCCATGCAACAGCACAACAAGCAGGCACATACTCTACTTCCCTGGCTTCCCACTGTGTCCAGGGCCATCAGGGTCTCCTCTGTAACGTCATGTTAACAGGCTGCAGTAGCCTGTCTACAGGATGTCACAGGTTAGTTCAGGGACAGCCCACCGATTTAAACACCCAGCAGTGAAGAACACAGGACCCACAGACCCTCCCTTCCTTCCCTTTTAATTTGTTCTAAACTTAGTTACCATAAATTGTTGAATCTGGGGTTACTGCGGCCAATGATAGAGTTCAGGACTTGATTGCTGAGCTCTATTATTGGCTGTAGCAGCCTGTTGTCTCTCAAACACAGACTGCGTAAACAAACACTGGGCACGGAGGACCGAACAGTAGCACGGTAGATGCAGCAACCCGGTAGAGTTGAAGTATATGCCAGAAAAAAAAAAATCAAACAACAAACAGCTTGAAACAAACCCTTTCATTAACTTTATTTTAAAGAAGTAATTTAGTTTCGGGAAAAAAAATGTTGTTCCTTAATAACGAAAAGTTATGCAATTTTTCAACACGCTTTGTGTATGAATTCCCGGTTTTCAAGACCTGTGCTTGCGGTTAGTCAAATAGGAACTTTCATGGTTTATGTACTGGTGTTAAAAGTCTGGCCTGGCTGTGTGATGAACATAGGGGTGCAGGGCTGATTACAGTATGTAAAAACTAGAGCTGTATCTAGTAAGGGTGACTTCACAAGGGCATATGCGCAATTGCGGGACAGTGCAACATATTTGCGTTATGAACAAGGTTTTATTGCACGCATATTTCACTCCACTTTTCGCACCCGCAGGGGATGTTTTTTGTGCATTGGACACAACCACACTCCCCTTGCATATTGCGTATGCATTTTTACAACCCCCATAGACGTCTATGGGAACTTTTAAAGTGCAGATGTACACAAAAGTAGAGCGTGCAGCATATTTGTTTGGAAATACAAAAAAGTGTATGAATCCATTAACATCAATGGGCTCTATTTTCTGAGCATTGCGCACGCCAATACGCCCGTGTGAAGTCTCCCCAATGAGTTGAGCAGGCGTGTGCATCAGGGAATAGGAGACAAGACATAATGACAAGGATATGAAAATATACGTTTTCATAAATGCTTCTTGCACTGCAATCACTATTGAGCAAAATAGACAAAAAAGGTTTGGCTTGTTTTACACTTCTGCTAGGTTTTCTATTTTTTGGCTCAGTCATAGGAGCCTAACAGCAGAAACCCTGAAGTGCTAGATCGGGCATATAATGAGCACAAACGGCGCCCAATAGACTCCTTTATCACTCCCCATTTTACTGGAGAAAAAGAGTATATTATACTGCGCTACTTTGTATGGTATTTTGTATTTTCTCAAGGGTTTGTTTCCACAAAATTGATACCCTTTTAATGTTTTTATTTATATCACTTTTTTTTACAAGCATCCAAAATCCATGAGTTTATGGATATATAATGTTTACTGATATTAGAACTATGAAAACATGATAATGACTCTTAGGACAACAATGAGATCTTACACAACTCTAATTGCCAAAGGCAAAAAATAGCCATAGGTAATAATTAGAGATGAGCGAGCACCAAAATGCTCGGGTGCTCGTTACTCGAGACGAACTTTTCGCGATGCTCGAGGGTTCGTTTCGAATAACGAACCCCATTGAAGTCAATGGGCGACCCGAGCATTTTTGTATATTGCCGATGCTCGCTAAGGTTTTCGTTTGTGAAAATCTGGGCAATTCAAGAAAGTGATGGGAACGACACAGCAACAGATAGGGCAGGCGAGGGGCTACATGTTGGGCTGCATCTCAAGTTCCCAGGTCCCACTATTAAGCCACAATAGCGGCAAGGGTGGGCGCCCCCCCCCAACAACTTTTACTTCTGAAAAGCCCTCATTAGCAATGCATACCTTAGCTAAGCACCACACTACCTCCAACAAAGCACAATCACTGCCTGCATGACACTCTGCTGCCACTTCTCCTGGGTTACATGCTGCCCAACCCCCCCCCCCACGACCCAGTGTCCACAGCGCACAGCAAACTGACCCTGCCCAGCCTTCAGCTGCCCTCATGCCACGCCACCCTCATGTCTATTTATAAGTGCGTCTGCCAGAGGAAAAGCAGGCACACACTGCAGAGGGTTGGCACGGCTAGGCAGCGACCCTCTTTAAAAGGGGCTGGGCGATAGTCCACAATGCTGTACAGAAGCAATGAGAAATCCAATCCTGTGCCACCTCCATCTGGAGCTGCACACGTGGGCATAGCAATGGGAAACCTATGTGCCACACACTTCATTCTGTCAAGGTGTCTGCATGCCCCAGTCAGACCGCGGTTTTTTATAAATAGTCACAGGCAGGTACAACTCCGCAATGGGAATTCCGTGTGTACCCACAGCATGGGTGGCTCCCTGGAACCCACCGGCTGTACATAAATGTATCCCATTGCAGTGCCCTGGACAGCAGAGCTAACGTCAGATTAAATGCAGGTGGGCTTCGGCCCACACTGCATGCCCCAACCTGACCGGGCTTTTTAATTCATAGACACAGGCAGGTACAACTCCCTATTGTGAAGTCCCTGTGGACCGACAGCATGGGTGGGTGCCAGGAAGCCACCGGCGGTACATAAATATATCCCATTGCAGTGCCCAGCACAGCTGAGGTAATGTCATGTTTAATGCAGGTGGGCTTCGGCCCACACTGCATGCCCCAGTCAGACTGGGGTTCTTTAGAAGTGGACACATGCAGTTACAACTCCCTGTGGACCCACAGCATGGGTGGCTCCCTGGAACCCACCAGCGGTACATAAATATATCCCATTGCAGTGCCCAACACAGCTGATGTAACGTCAGCTGTAATGCAGGTGGGCTAAAAATTAATTTGATTACACTGTAGGCGAGGGCCCCCAAAAATTGGTGTACCAACAGTACTAACGTACCTGAGAAAAATTGCCCATGCCCAACCAAGAGGGCAGGTGAAACCCATTAATCGCTTTGGTTAATGTGGCTTAATTGGTAACTAGTAGAGATGAGCGAACGCGTTCGTCCGAGCTTGATATTCGTGCGAATATTAGGGTGTTCGGGATGTTCGTTATTCGTAACGAACACCATGTGGTGTTCTGGTTACTTTCACTTCCTTCCCTGAGACGTTAGCGCGCTTTTCTGGCCAATTGAAAGACAGGGAAGGCATTACAACTTCCCCCTGCAACGTTTAAGCCCTATACCACCCCCCTGCTGTGAGTGACTGGCGAGATCAGGTGTTCGCCTAATATAAAAGTCGGCCCCTCCCGCGGCTCGCCTCAGATGCGGTGTGAGTTAGATGAGGGACAGTGCTGTTTGTATCGGAGCTGCTGTAGGGAAAGAATTGGTAGTTAGTGTAGGCTTCAAGACCCCCCAAAGGTCCTTATTAGGGCCACTGATAGCTGTGTGTTGGCTGCTGTTAGCAGTGGGATTTTTTTTTTTTTCTCAAAATCGCCTCTGCAGACCGTTGCACCTGGCATTAGGGACAGAAGTGCTGCATAGGCAGGGAGAGTGTTAGGAGTGAGTGTAGCCTTCAAGAACCTCAACGGTCCTTTCTAGGGCCATATTTATCAGTGTGCAGTACTGTCCAGGCTGCTGTTGGCTGTGCTGCATTTTTTTTGGGCTTCTCAAAATCGCCTCTGCAGAGCATTCCACCCTCCATTGATACTGCAGGGAAAGAATTGTATAGGCAGGGCCACAACACAGTTATTATTCATAGAATATACGCAGTGCTGCCTTTTGGTGGGAAAAAACTGAAAACAAATCTATTTGTCCAGCCTCTGTCCGTCCTTACGGGCGGTGGAGACATGTGAGCTGCGTGAAGAACAGTGCTAAATCATACGCACCCAGCTACGCTTTACTGCTGGCTTCGCCGTTTGCTTTCCTTAATTGGGAAAAAAAATACCTGCTCTGCCAGAGTTATAATAACTCTGCTACCCTCACGTTCTGTGACACATAAGCAGGGACACAGCACAGTTATTAAACTTCTCATGTTCATAGAATATACGCAGTGCTGCCTTTTGGTGGGAAAAAACTGAAAACAAATCTATTTGTCCAGCCTCTGTCCGTCCTTACGGGCGGTGGAGACGTGTGAGCTGCGTGAAGAACAGTGCTAAATCATACGCACCCAGCTACGCTTTACTGCTGGCTTCGCCATTTGCTTTCCTTAATTGGGAAAAAAAATACCTGCTCTGCCAGAGTTATAATAACTCTGCTACCCTCACGTTCTGTGACACATAAGCAGGGACACAGCACAGTTATTAAACTTAGATAATTCATTCACTAGAGGCAGTGGGGCCTTTCGTTTTCCAAAAAGGGCAAAAATTATATTTGGCCTGCAGTCTTGCGCCAATTTATTTCCTGCCTGTGAAATCAAATCACTGGTAATACAGCATGCTGAGGGGTAGGGGTAGGCCTAGAGGACGTGGACGCGGCCGAGGACGCGGAGGGCCAAGTCAGGGTGTGGGCACAGGCCAAGCTCCTGATCCCGGTGTGTCGCAGCCGACTGCTGCGCGATTAGGAGAGAGGCACGTTTCTGGCGTCCCCACATTCATCGCCCAATTAATGGGTCCACGCGGGAGACGGTTATTAGAAAATGAGCAGTGTGAGCAGGTCCTGTCCTGGATGGCAGAAAGTGCTTCGAGCAACCTATCGTCTACCCGCAGTTCTGCGCCGTCCACTGCTGCCAATCCGAATCCTCTGTCTGCTGCTCCTCCTTCCTCCCAGCCTCCTCACTCCACTACAATAACACCTGCTCAGGAGCGGGAGCACTCCCAGGAACTGTTCTCGGGCCCCTGCTTAGATTGGGCAGCAGCGGTTCCTCTCCCACCAGAGGAGTTTATCGTCACTGATGCCCAACCATTCGAAAGTTCCCGGGGTCCGGGGGAAGAGGCTGGGGACTTCCGCCAACTGTCTCAACAACTTTCTGTGGGTGAGGAGGACGATGACGATCAGACACAGTTGTCTTGCAGTGAGGTAGTAGTAAGGGCAGTAAGTCCCAGGGAGCAGCGCACAGAGGATTCGGAGGAAGAGCAGCAGGACGATGAGGTGACTGACCCCACCTGGTGTGCAACGCTTACTCAGGAGGACAGGTCTTCAGAGGGGGAGTCAAGGGCATCAGCAGGGCAGGTTGCAAGAGGCAGTGCAGTGGCCAGGGGTAGAGGCAGGGCCAGACCGAATAATCCACCAAGTGTTTCCCAAAGCGCCCCCTCGCGCCATGCCACCCTGCGGAGGCCGAGGTGCTCTAAGGTCTGGCAGTTTTTCACAGAGACGCCTGACGACCGACGAACAGTGGTGTGCAACCTTTGTCGCGCAAAGCTCAGCCGGGGAGCCAACACCAACAGCCTCACCACCACCACCATGCGCAGACATATGATGGCCAAGCACCCCGCAAGGTGGGACAAAGGCCGTTCACCGCCTCCGGTTTGCACCCCTGCCTCTCCCCCTGTGCCCCAACCTGCCACTGAGATGCAACCCCCCTCTCAGGACACAGGCACTACCGCCTCATGGCCTGCACCCACACCCTCATCTCCGCTGTCCTCGGCCCCATCCAGCAGTGTAGTTCAGCGCACCGTTCAGCCGTCGCTTGCGCAAGTGTTCGAGCGCAAGCGCAAGTACGCCGCCACGCACCCGCACGCTCAAACGTTAACCGTCCGCATCGCAAAATTCATCAGCCTTGAGATGCTGCCGTATAGGGTTGTGGAAACGGAGTCCTTCAAAAGTATCATGGAGGCGGCGGCCCCGCGCTACTCAGTTCCCAGTCGCCACTACTTTTCCCGATGTGCCGTCCCAGCCCTGCACGACCACGTCTCCCGCAACATTGTGCGCGCCCTCACCAACGCGGTTACTGCCACGGTCCACTTAACTACGGACACGTGGACAAGCACAGGCGGGCAGGGCCACTACATCTCCCTGACGGCACATTGGGTGAATTTAGTGGAGGCTGGGACAGAGTCAGAGCCTGGGACCGCTCACGTCCTACCCACCCCCAGAATTGCGGGCCCCAGCTCGGTGCTGGTATCTGCGGAGGTGTATGCTTCCTCCACTAAAGCACCCTCCTCCTCCTCCTCCTCCTCTGTCTCACAATCAAGATGTGTTAGCAGCAGCATGTCGCCAGCAGTCGGTGTCGCGCGGTGTGGCAGCACAGCGGTGGGCAAGCGTCAGCAGGCCGTGCTGAAACTACTCAGCTTAGGCGATAAGAGGCACACGGCCCACGAACTGCTGCAGGGTCTGACACAGCAGACCGACCGCTGGCTTGCGCCGCTGAGCCTCCAACCGGGCATGGTCGTGTGTGACAACGGCCGTAACCTGGTGGCGGCTCTGCAGCTCGGCAGCCTCACGCACGTGCCATGCCTGGCCCACGTCTTTAATTTGGTGGTTCAGCGCTTTCTGAAAAGCTACCCACGCTTGTCAGACCTGCTCGTAAAGGCGCGCCGGCTCTGCGCACATTTCCGCAAGTCCCACACGGACGCTGCCACCCTGCGCACCCTGCAACATCACTTTAAGCTGCCAGTGCACCGACTGCTGTGCGACGTGCCCACACGGTGGAACTCTACGCTCCACATGTTGGCCAGGCTCTATGAACAACGGAGAGCTATAGTCGAATACCAACTCCAACATGGGCGGCGCAGTGGGAGTCAGCCTCCTCAATTCCTTTCAGAAGAGTGGGCCTGGTTGGCAGACATCTGCCATGTCCTTGGTAATTTTGAGGAGTCTACCCAGGTGGTGAGCGGCGATGCTACAATCATTAGCGTCACCATTCCTCTGCTATGCATCTTGAGAAATTCCCTGCAAACCATAAAGGCAGCTGCTTTGCGCTCGGAAACGGGGGCGGGGGAAGACAGTATGCCGCTGGATAGTCAGGGCACCCTCCTGTCTATTTCTCAGCGCGTACAGGAGGAGGAGGAGGAGCATGAGGAGGATGAGGAGGAGGGGGAAGAGACAGCTTGGGCCGCTGCTGACGGTACACCGGCTGATTGCCTGTCATCCTTTCAGCGTGTATGGCCTGAGGAGGAGGAGGAGGATCCTGATAGTGATCTTCCTAGTGAAGACAGCCATGTGTTGCGTACAGGTACCCTGGCACACATGGCTGACTTCATGTTAGGATGCCTTTCTCGTGACCCTCGCGTTGCACGCATTCTGGCCACGACGGATTACTGGGTGTACACACTGCTCGATCCACGGTATAAGGAGAACCTGCCCACTCTGATTCCCGAAGAGGAAAGGGGTTCGAGAGTGTTGCTATACCACAGGACCCTTGCGGACAAGCTGATGGTAAAATTCCCAGCCGACAGCGCTAGTGGCAGAAGGCGCAGTTCCGAGGGCCATGTTGCAGGGGATGTGCGTAGATCGAGCAGCATGTACATCCCAGGCAGTGCAACAGTCTTTAAGGGCCTGGCCAGCTTTATGGCTCCCCACCAAGACTGTGTCACCGCTCCCCAGTCACGGCTGAGTCGGCGGGAGCACTGCAAAAGGATGGTGAGGGAGTACGTAGCGGATCGCACGACCATCCTTGGTGACGCCTCTGCCCCCTACAACTACTGGGTGTCGAAGCTGGACACGTGGCCTGAACTAGCCCTGTATGCCCTTGAGGTGCTTGCTTGTCCTGCGGCTAGCGTCTTGTCGGAAAGGGTGTTTAGTGCGGCTGGGGGAATCATCACAGATAAGCGTAGCCGCTTGTCAACCGACAGTGCCGACAGGCTAACACTCATCAAGATGAACAAAGGCTGGATTTCCCCAGACTTCTGTTCTCCACCAGCGGACAGCAGCGATACCTAAGCAATACGTAGGCTGCACCCGCGGATGGAAGCTACGTTCTCTCTCACCATCCAAAACGGGGACATTTCTGCTTCATCAATCTGTGTCTAATATTCCTCCTCCTCCTCCTCCTGCTCCTCCTCCTGAAACCTCACGTAATCACGCTGAACGGGCAATTTTTCTTAGGGCCACAAGGCTCACTCAAATAATTTTTCAGAACAATTTTTATAAGTTTCAATTAGCTTAAAAGCGTTGGAACTTTAACTTGAACCAATTTTTCGTTACACTGGGCTGCCTCCAGGCCTAGTTACCACTTAAGCCACATTAACCAAAGCGATTCACCTGCCATCTTGGTTGGGCATGGCCAATTTTTACTGAGGTACATTAGTACTGTTGGTACACCAATTTTTTGGGGCCCTCACCTACAGTGTAATCATAGTAATTTCTATGTTCTTCGCCTGCACTCATGGTACAGAAAGGTGTGTGGGGTTGGCCTACACTTTAGCTACATAAATGTCACTTGTGCCTTGGCTATACTAAGGCTACTGAAATGGAACTAAGACTGCGCTCCCGCTATACTGCTGCTTCAGAATTGTTACTGGGGCCTGTCTTGAGTGCTACTATTGCTTACATGGAACTAAGACTGCGCTCCCGCTATACTGCTGCTTCAGAATTGTTACTGGGGCCTGTCTTGAGTGCTACTATTGCTTACATGGAACGAAGACTGCGCTCCCGCTATACTGCTGCTTCAGAATTGTTACTGGGGCCTGTCTTGAGTGCTACTATTGCTTACATGGAACGAAGACTGCGCTCCCGCTATACTGCTGCTTCAGAATTGTTACTGGGGCCTGTCTTGAGTGCTACTATTGCTTACATGGAACGAAGACTGCGCTCCCGCTATACTGCTGCTTCAGAATTGTTACTGGGGCCTGTCTTGAGTGCTACTATTGCTTACATGGAACGAAGACTGCGCTCCCGCTATACTGCTGCTTCAGAATTGTTACTGGGGCCTGTCTTGAGTGCTACTATTGCTTACATGGAACGAAGACTGCGCTCCCGCTATACTGCTGCTTCAGAATTGTTACTGGGGCCTGTCTTGAGTGCTACTATTGCTTACATGGAACGGACACGTGGAGAGGACACGTAGTGCCTCAAAAACATCCCCCTCCTCCTCCAACAGGGAAAACATTGTTGGCAAATGCCTTTGCATTGGTTCGTCTGGTGGCAGTCCAAGAATTTCACCTTTACCGACACTACAAGAGAGCCCCCCCACCATCCCCCCGCCACGGCCCACTTAATCCTGGCCACATTCCGAAAACCAACAAAATACAACCGTGGTACTAGGTCCGCAGTCACCACCACATTACCACCAACGCGGTTACTGTTAAGGTGCATATAACCACGGACACGTGGAGAGGACACGTAGTGCCTCAAAAACATCCCCCTCCTCCTCCAACAGGGAAAACATTGTTGGCAAATGCCTTTGCATTGGTTCGTCTGGTGGCAGTCCAAGAATTTCACCTTTACCGACACTACAAGAGAGCCCCCCCACCATCCCCCCGCCACGGCCCACTTAATCCTGGCCACATTCCGAAAACCAACAAAATACAACCGTGGTACTAGGTCCGCAGTCACCACCACATTACCACCAACGCGGTTACTGTTAAGGTGCATATAACCACGGACACGTGGAGAGGACACGTAGTGCCTCAAAAACATCCCCCTCCTCCTCCAACAGGGAAAACATTGTTGGCAAATGCCTTTGCATTGGTTCGTCTGGTGGCAGTCCAAGAATTTCACCTTTACCGACACTACAAGAGAGCCCCCCCACCATCCCCCCGCCACGGCCCACTTAATCCTGGCCACATTCCGAAAACCAACAAAATACAACCGTGGTACTAGGTCCGCAGTCACCACCACATTACCACCAACGCGGTTACTGTTAAGGTGCATATAACCAGTCTGACTGGGGCATGCAGACACCTTGACAGAATGAATAGTGTGTGGCACATAGGTTCCCCATTGCTATGCCCACGTGTGCAGCTCCTGATGGCGGTGGCACAGGATTGTATTTCTCATTGCTTCTGTACAGCATTGTGGGCTATCGCCCCGCCCCTATTAAAGAGGGTCGCTACCTAGCCGTGCCAACCCTGTGCAGTGTGTGCCTGCGGTCCCTCGTCGTGGCAGACGCACTTCTAAATAGACATGAGGGTGGTGTGGCATGAGGGCAGCTGAAGGCTGCGCAGGGACAGTTTGGTGTGCGCTGTGGGGGGGAGGGGGTGCGGTTGGGCAGCATGTAACTCAGGAGAAGTGGCAGTGGAGTGTCATGCAGGCAGTGATTGTGCTTTGTTGGAGGTAGTGTGGTGCTTAGCAAAGGTATGCCATGCTAATAAGCGCTTTTCAGAAGTAAAAGTTGTTGGGAGGGGGGGGGGGGCCCACTCTTGCCGCTATTGTGGCTTAATAGTGGGACCTGTGAAATTAGGATGCAGCCCAACATGTAGCCCCTCGCCTGCCCTATCCGTCACTGTGTCATTCCCATCACTTTCCTGAATTGCCCAGATTTTCACACATGAAAACCTTAGCGAGCATCGGCGAAATACAAAAATGTTCTGGTCGCCCATTGACTTCAATGGGGTTCGTTGTTCGAAACGAACCCTCGAGCATCACGGGAAGTTCGTTACGAATAACGAACACCCGAACATTTTGGTGTTCGCTCATCTCTAGTAACTAGGCCTGGAGGCAGCCCAGTTAAAATAAAAATTGATTGAGGTGAAAGTTTCAACGCTTTAATGAGCATTGAAACGTATAAAAATTGTTTAGAAAAATTATATGACTGAGCCTTGTGGGCCTAAGAAAAATTGCCCATTCGGCGTGATTATGTAAGGTTTCAGGAGGAGGAGCAGGAGGAGGAGGAGGAATATTATACACAGATTGATGAAGCAAAAAGGTCCCCGTTTTGGATGGTGATAGAGAACGATGCTTCCATCCGCGGGTGCAGCCTACGTATTGTTTATGTATCGCTGTTGTCCGCTGGTGGAGAAGAGAAGTCTGGGGAAATCCAGGCTTTGTTCATCTTGATGAGTGTAAGCCTGTCGGCACTGTCGGTTGACAGGTGGGTACGCTTATCAGTGATGATTCCCCCAGCCACACTAAACACACTCTCTGACAAGACGCTAGCCGCAGGACAAGCAAGAACCTCCAGGGCATACAGCGTGAGTTCAGGCCACGTGTCCAGCTTCGACACCCAGTAGTTGTAGGGGGCAGAGGCGTCACCGAGGACGGTCGTGCGATCGGCTACGTACTCCCTCACCATCCTTTTACAGTGCTCCCGCCAACTCAGCCTTGACTGGGGAACGGTGACACAGTCTTGCTGGGGAGCCAGAAAGCTGGCAAAGGCCTTGGAGAATGGTCCCCTGTCTGCGCTGTACATGCTGCCTGATCTCTGCGCCTCCCCTGCTACCTGGGCCGCGGAAATGCGCCTTCGGCCACTAGCGCTTTCGGATGGGAAGTTTACCATCAGTTTGTCCACCAGCGCCCTGTGGTATAGCATCATTCTCGAACCCCTTTCCTCTTCGGGAATGAGAGTGGAAAGGTTCTCCTTATACCGTGGGTCGAGCAGTGTGTACACCCAGTAATCCGTAGTGGCCAGAATGCGTGTAACGCGAGGGTAACGAGAAAGGCATCCTAACATGAAGTCAGCCATGTGTGCCAGGGTACCTGTACGCAACACATGGCTGTCCTCACTCGGAAGATCACTTTCAGGATCCTCCTCCTCCTCCTCCTCCTCCTCCTCCTCCTCCTCCTCTGGCCATACACGCTGAAAGAATGACAGGCAAGCAGCATCTGTACCCTCAGCAGTGGGCCAAGCTGTCTCTTCCCCCTCCTCCTCATGCTCATCCCCCTCCTCCTCCTCCTCAACGCGCTGAGATATAGACATGAGGGTGCTCTGACTATCCAGCGACATACTGTCTGCCTTTATGCTTTGCAGGGAACTTCTCAAGAGGCATAGCAGAGGAATGGTGACGCTAATGATTGCAGCATCCCCGCTCAGCATCTGGGTAGACTCCTCAAAGTTTCCAAGGACCTGGCAGATGGCTGCCAACAAGGCCCACTCTTCTGTAAAGAATTGAGGAGGCTGACTCCCACTACGCCGCCCATGTTGGAGTTGGTATTCCACAATAGCTCTACGCTGCTCATAGAGCCTGGCCAACATGTGGAGCGTAGAGTTCCACTGTGTGGGCACGTCACACAGCAATTGGTGCACTGGCAGATGAAACCGATGTTGCAGGGTCCGCAGGGTGGCAGAGTCCGTCTTGGAGTTGCGGAAATGTGTGCTGACCCGGCGCACCTTTCCGAGCAGGTATGACAAGTGTGGGTAGCTTTTCAGAAAGCGCTGAACCACCAAATTAAAGACATGGGCCAGGCATGGCACGTGCGTGAGGCTGCCGAGCTGCAGAGCCGTCACCAGGTTACGGCCGTTGTCACACGCGACCATGCCCGGTTGGAGGCTCAGCGGCGCAAGCCAGCGGTCGGTCTGCTCTGTCAGACCCTGCAGCAGTTCGTGGGCCGTCTGACTCTTCTCTCCTAAGCTGAGTAGTTTCAGCACGGCCTGCTGACGCTTGCCCACCGCTGTGCTGCCATGCCATGCGACACCGACTGCTGGCGACGTGCTGCTGCTGACACATCTTGATTGCGAGACAGAGGTTGCGTAGGAGGAGGAGGAGGGTGGTTTAGTGGAGGAAGCATACACCGCCGCAGATACCACCACCGAGCTGGGGCACGCAATTCGGGGC
This sequence comes from Eleutherodactylus coqui, assembly GCF_035609145.1. Taxonomy (NCBI): domain Eukaryota; kingdom Metazoa; phylum Chordata; class Amphibia; order Anura; family Eleutherodactylidae; genus Eleutherodactylus; species Eleutherodactylus coqui. Next base: position 167,391,500 of record NC_089843.1, on the reverse strand, counting down.
GTGGGTAGGACGTGAGCGGTCCCAGGCTCTGACTCTGTCTCAGCCTGCACTAAATTCACCCAATGTGCCGTCAGGGAGATATAGTGGCCCTGCCCGCCTGTGCTTGTCCACGTGTCTGTTGTTAAGTGGACCTTGGCAGTAACCGCGTTGGTGAGGGCGCGTACAATGTTGCGGGAGACGTGGTTGTGCAGGCCTGGGACGGCACATCGGGAAAAGTAGTGGCGACTGGGAACCGAGTAGCGCGGGGCCGCCGCCGCCATCATGCTTTTGAAAGCCTCCGTTTCCACAAGCCTATACGGCAGCATCTCTAGGCTGATCAATTTGGCAATGTGCACGTTTAACGCTTGAGCGTGCGGGTGCGTGGCGGCGTACTTGCGCTTGCGCTCAAACAGTGGCGCTAGCGACGTCTGGACGCTGCGCAGAGAGACATTGGTGGATGGGGCCGAGGACAGCGGAGGTGAGGGTGTGGATGCAGGCCAGGAGACGGTAGTGCCTGTGTCCTGAGAGGGGGGTTGGATCTCAGTGGCAGGTTGGGGCACAGGGGGAGAGGCAGTGGTGCAAACCGGAGGCGGTGAACGGCCTTCGTCCCACCTTGTGGGGTGCTTGGCCATCATATGCCTGCGCATGCTGGTGGTGGTGCCTCCCCAGCTGATCTTGGCGCGACAAAGGTTGCACACCACTGTTCGTCGGTCGTCAGGCGTCTCTGTGAAGAACTGCCACACCGTAGAGCACCTTGACCTCTGCAGGGTGGCATGGCGCGAGGGGGCGCTTTAGGAAACAGTTGGTGGATTATTCGGTCTGGCCCTGTCTCTACCCCTGGCCACCGCACTGGCTCGGCCTGTGCCCACACCCTGATTTGGGCCTCTGTGTCCTCGGCCGCGTCCACGTCCTCTAGGCCTACCCCTACCCCTCAGCATGCTGTATTACCAGTAATGCAGAAACAGAACGCTGTAATTAAATGTGCCGCTTATTGGCCTGTGGTTGGAGGCTGACTTCGCTTACGGAACGCCAGGAAATAATTTTGCGCAAGCCTGCTGTAACACTTAGCTGGCTGCGTATGAATTTGGAGAACTACTACACCCAGCACAGACCCAGAACACTAAGGACAGTCACAGGCAGCTCAAATAGATTTTTTTCCCCAAATTTTTTTTGCAAAGGCCCACTGCCTATATTCAATCAATATGTCTTCTGTCCCTGCCTAAGCGCTTCTGGCCCTGGAGTATTACTGCAGGGCTCAATGCTCTGCACGGCCGATATACCAAAAAGAAAAAAAAGTGCAACACTGCAAAAAGCAGCCTCCACAGTACTGCACATGGTTAGATGTGGCCCTAAGAAGGACCGTTGGGGTTCTTGAAGCCTAACACTCTCCCTATAGCAGCTCCACCAAGATACCACTTTCCCTCCTCTATGTCAGAACGCATTCTGTGGCGAGCCGCAGGAGGGGCAGATTTTTATACTCGGGTGACACCTGATCTTGCCAGCCACTCACTGCAGGGGGGTGGTATAGGGCTGGAACGTCGCAGGGGGAAGTTGTAATGCCTTCCCTGTCTTTCAATTGGCCAGAAAAGCGCGCTAACGTCTCAGAGATGAAAGTGAAAGTAACCCGAACATCGCGTGGTACTCGTCTCGAGTAACGAGCATCTCGAACACGCTAATACTCGAACGAGTATCAAGCTCAGACGAGTACGTTCGCTCATCTCTAGTAATAATCCCTAAAATATAATCTAAATACTTTATTATTCAAAAGGACAAAGACAAGATCGAAAAATATTTAAAATAAAGGAGCAATTGGTGGTAGCCATGAAATGTGACCAGCAGTCATCAGTTACTAACGTGTGTGTAATTGTGCATATACACACTAAGGCTTCTTTCCCACGACCAGCGGATATACACTACGTTGGGAGAGCTAAAACTGGTGAACGGGCGCACAAATCAAGCGTTTATGTGCCCGTTCAGACGGCATGGGTCCCGGCGCATATATGCCAAGACTACCATGCCCTCGCCCTTTTTCCTTCCCTCCCCATCGCAGGCTCACCTCTCTTCTTCTCCCCGCATGTTCTTTGCTAAGCGCCGGCCCACCTCCTCCTATTGATAGCTATAGACAAGGGGCAGGGAGAGGGCAGGAGCTTAGCTCCACCCACATCCCACCCCATTTCCACAGCCAGCAATGGGAGGAGGCGGGACAGGCCGGCGCTTAGCTCTTCCCTCATCCCGCCCCCTCCCATTGCAGAGAGCCAGCGGGGAGGAGAGGACAGGTGAGCCTGCATGGGGAGAGGAGAGCAGAGGGAGGGAGTTTAGCAGCCATACTGCTAAACTCCCTCCCATCTCCGGCCACTGCTATGGGCTCCCATAGGAGCCCATGCAGCTGCCAACATATTCCGGCTAAATATGCATTAATAAAAGATTAAAGAAGCACGAATGAGTGCTGAGATTTCCTCATACTTTATTAGATTTGCCTTGCCACCTGCATCACACTGAGGTGGAAGTGCCAACCACACCTGAACGTTGTAACCTATTTGTTGACTATTGTTTCATGTGGCTGCAAGACTGTGTTTGCCAGTAACGTTCAAGAAATGCAGTAATGTAATGTTGTTAGGATGGACATACCTCACTTACGGACAGCTCTGAAAGACTCCCTCAAGACCCTTATCTCAACAAAATATGCATAAATGACCATGAAGATCTACCACGGGTCCTTCATTTCCGCAAATTGAAGTTGGAAAATGGGCCTTTATCCAACCAATGCCTGTTTTAAATGTGGAAGTCCTAGACTTAGTCAACTGGCTTTGCTCCTATGGGATGATCAAAGAATTCTGGTTTAGTATTAAGTGATTTATAAAAAGTTACCTCATCAATTGTGTTTTATGATATGCAATATGCAGTGGCATTTTTGACTGGGCACCCCTGGCATCAGGAAGCTTGTCTACACAGCAGTGAGGAAAGCCATCCTTCAGAAATGCATCACTACCTACCTACATGATCACTTCTTGCAAATTATTTCTAGAAAAATCATCTTGCCACTTTATGATATATTGGTTAGAGGCAACAGTCCATAAAGAATCATGATTTCAGTGATTTTTGCCCATATGGAGAAGTGTTAAAGCCACACTCCCCTTCAGGATCAAAGAAAATATTAGAGCATACTTTCGAGCCATCACTTGGTACTTAGAACAAGAGTTCAGGGACAGCCCACTCATTTAAACACCCAGCAGTGAAGAACACAGGACCCACAGTCCCTTCCTTCCTTCCCTTTTAATTGCTTCTGAAATTAGTTACCGTAAATTGTTGAATCTGGGGATGTCTATTTCCTACTTGGATTGACTTCCAGTTGGACTTCTTTTCTAAACTTTGCTAGCTATAACTATTCAGCACTGGTAGTCCTCTAGTCTCTTCACGGATCCCTTCTTGTTCATACATCCAGTGCAGTAGACAAATCAGCGTTGTGATGGAATCCCCGAACAGAAACAAAAGGAGCCCTTCACTTCTATTGTGAAACGGACACCTTTTCGCTTTCTGTTTTCCAAGGCTCACGATTTCTTACGCTTTGTTTGGAGTACAGTACAGCGTAGGCAACTATGTTACTCTGTACTCCAAATAGAACGGAAACAAACAGAAACTTTGTAAAATGGACATCAAATAGGTGTCCGCTTCACCATAGAAGTGATGGACTCCTTTTGTTTCCCTTCGGGAATTCCGTCACGGTGCGCTGTAACACTATGTGAACGCTCCATGACTAAGGAAGCTGAAAGCCTCCCTTTATGAAGTCATGGCATCTGTTAGTGGGATTGTAGCCCAGTATAACACTGACTGTGTTAAAAGATTTTTTCATTGGACTTTTGAGCTTGCGCCATTATGGCTTGATGATTATCGTATGCTTTAAGTGCACGGTTATTTTATAAAGTTATTTATTGGAATTTTTTATTAAATTATTTATTCATTTGTGTAACCCATAAGAAATATCAAGCCTTATGTATCCGATATTTTATCTGCCGGGTGTTGTCTTGTTATGGTAAGTTCATTTTAATCATTGGCACTTGCAATTTTGTGAATAGCCTGGCAAAACACACACAACACAATGAACATTCAACCGTAATAGAACAAGATCAAGTGTTTTCTTCAGAAGTGAAATAAAAACATTTGATATCTATGAGCTTGTTCATATCTACCGGTATGTTAGAGGATCTATTTGGAGCCTCTGTCACAGATTTCTGTTAACCTCTTAAGGACCAAGCACTGTAAATTTTGGGCGCTTGGTGCTGGGCTTTATTTCTGACTGATGGTAAAAATATAAGGTGGGATTAAACCTCTTGCTCCTGCAACGTAGCAGAGGCAGGTTAGCTTCTCAGCTGTCAGTGACAGCCGAGGGCCAAGAGGAGAGGGCTACATAGCGTTAAAGGGCTATTCGACCAGGTGATCACGTGACTGCTGGGTGATCCTTGCCATGGCAGAGCTGCAGGGCCCTAACAGACCCAGATCAGCTCTATTAGGGAGTACTGTCACTACAGGGGGATGTTCACTACTCCAATGGATGCCCCAGTTATAATGGAAAAGTGTGAAAAAAAAGACAAACGTGAATGACCCTCCAGAGGTCTTATATGATTTCATGGGGGACGTAGATATTTAAAAAACTAAGTTTTAAAAAATTACGGAATTAAAAAAAAAAAAGACCCAACAGGGATGCCTACCTAAACCGTTGCCATACACACCATGTTATCAAAGACTAAAATTATATATCAAAACGTCTGAAACAAAATGAGAAACCTATTCCTTTAGGACCAAAACCCCCTGGTCTTTAAGGAGTTAAAATCCCAGATGACATCGTGCTGCATGCAGCGTTATTACCGGTTTGTCTGTGAAAATGCGGTAGGGCATAAGAGAGGCTGGACAGACTCCACTCTGATTATAATCAGCTCTGGTATGTACTGGATTTGGCACTGGCTTGAACTGAACAGTGGGATGACAGAGAGCACTAACACAAACCTTTATTTTTTAATCGCAATGGAAAAAAATTCTACTTAAGTATGAAGGAGTTTGACAATCAGCAGCTGTCCTTATACATGACCTTAGCAACACCCGCTTTTAGAATGTGTGTGAAAATGCCGTGACTGATTATATTAATGCACTCTACAAATGAATTCTTTGGCAAATGAAATGCACAACCCATTACACAGAAACATGCATCCATTTACTGGAGTCTGGCCCAGAACGTGCTTTGAATGGCATTTGTTTGAAGAAGTTTGAAAATTTCCATCCAACCTCTTAACAGTCTTAGGGCTCGTTCACATCAGCATCAGAGGTTCCATTCAGGATCCCTGTTGCTGAACTCCATTCAAAAACAGGACAAAATAGTACAGCAGGATGTGCTAACTCATCCTGTAAAAAGACAGAAGCCCGACCGGGAACCAAACGGCCCCCATTACCAAGATGGTGAGCGGTCTGCAAATCATGTCCTATGACGAACGGTTAAAGGATCTGGGAATGTTTCTGCAAAAAAAAGGCTGAGAGGAGACTTAATAGCGGTCTACAAATATCTGAAGAGCTATCACAGTGCAGAGGGATCAGACCTATTCTCATTTGCACAAGGAAAGACTAGAAGCAATGGGATGAAACTGAAAGGGAGCAGACACAGATTAGATATTAGACAGTGAGGGGGATGAATGAGTGGAACAGGTTACCACGGAAGGTGGTGAGTTCTCCTTCAATGGAAGCGTTCAAACAAAGGCTGGAAAAATATCTGCCTGGGATGATTTAGTGATCCTGCATTGAGCAGGGGGTCGGACCCGATGACCCTGGAGGTCCCTTCCAACTCTACCATTCTACGATTCTATGATAGTCAATGGGGTCCGTTTGGCGCTATTCAGTTTCTCAGTTTCATCATAAGACAAATCCGTTCGTTCAGGGGATACCGTTTTATCCTGGTCATCGAATGGAACAGTAAAACGGAACCTCCAAGCGCTACTGAGAACGAGTCCTTAAAGGATTGTCTGGCTTAAAATAGTGTTTAAAATCCAGGCTTCAAGTACCCCCAACAGGTCAGGTTTTCAGGATTGCCCTAGTATTGTACAGGTGATATAATTCTTGTCAGTGTCTCACACTTTTTCACAGGTGTCATCTTTATAGAATATCTTCAAATCATGACCCGTTGGAGGTTGAGCAAAGCTGGCCTACACTGCTTCATGCTACACTACCCAACAACTGCAGTGTTTTATAATCGCACAGCGCTTCCCTAGGAACTAGTCTGTCTCTGAATAGGGTTCAGTTGAATATTGCACTGGCCTGGAGCCATTGACAAAGAAAGAGCACGGAGGCCTGGTAGTAGTTACTATATATCTTTCTGCAATAAACTGTCACAATGGGCTTACTAAAACAAGAAGTCACCTAAGCAATACCATAAGATCAAGAAAATTCTAATTTAAAATTCTATACAAAGCCTAATGTCCTGAGAAGTTCATATGATTAATGGTCAGTGCTATAAGAGGACAGCGCTGACAGATCCCCTCATTAATACACAACAGGAGATCATTCATAACTCAAAAATGGTTGCAAAATGACTGCACAAATCAATTTTTAATTAAATACTACACTTAAATCATGTATCTCATGCCCCCCTTTCTGTTGACATTTCTTAGGCTGAATCCAAGATGGCTGAGAGGCATTACCATACTGACAAAAAGTTTTCCACCACTTTTCTAAGTGTCCAAAAAGAGATACAAGTAGAAAACTTTGTAGATCAGAAGATATTCTGGGTGGCCCAGACTTTTGAATCACCCTGTATCTATGCAACGTTGTTGGAAATTTTGTAAAAACATATACTGCGTGTTTTGAGATGTTTAAGGCGTTCAATATCTCTCAATATGCAACACAATTATGCCACCATCATGAAATTGGGAATAAACAATCTCTTGACAAAGACCCCGAGTGGGTTGAAACGTCGCGTCTATGGAGGAATAAATTTATACTTGGAATTTGTACTCCTGGAATGCTGCCACTCTCTCTGTACATAATAAACAATCTCTAGCCTGCAGCTGCATGTAATCAAGCATGGAATCTGAAAGTACCCTATATGTAAGGCGCCTCTCACACAAGTGTATGGTCACTGCGTATTACGCGCACAGTTTTTCCGTGTATAATTTACAGTACCAGTCTCTCATATGCTTTAAAGGGGTTGTCCCGCGGCAGCAAGTGGGTCTATACACTTCTGTATGGCCATAATAATGCACTTTGTAATGTACATTGTGCATTAATTATGAGCCATACAGAAGTTATAAAAAGTTTTTCACTTACCTGCTCTGTTGCTGGCGTCCTCGTCTCCATGGTTGCCGTCTAATTTTCGCCGTCTAATGGCCAAATTAGACGCGCTTGCGCAGTCCGGGTCTTCTGCTTTTCTCAATGGGGCTCCGTGTAGCTCCGCCCCATCACGTGCTGATTCCAGGAGGCTGGAATCGGCAATGGACCGCACAGAAGCCCTACGGTCCACCGAGGGAGAAGATGCCGGCGGCCATCTTCAGCAGGTAAGTAAGAAGTCACCGGAGCGCGGGGATTCAGGTAAGCGCTGTCCGGTGTTCTTTTTTAACCCCTGCATCGGGGTTGTCTCGCGCCGAACCGGGGGGGGGGGGGGGGGGGGGGGGGGGGGTTGAAAAAAAAAAAAAACCCGTTTCGGCGCGGGACAACCCCTTTAACTGTGCTTCCCATACACAGCATGAGCAATATGTGCGCAAAAATAATCGCGACATACACTATCTTGGCACGTATACACACCAAAAGAGTGTATGGTGATTGTTGACAGGCAGCAAGTATTCATGTCATTGTGTACTTGCTACATGCTTACGTGGGTGGCAGAGGCCTAAGGTTGGGTTCACACTGCATTTTACTATCCTGGAGTTCCTCCTTGATCACTGAAAACTAGATTGAAACAGAACCCTGGATGGAGCTATAGATTTTAATTAATCAAAAGTAGTCCAAAGTGTCACCATTTGACCCGGTTTACATACTTCGATTTATTTCTGGAGGACAGATTACTGCAGACGACTACACTCAAAGTCTGTAATCTCCATTTAACTCATTCAAGTCTACTGGCCCGTTGGTGGCTCCATCTAAATACCATTTTTGGTGATTCGGATGGAGCCCCGGGATGGAATGCCACAGTATAATGAATAACGCTCTGTGAATGAACCCTTAATCACACTTTTGAGAATGGACATCAGGGACATTCTGAATAGGTTCATAAAGTGGCATACCTTATGATCAGGCCTTTTATATGCAATATATCCCCCAGCATATGATATTTTAACCCCCAAACAAATACCAATATTAGACCCGATAAATATAAGCCCTTAGACCTGACTGTTCCTTATTACAGACCCCAGCGACTCCACATCTCATCACTCAATGGAGAACAGACAGTGGATAGCAAGTTAGGAGAAACGGAGACCCCTGGTGACCAGCACTTTAGAGGACTTTTTAGCACAACATAATTTTACGTAAATAACGTGAGAAGTAATTTTGCCAGTTATCACACTTGGTATCATATAAGCACAACTTGTTTGAAAAGTTAGTGTTTATTTAAAGCCTACCTTCAAGACCTACTTGCCTCTTCACTTGACATCATGGGACAACCAAAATATATCAGTCAAGACTTCAGAAAAAGAATTGTTAACCTTCACAAGGCTGGTACATCTTTGGGAGTAACTTCCAAATGTCTGAAGGTACCAAACGATACTATGCCAGTTTAAACCGGATGGGACCGCGCAGATATTTGACTGTTCCGGAAGGAGACACACTCTGTCTCCTGTAGATGAATGTAGCTTGGTGTAAAAAATATAAATTATTCCTATAACAGCAACAAAACGTGTTAACTAGAGATGAGCGAGTATACTCGCTAAGGCACTACTCGCTTGAGTAATGTGCCTTAGCCGAGTATCTCCCTGCTCGTCCCTAGATTCGGGGGCCGCCGCAGCTGACAGGTGAGTTGCGGCGGGGAGCAGGGGAGAGCGGGTGGGAGAGAGAGATCTCCCCTCCTTTCCTCCCCGCAGCTCCCTGCCGGCCCCCGAATCTTTAGGGACGAGCAGGGAGATACTCGGCTAAGGCACATAACTCGAGCGAGTAGTGCCTTAGCGAGTATACTCGCTCATCTCTAGTGTTAACATCTTAGTGACCAAGCTGCTTTGCGCCTTAATGAACAACCAATTTTTCAGGGTTTTTCTTGCTGCACTGCAGGAGCCATAGCTTTTTAATTTTTCCATCGCCATAGCTATATGAGGGCTTGTTTTTTAATGGGACAAGTTGTATTTTTCTCTGGCATCATATAATGTGTTGTATAACTTTTATAAACCATTTTCTCGGGATTGAGGGAAAAAAATTCTGCCATTTGTTTTTTAAATTTCATTTTTAGGACTTATTCAGACAGCCGTATATCGGTTGGGTTTTCACGCCCGGCCAATATACGCTGTCCCTCTTTGCAAGAGAAGGTGGTGGGCCTGGCCGGGAGCTAGTACATGGAGCTCCTACCCCCTCTCCACTGTTTGCAATGGGAGGGGGTGGGACGGGACTTAGCCCCGCCCCCATCCAACCCCTCCCACTGCAAACAGTGGCGAGGGGCGCAGAGAGGGCAGGAGCTCAGTGCACTGCTCCTGGCCCTCCCCTTGCAAAGAGGGAAAGAAATCTCTCTCACTCTTTCCCCCACCGCTCCCCCCCCCCCCCGAGCACCCTCGGACAAGAATGCAGTTACTCGAGAAGAGCGAGGCTTGCTCGAGTAACTGACTTATCCAAACGTGCTCGCTCATCTCTACTTAAAATCATTCTTCTAATATGTACAGCACCCTGGAATTAATGATGCATAATACTAAAGGGCCATTTACATGCAACGATTATCGCTTAAATCGCTTGAATGACTGAACAAATTGACAATTTTTTTTTGCATAGAATTATACGAGCAGATAATGACTTGAAATCATCTCTATTTTCCTCATTAGCGAAAGCACATTTTAGTAGAAGTAGAGCTAGTTGTTTGCTCAGGTGGGTGTGTATTTATACGAGGAATTATCTGGCTGGCAGGATTCCATTGTACTCTCGGGTCATGAGTAAACAATGTACTCATTGTGTAAAGCATACACAATGAGTACATTGTTTACTCCCTTCAAGTTGTCAAGCTGCTCAAGAGACTGAAGGATTTCTATTTAAATGGAATGAATTTTGAACTGCTTGACGACTATTTTTATGCCGGCTAAAAAACAGCAGTTAGCGACAAGTGAACAAACAATGCACGACTGCCCGCGTTTACATGTAACGATTATTGCTCACTTTCATCCGTCTGAACGAATTTTGAGTGATAATCGTTGCGTGTAAATGGGCCTTCACATACAAATATCTGAATTTACAACAGGTTCCGTATTGGCAAGTTAAAGTTTAATGTGATTTTGGTAAGCAAAAATAGTGAACATTTACATTGAACAGTTGTTCTCTCATTGTGCCAATATACAATTTGCAAGTATCCTGCTGTGCAAGGAATCAGTGTGTTAATTACCCAGTGTAGCCACAGCTGAACTCATCTCCTTGATAGCTGGTAGCTTTCTCTTCTGGGATAGAAGCAAAAGTCGACATACTGTGCTACATAGATAGAAGGAAGAGGTCTTCCATTTCCATAGCAAAAAAGAACATTATTTGCTGCACTGGAACTACAAGTGCTAAGCATTTAATGGCTTTAAAAAGCAGCTTTTTGTCACACCAAAAGTCCAGAATTCATTTTGGTGACTGCGCACATCAAGAATTCTCCACAACTTGCCGAAGCTCCTCAAACAGGGGACCAAGCTCTTTTTCTAAACTAAGGATTAGGCCTAAAAGAAAAAAGGTATAATTATCATTTATTACATGAAACAATTTAATCTTAATACGGAAGTGCACGGTCAGAAAATCACTGTCATTTCCAGTCTATTGCCAGACGACAGGCCCTATATTCTGCTTCTACAGCAAACTGTATAATTATTTTTACTTATTCCTGTAACAATTTCTTTCTACTATCTATGACCCCCACAACGCCATATAAGAAGACCTCTGGGGGATATTCACGTGCTCTTTTTTTCCCACTGTAGCTGGGGCATCCAAATGGGCAGCATCCATAGGAGCCCCAGTTACAGGGGAAAACATCCCCCTGTAGTGACAATAGTCACTGGCAGAGCTGATCTGGGGTCTGCTTGGACCCTGCAGCTCTGCTGTGCCTCGGTATCCCTTTAGGTATAACCTGTGGAAAGAGAAAAGTAAAAAAACAAAAGCATACTCACCGTTGTACTTGATCCCTCCGTTGTTTAGGTACCGCGTGAAAGGTCGTCTCGCAGTGGCTCCAGTGCACGCATGCGCACTTGCTGCCTACTTGGCAGCGTGTAACCTCTTGCCGACGGCAAGTGCGCAAGCGTGACGGGAAGGGGGATGCCTGCGCACTCGACGTCAACTGTCTGAGGATGGCAGAGGTTAGATGCGGCCAGGCCAATCAGTGTGCGACACGTCACTTGTGACGCTTCAACCACTGACCCGGGCGGCAAGACTTGCCGTCTGGAAGTGATCGGAGCAGGGGTGGAAGCTGGCACTTTGCCAGCTTCGGCCCTGCGATCGGACGGCTACCGGAGGGAGAGGAGAAGAGTAGCAGGTTCCCGGTGACCGGCACCATAAGGCACAGGTGAGTATGATTTTTTTTTTTTTCCTGACAGAACCCCTTTAAGGGATTAAAGCAAATGTCTGCTGTGACACTCAGTCACTTCAACTCCTAAAAAACGTGGCCGTTTTTTTCAATCTTAATTTTTGGTTTCTCCTCCAAACTTAAAAAAAAAAAATAATCATAACTTATTTTTCAGACAATGTAGTCTAAGGGCTTGTTTTTTGTGATAAGAGTTGTATTTTCTTAATGGTACCATTTAGTGCAGCATATACTGTACAGAAAAAAAAGTTACTTATAAAATAGTTATGGTCAGAATTTTATATATAACATTTTTTTCAAAGATAGATAGAGATAGAGATATATATATATATATATCTCTATCTCTATCTATCTTTGAAAAAAATGTTATATATAAAATTCTGACCATAACTATTTTATCTCTGTGTCGATGGTGCTGTGTGAGGGCTTGTTCTTTTGTGGTATGTTCTGTGGTTGCTATTTTGGAGATCATATGAATTTGTAATCATTTTTCATTAATTTTTTTGGTTTGGTCGCATGCACACGACCAAGTTGGATTCCGCATACATGATCCTGCAGCGGAATCTGACCCGTTGCCCAGGTGGTGAGCCCTGCGTACCTGTCCCGATGCTTTTCATCTGTACTGCGGATGTGCCGGCCAGCGCACATGCGCAGTACAGATGCGACTGCACCGTCACTAGGCGTTGACGCGGATCCCGTGGCCTTTTTCGCAACGATGATCACGGATGGGCTGCGGGAAAGACAGCTTGCATTGACTTCAGTGGAAGCCGTCCGCATGGAATCTGGCTCAAAATTGATTTCCGCTCGTGGGCATGGAAACCCGCTTTTACATTGCATGCAATGGCAGGTATTTACTGAGGAATCCAAAGGCGGACGCTCGCTCTGGATTCCGCAATGCAAATTCTGCTGTCTGCGTTGGGCCTTAGAGACAGGAAGAGCAAAAATGTGCAGTTCTGGCATTGTGTATTTTTTTTCTGATGACATTCACCGTTTGGGATAAATAACGCATTATTTTGATTGAAATTTTTCTGGATGGGGAGTTACCAAATTAATGTGGTTTTTTTTTGTTTAGAATATTTCTTTTAAATTATGAGAAAGGTGTTTAGCTTAATATCCTGTGTTTTTTTTTAAATCAAGACTTTTTTTTCCTTCTCATTGCTCTTAGAGGACTTGAAAAAAATGATAGAAAAAAAAAGAGAAAATAAAAATGACTAAGTCCCCTTGACAGGCAATCATTCATCACAGCCCTGGGCTGCCACGACAACTGAACGACACCTTGTGATCTCGTCACGGGAGGACTATTCAGGACATCCTGAACACTGATGGAGTGTTCGGAACTTCCGGTTATCAGCGGTCAAAGACTCGGTGTATCGACTGGGATCAGCTCTCGATCCATGGAACCCCTGCACTAGGGGGGTGTATATGTACGCCCCTTAGGCTTAAGTAGAATGATAGGGCTGAATAGCAACAGCTGTTTTTTGTTGTTTTTTTTTTTAAAGAGAATGCGTTAACAGAAAAAGACATTATTCATATTCAAATCAATCAAATTAAAAAAAAAAAAAAATTACTGAATTTTGTTTTGGTCACTATCACAGGCAAGTTTTCTACGAAAGGTAACCTCTATAAGTCACAGCTCACCTCCTTCCCCACCCTGCATAATGACCTTCGACACATGCAGAATACATGCCCCTCGACACATGCAGAAAACACTCTCTCATGGAAGTCAACGAGTCAAGTCCCTGTTCATTGTGTCTATGGTCCATGAGACTACTGTACAGAGCAGAAAGCAGCAGCCTATTATTAAGCCTAGTGGTTAAAGTGGAAACTGCAGGATATTAGGATTTTTATCTAACCCCAAGAAGCAGTTACATAATACTGTGCCAAAATGAGATGGAGGACATGACAGGATGCTGGATTTCTCCAATATTAGTGGAATAGTACTAAGTTTGGCCAAACACAGTAGATATTTGTCAGTAGTTGTCATGACTTGACAGAACTCTGTTACAGAGTATGCTGGCCGTCACCCCATCACTTTGTTTCAGCTGATTTGATGTCCCCTCACGGACATACAATGCACTGAATGTGCAGGTTTATATGTGTGTCACCCGATATATTCAGCACATACAAGCATCACGTTATCTGCTTAGATGAGGAAATAATATTTGAATGTTACATAGACACAAGTGTATAAAAAGCCCACCTGTATTGGCGTTGCTGCCAGCTATGAAGCTCACAACCAACGGCAATCTGTTGAACTGGACAACCTGAAACAGCAGAGATTTACAGAAAATATGAACAAAGTGATAATTATTACATTTGTTAAATTGTACAGTGAAGCATTTACATAAAACGGAAAACCCCAGCGTTCTGCAACTATGTTGTCTACTTTTAGCCCTATAAACTAAGCTTATGGGCTAAAACTAGTTGACCCGCTGAGTCCGGGGATGCAAGTGTTCTACTTATCGTCCCTGCTGTTCCCTCGATGTCAGGGAAGCAGTTGCTAAATGCATGGAGCGGCACTGAATTAAACCATTCGGACGAGTTAGCAGCGGCACTCATTACACTGTGCGGTGGCTACCAGCGCTGACACCAGGGAACGACGGGGGGTGGGGGGGGGCAAGTATAACGCATCACCGGACTCAGCGGGTCACCTACTATTAGTCCATAAGCCTAGCTCATAGGGCTAGTAGTAACTGACAGATTCCCTTTAAACCCTTAATGACGCGGCCCTTTTTTCTTCTTTCCATTTTTGTTTTTCCGTCCCTCCTTTAAAAAAAAAATCATAACTCCTTTATTTATCCATTGACGTCGCTGTATGAGGGCTTGTTTTTCGCGGGACGAATTGTATTTTTCAATGGTGCTATTTAATGTATCATATAATGTACTGAAAAACGTTAAAAAGTGGAGTAAAATGAAAAAAAAAAAACCCCAAAAAAACAACCACATTCCGCAATCTTTCAGTGCACCTTGTTTCTACGGCACACAAACTGCAACAAAAACAAGATTATAACTTTATTCAATGGGTCAGTGCGATTACTATGATACCAAACTAGTTTTTTTTTTTTTGTTTGTTTTTTCAAAGACATTACACTTTTTAAAATTACTTTCGGCCATCTTTTGTGCGCAATAACTTTATTTTTCCGTCAACGCAGTTGTCTGAGGGCTCATTTTTTGCGGGATGTCCTGTAATTTATGTTAGTACTAATTTGGAATACATACAATTTTTGATCACTTTATTGCATTTTTTCTGGGAAACAGCTTGGTGTTTTTTTATTTATTTCTTTTGGACAACGTTCAACGTGTGGGGGTTGATAATGCACTACTTTAATAGATCGGACGCGGCGATACCAAATATGTATTTTCCTTTTTTGATTTACATTTTTTTATTATAGATATGGCAAAAGGGGGGTGATTTAAACTTTTATTACTTTTTTTTAAACACACAATTGATAAGTTTCTTGATTTTAGTTTCACTTTTTTTTTTAAGCTGCCCTGGGGGACTACAACATGCGGTGCATTGATCGCTCCTGCAGTATGACGTAATGCTATGCGGTATATCCGTGAATCAACATGAAAACATTATTTGCAACTTATCTCCTCTCCTGACTGCACTATGCAATGCCCCACTACTAAACCTCTTGTTCCCTTTGCTCCATTTGCAGTAATAATCAGTGCTTTACCCTGAACCGCTTCCTCCCTAGCAAACTGCAATCCTATAACCATTCCCTTTACTGCTGATACCACTCTACACAATATATCGCCATCTAGTGTTCACATCTGATCTTACATAAGGCATGGGGAGACACAGGAATGACAGAAGATTCCAGTGCACAGCTCACATCAGTTATATAGAGACCCACGCACAGGAGTGTCTCTCCATGGCTGAAAAATAAGGCGGGAGAGCGAAGGCAAATGTCTGTTTATGACACACTTCTCATTTTGCCTAATAGCTGTGGCAGGGTTGTAAATGGTGTGCAGCGTGTTCAATGCCAACAGTTACGCGGTGTCTCGAATATTCATCCATACCTATAATAGTAAACTTGCCCTTAACCCCTTAATGACATGGCCTATTTTGGCGTTGAGGACCAAGCGATTTTTGGTATTTTTCCATCTCCATTTTTCAGAAGCCATAACTTTTTTATTTTTCCGTCGACGTGGCCGTATACGGGCTTGTTTTTTGCGTGGTGAACTGTAGATTTTTTGGTACCATTTTTGGGTACATAGACTACATTGTAAAACTTTTATTATTTTTTTTTTATGATCGTAGGGAGAGAAAACGCATCGATTCTGCCATAGATTTTTTGTTTTTTTTTTTAAAAGCGTTAATTATGCAGCATAAATGATACAACACATTTTTTGCTGCGGGCCGGTACGGTTACAACCATACCAAATTATTTTTTATTTTTAGTTTTTTTTTCACTTTTCCACAATAAAAACCCTTTTTTTTGGAAATTCTTATTTTTTTCTAAACTCATTGCATTCAAAGTGCTATAACTTTTTTATTTTTCCATGTACGGAGCTCTGTGAGGGCTTATTTTTTGCGAGACGAGCTGTATTTTTTATTGGTACATCTGTTTTTTTTAAATCACTTTTATTGCGCTTTATGGGAGGCAAAATGCTAAAAATTAGCATTTTGCCTCAGTTTAGCATTTTTTTTACGCTTTTTGCCGTGCAGGATAAAAAGCATGTTCAATGTATTGTACGCGTCATTACGGATGCGTTGATACCAAATATGTGGGGTTTTTAATTTTTTACATTTTTTTTATGCTAATATGAGAAAAAGCATTAAAAAAAAAAAAAGTTTTTTTTGACATTTTTATTTTTTGAACTTTATTTTTCTCCTTTTTTTACAACACTTGTGTCCCTCTAAGGGACTTTTACTGTTACACTTCAGATCGCTGCGATAATGCATGGCAGGGCTTCTTCCCTGCCATGCCTTACCGCTTACTATAGCGATCATAGGCCATAGCAACAAGCCGGGCTCTCGCGATAACAACATGAGAGCCGGCCGGAGACACAGAGGGAGCTCGCTCCCGCTGTGAACCCTTTCCCTGCCGCAATCTACTTAGATCCCGGCAGGTAAGGGGTTGACAGCGGGGGCGCATCTCCGATGCCCCCCCGCTGTTGCAGCGGGACGCCGGCTGTGACTGACAGCCGGTCCCCGCTGCGGGATAGCGCGGGATCATATGTGATCCCGCGCTATCCCCAGGACGTAAGTTTACGTCCTGTTGCGGGAAGTGCCCCGCTGCCAGGACTTAAACTTACGCCCTGCAGCGGTAATGGGTTAATATCGGTCCTGCATGAGCTCAGGCACCCCTGGTGGTTGCCCCAATATCTAGAGGTTCATAAAGTCGTTCTCTGCCGCAGTCCTACCTACCTGATAGGTGTTGTAGTAACATATAATGCTTTTGTTCTTGGAGAGTCCCAGCTTGCTTCCTTGGTCAGTGGCCAACGCGAATGTAGATAGGAAACAGGGCCTCAGAGCAAACTCCGGGGAATTCTCATTAGCAACTGATTACAAAGACAACAACAATAAGGAAACTAGTCAGTGTGAATGTGAACAGCTCTGCAATCCGACTTAGTGATTTACTCTGTTTATGGTCAATTACACCATTGATGTCCTCCAAAAATGGAAATCATAGCAAACAGAGACCAAAGTTTTCTCCTTTGGTCACTGTTTGACTCACTAAAGTCAATGATTCTCTTCAGGATTGTATCAAAATACAGTTTTTTGTCTTTCAAATGGAACCCTTAGGCAGTACAGGTGAGCATAGCGAGTAACACTGTGTGACCCCAGCGTCAGTTGTGGCCCCCTCACTCTCAGGATTGTGGAGGTCCAAGAGGTTCCCACAGATCATAAGGTGGTGTTATACCTAGCAATACGCCAACGTGAGTTCAGACAGAAAAGCGCACTACGGCATGGCCCAACTGTGACTTTTGCGTCTCGCTGCCCTAGCATTATTGCGCTATATGACCCCCTGCCTTAAAGGATTTACTAAAATCATACAGAGGTCATTTACTAATAACCAAACCCTGGGGCGAAGCAGCAGAGAGGAGCTGGCAGTAAAGTTTAATCCCTGGTTCCACGTTTCTCTAAACTCAGACACCATGGTGTCTCTGATTTAGGCCACGCTCACATGAACGGGTAGGACTCTGGATGCGGGATCCCGCACTTCCATCCAACCCTGTGACCGGGCCGGTGACCCCGCGTACCTGTCTTCTTTATTTGTACTGCAAATGGTCCGGAAGGGTCACCATTGGACATGCATAGTACTAAGCGATGACGTTGATACCGCAACCTGTATGCAATGTTAAATGCGGAAGGGCCGCAAATCGGACAGCTACCGCACAAAAATAGAGCATGCTGCATTTTTTCCTCCGCAAGTGGAGGAATAAAAAAAAAAAAAAAAAAACGCAATTGATTTCCACTCGTGTGCAGGAAAAAGCGCTTTTCCATAGCATGTGAGGGCTGGGTTCTCACAGGGCGTAATCCCTCCGGAAAGCTCGCGGTTTTGCCACAGCGAAAAACCGCGAGATTTCCGCCGGGAAAGCGCAGCTTCAAAAATCGCGGCACTTAGCCGTGGGTTTTTGAGTGGCTTGGCCGCATGCTTTTCCGTTGCGGACGGCGCTCTCATAGAAGGCATCACGGCTGCAATGGGAAAAAAAAGGGAAAAATTGCGGCCAGGGAATCCACGCAGTGACGAATTGGCCATCCTGTGTGGATGAGATTTTTGACAACTCTCTTCCACATGGCTGGCCTATCCCGGGAATAGGGGCCGCAGGCGGATTTGCCGCAGTGAAAATCCACACAAAATTTTCGTGACAAATCCGCCCCGTGTGAACCCAGCCTTAGGCCTCCTTCCCACGAACGGATTTCCGCCGCGTAATTCGCGGCGAAAATCCGCTGCGTTGCCCGCAGCTATTAGGTTCTATTGAACCTAATAGCACAATGCTCACGATGCGTAATTCCACCGCGGAATTACGCACCGCGATTTCTCCCGTCCTCACCCGCAGCATGCTCTATTTTCTGCGGGTGAGGACGGGCTGTACGCACTGACGGCTTCCATTGCAGTCAATGGAAGCCGTCCGTTCACGCTATCTCCCGCTGTCACCAGCGGGAGATAGCGTGAAAAAACGCTTTCCCGCCCACCGCCGCGCGTCATATGACGCCATATGACGCGCACGGCCGCGTCACGTGACACGGCCGGCCGCGTCACGTGACACGGCCGGTGACGCGCGGCGGTGGGCGGTGACGGGCGGTGACGTGGCGGCGGTGGGCGGGGAAGCGATTTCACGCTATCTCCCGCAGGTAAGTATAGGGGCTCTGGGGGGCGCCGTGACGGGCTTCGCAGCGGAATATTACGCTGCGGAGCCCGTCACGCTCGTGGGAAGGAGGCCTAAGGATGGTATTTGCTGCGGTACCTGGGGTCGGACGCCTGATCCGCATACCACAATGCAAATATGCCCATGTGCAGTCGGCCTTATAATGGAAAAAAGATATACAGCTGTTCACCTGTTTTCAGTAACATTCAGGGAGAGCACGTTAATGCACAGGCATGCACCGAGACGGCTCTCAGGTGACAGATGAAGTAATAGCTAGGGTAAAGTTCAGCACCCCAAAATCCAATTTATTTACACACATTAAAAATTCAAACATGATGTTTCCCGCTTAGACACATCGATCTCCCTGAAAGGGAGTGAACTTTTTACCGAAAATTCCTTTTTTCCGAGTCATCCTGACGCCAGACATGGAGGTTGCACCTTGACCTTGTAGGGACAGGAAGCAAGAGACTTCAAAAGGCTCCTCCTGCCTCCCATTCACCAGTGTCTTCTAAATTACTTACATGGACATGTCGTGGTTAACCAAGGAAGATTTTTATTGCTCCGAGACAAAATTAACGTGGTTAGTTCTATTTGAACATAAACAATAAGAGGGTAGCTTACCCGGATTAAACAAAGGAAATATGCACAAATTTACCGCATAAACAGAAATGTCCACCATAGGAGCCTCTGGGCTACTGGTTCGTGCCCGCATAGGCGTAAATATAATCGTGTGAATTTTTGGGAGGGAAATACGTGCCGTCAGGATGACTCGGAAAAAAGGAATTTTCGGTAAGAAATTCACTCCCTTTTCCCGGCGTCATCCTGACGGCAGACATGGAGTATACCAGATTAACTCTTTAGGGAGGGACCACTGCTTGCAGGACCTTTCTCCCGAAAGAGAGATCAGAGGAGAGGTCCGTATTCAGCCTGTAGTGTTTTGCGAAGGTGTGCAGGTTGGACCATGTGGCTGCCTTACAAATTTGGTCCGGCGTCGCCATAGCCCTCTCTGCCCAGGAGCAGGATACTGCCCTGGTTGAATGGGCCTTGAGTCCTTCCAGGATAGGTCTGTTGCAGGAAGAGTAGGCCTGCTGGATGGTGGATTTTATCCAGCGGCTAATGGATCTTCTAGAAGCCGCTCTTCCTCTGCCCGGCCCCTGGAATTGGACAAAAAGACAGTCAGCCTTCCTGAAGGATGATGTCTGCTCTAAGTAGCATAAAATGGCCCTCCTTACATCCAGGCTATGGTAGTCTCTTTCCCTATCGTTTTGGGGATTTTGACAGAAGGATGGGAGAATAATTTCTTGCTGTCTATGGAATTTTGTGGCTACCTTTGGGAGAAAGAAGGGGTCTGTTTTTAGTATGACCCTATCGTCCTGGATTAATAGGTAAGGTGTCTTACAAGATAGGGCCTGGAGCTCGCTTACGCGCCTTGCTGTTGTGATAGCTGCCAAGAACACAGTTTTAAACGTGAGGAACCTAATTGGTATCTGCTCGATAGGCTCAAAGGGATCTTTGCACAGATTTTGGAGGACTAAGTTTAGGTCCCATGGGGGGACCGTACTACGGCTAACTGGCCTCATTCTTTCTGCCGCTTTCATAAACCTGCGGATCAGTCTATGATCCGCTAGGGGCTGATCCAGAATGGCCGAGAATGCTGATACCTGCACTTTCAGGGTTCCTGGTCTCAGGTTTTTGTCTAGAACCTCCTGGAGGAAATCCAAAATCTCCGCCACTGAAGTGTCGAGATTGGAGACTTCCAGCCCCCTCCAGGAGGAGAATCTTTTCCAGATTTTATTATAAATAGCTGAAGTCACGGGTTTTCGGGACTGGCGTAACGTCGCGATGACTCTGGAGGACAGACCTTGTCTTAGTAGCGTCTGTTCCTCAATATCCAGACCGCGAGGTTCAGTCTCTCTAAGTTGGGGCACAGAACTGGGCCCTGCGCTAGAAGATCCTTCCTGGATGGAAGGCGGATTGGCTCCGTGATGACGAGTTTTAGGTGTACCGGAAACAATGCCCTTTTTTCCCAGTGTGGAGCGATTAGGATCAGCGTGATGTTGCTCTGCTGGATCTTCTGAAGAACTCTCGGGATCAGGGGTATGGGGGGGGAGGCGTATGCCAGACTGAAATCCCAACTCTGGGAAAAGGCGTCTAACCCCTCGGCCCTGTCCCTCGGATCTAGGGAAAAGTAGGCGGGGCATTTTGAGTTTTTGCTGCTCGCGAACAGGTCCACCTGTGGACTGCCCCAGGTTTCTGTAATAAGACGAAACTCCTCTTGATTCAGCGACCATTCTCCGGGGTCCAGGCGTCTTCGACTGAGGAAGTCGGCTGTCTGGTTCTGGGACCCTTTGAGGTGGACCGCTGTCAGAGATTGCACCGTGGTCTTGGCCCATCTGAAGATCCGGGCTGTTAGTTTCAGCAGGTGAATGTTTCTGGTGCCCCCCTGGTGGCGAATAAGTGAAACAGCGGTCACATTATCAGAGAAGACTTTTACGTGTCTCTTCTTTAGGATATCCTGAGTTCTGTGAAGCGCTTCCCAGATGGCCCTAAGTTCTCTGAAATTCGATGTCTGGGCACGCAGCGTCGGCCCCCACTCACCCTGGAGCAGGCGTTGCCCCACTTCCGCTCCCCAGCCAGACTGGCTCGCATCGGTTACTACAGAGATGAAGGGTTCTGCCACCCATAGGGACTCAGCTTCTAGAATGTCGGTTGACCGCCACCAGCGGAGGGACCTTAAGACAGATGATGACATGGGCATTCTCCTATCCAGAGAGATGGATGTCCCATCCCAGTTACCCAGGATGGCTCTCTGTAGCGTTCTAGAGTGCGCCTGGGCCCAAGGGATAATGCCAATGCAGGAGGTCATGAGGCCCAGGAGCCTCATTGCGTCCCTAATTGCTATTTGCTTCTTCTGGCCGCCCTCCTGTGCTGCCAGTCTAAGACTTTCCTGTCTGGGTGGAGGCAAAGACAAGGTCTGTGACACTGAGTCTATCTGTACCCCCAGGAAGGTCTTCTGTGTCTCGGGGAGACTAGACTTGGGGAAGTTAACTATCCACCCCAATCTCTGAAACGGAGAGATGACTCTGCTAGTATTGTCTCTGAGGATCTTGGATGAGGAGGCAATCACCAGGAAGTCGTCCAGGTACGGGATGATATTTATACCTGCTACATGGAGATGCGCCACCATCTCTGCCACTATTTTAGAGAATATTCTGGGTGCCGTAGAGATGCCAAAGGATAGGCACTGGAATTGAAAATGGCATACCCGGCTCCCTATTCTGATGGCGAACCTTAGGTATTTATGGTGTTCTGGCAGGACTGGGACGTGGTAGTACGCGTCTTTTAGATCGACGGTACTCATAAGTACCGCTGACCTGACTGTTTCCATTTTAAACCTTTTGTAGGTAATAAATTTATTCAGGCCCTTCAAATTAAGAATCATCCAGAAACTGCCATTTGGCTTTCTTATCAGAAATAGAGGCGAGTAGAATCCCTGGCCCTGCTCTACTGTGGGGACCCGAACTACCGCCCCCATTTGCAGCAGCTTAGAGATTTCATTTTTAAAGATGTCCTGCATGGCAGGGGATTGTGTGGGGGTGACTCTGAAGAAATTGGGGGGCCAGGTGAAGAATTCTATTCTGTACCCCTGGGCTATGAGCTGCAGGACCCACGGGTTATCTGTAATCTCTTGCCATTCTCGGGAAAAGTTCAATAGTCTGCCCCCCACCTGGTACTCTTCTATAGGGGTATGGGTTGTTTTTGTCTTACCCCTGCCTCCTGTGGGGTAGGACCAGCGCCCCGTCTTTTCTTTGCCCCGGTATGGCTTGAAGTATGGCTGACGTTTGTAGGGAAATCACGTTCTTGCTTGATCCGGAAAACTGTGGGTTTTGTCGGTAGCTCTTTTTAGGATCTCCTCCAAATCCGCGCCAAAAATGTGCTGGCCATGAAAGGGGATGTTACACAATCTTCCTTTGGAGGCCGTATCTGCCTTCCACGTTTTCAGCCAGACTGCCCGCCTGGCCATGTTGGACAATGCGGCGCTTCTGGCCGCCAGCCTCATGGACTCGGCGGATGCGTCTGCCAGGAAGCCTGTTGCTGATTTTAGTAAAGGCATGCATTCCAGTAACGCCTCTCTGGGGGCCTTCTGTTTAATCTGGTAGTCGAGTTCCCCTAACCAGAGGAACATCGACCTCGCCACAGAAGTCGCTGCGATGTTGGACTCCAGCGTATAGGCCGTTGTTTGCCAGGCCCGTTTCATCAAGGCATCAACCCTGTTATCCATCGGGTCTTTAAGATGAGAGGAGTCCTCAAATGGCAGGGCTGTCTTTTTGGCCATTTTGGCCACTTGTGCGTCCATCTTGGGGACCTCCTCGTAGACGCTAACATCTTCCTCCGCAAAGCGGAGTCTTTCTTTGTACTCGCGGGACAAGTAGAGATGTCTGTCCGCGCAAGCCCATTCATGCATGATTACTTTTTTCAGAGTATCATTAACTGGAAACACGATGCGGTTCCTTGGCCTGAGCCCGCCGAACATGTCGTCCTGTACAGATCTTGGCTCGACCACATCCTCTAGCTTCATTGTATCCCCGACGGCTCTGATCAGGTCATCCAGGTCCCCGGATGAGAAATAATACTTCTTATTCTCATCCTTGGTGTCAGAGGGACAGTCCAAGAGTTCGCCGTCTGACAGGTCGCCCAGGGATTGCTCAGAGTCTGAGCTCGTCAGCGGTATGTGGCTCGCTCTTTTAGTGGCCCTTCTTTCCCGCTGGGCTGGGGGGAGACTGGAGATCGATGCCCGGACATCCTCCCTGACTAGGGATCTAATATCATCCCTGAATGCGGCCTGTTCATCCGTTAGGATCTTGGAGGTACAGTCCTGGCATAGCGGTTTTTTATACGCCTCGTCTAATTTTTTAAGGCACAGGGTGCATTTCTTGTAGTTTTTCCTAAGGTCTTGTTTAGACCGGGTGGATTCCCTGTCCTGCAAAAGATACATGCATGCACATAAGGGAAAACCCCCACACAATGCTAAATCCCTGGGCACAACATTCCTGCAGCAAGTCACACTTACGGTTTGCAGGGCTTCCATCTCTGATTCCTTTGTAGTCATACTTGCCAGAAGTGTAGACAGGATCAGGCAGACAGAGTAATCCTTCTCTGAAGGTGTGCTGTCAGTGGAAGCTTGCCGGGGGGGGGGGGGGATCTCCATTTTTAAATCTCCCGCTGTTCCGGGTCAGCTGACGGCATCTGACGTCACCACGTCACGCCACGTCATTGGTTCTGCCCCCCGACGTTGCGCGCGGCCGCGCTGGCATGCCTGGAGGAGAGAGGCATCTGAGCCTATGGCCCGCCGCTCTCCCCGGCTGAAATACTGCATGGAAGCCCGTGTAGGAAGCAGGAGGGGACTCAAGGACTCTGGTCCGCCGCTCTGATGCGCTTTGCGGTGGTGAACCCCGGGCGGTCAGACCTGTGGCCCGCCGTGCCCCCGGACCGCGCTGACTCTCCAGAGGGGAGGTGAGAGGGGAAGCATCCCTGTGGACCGTCAGCCCCGCTGTCAGCAAGATTTCCTTACTGGAAAGAAGGTGAGAGGGGAAGCGGCCCCGTGGACCGTCAATCCCGCTGTTATCCTGTGGCTCCCTGGAGGGAGCACCTCTTGCATGTCCCTGTAGGGACAGGAAGCACTGGTGAATGGGAGGCAGGAGGAGCCTTTTGAAGTCTCTTGCTTCCTGTCCCTACAAGGTCAAGGTGCAACCTCCATGTCTGCCGTCAGGATGACGCCGGAAAAAAATGGTTCTTATTCATAGCAGCTGTTTGTTTTGTTTTTTTTTTTTGGGGGGGGGGGGGGGATCTGATAAGTGCAAGCGGGCACCATGCTTACATTCGTACATTTTTAATGCATATAAATAAATCAGATTTTTTATCTTTTATTATTTTTCCCGCTACTGGACTTTACCGCTGCTATCTACAGATGCCAACCGCTATGAAATGTATACAGCAGACCCGATGGCCGTCCGATGCTCCCAAGGAACACTGCTGTGTTCATAGACTTGTATGCACATGGTTATCGCTTACCTTTAATAACGGGCACACCATCCCGGTCTGACACTACAATGGCATGAAGTCCTTCAACACTATTAAAAGCAACAATTAAGAAGTGGTTTAATAACAGTGACATTACTTACTAGGCAATATAAACTTTTATGCTGCACTGCACACTCACTTTTATTTATCAATGAGCCAACACAAGGACATCTGTATAACATCCACACAATGGTATACCTCCAGAAATGTCACTTAGCAGTTATCCATATGCTTGTACCACGTTTCCCTGAAAATAAGACACTGTCTTATATTAATTTTTTCCTCAAGAGAGGCAGTGTCTTATTTTTAGTGCTCTAATTGGTTAATTTAGCGTTGTGTCAGCCAATGAGAGATGGCGCTCGATTAACCAATCACAGCCATTCAATCACATCATCGAATGGCTGTGATTAATCCAGCGCCAGCTTTCATTGGCTGATGCGGCGCTCGATTAACCAGTCAAAGCTTTAGCTTCCTGGAGGCGTGGTATTCAAGCCCTACTTCCAGGAAGAACTGCTCTGCTGGCTTGAAGGAGGACACAGCAGCCTGCAGCAGTGACAGAGAGCAGCGTGAAGACCGGAACGCTGGCGGTAGGTGAGTATTTTGGTTTGTTTTTTTTTTTAACATGTAGCTAGGGCTTATTTTCGTGGGGGGGAGGGGGGGGGGGTATTTCAAGCCTCCCCCGAAAATCTAGGGAGGTCTTACTGTAGGGGAAACACAGCATATGGCATGAGGCCTGGGAACCGCATAAGGAATAGTTCGGCACTGAATGGCGGTCTATCAATCCCTCAATTACAAGGACTTTCATAATTGACATCCTATGAGCACTCAAAAATGTACTTACTGCCCACCGATTCCAATGAGGAGGGATAATACAAGTACGACAAATCAGTTTGGCAAACAAGACACTATACAAACTTTTCAAGAGCCAGACTTTACACAGCAAACATTTGTCATACATAAAACAGGGAAGACAAACCTCGGGAGCTTCTTGTACAGGAACCGTCTCAGATCCTAGTTACAAAGAAAAAAAAAGGTGATAAGTATTCATAAATGTACACAAATGTAACACTGGGGAATGTGACATCAGGCTTCACAATGTCCAAGACTGTCCTAATCTGCCGATGCAAAGTGGGGCCTCTGTCGGCCGACAGGCAGGTGACATCCTATCAGGCATTTATGGCGCAGCGTGTCGTAGAGGTCTCACATAGGAACAGCCTTTTGATTAGACAGATCCTACATGAACCGTCACCAGTCCAGATTTTAGGCTAAATAAATGAGTGATTGCCAAAAGAAAAGGTGAACTCCCACAGGTTCTAATCCTATTTTTGACACAGGATATATGGTATTTACATGGAACATTTTTGTATATAGCTCTTTAAAAGGGATAAATGTTTGATAGTTACAAGGTCTAAGTATACTCGGCTCATTCATACAGGGGATCGCCACTGAACGCATCACTTCTGTGAAACTGCGATCGTCACGCATGTGAAAGGATTGCAAGCGTTTCCCATTGACTTCAACGGGAAACATCACATCGCACTTAACTGCAATGGCTTTTAAGATCCAAATGAGAACAACGGGCGAGGCATTTGGGGGAAGACAACAATAGAACGTGCGGCGAGGGGATAAAAAAAATTGCTTCTTTGAATGAATCTATTTAAAAGAATGGATTTCATCTTTGCGCACGTTTTCTGCGCATTGCACAAAAATATCGCTTGTGTGAATAAGCATAAACTGCTATACATAATGGAGCGTGCCTTGAAAGTCCCCCTTGGATGACTATGTGGTGGTGACCATGCTGCATTCACTGCCTATGGAGATAGCTGAATGCTGTGCTGGGCTCACTACTTCAGTCCCATTATAGTGAATGTGGCAGCCATCATAGATCTACATGGTGATTCTGTCCGCTTGTCTTGGGTTGTGCGGCTCTCATGATCCCTGGGGTCCAGCAATCACCGCAGCGATGATACATTTAGCACTTCTCCTGTAGTGGATCCCTCCGGTAACACAGGGATACACTGCAAATAAACAGTCAACACATAACTATGGCGCAAAATGTTCCTGTCCGAGTACTTACTTCAGCCATGCTTCCTCTACAAGCTCACCAGAAACCTGTGGAAACAGAAGTCACAGTTAATTATGGAGATTTCACACTCATTGCGTAATTCCCTGCTTCTGGGTGCGTATGCAGTTTTTTTTAGCGCGGGTATGGCTGTGTATAGAACTGCGTCTCCACAAGGCTGGGAAATAAGCATATGCAGTGATTAGTTAGCATTTTGCTAGGCAACAAGTGTTTCACATGTAAGGGTGGCTTCAGACGAGCGTGTATTTTGTGCGTACATACGGACGCACAAAAACACGCGTCTATTAGCCCCAATGCATTCCCTATGGTGTGTGCACATGTCCGTGCTTTACAGGTGTGTGCCTGCAAAGATAGGACATGCGTGCACCATAGGGAATGCACGCTGTTGCCGGTGGCTCCATTGAAAACAATGGTCTGCCAGCACCCTTGCATTGTTCTTCAGGGAAGGGCTTTACATGTAAGCCCTCCCCTGAAAAAGAAACATTTTTACTGTAAAAAAAAATAAACTTACCCTCCACCGCTACCGTGTCCCCCGCGGGGATGAAGAACACATCTGCCGCATGCAGCAGATGTTTCCTTCATTCCCGCTAGTAAAAAGAATTCCCTGCTGCTACATCTGCAACATCTGTGACAGATGCAGCAGAGGAAGTCTTCAATGTGTGACAGCTGCGGTAGAGGATTCTGCTGCTGGCACCCCGTCAATTGCTTTCAGGGAAGGGCTTTAATATATGCCCTTCCCTGAAAATCCTGTAAAAGTACTTTAAAAAAAAAAATAGATACTCACCTCCCTTAAGCTGCTTGGGCTCAGCCACGTCTTCTCCTGCTGTCCCCTGAACTGTGGTGCTGATCTATCAGCAGGTGGGAATTTAAAATCCCCGCCTGCTGAAAGAGCTAAATGTGATTGGCTGAGGTGCTCAGCCAATCACAGGCAGCTCTCCCCGAATGAATGATGGGCGAGAGCTGCCTGTGATTGGCTGAGCACCTCAGCCAATCACAGTCAGCTCTTTCAGCAGGCGGGGATTTTAAATCACCGCCTGCTGATAGATCAGCACCAGAGAGCGGGTGACAGCAGGAGAAGACGCTGCTGAGCCCTGGCAGCTGAAGCAAGGAGAATATCTTTTTTTTACAGCACTTCTACAGGATTTTCAGGGAAGGACTTATATTTAAAGCCCTTCCCTAAAATCAATTGCCGGCAGCAGAATCCTCTACTGCAGCTGACATGTGTAACAGCTGCGGTAGAGAATTGAAGAATTCCTCTGCTGTATCTGTCACAGATGTGGCAGATGTAGCAGCAGGGAATTCTTTTTTACTAGCGGGGATGAAGGAAACATCTGCCGCATGCGGCAGATGTGTTCTTCATCCCTGCGGGGAAGACTGCAGTGGCGGAGTGTAAAAATTTTTTTTGTCACACAAAAATTTGTTTTTCAGGGAAGGGCTTATATGTAAAGCCCTTCCCTGAAAAACAATGCAGGGGTGCCGGCAGACCATAGTTTTCAATGGAGCCACCAGCAGCAGCCGCGGCTCCATTGAAAACAATTCACGGACCTGCATTCATACGTGTTTTTGCACGTACATGGGTATGCACTTATGTACGCACCTATGTACGCACAAATAACACGCTCGTGTGAAGCCACCCTAAGGATTATGCAATGGGTTGTGCAAGCTCTGCGTATGCACACGCATCCATAGACTTCAATAGGGGCTGTATGTGCATGATACGCGGTAAAATAAAGCATGCCGTGATTTGTTTCACGCACGTATCGACACGAAATTTCCAGAGGCTGGTGTGCATGGAAGAAGAAAAGTCCATTGACATTCATTGCCTCCATTCATCACATGTGCGTAATATGCAGTAAGAAAAGTAAAATTAGCCCTTACTTGTCATTTCTGTTTTGGGGAAATAAGATGACCAGAAAACTGCTATTTTGGCAGAATATTTAAGATCTTGTGGAAGGGGAAAGAGGTTTTAATTTTTTTTTCTGTAAAAACATTCAGGCCCCTCTCACACATGCGTTCAGATGACGCCGCTTGAGCGCCATTTTTGAACGCATTTCACAGTGCTTTTTAATGCACCCTATCAATGTGATGAGATGCATTAAGAAGCGCTAAAACGCACAAAAATAAAAGACAGCGCTTGAGAATCGTGGCGTTCGAGCGCAGGTTCTGAGGCCTTATTGAAATCAATATGAGTGTTGTACCACGATTAGTGCGGCGCTCATGCGGTAGCCCCATTACAGACAGGCCCTCACAGGCCCCGCTGCCGCGACAGTATGGTCTGCAGAAGATGGCGGCAGCTGGGTTTTTTTAAGAAAAAGTGTTTTATCTACTAAAGACACTAAAACATAAAGCTGCATGATAGCCCGGAGGACGAAGGTCAGCAGGGCGTTTGTACCGACAGCCAACGCCATCTCGTGCATAACACACTAAATCTGGTGGTGGCCCCATGTACACGGGCGGGTCTGATTTGTGGACAATCCGCAGTTCAAGCCGCCCATAGGGAATCACGGATATGAGGCCTGCGTTGTATACAGATTTGAGTGAAATTTTGCATGAGCGTTCTCCGGCACCGGGTGATGAATACTGGTGGAATTAAGGAAAAAAATAAAAAACCCACCAACTTCCCTTGCAATTTTTGCTGCCAATAGCAACCAATCACAGCGCAGCTTTCATTTTACCTCAGCAGTATAAGAGATATCAACCAATCACAGCACAGCTTTAATTTCTTATAGTGTTGAGGTAAAATGAAAGCTGCGCTGTGATTGGTTGATATTTCTTATACTGCTGAGGTACCATGAAAGCTGCGCTGTGATTGATTGCTAAGGGCAACACAGATTTTCTTTAGGACATCCTTCATAACAGTGCGGTGCTGGGATCATTGTTGTGGCCCATTTTGTATATTCCAGCACTTATCCATAAAATCGCGGCACAGCGCACACGTATATAACCTAATATATATATATATATATATATATATATATATATATTAGTATCCAGCGTTACCATTAGGATAAGATACAGGACATCTCGTGATGTCAGCAGATACAGTAAGAGCGCTAGGGATACGGGGATAAATAAGGCCCCCTGTCCACGGCCGTGACGGAATATCGCTAGCGCGGGCGCTGAGAGGTCTCAGTGCTGATAGGCTCGCCGCAGGTATTGCAGCATGCCGCAATTTATATCCCGTGAGCGGACACCGGCACTGTGATTTCAATAGCAACGCTATGGATTTATCGCCTGCGGATCATTGCCCGCGGACAGGCAGCCTTAAGCAGATCATAAAAAAATAGCTCTGGAGGGAAGGGGTTAACTGTGTTTGTAATGGAGGTACTGCGCCGCTCTTAGGCCTTCGGCTGAAGCAGAGCTTTGTTTATAAGAGCGGGCTCACATGAGTGCATCTGGCAGCGGGTGAGAGATACGCGCAGTACAGTCCGTACACAATGACTGGCCGCCCCATCGCCATGTACTATCTTGGCATATCTGCGAACCACCATAGACATGCTTTCATTTTTTTTACGTGCGTAATATACGCAATTTGTTTGAGCAGCAAAATGGCCGCCTCTGCGATATTAATACAGTGTATTACGCACACATAATGCGCAATTACCAACCACTGGTGTGAGACAGCCCTCAGCGTGCGTTCACACAGGTGAGTGCGGGTCGTGCCTGACTCGCACCGTTCAGAATACGGACACGGAGTCGGAGTCCGCACATTTACATGTCCTATCCTTGTGCGAGATCCGCCCAAAAATACAAGATGCTGCGATTTTTCCATTTCATAGCATCACGGCGAGAGAGAAATCACCCGTGTAAATAGACCCGCAGGGGAGTGTGGGCGCCATGTCTGCGTGTTTTAATGCGTCTCGCAGCACCATTTTAATGCCCGTGTGAACGCACCCCAAGGCCGGCTTCACACGAGCGTACGCGTATTTGCGGAATGAACATTGTCGTATATTCTGCCTTTTTTTTTTGCATACGCACCGACGCCCCCGGCCATTCACATGGCTAATTAGTCTGAGTTGCAGATGTTTTCTTCTGCACAACTACGCAGCGCATCGCGCATCACTTAGTGTGTTGTGTGTGCGCATTTGCGCATGCCATTGACTTTTTCGGGGACTTATATTTTGGGGCGATTCCTCGTAAGGAAACATATAATAAGGCTCATTATTTTCTATGGGAACATCGCACTTCATACCATTTGCACACAAATACAATTTTTACCGCGTGCATGAAAATCGCAAGTACATAGAAGCCAGGCGATACGGTTTTTAAGCACACACGCAGCATACTCGCATCAAGAATCGCAAGTTTACAAGCGCAATATCGGACTGCGTTTCTCGGAGCGATTTCACCCTCGCCGGTGTGATGCACTCAATGATTACTGCCCCCGGGTGACTCCTCTAGGACCCAGCAGAGCACATAAAGGGGAAGGTCAGCGCACGGGACGCATTGTACTCCCTCCGCACTACTAGTGTGCATCATACCCGGCGGAGGGAGCGGCAGATACAAGCAACGTATGCGCTCAGCTCCCCCATCACTCACCTCCAGTTTCCTACACTGTTTCCACTGCTATCAGCTGACAGGAAGCTGCAGTCACGTGACCCGATCCGGGATAGTCACTTCCGGGAAGCGCTGGGCGGCCATGTTTGTTGAGGGCTTGGTCAGCGTCGTATTTACGCGCTGCATAGAGTAGCTGACTGACGTGAAAAATGACGTATCCAACACCGGGGACGGATATAAGATATCCCACAGCACATAATAACCCCTCCAGGCCTCCTGTGGAGAATGTGTTTGCAGGCAGATGACATTAGTGCTCATGGGTCTCCAGGCTCTGTTGTGTGGAGGACATGATGAGTGTGGGGGTCGCCATTGCCACTAGTTGTGGGGATGTAGAATAAGGCCCCTTTCACACCTGCGTTACCATCCGTTTAGTTTCTGTCTCTTCGGACAGGTTTGGGTTTGCTTGTGTTGCGTTATATTGGTTTATAGCGCCGCCGGCCGCGTTATGCTTTCGCCTGCAGGGAAGCCTTTCTGTTTGATGTCATTGGGGTTTCAGCAAAACTGATAGTAATGAGGGGAAAAAATGCATCTTTTTCTTTTTAAATTAACCCCAAAACGCAGCAGAGACAGAAACCCTCAACGGATCCCGAGGCCAAATGTCACACGGGCGCGGGCGATGCCAGGCTGTGAGCCGCCAACATGCCATTTCCCTAGATTGCGGAGCGTCGCCCATTGTTTTCAATGGGAAACATCACATCGCCCTTCCATGCGTCTCTGACGTACGGCGATGTGCGCCAGCCCCATTATAAACAATATGCGATGCGAGGGAATGCCCCAACATAGGACGTGCCGCCATTTGTGTCTGACCTCGTTCAAAGCAACGGGATTCATATCCATGTGAGACCCGTGCGTCTCTACCGACTATGAACCCTATGCTTTAGCATGAGGGCAAACACAGGAGCCATTTATATTTCTGGCATCGCAGTGCGGGAAAGAATAGCAGCATGCCCCATCTTTGGGCGTTCCTGCGGTACACACGCCATTGCCCATGGTTTTCAGTGGCGCCGGCGTGCGAGTGTAATGTGAGGTTTCCCCGATTAAAAACAATGGGGAACACTCTGTAATCCCCCGCTGCGCTCGAGAATGGTTTATAACGCACCCCATCGTTGTGATGGGAGATACGGTGCGTTAAAAAACACAAAAACACACCAAAATAGAACAGTGAAAATCGCGCTTGAGCGCAGGTCTGCCAGGCTTCATTGAAATCAATGGGAGCATTGTACCACGTCAAAATGTGGTAAAAAGCACGTACGCGAGCGGCCTTAGACTAGTTCCATACCGGCAATTGCGGCAAAAATCACGTTTGCTCCTGCTATTTTTTAGCTTTTTTTCTTTTTTAAGAATATCGCATTGCTGCCAACTGCGATAAAATCACGCAATATTTTTATTGCAAAAGTCAATAGGACACTCTAATGTTGAAATCGCATTTCAAGTTGTGCGTTGTGAAGCGATAAAAAGGCTCTATAGGGAAACATGGGAGATAAAACATAACCGCAGATCGCAGACAAATAACGCAGAACATCGCTAATGGGAAGGAAACCATTGAAAATCATTGGTTTCATAATCTGCTTTTTTACTCAATCGCGCAGTTTTCTAACACCTCAGGAATACATCTTTTGGGATGTTTTCACACACAAATTCTGGCAATTTGTGAGCCCACCCCGTGCTATTCACTCGAATGGGAAGTGCCGGAGATGGCGGAGTGCAAGTGCTCAGCGGCCATTCGCTGCCAGCATACTATCACGCCTAAGGCCGCGCTGCCACACGGGTTTGTAAAAATGCAGTGCTTTAGAACGGCTGACAGCGTTTTTAGCGCACCCCGTCATTGCAATG
This sequence comes from Eleutherodactylus coqui, assembly GCF_035609145.1. Lineage (NCBI taxonomy): Eukaryota > Metazoa > Chordata > Amphibia > Anura > Eleutherodactylidae > Eleutherodactylus > Eleutherodactylus coqui. The sequence continues at coordinate 167,357,937 of NC_089843.1, read as the reverse complement.
GGTGATATGGTGAGGCAAGAACACACTGAACGCACAAAGATAGAACAGTGTTCATTTTAGCGCGCGTTAGAAACGCTCATCTGAGAAGCTACATTTAAAAGAAACAGCGTTTCAGAGTCCCAAGTGCAGCGTTTTTAGCAGGAGTTTCAAATGTACGCTAAAGGCTATAAGAAAACACGTGTGAGAGAGAGGACTTAGGCCGGCTGCACATGGGAGAGAAAGTTGTGCAACGCACAAATATGAACCCTATTCTTTTGAATGCGTCATACACGTGAGCGATTGGTTCCCAAAACAATTCGCAGCATGTTCCACCTTTCTGCGTGCCCTCGCATCGGCCATTGTTTCCAATGGGGCCGGTGGCAGCATGGCCTTACAAAGCTAGTTGCACACAGTGTGACGGGAGGTCTCCCCAGTGAAAACAATGGGAGAAACTCTAGAATACACTGCCGCGGTGAAGGATCGCCTCTTCCCCAAAAGGGATGCAAGGCATTTTGGCGAGCGCGAAATCTGGGCTGAATTCCCGTCCCCATATCGCATTCGCCCGTGTGAGGTTAGCCTTACTGGACACAAATTCCTCTTCAAACAGCCGACTGGTGAAAGTGCAGAGAGTGCGACCCCCAACGACCCCCTGTATTCATGGCATAATAGGCCACCAATTCTAAAATCCCGGGTAACCCCTTCAGCAAGAAAAATTCTGCAGGCTATACAGTATTTGATAGTTGGGGGGGGGGGGGGGGGGGGAGTTGGGGGAGAACATCTCGTTGAAGGCAGAAATGTAGAATAAATGGCTCAGCTGGGGATCACCGGTATGTGTTATAGAATGGTAAACCTCGCATTGCACTCACGTGCACCTTGCAATGTTGTGCCAGCCCCATTAAAAACAAACAATGGGCGACGCATGCCGTGACTTTTTATCGCACTGCAACACTCGGGGGGGGGGGGGGGGGGAGAGGGGTGAGGTGATGTCTATGACAACATTCAAAAGATTTGTACACCTTTCATGATTTTAATCGGCCGTGTGAAGTTAGCCTAAGCCCGCACAAACAAAATCTGCTGTACGGTGGATTTGTTGCAGACTTTCCACAACTGAAAGAGTCTGTATCAAAATTTTTGTAAAAATCTACACCCCTTAGTGCAGTGGTGGTGAACCTATGCCATGCGTACCAGAGGCGGCTGCTCACCACAGTACTCACTCAGTGGCACTGATCCCGGCACACACTGTGACGTGAGTGTGCAACCAGGATCCTTCTCCCCTGACATCTCCTACAAGGTTCTGCAAGATCAGGGGAGGAGGCGCCTGGTAGCACACACTGACGTCAGTGTGCACCTGGGATCACCGCCAGCAGCAGCGCTGAGCAGAGAAAGGGGAAGTATATGGGTCTCAGGGGGACACTATTACTACTGGGGCTAACATCGGGGATACTATTAGCAACAGTGTCCCCTATATTGGCCCCAGTAGTGATAGCATTACTGCTGGGGCCGCCACCATTGCCGCTGTGGGGCGTTACCATTGCCGCTGGGCTATGTTTACATGTGGCGAAAATGCTGCAGAATGTCCTCAATGGAAAATTTCTGTGGCAAATTCCGCAGCATTTCCACATCCAAAAAGCAGTCAAAATCTGCACACTTATTTTGAAACATCCGTGTCCTTTTTATAATGATGGAGGCAAAAATCGTACGTTGTAATAAGCCCCGCCCCCTGTGTTGGCACTTTGCGATAAATTAGTAGGTTTCGGGTTGCAGTTTGGGCACTCAGTCTCTAAAAGGCTCGCCATCACTGCCTTAGTGCATATCCACAGCAGATATCGCTGTTTCCGTTAAAGGTGTGAAGTCTGCTGTGGATCCGCCCAGAAGGTATTGATTTGCTTTGGATATTCCCCTGTTGATGTTTGTCTGTCCACCTTCAACATATATACTGTAAGTTTGGTGAAGCTTTAGGTTTGCTCCTTGGTCTAGTCCATGAGGACATCGGACAGCCGATCTGGGCACCATGTTGGATGGTCCATTGCTTCCCTGATTAAGACCACCAATCCCACAGAATTGCTCCTTGATCATGGACTCTAATGCAGAATAAAGGGATGTCCGGGAATCACAAGACTGTGAAATGGTACAAGGCGGCGCACAGAAAGCTCTCGTTATACGTCAATGTATCTTGCGACTTAGAGAAATCTAAGAGACGAGACAGAAGTTTGGAATTAAGATGTTTTATTTAAAGACAGTGTACAAACATAGAACCCCAATTATTCCTGCCAGGACCTGGCACAGAT